>NC_045698.1:81305335-81921984 GCF_009834535.1 Camelus ferus | reverse complement strand
TCCCCTGACAGTATCCTACATCTCAGTGTGCCCGGGGTTAATCTCAGGGCTTCTCTTGTAGCTTCCCTTCTATGTGCTCCAGGGTGATTTTGTTTTAAAAACACCCATATCTTTCACTATCACTTAAAAGCTAGTAGCTCCTAAAGAAAACAACTTCAGACCTTTTCTTTCCCCTGAGCTGGAGTCCTCTACTACCAACTGTTCATGGATGCCGTCCCTGTAAATGTTCCATTGGCTTCTCAAAAACAGCCAGCTTTAAACTAAGCTCATTACCTTCCTCAATATCTCACCTGCTCCTCTTCCTGCATTTCTTACTTTTGTGCAGTGTGTACCAAACTTCCTTATGCATAAATTCTGATTCATTAAGTCTAGAAAGGGGTGAGAAATCGACACTTTGCAAACACCTCTAGTGGTTCTGAAGTTTGTGGTCCCCATATGGTACTGGTAAAAGTAGCTTAATGAATGTGCCTCTTTCCACTTCATCACATGAACTAGAAATCTTGGAATCATCCTAGACCCATCCCTTCTGCTCAACTCATGTTCAGAGGGCTACTGTGTCCTATTAATTCCATTTCTTCAGTGTGCTTAAATTAGTCCCTTTCTCTGTTCCCACTGCTGCTCCCTTTATTCTACCCTAGCTCATCCCCATTAAGTCTTTTTTCTCCTCGGCTTACTCTTGTGCCCTTTAAAGCACTTTCTACCATGCCACTAGAATGATCTTTTCAAAATGAAAATATCATATTGAGACTTCCCTTCTCAAAAATTTTCAATGGCTCTCTCTTCTAGGGATAAAGGTAAACTTTTTAGCATGGCATATTAATTCTTTCATCATCAGGCCCTTGCGTATATATCCAGCTTCACTTTTCTGTCAATTCCTTATTTAAATCCATATTTCAAATACACTAAGCCATTTGTAAGCCTGCACATTTTTTAGTTTCTGTATCCTCCACACTATTATGCAAGATAATCTTTTTGTTTTAAATACCGTTTCTTTTCTTTGGCTGGCCAAAGAATTTCCTCTGTCATCCAGGGAACCAAGTCACACTTTTCCAATTTGGGGGAGATTTTCACGACGTTTGCTAACTGACTTAAATATTTCTCTCGTTAATTTCTTTTAGAACCCTGTGTCTTTAAACATCAGAGCATTGATCACAGAGTATGATAGTTATTGGATAATTTCTTTAAAACTATAATGTGAGTTTCTCGAGAGCCTCAATTATATCTTCAATTTCTGTATGTCCCAAACCTGTCACGGTGCCTGGTATGCAAAAGATTCTTGAGAATGAATGAATGGCCAAATATTTTTAAACAACCTGGTAAGACTTTAGCCACATTAAAATTCAGAATGAAGGGAAATATCCTTTTGTCATGGCCCTTACAATATAGGTGACTCTCTCGCCTTAGCTATGAAGGGTTTCTGTCAGTTTCATTTTGGTTCCTCCCAGGATGGGGAGGTATATGTGACGATCAGCTAATAAGTTAGCCTTCCCAAAGTTCTTTCACCAGGTCCAAGTTTTTCGAGTATGGAAAGGAAGGTGGTGTTCCACTGCTAAAAATCAAAATCCAAGCAAAGTCTCCAAGATGATTTTAAGATGTGGATTTCAAGTTTAATTTGTATCAAATCAAATGGAAATTTCAGGGAGGCTGCTCTCAGTTTAATGGAATCAGTTGGATTTCCCAAAGCAAGAAGGTGGGTTCCAAGTACTGAAATAACTTCTTGTCACTGGAACTCACACAGAAGCCAGGCTATTGTAAAAGTGATTCCTCCTTTTGGGTGAGAGTCTGGTGTCGATGGGAACCTGCTAATATAAACATTGTTTTATCCAAGCGTTGTGAGGAGCTCCTTGGCTGTGCTGTTTCTTCTTAAGTATAGTCAATTCAGTCAATATTTCACAGCATTTATTGAGCAGCTGTAAAGACTCTGGAATTGTGTAAAAGGCTTAGTGCGCAGAGATGAACAGGTCACTCTCCTTGTCATAGAAGAGACTAACCAGCATCTAAACAAACAGCCCAGCCTTAGAAATTCCTTGTTGGCACTTTCTACATCCAACGAATAAGAACAGAGTTGGAAGTCAGGATGAAAGAAACTTCTGTTTTCCGTTGCGAGAGAAAATTTTCCTTAAGGAAGGGTAACATCTGCAGTGTTTTAAGTGAGAATGTGTCAGTGCTCTGGAGACATCTCATTCTTCTTTTTGTTTTTGTTTTTGTTTTTAAAGAGCATTTCAGAGGGTAGGTAAGTTTGTTTGACGTGATAAAAGTGACCCTAGAAAAAGTCATTTCACAGAACCGGAAAACCAGTGTGGCTTCTGTCCAACCAAGGCCTTTGGATGGAGGGCAGCGCAGAAGGAATCGCCTTGTGCAGAACTAGACTGGGAAAGGCTGGGCAGTGGGCTCGGTGTCCTTCTGAGAGCAGCCCCAGCAGAACTACGTGATCAAGCGAAGTGCGAAGCAGGATCTGCTAGGGGTATCTTTAGTTAATCGAGCACTGCATCATCGGTAATTGAATCCTATTTGAGGTTTTAAAAGTACGCTGTTCCTTTAGTTTAAAAATCATTTTTCAAGAGAAGTTAATTTAGCCTACTCTATAAAGAATGTGAAATGGTTAGTTTAAATAAAAGGGAAGAAAGTAGAACAATTGTTTACATTTCTTCGCCTCTTATCAAACTTGTTTATTTATGATTTTCCCCCCAAGAGAGCAATAATTCTGTTGTTTTCTCCATAAAACACATTTATGTCACCGATGAGCTGGCTGCGGATTCTTTCTCTAAACAGAGTGTTCCTTGAACATGACATTACCCATTCAAACATCTGGTGTTTTCAGGATATTTCTGGAGGCAGGGTTGTTCTGTTTCTTCCTACGCTGAGGAGCAGGACACATCTAAGAGTTTCCAGCATTGCTCTCTCCTGGGGGAAGCTGTCTTCGGAGCCCCTGTGGGTGATCAGAGGATGAAGCGCAAAGAACCAGGCCCAGAGGAATGGCTTGTGCCGCTGGCCCTCACCAAGGAACCGGGGGAGCCTCCATCAGGGAGTGGAACTTTGAAAACTCAGGGAAGGCCTCAGAGAGATTATTTGGAACAGGGAAACTTATATTTTCTCAAAATTGATGACAAGTTTAACTCTGGTTTTTGTCAATGCCAGAGGCCAGGAGCTGGGCTCAGTAGGATCCTGGGTAACTTTATTAAGGTCAGTCACTCAGGACTTCCTGGTGAACTGAAAGGGTAGTATAACATCACTCATTCTTGCAGGGACCCCTCAACCAGCTGGTGCTGAACAATCAGGGACCTCTGATTGTCCCTGCTCTGTCCAGTACCAGCAGCCAACTGACCTCCCTCTGCTCACATGTCTCTGCAGCACGGAAAGACGCTGGGAGCTGAATTCAGCTTCCAGACGGAATATTTGTAAAATCCAGTCCACTCAGTTTTACCATGTGCAGCAAGTTGGATTATAATATACTGCTGAAATCAATCTCCATAGGAAGAAAATGTGGTATTATGAATTTATGTCAGCCCTTGTCCTACAGATTATAGTATTGTCATATATCAACTTGTCATGAATTACTCAGTGAATCAGCGATAGAACTTAGAGTGATGAGCCCAAGATTTGTCTTGTGGCTCTTTATTATGATAAACATAAAGGGGTTTTGAGGGTATGATGATGGCAGAATAGTCTGGTTGTCCATGCCCATCTTTTTAACATAAAATAAAAGTTTGGAGGAACAGTGTGAAATCTTTAGAGTGGGTCTCTACATAAAATGATGAGCCCAGCAGAACAGGTTAAAGAGGGGGTTTCCTTTGTGGAGAACACTTACCATTGTACTAATGAATTTCAGTCTGATTCGAGGCTAGAGTCTTAAGGATCCTATTCCAAAAGAAGAAATTCTCACCTTTATGGTGGATTCTTGAATTTTTTGGTGTTCATGAGCTTTCGTGGGGAAATTAGGGGTCAAAGTTTTATTCAGGCTAGGATTCTGATTGTCAGCCAAAAAATCACTTACGTTCTGTGGCTCCATTCTCTTATCTTTCAAGGAGAGAAGGTTGAATTGGACGCTTTCTTAGATCTTTTTCTTGATCCAGAGCTTACCTTAGTCTTAGGAAAGTCTTTTACTCACTTTTGATGCTGAGTCACTTTCCTATTGCTCATTCATTCAATAGATATTTATAGATGATGTGCTCAAGTTTCAAGCGCTATGCTAGCCTAAGGGATACGCCTATATTGAATAGCAGAGTCTTGCTTCTAAGGAGTCCAACATATAACACGTATGTGGAGAGTAGGGTTGGTAACTGATACAGATGAACCGATAACAAGTCTACAATGTGATATAAGATCATGGAGTATAGGGCGCCTTGGGATTGCGAAGAAGGGATCCTTCACTTAGTCTTTGGAGGTGGAAACAGATAAAGGCAGCTTCCAGGAGGAAATGACTTTTAAATTCAGCCCTGAAAGAGTTCTGCTGAGCAAGAGGATGAAGGGTGAGAGCTGCACGTTGGGTCATATTCAGAGGAAAGGGTTTGCACAAGGATTGAGAGAGTGAAAGAGAAAAAGAGAGAGAGAGAGAGAGAGAGACAGAGTGAAAAATGTTCTGTGGGACTGGAGGGAACTCAGCCTGAAAGCTCCAGCATAGAGGGGAAGGGGCGATGGGAGGAGCCTGCTGGAAGGCGCGGTGAGGGCAGGGCAGGAAGTACACTGTAACTCTGAGCCGGGGAGTTGGATATAATTCTGAAGACTGGCAGAGAAGTGGGAGCTTTGGAAGCAGGGGAGTGAGGCTATCAGCACTCGTCTTTAGGAGCCTCTTTGGCTTATGTGTGTAGAAAGTGGTGTCGGGTTGAGGAAGGCAGCTTGGCTGAGGAAGGCTGGACTGGTGGGGGGAACCAGTCAAGATGCTTCCATTTCTTGACAGGGCCACCAGCTGTGTAATTGGAGGACATTTCCAGGCTGGTGGACGTGGATCCTGAGGCTGCTGCGCTAGGAGTGAGTGATGAGAGGGCACCAGCTGCTGCTCTGTAAACCTGGGCCCCCTCTGTGAGCGCGCAGCAGGCCGAGAGGAGCTGCTCACTGCCTCTCCTAACTTAGGCACTAACTGAGGCATGTCTCCTGTCCAGATTGGGGCTGGCATTTGCAGCCTCACCAGGAGCGGACAGAAAGAGCCAGCTCCCTTGCAGGCTGAGAGGAAGGAGCTGAGGCTCCATGGGGCATCATCAGTCAGGATTTGCTCATTGCCTGGCTGAGTTGTCCGAACAAGGCCATATGCCCCACAGTTTCTGTCCATGCCCTTGAATGACCTTGTCACTCTCAGCTTTTACTTTGTGGACTCATACGATACTTGGACTTGCCGAAGAATATGCAAACTCCCCCTATGCTGGAAGCAGACATTTTGATTATGTTTGTAAAGGGCTGCAGGGCCCTGGACAAGGACATTCAGGTAGACATCACAGACATCCAGGCAGATTGCAGGGCTACAGAAGAAGGCAGGTCTTCTGTGTCTCAAGGACCTTCTGAGACCGGGTAGACAGAAGTGCACATATATGAGAACATAAATATCTGGCAGTTGAACCACATCCCATTCACACTAGGAGAGCAGATTCCTGTAAAATGGGCTGGTGTTGGGGGACAAGGGTTGCCAGTCTCTCTACTCATAAAAATCAGTGCTTGTGCCTCTCCTTTGCTGTGCTTTACTTCTGGGCCTCAGGTACAGTCACTGGGTGTCAGTCCTTGCTGAGCCAGTTTGGGCCCATGGAAGGCCTGTGCTTCCTGAAGGGGTGCTATGAATGTGTTATCTTGGGTTGCATTTTATCTGTCCCCATTACATATGACTGTGTGTTTAACTCCCTCAGTAGGCTGTAATTCCTTGAGAAAAGTAATGCATTTATCCATCCTGGTTTTCCTAGAAGCACTAAGCAGTGTGCCTTGAACCCAGGATGTACCCAATAAATGCTTCTTTGAATAAAAGAGACTATGTGCTGTGTGCTTGACTTTTGAGAGTTTAATAGGGAAGGGAGGTCCTGTAGTCAGGGCATGCTGCCATAAGTCACATGCTTTCCATTGATTGGATTCCAAACTTTGGTAGTTTCAAGACAGGTGACATTCCAGACACAGAACAATTTCTGGGGGGCTCACAATCCACAGCCATGGGCAGACCTATGGAAAATGCAGTTTTACATATTCACAGTGGCCTTGTAGACCATTCATTGATCATCGGGCATCATCGCACAGCACATTCCCCACGCGAGGCCCCGTGCTCAGTGCTTTACACCCGACATCTCCGAATTCTCACCTCAACCTGTAGAAGTAGTGTTGCTGTTTTTAAGATGTGGGCGTATAGGCCCACAGAGATTAGGTCCTTGGTTCAAGCTTCCGTCTAGTTAGAGCTGGGACTGGGACCCAGATCTCCCTGACCCCAAAGCTCTTCTCCTTTCATGGCACAACTTGCCGGTTGTGTTGGTGGGACTGGGTCCTGGGCAGGCGGACCAGCATCCCTGGAAGCTGCACTGACCCTGCAGGACCAAGGATAGGCATGAGTGTGCATGGATTTGTTTCCTGGAAGGATGCCCCAGCAAGTGGAGGACTAGCACAAACTTCAAACTCCCTCCTACTAGCCCAGGGGTAATGACAAATGGTTGCCATAACTTCCAGGTATGTCCAGGTGTGACCTTGAACAAAAGGAGGAGAGATGTGGTTCTGGCACAGGGGCCATTTCTGGGCAGGACAATAGAAAGCAGAAGTGTGTACGTGTTGGGGCAGGGAGCTGCTGCCTGCAGATCTCTGCGCCCTCTGGCTGACAGCTGTAGAGGCATAAACAGCGACCTTAGAGCTTGGTGAGTTTGTCTGGACTCTGTGTAAGGTGACCTTAGCAGGTGGCACTTAATGCCTACCACATAGTCACACTTGTGCTACTAACTCATTTAAGAGGGGGCAAACTCATCTGGGGGAGCAGAGAGGCTGTTTCCCTGCATGGTTGCCCCAGATCGTGGAGTTGAAGGGGAAAAGCAGCAGGTGTAGAAGACAGGGAGTCTAGAAACAGCAAGGGATAAAGCAGCCAAAGGGTCACTAATTACTAACATTGTTGAAATTATCTGTGTTTCAGTTCTGAGTCTTTACAACGGGTGGAATCATTCCTTCCTCCTGGGGACTTGAGTACATGGAAAAGTCAATATTCTCAAATGCACTTGAGGTTTGGCAGGGCTGTATGAACTCAACGTGTTATTACTATAATGTTGTAATTTTTGCTCTGCCAACAACCCTGATATTTTCTTGTGAACACGGTCAAGAAGTTGAGAGACAGTTTTCCAAAATCCTTGAGTTTTTGTTGGGAAAGTAAAAGATGCTCTTTAGTATCACATTCATAGTTCTAGAGAAAGTTCCCTTTCCTCCGCCGCAAAGTCCCCTCTGGACTGTGTTTTGGAAGATGAGGGTAGAATTAAAGAATTTAGCATGTAGCTTTAATTTATCTGTCTTCATTATTTTTTCTTGGTGGGAGGCAGAGGGCATTTTTGTTTAAAAAGGGTCTGATAAACAAACCCCCCAATCTAATTAAAGGCATTTTCCTGGTGATATTAGAAATAGTTTCTTAGAAATCTTTTCTGTTGGCAGAAGAAATGATTGGATTGTTTTTGGAGGGGGAGAGGTACCAATAGCCCTGAATTGTCTGTTTTTACCTGCATAGTGAGCATATCCTGCAGGTTTAATTCATCCAGTGAGGCTGTGAGTGGTTACTTTTAGGTATGGCTCTTACATGATCAAGTCCACCATGACAGAGAGAAAACAAAAAAAGATAAATTGTGGTCATGCAGCAGAACAAATGATTATAGCCCTACCTGGCTTCACTACTATTCCCCCTGCAAAACAAGTGCTGTGAGAATTGATCTGTTTACAGAGAGACAACGTCAGACTATAATGACCCATTCCTGGCTCACCACATACTCTAGCCTCATTAAATCCATTTCAGTCTTCTGTCTCCTTTGTTGAAAAGGCTCTCAATAGCACTACTGACTGAAACAACTCAAATTAGTAACTTGGCTTTCGAGAACCTGTATCGTTTGGTTGCTATCTGCACAACTCATTTAACTGAGTTAAGTTAAAGAAAATTGCAGAAGAGTTAACCTTACCAAACAAATAAATGTGAAACAAGCTTTTTGATTGAATTTTGGCTGCATTTTCCAAATGGTATCTTTTATCTTGAAGTCCCTTTCAGACTGAATAAAGCGCATAATTCTGAATGGCAGTAGTTACTGCAGCTGGAGCTTATTTGGATCAGATCTTATGGGTGAGAGTTATCTGTGGCCTGGGTTTGAAATCTTCAACTTGTCCTTCTTTACTGTAGAGTCCAGTCATCAGCAGACCTCAGATACAGGTTTTAGGAGGAGAAAAACCATGCTCCTGGGATGTGAAGTATCTTGAAATAAGGCTTTGCTCAAAAATCACCGTGGGGTGCTTCTTAACCATTCTCTTGCAGTCATTAAAATGATTCTTAGTTAAGAAGTGGGATACATAGGAATGGTATGAATATGAGCTTCTGGCTTTATGCTGCACCAAGTTTGGTGAGAGCCTGGGGCGAAGAATGCATCTTTGACATCATCAAAATAAAATATTTTTGTGCTTCAAAGGATACCATCAAGAAAGTGGAAGGACAACCCACAGAACGGGAGAAGAGTTTCACAAATCATATGTCTGGTAAGGTATTTGTATCTAGAATAAAGAATTACTATACCTCAATAATAAAAAGATAACCCAATTAAACAATGGGCAATGGATCTGAATAGACATTTCCCTAAAGAAGCTATACAGTAGCCAATGAGCATATGAGAGATGTTGAACATCACTAACCCTCAATGAAATGCAAATCAAAGGTGCAATGCGATATTATTACTTAATACTCACGAGGATGGCTATATTCAAAAAGATGTAATGACAAGTGTTAGTGAGGAGGTGGGGAAACCAGAACCTTTTTATACTGCTGATAGAAATGGAAAATGATACAACTGCTTTGGAAAACAGCCTGGCAGTTCTTCAAATGATTTAAAAGAGAGATTTAAAAAAATCAATTGGAAATCTTGAAGGGAGAAAAATACAAAGATTATATGTGACCCCCACAAAGTTCAAACTCCTGATTTGACCAAGCAGAGCTAAATCCCAGAACTGGGAGAGATGGCACGGAGGAATTATCTTTCAATGCTTTCTGCTTTTGTAACCAACGAACACATTTTGTAGGAAATGTAATAGTTAAGTTATCCCAGTAATGGCCAAAGCAGGTAGTGCACAGACTTGGAACAAAAAAAAAAAAAAAAAAAAAAAAAAAAAAGAGGGAGAGACACATTTCTAAGGTGCAAGAAGCCTTTGAATCTGATGTTTTTGTTCCACTTGATTTAAGGGCTGGTGGTGACTTTCTGCGGGCCTGTTTGTCTGTCGTTGGGTGATAAAGAATCAAAGCTCTGCCCACGGCTACTCTCCTTAAAACTATACCTGCTGAAGGTCTTTATGTGTCAGCTGCCTCTGTGGTGTGCCTGGGACAGAAATTGTTAAAAAGGAAATATGACAGAGTCTACAGGCAGAGGCAACACTGGAAATTGTCCAGCATCCTGCGGGGCGTGCACAAAAGAGGTGTTTAAAGCAAGGCTTCATTTTGAAAGAAAATCCTTAAGGAGACATGCTTTAAAATTCTTTAAAAAGTCTTTGTTTGGCACATGAAAGTGAAACTGCCAGAGGGACGACGAAGAAGTTAGACGCAGTTGAAGCCCAGGCTTCAGGGCAGTTACCTATTTTCTCTTCTTCCTCATTGTCTTCCTCATTGGATCCACTCTCCTGTTTCCATTCACGACCTTAGTGATTGATGGAGAAAAAGGAACCTCAGAAGAAAATGGCATAAAGTCCCTTCCAATGGATTGGATTTAAATAGCACCCAGGTGTCTGGAAAAACAAGAAACAAAAAAAAGAACAAAACAAAACACGGTAATGAAAGCACAACCACTCAAAACCTATGGGACACAGCAAAGGCAGTGCTAAGAGGGAAGTTTATAGCGATACAGGCCTTCCTCAAAAAAGAAGAACAATCTCAGATAAACAATTTAACCCACCACCTGAATGAATTAGAAAAAGAAGAACAAAAAGCCCCAAAAAGCAGCAGAAGGATGGAAATAATAAAGATCAGAGGGGAATTAAATACAATAGAGATTAACAAGACCATAGAAAAAATCAACCAAACCAAAAGCTGGTTTTTTGAAAAAGTAAATAAAATCGACAAACCTCTGGCCAAACTCACAAAGAAGAAAAAAGAGAGAGCACAAATTAGCAAAATAAGAAAGGAAAATGGAGAAATTACAACAAACAAAATAGAAGTACAGAATATCATACGGGAATATTATGAAAAACTATATGGAACCAAACTGGATAACCTAGAGGAGATGGACAAGTTTCTGGAAACATACTGTCCACCAAAACTGAATCAAGAAGAATCTGAACACTTGAACAATCCAATCACTAGAAAGGAAATAGAAATAGCAATTAAAAACCTCCCTACAAATAAAAGTCCAGGACCGGACAGCTTCACCGGGGAATTCTACCAAACATACAAAGAAGAACTCATATCAGTCCTTCTCAAACTCTTCCAGACGATTGAAAAGGAGGGAATACTCCCAAACTCATTCTATGAAGCCACCATCACCCTGATACCAAAACCAGGCAAAGACACTACAAAAAAGGAGAATTATAGGCCAATATCACTGATGAACATAGACGCCAAAATCCTCACCAAAATTTTAGCAAATAGAATCCAACAACACATAAAAAAGATTATACATCATGACCAAGTGGAGTTCATCCCAGGGACACAAGGCTGGTTCAACATACGCAAATCAATCAGTGTAATACATCACATCAACAAGAGAAAGGAAAAAAACCACATGATCATCTCAACTAGATGGCAGAAAAAGCATTTGATAAAACTCAACACCAATTTATGATAAAAACTCTCGCCCAAGTGGGTATAGAGGGAACATATCTCAACATCATAAAAGCTATATATGACAAACCTACAGCCAGCATAGTACTCAACGGTGAAAAACTCAAAAGCTTCCCACTAAAATCTGGGACAAGACAAGGATGCCCATTATCACCACTCCTATTCAACATAGTCCTGGAAGTCCTAGCCACAGCAGTCAGGCAAGAGAAAGAAATAAAAGGGATCCAAATTGGAAAAGAAGAGGTAAAAGTGTCATTATATGCTGATGACATGTTACTATATATAGAAAACCCTAAAAGGTCCACACAAAAGCTACGAGAGCTGATTGAAGAATTCAGCAAGGTAGCAGGTTACAAAATTAACGTTCAAAAATCAGTTGCATTTCTTTACACTGACGATAAATCAACAGAAGAAGAAAGTAAAGAAACAATCCCCTTTAAAATAGCACCCAAAGTAATAAAATATCTGGGAATAAATCTAACCAAGGAGGTGAAAGAATTATACACAGAAAACTATAAACCATTGATGAAGGAAATTAAAGAAGACTTTAAAAAATGGAAAGATATTCCATGCTCTTGGATTGGAAGAATCAATATTGTTAAAATGGTCACACTGCCCAAGGCAATCTACAGATTTAATGCAATCCCTATCCAATTACCCAGGACATATTTCACAGAACTAGAACAAATCATAATAAAATTCATATGGAACCATCAAAGACCTAGAATTGCCAAAGCATTACTGAAGAGAAAGAAAGAGGCTGGAGGAATAACTCTCCCAGACTTCAGACAATACTATAGAGCTACAGTCATCAAGACAGCATGGTATTGGTACCAAAACAGACATATAGACCAATGGAACAGAATAGAGAGCCCAGAAATGAACCCACAAACTTTTGGTCAACTCATCTTCGACAAAGGAGGCAAGAATATACAATGGAATAAAGACAGTCTCTTCAGCAAATGGTGTTGGGAAAACTGGACAGCAGCATGTAAAACAATGAAGCTAGAACACTCCCTTACACCATATACAAAAATCAACTCAAAATGGATTAAAGACTTAAACATAAGACAAGATACAATAAACCTCCTAGAGGAAAACATAGGCAAAACATTATCTGACATACATCTCAAAAATTTTCTCCTAGAAGAAATAAAAGCAAGAATAAACAAATGGGACCTAATGAAACTTACAAGCTTCTGCACAGCAAAGGAAACCAGAAGTAAAACAAGAAGGAAACCTACGGAATGGGAGAAAATTTTTGCAAGTGAAACCGACAAAGGCTTGATCTCCAGAATATATAAGCAGCTCATACGACTCAATAAGAAAAAAATAAACAACCCAATCCAAAAATGGGCAAGAAGACCTAAACAAGCAATTCTCCAAGGAAGACATACAAATGATCAAAAAGCACATGAAAAAATGCTCAATATCACTAATTATCAGAGAAATGCAAATCAAAACTATGATGAGGTATCACCTCACACCAGTCAGAATGGCCGTCATTCAAAAAGCCACAAATGACAAATGCTGGAGAGGCTGTGGAGAAAGGGGAACCCTCCTACACTGCTGGTGGGAATGCAGTTTGGTGCAGCCACTATGGAAAACAGTGTGGAGATTCCTCAAAAGACTAGGAAGAGACTTACCATATGACCCAGGAATCCCACTCCTGGGCTTGTATCCAGAAGGAAATCTACTTCAGGATGACACCTGCACCCCAATGTTCATAGCAGCACTATTTACAATAGCCAAAACATGGAAACAGCCTAAATGTCCATCAACAGGTGACTGGATAAAGAAGGTGTGGTATATTTATACAATGGAATACTACTCAGCCATAAAAACCGACAACATAATGCCATTTGCAGCAACATGGATGCTCCTGGAGAATGTCATTCTAAGTGAAGTAAGCCAGAAAGAGAAAGAAAAATACCATATGAGATCGCTCATATGTGGAATCTAAAAAACAAAAACAAAAACAAAGCGTAAATACAGGACAGAAATAGACTCACAGACAGAGAATACAGACTTGTGGTTACCGGGGGGTGGAGGGTGGGAAGGGATAGCCTGGGATTTCAAAATTGTAGAATAGATAAACAAGATTACACTGTATAGCACAGGGAAATATACACAAAATGTTATGATAACTCACAGAGAAAAAAATGTGACAATGAGTGTGTATATGTCCACGAATGACTGAAAAATTGTGCTGAACACTGGAATTTGACACATTGTAAAATGATTATAAATCAATAAAAAATGTTAAAAAAACAACAACAACAACAACAAAAACAAAACACGGTAGCACAATCAATCAGAAATCTGCTCTAGTGTAGAAGCACTATTTATGCCATGGCTTAATCAAAGCATTTAGGATTACAGGAAAATTTGCCCTCTCTCTCAGGCTCTTTTTTGGTACAAGTGTGTGTTTGAAAAAGCTTAGTTTAGAAATAGAATATAAAATAAGAAGTCCTTGAGGAGACTGAAACAGAAGTCAGAGCCAGAGCTCAGAACTCTTTGCCATATGCTTTCCTAATATGGCTTATCTATGCTGTGTGTTTGTTGGCATATTGTTTTATTAATTGGTGCTGGCTTTTCTGCATGCTAATCAGTGGACACATGCAGATATTGATGTTAATTAGTGTTCTATTAAAAAAAAACAAACCTCTTCTTGTGTGAGGTACTCTTTAGAATGTGCATTTATAGTTAAGTTGGCCCCCACTTCGGCTGACCTCTTATGACAGTCAACAGACAGTTCATTTTAGTGAAATACCTTTAACACTGTAGATATTTCTACAAAGGAATTAACACCAGGACTGTAGAAACGCCATGTGGCCTATAAATATTTTCCATGCATGTTGAAATCGTTGTCCACAGGTTGTGCTTTTAGTCTTCGGGAACAGACAGCAGGGATGACATCACTGTGTCTCATTTCAGCGAGAACATAGAGAAACTGGTGGACACCTGTACTCCAAGATCACGCTGTCATATCTACCTTAGACCTGCTGATGGGCAGTTATTTCTGGAGCACGATCTAGAGAACTCAGATTCCAGACATTGGCACTTAGATCTTTGATAAGTTCCTTAATCTCTTTTGAACCCTGATTTCCCTTTTTCAAGTAAGATGATTGGACCAGATGAACTTTTGCATCCTTTCTAGCTCGCCATTATTCTGTGGGTTATATGCTGCTGCCTCAGGACTTCCATTCTTAGAACAGGTTAGGTCTAATTACATAAATTAAAATGTAGAATAGGTAAAGCCTACAGGACAGGAGCATTGCACTTATCTATTTCCCTTATTAAAAAAGGAATGTGTTTGCATACACACAGATACATAAATGCACGTATACCCAACACATTAAAAGAATCATCTTTTTATATTAGTAATTGAATTGAACTTTGCAAGTAAATTTTCATTCCGTTAGCCCAATTACTTATGACCCTATTATAAATTTCATCAGCCTGCAAAACCAATAGCCTACCAAAGTTAGCTCCTAGCAATCCCTTTCTCAATTAACAAGCTATTGTTTTGCATCCAATATGTGTTCACACTGTGCTAGGAATTCTAGGGCAGTCAAAGAAATGTAAAACTCAGCCCAATTAAGAATAAACCAGTGCTACATTCTTTGTGTGCATATTAGGGATTTAAGAAGGAGGAAAAAATAAAAAGTGGTTCTTGTTAGAGCAAGTTTCTTTGAGTTTGTGACACATGAGTTGGACCCGGAAGGTTAGGCAAGTTCCAGTAAAAGGACGGAACAAACTAACACAAGCAAATGAGTGGAGATGTTACCAATCATGCCATGAGCAGAGGAAAGAGAGTGGAGGGGGTTTACTCATGCAAGCAAACTACATTGCTATGGTTTGCCAACTCATGGTTGCCACCACACCAAACCATGTGGGTATTCTGACTTGAGGCAGTGGTAACATGGATAAGGTATTTTGAAGAAATCACCAGGGAGTGTGTGGCAGATGAACCCTCACGGCCCAAGATTACCTCCTTGATGGAACATCCCATATGTTCCCAGATGGAATAGGAGTGCCCAATCTGTGCTCTTCTTTCATTCATTTTATAAATGTTGGGTTGCAATTAAGATGGTATTTGTTAAGGAAACCGAAAATATCTGGAACTTTCCTTGGCTTAGTCTACTTCCTTTTGAGGTCTTCAAGGGAGGTTTAACACATAGAATAGTCTTTTAAAAACATAAAGCGTATGGCATCTCTCCTGTGCTTAAAATCTTCTAATGGACTTTCATCTTCACTCTGATATGTAAAAAGCTTAAATGATTCATGGCGTATACCCCACTGGTTTATTTCATATCCACGGACATTTTTCATCTCTCTTAAAGATTTTACACCGTCCACCTCCTGGAGGATCTCCATGGGTTGTTAGTCCTTGCCAAACAGTATGAAGGGATAGAATTAGGAATGACTGTGCATCTTCCTTCATTTTACTTGCTTATAAGAAGTTGCTGAGAACCCACTTGGTCTCTTTAGATCAAAATCAGATAGACCTTTCTCCCACAAACTTGCTTATTCCAAGTTACTTTTCTTAGCCACCCAGAAACTTGCATGTTAAATGTCCTTTCCCTGTTGTCCTAAAGATTGCATTTTTCAGTTATAGAAAAAAAAAAATAATGTTTTCTGTAAGCTGCAAGAAGCTATAGGTGCTACCTGCCTCTAGGGCACATGGCCCTGTTTGTCCTAGGCATTATAATTAACTTTTAGAACTCTGTGTCCAAACAACTCCTTTATGACACTGGCCATCTCAGTCACAGATGTGAAGTAGATTTTACCTTATAACTAACCACCCCAATAGACTCCTCAGTGTCCATATGTATTGTATGTGGTATAATAAATAAAGGCAACAGGGATTCCCCTTACCCTTAGGGCGTACTACTGTCAGAACTGCAAGATGTAATGAAGCGCTTATGGCTTGGAGTGTCTTTCCGGAAGAAACTGCTTCTCTGCTTAACAAAATAATAGTTCTAGCCTTTTTTTCACTTCATATTGGCAGGTAGAAAGTCATTCACCCAGTTTGAAACATAGAAAAGAATAGATACCAAGGTTCTTTAATAACCATTTCTACTCTTTGTGTTACCTTAGATACTCCTGTAACACTTAACATGGATAGTTAATATTGCTGTATAGTATTATATGGCATGATTTGAAGACAGACTACATGTCATTTTATTATACTCTGTCAATCTATAATATATTAGAGTGATGCTTTATCTAAAATACTTTCAGGTTTGTATAATATATCTCGACAAATTTTACTACCATATGTTCTGTAATAAATGTGTAGTTTTGTACTTGCAGAAACTGCTGCTAACTTTTAAAGCTGTTTGTTTTTCAAGGCACTGATAATGGATATGTATGAAGTCCATGCTTTCTATTAAATAAAACACCGTTCTTCAGAGTTAACGCACAAAACAGAACAAAACAAAACAAAACAAAAATCTTACCTATGGAGAAACAAGGATAAGAAACCATGAAAACAAGAAAACAAAGTGAAGTATTGAAAGCGCTGAAAGAAAAACCTCACCAACTTAGAATTCTATATTTAGCCAAAATACCCTTCAGAATTGAAAAACAGACTTTTTCAGACAAACAAAAGCCAAGGGAACTCATTGCAAGTAGACCTGCCTTTTAAAATGATAAAAGATTGTTCTTCAAGGAGAAGAAAAATGATACAGGTCAGAAATATGGATCTACATAAAGAAAGGAAACATACTGGAGAAGGAATAAATGAAGATAAAATAAAATATTTTATTTAAAAATTAACTTTCAAAAAGGTGGTAATAACAATGCATTGGATGATTATAACATGGATTTGTGAAATGAATGACAACAATGTCACAAGAATGGAAGGAGTTGGGAGTGTTCAGTTATAAGGTATCTGCACTACATATGAAGCAGTATAGTGGTACTGAAGGTGGATTTAGATTAGTTAAAAATGTATGTTGCAAAGTCTATAGAAATCACTAAAAATTTAAAAAAGAAGTATAATTAATACTCCTAGAGAGTATTATATCTTTGCTTCATTTTCTCCGGCTATAAACCATCCGAGGTTCTTACATCTTACTTTTGTTTTGTTTTGTCTTGCTTATAAACTCTCTTTATCCACTGGAATAAAACTCCATGAAAGGGATTTTTAAAAATTATTTTTAAATACTACATCCCCAGAGCTTAGATCATCCTTGGTACAGAGTAGTTCTTGCATATTTGAAAGAAAAGAGGATATGTTGTTAAATGTTAAGTCCTTAGTGTCCAGAACAGTGTCTAGACGAATTGGAGGTGAATAAAATGCTTTTTGAATGAGTGAAAGTAACATCTTATTAGCTGAGTTTTGGTCTCAAACTCCAGTAAACTCCAGTGTTCTGGGCTACTCCTGGGGGAGAATTCCTTTTACTTAGGCAAGTTGGGCCTCAGATGGGCTCAGATCAAATAAGCCTTGGGACCTGCTCTGTCCTTTTCCCAGTGTTCTGCTTGCGATGTGCTGGGGCCAGTTTGTACTCGTTCCTGAGAGACCATCATTAAATTTTCGGGAAATTTGCAAGTTAGATGTTAGACTTCAACATGGTCATGGCGGAATTATTTGTACCAGAGAAAGAGGCAAACTCTCCAAAGCAGTGCCCCCCATCCTACCATGCTCTCTACTCCGTCCAAAGCTTAGAGAGCAGATCTTTTGCTGGCACACCAGTGGGGGACAGGAAGGAGACGGGAGTGATCTTTTTCTTCCCTCAGCAGTTTTCAAATGAGAACGTACATTATGATTTACCTGGGGAACTTAAAACACACACATACACAAATACCAATACCTGGATTCCATTCCAGACCTACTGGATTGGAGCAGTGGTTTAGTCATTTCCTACTGCCCCTGAAACCAGTTACCACCGACTTAATGGCTTAACGACAACCAAATCTTTCTGTTTTATGGTTCTGAAGGTCAGAAGTTTAAAATCAAGGGGCCAGTGGGACTGGATTCCGTCTGGAGGATTCAGGAGACAATCTGTTTCCTTGCCTTCTCCAGCTTTTACAGGCCAGCTACATTCCTTGGCCCATGGCCCTTCCTGACATCACTCTGACCACTGTCTTCCATCTCTTTCTACTGACTGACGCTTCTGCCTGCCTACCTTTTATAGGGACCCTTCTGATTACATTGGACCCACCTGGATATCCAGGTAATCTCCTCATCCCAGGATACTTAATATAATCATATTTGCAAAGTCTTTTTATCAGGTAAGGGAACAAATTCACAGGTTTTGGGAATTTAGGACATGGGTATCTTTGGACAATTATTCAACCTCTCACAAGGGGTTTTCAGCCTCAGCTGAACATTAGACTCACATAGGGAGCTTAAAAATCCTTATGCCCAGGCTGCATCCCAGAACAATTAGAATTTCTGGGCTGAGACCCAGGCAGTCTTATATCAAAAACTCTTCAGGTGACTCCAACATGCATGTAGTGAAGGTTAGAGATTCCATGATGGGGTCCAGGGAGTATGCTTAACAACATCTCCCGAGGTGAAATCTAAAGAGCACCCTGGTTTGCAACTCCTGCATAGAAAGTTAAGAGGATTTATTAATTTACATTCTGCTTATGTGTCAGTTTCTCACCCTACAGAGACTTCGAGTTCCTCAGGTTCAGGGCCATGTTTTTCATATATTTGTCAATAGAGGATAGTGTGTGATAAATATTTATTTAATGCATGGATAAATATTTTTTTAAAAATCCTTATGCAACTTTTCACCTCAATGCTGTCTACTACAAGATGCTTGCAATCTTTCTGATGTCTGTGGACCTTTCAAACTTGTCAGGGCTGTCAGGAAGGGGTAGAGAAGGGCTGAGTGATTTCAGCGGAGAGGACAGTCGCTTCACTCCTTGTCTCCTTTGCTTCGTAGTGAACCCATTTTCTTCACCCGTTTCCCTTTCTGTCGTGCTCTACTTGGTCTCTGCCTTCTTTTAGTTCATCCTATGGGACAGACACGACTCTATTCACTCAGAGAAAGGATATTCCATGCTCCCCAGGAATGTGAGAGTTGAGAGTTTAAGAAGATAACCCACATTATAACCCACATTATAGGAAGTGACACAAAGTAGTCTGTGTCAAGGTTTTTTTTAATTAACTCAGAGCCACTACTTTTTTTTAAAGATACGGGAACTACCTATACACAGGTGTGTATTGTGAGGTTTTAAAGGAATATGATTCTAATTTGAGTGGGAGACATTGAGTTCACCAGCAAGTAGAGAAGGGCAGGTGATATTCAAGGGAGGCGGGTCATTGATCCCAGCTCTTCCCCCAACCCGTGCTGCTCTGGCCACTCTGGCCACCACATTGTTCACTGAATGTTCTAGGCAAGGCCTGCCCTTCTGCCTGAGGGCCTCTGACTGAGCTGGTTGTTTTCACCCTTGGATGCTCTTCCCCAAGATACCTGCTTAGTTAATTCCCCTGTCAATGCAGGTCTTCCTCCATGAGGTTACCCCCACCCCCACCCCCACCATACTTCTGTTCTCCTTGCCTTGATCTACCTTTTCTTTTTCTAAGGTACTAACCACAACCTAGTAAGTACGTTTACGTAGGATGCTCGTTTTTAATTTGTTTGTCTCTACCTTCTGGATTGTGAATCCTGCAAAGGCATGGGGATCTTAATCTTTGTTCACTGATGTACCTCAAGCCCCCAGGACAGTTCCTAGCACATTGCTGGTGCCCAGTAAATCGTTATTGAATGAATGAGTGACTGGGAGACAAAGGATTCCATCAGATAAACTAGAGAAACAGAGTTTGGAGGGGAAAACTAGGAAACTGCATGGTAAGTGCATGCTATGGAGAACACAGGAGGCAGTGTCCAGTGGAGAGACAGAGAAAACTGATGTCCAGGCCAGTGAGAGAGGGGATGTAGAGAAGTCAGCTGTGAGGAATGAGGTTGGGATGTCAATGCAGTTTTGATTAAAGTTAAAAGGAGGAATTATGGTCCAATGGAGGAGACTTATTACTCTGGAGGAATCCAGAAAAAAGCTAAAGATGGTAATTTAACTTGAGAATTGGAGGTGGAAGTGTGTAGGTAGTAATCATTTATAAGCTAAAAGTTCAGAGCTTTAGAAAGAGGCTGGAGAAGACAAAAGGCCATTTAAGGAGAGTGCTGACAAGCAGTGCCTGGAAAGAACTGTGCTTAATATATTTACACCTGAGCTGTCACCAAAAATGGTAATGGTGCGATTGAATGCTTTAATTAAATCTGAGCTGTGCTGACCTTACAATGTGAAAGTGTAAGCATTGTGGTACTTCAGTGCAATATGATTTGTGTGAAATTCCTTTACTCTCTGGCTGCTCATCTGACTTCTGTGTGTGTAACTCCTCTGAACAATCAGTGGTTGTGGCTGGGTGATGGTAGACGAGGCAGGCTGGAAGGAGTTGTGCTGGGGATGTTAGGGACAGGGGAGCAGACCAAAACCAGAAACAGAGGCACAGCTACGTGTGCACGTGCACACGCACGCACGCGCGCACACACACACACACCCTCCTATAATGCCCAGGCAGGACCCGTAGGGACCATATTTTATCCTACTCCTGTTTGCCTCATGGAACTTAGCAAAGTGATAAGTAAGCACTTGAAATTGATAACATTGAAATTTGAGGATGACTGGTGGTACAGGGAACTTTTTATTTTTTTGCAAAGGATTCAAAAAGGGTGGGATTTGAAAGGTAGTATCTGTATTTCCCTACCCTATCCCACCTTGTATTGGAAATGAGAGGGCAGACTGACCCCAGGACTTAAGGTAATACCATCTGATTGATCACAAATAAACCCTACATAGACATCATGCTTTATGACTTACCAAGGGGAGGGATTTCTTTAAATCTGCGCACCACAATTGGACTCTCAGTAAACATGAGCAACTCTTCTAGTCTGGGCAAATTAGGTATTTTGGGGAAACCAAACAATTCCTGCCTCCTATGTTCTGTGTCATGGCTCGGTGATTTGGGAAGGGTGGAGGGTGACTGGACTGAAGGATCAAGGTGAAGTGGCGCTGGCATATAGCTACAGTGTCCTCTTTCAGTTTATTCTTCCTGTGAGTCCTTCTGAAATGGCTCACAACTAAGCAAAGGGCTGTAACACTATCATGCAAAGCCTTTTGAAGTCACAGCACCCTTTTCTCCTTGTCTCTGAATCTCCTGATTAGCTTTGATCCCTGGCATCTTCCCAATCTTGTTTGGCTTGATTGCTGACATAATGGATATGTTGTTATTTTCTGTAAACTCTACAAATAGGTCTTAAATAACCTAATTAGCATTGAGGTTAATTAATAGGGAGGAAATTGGCCTCGTGGAAAAAAAAAGGGCAGATTTGTATACAACATCGTTACACACTGAAGGTTGGCAACTGAAAGAGAGAAATACAGAATGCTGTTTACTTACCCTGATGTGTTGCCTTGTGAAGAATATTCTGGAAACAGCTGAGATCCTCTTCACTAGCACAATACTGTGGCAAACGTTCCCCTTCTAAGTTATTTACTGTTTAGCACTTTGGGGAAACAGAACTTTAAAAGCTGTGGGTCAGAACATCATGCTCTCCCTGGCTCAAAGACAGATAGAAAGTGTTAAGAAGAGGACCAACTAGATGCTACCAGTAGATTAAAGATGAAGCTCGTTAGCCCTTTGAGTATGCACTGTACCAAACACCAGCAAGAGAAATATTTGCTTTATTGTAACAAGAATACACAGAATTTATAGTGTTAGTCATTTCTATCAGTTGCCAGATGAAAATCACTTTTTTTTTTTTTTTAGCTCTTTAAATAAAAATTATGACGGAAAAATGACTCACTATTCTGGATGTTATACTGATGATTCTAAACAAAGAACACAGACCAGCATACAAAAGGACTGGTTAGCAAGCCTGTGATTTCATTCTTGACCTGACAGGGAACCAAAAGGACAAATGTCCTTCCATCTGATGTCCCACCAGGCTTCTGGGGTGAACACTTAATGTAAAAAGTGGGTAATTTTACTAGTTTTATTGCATTCTGTAAGAGCTTTCCATTAGTGAGTATTCTGAGCAGTCTGTGTACAGAAGACATGATGATGAAGGAAATTGAAGGGCAAAGACTAAAGGATGTCCCCAGAGCCGCGGTGTTAGATACAGATTTCAAGTGTGAGACAGACAGGAAAACGGAGGCAGGAAGTGCAGCGGAGAAGGATGCTGCGGGAATTTCAGAGGAATTGTTCCATGTCTTGGGCAATTTTATTTTCAGCAGACACAAAAAGGTAGAATGAAAATGGTAGCTCTGGCTCTGGTCCCAGAGTATCTAAGGGGAAGGCTGGCCGGGACGATGGCTGGAGGAAAGATGTGGAAGCTGTGGTAAGAGAGTCCAGGAGTCAAAAATAGATTTGATTTTTTTTCTGTTTGGTCCAGTTTCTAGGTAAAACTTCCCTTTGTGCTGCAAAGAGATGAAAATACATTTCTGATTACCAGGCTGAATGGCCACGATACAACTCATCCTTTGGCTGCTAACAATCTATACGCTTTTGGCAAACCCAGGTCTTGATAGTACAACGTGTTGGGGACAGCTGGCTGCCTAGAATCTCATCTTGACCCTTGGAATAGTGAAATTAAAGCCGCTGACTTTCTGGAAGAACAGTTTGGGGAAGGTAAGAAATGGTACCTGCTTGTGTTAACCAGCTGCTTAGTTTTGAGTTGCTCTCAAGGGCAGTTTTTGAGGCTTCCTACCATCTCTGGTGACAACTACAAATATATTTGCAGCTTTATTAAATTTTCTTACTATTTTCTCCCTTTTGGCTACTCTTTCAGTTCAGGATATTTGTCAGGGCCCATCACCTGCTATTTACATTGGTTTGTTACTGAAGCTAGCTTGGGCCTTGAAAATGTGGTCTCGAGAGAAAGAAAATCATAGATTTTTTTAAGACTGGAAAGAGACCATGAAGGCCAACATTGATCATTGTTATTTACTGTAAGTTTCTTAAGACATTTTACAAAGATCATTGTGCCTGAGCTGAAGAATGAAGTGGGACTAAAAATAAAGAATCCAGCACCTGTGAAGACTGAATTTACTCTAAGGTCTGCATTCCCTACTTTGGGTCGCCACTGTTTAGAATTATTTTTATTTGTTATTTAAGTAAAGTCGATTTACAGTGTTGTGTTAATTTCTGGTGCACAGTGTAGCGATTCGTGTACACACACATATGTCCTTCTTTTCAAATTCTTTTTCATTATAGGGTATTACAAAGTATGGAATATAGTTCCCTGTGCTGTACAGCAGGAACTTGTTGTTTATCTATTTTGTATTTAGTAGTTAGTATCTGCAAACCCTGAACTCCCAGTTTATCCCTTCCCACCCTCCCTTTTTTCCCCTGGTAACCATAAGTTTGTTTTCTACATCTGTAAGTCTGCCTCTGTTTTGTAAATAAGTTTATTTGTGTCCTTTTTAAAAAATTTCAGATTTCACACATAGGTGATATAATGTATTTTTCTTTCTTTTTTTTGGCTTACTTTACTATGTATGACAATCTCTAGGTTCATCCATGTTGCTGCAAATGGCTCTATTTCATTCTTTTATTATGGCTGAGTAGTATTCCATTCTATCTATCTATCTATCTATCTATCTATCTATCTATCTATCTATCTATCTATCTCACAACTTCTTTATCCAGTCATCTGTCAATGGACATTTAGGTTGCTTTCATGTCTTGGTTATTGTAAGTAGTGCTGCTATGAACATTGGGGTGCATGTATCTTTTCAAATCAGAGCTTCCTCCAGATGTATGCCTGGGAATGGGGTTGCTGGATTATATGTTGTCTATTTTTAGTTTTTAAAGGAATCTCCATTCTGTTTTCCATAATGGCTACACCAAATTACATTCCCACCAATGGTGTAGGAGGTTCCCTTTTCTCCACACCGTCTCCAGCATTTATCATTTGTTAACTTTTTAATGATGACCATTCTGACTGGTGTGAGGTAATGTCTCAATGTAATTTTGATTTGCATTTCTCTGATAACTAGTGATATTGAACATTTTTTCATATGCCTATTAGCCATTTGTATGTCTTCACTGGAGAAATGTTTGTTTAGGTCTTCTGCCCATTTTTGAAATGGGTTGCTTGTTTTTTTGTTATTGAGTTGTATGAACTGTTCATATATTCTGGAAATAAAGCCCTTGTTGGTCGCATCGTTTGCAAATATTTTCTCCCATTTTTGTTTTCCTTATGGTTTCCTTTGCTGTGCAAAAGCTTGTAAGTTTAAAGAATCTGATAATCTGGGCTAACAGGGAGCTTTCATGGAGACAGTGGGCCTTTTGGGGACAAGCATGGGGACATGCCAAGCTATTATTTGAGGGGATTGCTCTCCTGTAGGCTGTGCAGTGTGGCAGGAAAGCAATGTGATGCTGAACCATAGGGAAAGCCCACAGCTATGGCTGGCCCTGTGACAGGTGGCTGGTCTTCCCTGCACATTTCTTTCTCCTGGCAGAGACCAGGACTTCCTATCCTCAGAACATTCCATAATTAGCCCCTCTCAAGCTTATATGTTTAGCTGTGATTCCTCAGCTCTACTCTTCCCATCAAGATTTAAACATTAAAAACGGTTAAGAAAAAAACATACTTCAACTCAAATCCTCTGCTATAAGGGTCTCATCTCCTTCAAGAATTAGCTTTTTTTCCCTTAAGTTATTACAGAATATTGGCTCATTCCCCAGGTTGTACAATATATCCTTATAGCCTGTCTTACACCCCGTGGTGGTTTGTACCTCCCGTTTCCCTACCCCTGCATTGCCCCCTCTCACCGGTAACCACTAGTTTGTTCTCTATATCTGTGAGCCTGCTTCTTTTTTGTTATATTCGCTAGTTTGTTGTGTTTTTTAGATTCCACGTATAAGTGCTCTCATACAGTATTTAAGATTTAACTCTTTAAAGCTTTGAACGTACACTGTCTTCATTTCTTTACCTTCCACTTCCTCACTTTCCATGTTTTCTGCCCCATCAAGCCGCCAAACCAGCTCTCATTAAAGTCACCCATGACTTCTCTGTCACTAAAGCCAATGGCAGTTTTCAGCCTTCATCTTATCTAACAACTTACGGCATGTCCTCCGTCTTGAAACATTCTCTCCCTTGGCTCTGATGAAGCAACACCCTCCTGGTTCTCCTCTCCCTTGCTGGTCACTGCCTTTTTGCCTCTTCCTTTAACTAGGCATTAAATGTTGGAATTCCCCAGGCTTCGGACCTAACCTCATTTCTGCTCTAACTGGGCATTCTCATCTGCATCTTTAGTGGAGTTCTGCTGGTTTTTACTGGTCCAGTATCTCTTACTTCTTCCTTTGATGCCAATTCACCCCTATTTTGGAGGAGGAGGGAGCCACATCCTTCATACCCAGTGTGTATGGTCTTCATGGGACCACCAGTCAAGGTTCCCTGCTCTCTCTTGAGCAACAAATCAGACTTGCAAGTTTCACTTCTGGGAATGTTTACCTCAAATGTCAGAGGATGGAAAAATCTAGGGGTTAAATCACTCCTGTGTTGTGGCACTCTGAATTTATTCTTCACTGGTTTCTACTGCCTCAACCCCCAAAGCTGGTCTGATACTTTCCCCCTTTGGCTTAAACATGTTTTTGAGAGCTATACCATATTTCCTTGTACAGAATTCTTTTATCTATTATCACCTTCTTCATTTGTTTAAGCTAGCCAAGGAGAATTTCTAATTCTTGCAACCAAAAATTTGGTTGCTCTCTCTCTCTCACTGCTGTACTCTGTCTATAGAGTGTATCTACTTTTCTTTTAAACTGGACACCACCACACCTCTTGGCCTCTTATTTTGAGATGACCCACATTCTGCCTATGGAATGTGCATCCCCTAAGCCACTCTCACTTTCTAAGACGACCCCATCTCCCAGGGCCTCTCTTGCCTTCTGAGTTGGCTTGCATTCCATCTATGGAGTGTGTATCTCCCTGAATAAACTTGCTTTCATTAAAAAAAAATTGGTTGCAAACTCCATGGCCTCAAGTGTCATCTTCAGACAGGTAAATTTCCAACTGTTATCTCCAGCTTAGAACCTTCCTCCAAGCTTGACTGTTATTTCTATTTACCTATGAATCACCTTGTTCAACACATCCAAGACTGAACTCATGGTCTATACTTCAAGCCTTTCTCTTTTCTATGCATGGCACCATCATCCACCAGTTAAGTGACTCAGATGCCAAGGAGCTGATACTTTTCACACCTCCCTTGCCCCACGTACAATGTATCAAGAAGTCCTTTTGATTTTTAACTCCCTAAACTTCTCCCAAATCTATCTACTTCTCTTTCCTCTGTTATCTCCCAAGTCCAAGCTACCAACATCCTCTCTGGATGAACGTAGAAGCCTCCTAACGTGATGACCAATACCCGCTGTGTCACTCTTCCATTCCTTTCTCAACACCGTAGCCAGAATAACGTTTTCAAAATGCAAACCTGATACTATTACCCCTGTTTAAAACCTTTCCATGGCTTTCCGTTGCCTTTAGGATAATGGCTCAAATCCCCTTAACATGGCTCACAGGACCCTGCATTGTCTAGACTGTTCCTTCAAGCTTCATCTCGCTCCACAGATCAATATTCTCCCTATTTCAGATGCTTAAAGCCATTAGATTTTCTTCTGCTATAGGTTCTTGGCTTGTGTCATGCTCTCTGCCTGGAAGGCTCTTCCCTCCTGGGGGCTACAGCACATTTCAAAGGCTATACCAGATTTGAGGTTTGGCAAAATGTGGATTTGAACTCTGTTTAGGCTATTTTCACACACACACACACACACACACACACACACACACACACGCACGATTGATTGATCTAGCAAATGAAGATCAACATAACATGATGATATAAGTGATTTGATCCTTCTCTTGTGCAGGAGGGAAACCTGGGGAGTTGGATAACTAAATAGGACCCACTGCCTATTTTAAGCTGGATGCAGGGGAGGGTAGCAAACATCTGAGTTCATGGGCCTTCATTATAATCATAAAAAAAATTCCTGGGGTATGTACCAGTTATATGTTTCTGGGCTTATTTAAATTTCAGTAAGACTGGATATGGCCTACCACATTCCTTCGTCTTAATACCTTCTCATCCCTAGATGTAAACTGAACCATCACTTCTTCAGAGACGTCTTCTCTGATCCACACCCTGCCCTCCCTTCTTGTGCAGTTTAAATAGGAGGTTCTGGGGCACACTGTGTCTGTGACATCCCAAGTCTGGTATACTTTGTAAAAGCTCCTGTAGAAACATGTTTTCTTTCGCCAGAGCATTTCACTCAGTTTGTTATTATATATTTACTGGTGCTCCTGTTAAAGTTTGTCTCTAAGTCTTTCATCAGAACACAACAAACTTGCGAGTCAGGCCCTGGCACTTAGCACAGAGTCTGGCTTGTTGCGGGCACTCAGTAAGTACACGCGGACTGTGTGAGCCAACGAGCCAAGGCTCCATTACTTCTGGGCATGGAAGCAGGATTGGCTTCCCTTTCTGGACTTACTTGCTAGCACTGTGTATGGAGTGTGATGTGGAACAAAAATCGTTATTTCTATTTCTAAATTAGGTAGAAGAAATGGGAAAAGGAAGAAACAAGGCATTCTCTGTAGAAAAATAACATATGAACTCAGTTTTTAGAAATGATGAGGAATTTCTAGGTGTGCTGAGATAAAGATGGAGTTGGAAGGAGAAAACATGTCAGGCAGAGGATTGTGGACAGGATTGTAAACAAAATCAGAGAATCAAACAATGTAATAGGGTTTTCAATGCGCTGTGAGTAATTCAGTGGGGCTACAGCAGAGTATGAGACACACGGAGGTTCAGATGGCGGCTGGGGCTGGAGGGCCTTCCTGTTGTGTTAGAGGGCCTCTCCTTTATTTTTCTGGTGTTGGGGAATTATCTGCTGACACCATCCAACTCTTGTATTAGTTACAGCAGTATACATGTTGGACTGGAAAAGTGTGGGGCTGGAAGGAGAACTGTGAGTTTACTGTAGCTTTTCCAGGTGAAAGGTGAGAGGGGCTGAAACTCAGTCATCGCACTATGGGGTGATAAAAAAGAACACGAGCAGGAATGATGAAAAGTTCCATTTATTCTGTAAGAGGTACCATCCCAAGCATTTTACAGATATGATCTAAGCCTTTTATCAACCGTGAGCAATAGGTGCTGTTTTTTACCCCTATTTTTCGGATGGAGAAGCTCAGGCAAAGAAAGGTTATATAAACCATTTACTGTGGACTGAATGTTTGTGTTCCCTCAAGGTGCGTATGTGGAAGCCCTAATCCTGAATATGATGATATTTGGAGGTGGGGTCTTTGGGGGTGATTAGGCGTAGAGAGGTCAAGGCTGGAGCCCCCATGTTGGGAATTGCTGCCCCTATAAGAGGAAGGGGAGACCAGTGCTCGCTCTCTCCTCCATGCTACGTGAGGATTCAGCAAGAAGGCAGCCACGTGCTGAGTCGGAGGAGGGCTCTCCCCGCGATCCTGACCAGGCTGGCCCCCTGATCTCAGACTTCCAGACTCCGAAACTGTCAGAAATAGGTGTTTGTTGTTTAAGCCACCCAGTCTGTGAATCTATGGTATTTTTGTTACAGCGATCTGAGCTGACACATCTCAAGGTCGTATTTCTAGTTCGTAGTAGAGTCAGGATTTTAACTAGCTGTCTTTCTAGAGCCTATGTTCTTAACCACTAAGATGAACTAAAGGGAGAGATGGAGCAGAATATGAAAGATTATAGAGAGGTCCGGTCTCCAGGACCTGATGACTGATTAGATGTGGGGAAAGAGAAACGAAAGGAGGTTCTAGGATTGACGTCAGGTGTGACTTGAGAAGATACTGGTGCCAGTTAGAAATGGGGAATACAGAAAAAAGGAGTGGTTCTGGGAGGAGGAGGCTGTGGTCAGCTTGGGGCATGATGAGCTGGAGGTGGGGATGGCACGTTCAAGTGGAGACGACCAGCAGGCAGTTCCTGGGTCCCAGGGGACAGACAGGTCATTCAGAGGGGTGGCATCTCATCTTTGATAAGCATCCTTTAGTGAACAGAGGACTAATGGAAAAGTGGACATATTTAGCCTGGAAGTGACTCATTTGTCTAAAAGATAGCATAGAGAAGACAATTAAAGTGTAGACTGTGGAACTTTATCACTTAAAGGCAGTACAACCATACTGAGTTATTTAACCTTTCCAGCCCTCATTTTTTGAATCTGTAAAATGGAAATAATCAAAAAACAAAAAACAAAAAACAAAACCTCTCCTTCATGGTGTGATTATGAGGAGTAAACAGACTAAACACCTGAAAGTATTCGGAACAGTGCTTGATATGTAATAAGGGATAGGTAATGCTTTTATTTGTAGCGGGTTTTTCTACCAAAACCCCCTTAATTCCAGGTTTGTTTTTCAATCCTTCACTGTTTTTCAAATGGCTAAGGTCTTGTCCACTCAAGTGTGCCACAATATTCCTTTTGCCTCTTTCTTTCTCTCTCTAAAAATTCTTTGAGCACTAAATAATTCAGGTATTACAATGATTTTAGTCACTTTTGAATCTGTTTATCTACAGAATTCTTTCAAGTTGCTGAAGATATAGTATCATAGCATTTGCTAATCATAGCTACACCCTGAAATGTTGCATCAAAGATAAGAAAAGACAACAGAGATGAATGTTGAATGTTAGAGGAAGGAACAGGCATTAAACCACCTTTTTGTTTAAATTTGTATTTGTGGTATTACTAGTGAGGTGGCCCCTCCCATTAGTTTTTTTTACCAATTGATTATTTTCTTTTCTAAATTGCCTGTTCCTGTCCTTCGTCCATTTATCTGTTGGGGTTCTTACTGGCTTGCACCTTGATTTACGTGAGTTGCTCAAAATTACTAAAACCTGTTTGTCATATTTGCAGCAAATATTTGTTTTTAACGTTTGTCTTTAGATCTCAGGTATGAAAATGTCTTGAAATTTTACCTAACCAAATCTGCTGGCCACATGTTTTGAGATTTCCTATGTTGTTTTTAAGGTTGGAGAATTTTCATCTCTGTAAAGATTTGGCAGTCACTTATATTGTGACAAAGTTTATAAATTTTGACTTGTTGAAACATTTAACTTTTTTTTATCTCCTAAAGCTTATACTGTTCATTGCTTGAGATAGATATTTAAACTTTTTTTTTTTAACAAAGGAGAAAATGTTTTAATGCTATTTATTAAATCCATGGTACTCCTTTGATCACATGTTAATTTGCTCTATACCTGCCCTGTCCAGTATAGTAGCTTGTGGCTTTATGTGACTATTAAGCACCTCACTATATGGCTAGGCCAAACTGAGATGTGCTGTAAGTGTAAAATATGTACTGGATTTTAAATACTTAGAACAACTACAACAAAAGAATGAAAACACCTCAACATGTTTTGATATTTATGATATTTATAAATGCTAATATTTTGAGTATATATATGATATATTAATGACACAAATACTATATAAACATTATTAAAATTATAATTTCACTTTTTCTTTTTATGTTTTGAAATGTGGGTATTAGAACGTTTTAAAATTATACATGTGGCTCATATTACATTCCTCTTGGACAGCTGCTCGATACATTAGGCTTTGTTTCTGTACAACTGATTTTTCTCTCACTGCTGTCTGCAGATTTAATGATTGCAGCTTTATAATATGTTTTCAGATCTGATTGAACTAGTTTCTTTCATCTCTAATCTTTATCTTTTTTTCCTCATTTATTTTGCCTGTTTATTCTTCTAGATAATTTAAACATTTTTTTGCCAGGTTCCAAGAAAATTAAATCTCTCTGGGACCTTGATTTAAATCACATAAAATTTATAAATTGATTTTAAAACAAGTGACATCTTATAAGACTGAGTCTTTTTTTTTTCCCAAGGAAATAACATCCCTTTTCATTTCTTTTGCCTTTTTTTTTTTTACATTTCTTAGAAAACTTTGTGTTTTCCTTCATATAAACTGTATACATTTGTTATATGGATTACTGTTAGGTATAATGTTTTTTAATCGCTATTTTCAATGTCAGTTATTATTCCAATACCTTTTCTAACTGGCCTATGTTGGTTTACTAAATGTAACCTTTAAAGATGTACCTTCCAACCATTTTTACTGAGCGTTTAAAAAATTAACTCTGATAGCTTTTCAGCCAATTCTCCTGAGTCATTCTCCTTGTCAAGTTAAAGTGCCGTATCACAATAAGCTCCAAGTGAGCTCTTATAGTTCTTTCCAAAATTCTAGCTGTAGAAATCAAATTTTTGAAAAAAGCAGAATGTTTAGATCTAAAGTCTTATTGTTAATTCATATGGAATTTTATCAGAACTTATGTGTAATACTGGGAATCACAGAGGCAGAATGATTTGTGTGTGTGTCGTTTTTGTTTCCAAGGATGTGATACAAGGAGTAAGGAAAAGGGTACGTGATTCAGAGGGCACAGCTGCTAAACGTACTTGGGACCGTGTATGCCTGAGCACGACAAGTTGTAGGAAAAAGTTGTTGGCTTCTGATAGTTCTCTTCTGCTGGGCACTTGGAATTGCATTCGTCACCCCAGATGGTTACATGGGCTAGCTGAGTATCTTCTCAACTGGGATTTCCCCTTGAAACTCTCTGCCTTTTTCTTCGATCTCTGGGAGCCTGGGGCTTAGGTTTCATTCTTGCTACATGATTATAGGAATTCAATTTTTATTTGGTCTTAAACATTTTTCCTTTCTGCTCCCTGCCCATATCCTTTTACTAATGCCTTTAAAAAAGCCCCTTTTTTTTTTCAGGTAGCATGAATAATACTTTTATTTCATTAAAAACTAGTAGTTTATTTTTAACAAAAATCTCCAAGCACAAAATCACTCAAGTATTACAATGATTTTAGTCCTTTCTGAATCTACTTACATGCAGGGTTATTTCTAATTACAAAAATGATGACATTACTAAGTTTCCTCATAGTAGCTGCAGCAGCACAAGGCAAGGCAAGAAAGAGAAGGGCCTGGGGGAAGGACACCTCCTCAGTAGGAGTGTTGCTACTCAAGACGATCAGAGATCAAACCCAATGAATATAAATCTTTCAAAAGTTAACATGTATTCGTAGATTAGCTCCAACCCTTGCCTTAAATGGGAAAAAGAATTTTCTCTATTGATATATTTAAACAAATACCTGACTACCCACAACAAAATGTTTCCCCTCTATGTAACTTATGGGACAAGAGACAGGCCCTAGAATTTTTTTGTGTTCCTGACGGATGACTCCCCACAGCTCCCCCAACCAGAATTCCATCGGGGTGCTGCCACGTGGCTGGCTGAAAACATCTGGAAACATGAAATTGCTGTTATGTATATATAGTGCATGTTAAGTACACACACACACATACACTTAATGTAGAATGAAGTCTACTGAGAAATGTTATAGTGATATGGTGCAGGTGTGTGTGCGTGTGTGCATGTGTGAGATGAAGCTCTATCATTCCAACCTACTGGGACTTTTACATAAAGGGAGATTATTTATATGTGCTTGCCATGTGGTATGTGAGTCTCTTGCCAAGTACTCTAGTTATTTAGCTTATTTCCTGGGTAATATAATCGGAAAAGCAAAGCCTGTAGAATTTAAGGTGTTACACGTCTCTTCAGCCCCAAGTGAGAAATCAGTTTAAATGAGACAAGAATATGTTCATTTGTATTCCAAGCAGAGATGAGGAAATATCTTATAAATTTTTAATCCACCAAGTGGCATGTATTATCCTGAGCTATTGTCCTGGGTCAGGCAGCATTTCATACCTCCATTTGCAAAGGAATCTGCTGTGATGCAGAGGACAGCGCCATTCCTTCCTATGCCCCCACAAATACCAAAATAATGAATTTTAATGAAGGGATAAAATTGTGGGGGTTTATTCTTATCCACATCCTATTCACTGAAGCAACATGGATTTTTCTTTCCCCTCAAACCAACACAGAGCTCAAAGTGTATTTTAAAGTAAAAGAAAAAAAAAAAAACTCATAGTAGAGAGAAATATATGTATATACATACATATATTTTAAAATACAGTGTATTTTAAAACTGAATATATTATATTCTACAGCAGTAAGACCCATTATATTGGCTAACTCTAACATATAAAAAATGAAAGCATTATTATAACCTAGCCATTATTAATCTTTAATTATTAATATTATTTATTAAGATTAAGCATAACCTTAATAAAATGCATCACATTTTTGTAATTATTAATTACTGTTGCACAAATAAATCTTTACTAATTAAATCCAAATGTTCACAGTATAAATTGTCAAAGTTACTAAAAAGATATATATCAAATAGATTATTAACTTTCTCTTGCCCACTTATTTACGACCAGAAGTAGGAGATCAAAACATCTTAGGAGATCTTGGTAGGTAAGTATAAATATATCTTTGAACCAAAAAGTAAAAGTGAGGGCATAAGGTTTTAGGGTTGTTTTTGGCTAGGACTGTTTGAACTTCCAGTATGGAGTTTATACATTTCAGATGGTTTGTGTATTTCAGGGAGAGTTTGTGTATGACAGGGAGAATTGATCTATTTCAAGTTTAGAGTGTTTAACCAACTGGTCGTGCGTCTGCACTGAATAGTACAGTAAAACTAAGACCCTCTAAATAGTTGGGTGGCTAAAATCCTCTTCAGCTCTGTCATGTACCAAATTCTCCGTTGTAACTTAGTGACTTGGGGCACAATGCAGTGCTAGCCCTACATTTAGTTACTGTCAAGGACTCGGGATATTTTCAGAGTGTGGATAAGGGTTTCTCTGGGAACATAACTGAGGTGGGAACCAGGATGGGTATTTCCTGCCTGAAACGTCTTGGTGAGTGACCCTGCCCCTGAAGTTGATGTGGTGAACTAAGATGATGGCAGCCATCAGAAAAACGTGCTTCTGTTAGCCTGTCATTTTCTTGAAAAAGAGCATTGTAATAAGAATAGGATTTGGCAGTAAAAATCAATATGCAGTAAGATATTTAAAAATTGTACTGACTAAAGTTCAGTGGGCATCAGGGGTTACAACATTCTCTCTGAGTGAGGAGGTCAGAATTTCAGTGGTGCCAGAAATTAAGGTCTACTGAAGTGTGAGGTCGTGGGAATGGCCAGGCCCACAGTAAGAAGGGGAACCCCCTGATGGCCAAGGGGACCTTTGATGTTTGACCTTGGCAGGCTCTGCCTTACCTCTGTTTCTGATCTTAGACAGGATAACCTCCTAACTAACCTAACTGGTGGTCCAGCACACTTCTCCTGCTGTTCAGCCCCAACTCAAATGAAAACGGCCAGATAATTAAGCTCTTTCTTAGCTGCCTCCAGCCTGGCCTCTGTGACAGTTTGGTCAGCAGGCTGGCTGACCCTGCGGAGCCCTTTTGCCATCGTCCCTTTAGTTCACTGGGGTGGGTTTTCAGCATCCTTACAGTGAAGCCTACTCACTGGGTGCTTTCACTAGCCCACGTCTGGTGCCAGGCAAATAGTGCTCTTAACACTGGACATGGCCAAACTATTAGGGCGCCTTCAATTCCACCCCGCAGTGGCCTGACGCTTCACTGCCTCCGCCGTGTACCTCGCTCACCCCCTCTGACCCTGTCGAACAGCAGTTCTTCACACGACAGTCTCAACAAGTTTGTTTACTCTGGGTGCCCAGTGAGCTTGTGCCTTATGTGAAAGTGCTCAGCTTTGAGATATGCCCAAGAAGGCACACTCTTCAGCTGCTAAAAGAATTAACCTTCTAGCCAAGGATGGCCCTTATTTCTAGGTGTGCTTTCCTGGCCCAAGTTTGAGACCATTTAAAAATGTCACTGTATTTATGGAGATTTTTACGTCCACATATACATCAGTTTCACAAGTCAGAGTAACAAAGGGTGAGTAACAGTCTATGCCAGCTGTGTGATTAAGAATGCCAACTTATTTTTAAAGTGGCTCTGTACAGTCAACCCGATTATTTATGAAAATAGGAGAAAGGAATGATAGGGAAAATAAAAGTCCACTTGTAATTTCAGATCTCATGTGGATGAATTGTTCATCCTGCTCCCTGCCTGCTAGAGAGAAGGAGAGGCAAATGGGGCACAGGGTGGACACGTTAGATTCTCAGGCAATCGGGATTCTCGGGTGGGAGAGAAAATGCTTCTTAGCTTTGTAAATGCTTACTGAGTTGTTTAGACTGATTTGATCAGTACATACAGGGCTGTTACAAGGTAGGTGTTCGACAAATTCTAATTCCCCTCACCCTTAGTGTTTCCTGCCTTATTTGTATGTGTATGCTGGGTGCATTTATTCACAATAACTGCACCCACACCCCAAATTCTCCATGCTACACCCCCCATCCCGGCACCTCACACTCCACTGTAGATATCCAGCACAAAGGGGCACTCTCACAGTCTTAACCACCACCCTTCCGGTTTTCTTCTTCCCCTTTTGTCCCAGTGTATTTTCTCTTTCTTATTTCTTGTCCTTCCCTACTGGTCACAAAGGACTTGATCTCAGCAAGTGGGCTTGAGAAAGGAGACTGAGAGATGGTGGCAGGAAGGAGGATAAAGGTCTTATAACTTGGTACAGCTGAAGAATTTTTCTATTCAAAAGGTACCTCTTGAACGCAGATCAAGTGGTAGTTGTAGGCAGCCCTATTTTGACGGCACTTGAGGATACAGTTATGATTGCAGCAGGGTGAATGGGGAGTAGAAAGATTGAACAGAACCAATTCAGAATGATCTCAAATGCAAAGTAGGAAAACAGAGTGATTTCACAAAACTACTGCATGAAAAACACTGAATACGAAACTCTAGGATGCTGCTATGGAACCCTCCCTTAAAAGGGAAAAGGACACAGATCCGTTAGCTTCCTAGGCTTTTACGTGCCCCTGTGCAGTGAAGCAGGGCTGTAGAATGGAAGATTCTGGGGGGAGAGGGGGCTAGGCTAGGCGGAAGGAAGAAATGACCTCTGCTCAGTGTCTCTATGGGGAAGGGGCCGTATCAGGGCTGCCTGCAGTTTCCCTGGGATTCATCTGAAATTCTCCCTGTTGCTCTGCTGAGTAACCACAATCATGGTTTCCCTAATTTCTACCGAAAAATAAGTTAATGGATAGAAATCTAAGTTGTCAAATCTTTGGCTTCTGCCCTGCTTCTCTGTAATACAGTCTGAAACAAGAAGGTCTAAAATTTAATCTCAAATGATAGCATGTTAGTTTCAACAGATTGCCAGAGCTCAGTGCGCTGAGAGACCTCCCTGCCATCATGAGTTCTGCTGTCTTGGAGTTTAAGTCCTGCCTTCATACTTGAGCTTTTCCACTTCCAAGTTTGCTCATCCCTGGGAACCCTCTCACCTCGCTGGATCTTGGGTTTCACAGATTCTGCAAATTGGGACACGAGCAATCAAAGCATAAGGTTGGTATGATTGATTTCAATTGTGCCTGTTTAAAGTGCTCAGCCCTTACCACGGTGTATGACACATATATATGCCCAATACATGTTTTTCCTCTTTCTTTCTTTACTTTTCCTGAACAAGCAGGAAAACCACAAGTAGAGGAAACACAGTTTTTTGTTTTTAGTTTTACGACAATGTAGTTTCTCTCGAAGTAACCTAGACTAGTGTTTTCAGTTTCATCAAATCTTACCTGAACATTCTCTATACAGCAGATCATATGAAGCTTGGGGAGGGGCCTGGGGTTTCCACTCTTCAGTTCCCCAAGCAGCATTTGCATTGTGTTCTGTGTGAACAGCTCCTCTAATTCGATGTCAAGAGTGACCCCTGGAGTTGTGCACTGAGATGTATTCTTTGGCATCTTCATGAGCTACATCAACTCTGTGCCAACGGTAATTCATTAGAATTACTTGTTTTCTCCCAACTTGCTTACTTATCTGAGATATTTTAATGGCATCATGCTGGACCCAAAAAGAATAAATCAGAATGCTACATTGCAAATTCTCTCTGAGACCAAGAGGAGAGAAGCACATGCTCAGGGGATGCTGAAACACCAGGGGCCTGGACCCGACATAAGCGCACAGTTCCCCTGAGGCATTTCATTATGAGAGAAGACGCTCCGTTGTTAAGCAACGTGAGGCAGCTCTCAGCACAATTCTCAAAGGTTATTGCTTATCCCTGGCTTTACTTTGATGCCTGAGGTCAAGATGAGGTAGAACACTTACTCAGATCCCTGGCCTGTTGTGCATTTCCTGCTGACAATGTGTAAACAATAGGTTTTAATAGAAAGTTACGGAAGAAAGTTTCTTGAAAAACTGAGCTCCCTTATATGTGCTCACTGATGCTTAACTCGGTGGAGCGTCGGCACCCAGAATATTAAATCCTTTTTACGCAATTAGGTTGTGCACTTATGCATACTAACAAGGTGTGAGCGCGGCATGTTTATCTTCTTCCTGAGGATTATAAATTCTTTTGGCAGGCACTGTCTCTTTCTATTTCACCGTGTAATATGTGCCCAGAGGCAACCGTTCTTTGCCAGAGCGCATCCTCGAAACAACAGAAATGCGATGGTTAAAGAATGGCCTGTAATGTATGTTTCCAATATGTTGCACTTTCCCTCACTAATATATGTACCAGCCACTCAGGGGCTGCCCTCCTGCATCTGCTGTATTTATTATGTTGGTTTTCGAAATAGAGCCTTTATTTTGTAATCATTTGAAGAAGAGAAATACAAGTTGTTAGAGTACAGAGACCATTCTTTGTTTTTGATTTAGGACAAATGACTTAAATGGCCAATGCAAGAGCCAATTTTTAGTCCTCTGCTGCATTTGGCAATATTTTGGGAATTGGAAAATGTCTTATGCTCTCACTGTATTTGATTTTTTCTTTCTTTGTTTTGCTTTTTCCCGTCTTGTTGTATCTAAGAATTGAAGTAAAAGTCTTGACCAGCAGTTCCTTTGATGTTTCCATCCCCGTCTCTATCAGACAATTGAATGAAAGGTCGTACCTTTGGAGTCTGATTGCTGGGTCAGAGAGCACTGAGCCCATTCTTATCCTCAGGAGGGGAGCTATCCTGGGTTACAGAGAGACAAGGAGCAGGAGGAAGAGGGAGAAGAAAAAATCTCCCTGTCTCTCTGAATGTTATGAATCCAATAGCCCATATGACTGTACTAACCATTTGCAAGTGGTCAGAGTTATGTTGTAGATATATAAGTTAGCATCCACCAGTGTAGTTCTATCAAATAATTTCCTTTCATCCTTTATAGCCAAATTTGCAAGTGATGGTACACCTTACCTTTTCATGACTTAACAATAGGTGCTTCATAATTGTCTGCTAGGCACCCAAGGCTGGGCTCCCACAGATGTGGTAGGAGCCGTGCGCTTACTGCTTGCAGTACATCAATTTGACATATTGGTTATTTGCTTCCTCCACTCTGCTAACCACAGTGGATCTCAGCCTTTATATGTGAAACCAAGAGAAGTGACTTGAGATGAAAATGAATATTAATAATCGATTGCAAAGGTGGCCGCTGGCTGTAATTCATTCTGAGTAATGCTCGTAAGGACTCTGAACACATGCCCGAGAGTCTTCAGACATATGAATGATCCTCTCACACAGAAGCAGCTGGGTGCATCTGTACCCCCTGCAAGCTTCACTGTGTGTGTGTCTACATCTTCTATAGACATCATTTTCTTATAAGCATCCTATCAGTTGGGACTAGATCATAGTTCTGTCATAGAGACAGATTTTTGTGTGGGGTGATATCACTCATGTACCATGGATAGCAGTATGTTTTAAATAAAGGCCTGCTAATTCTTTAATATATTTTTATTGGAGTATAGTCAGTTTACAATGTTGTGTCAATTTATGGTGTGCAGCACCATGCTTCAGTTATATAGGAACATACATATATTCGTTTTTATATTCTAAGGCCTGCTAATTCTTGACATTATCCTTATTTTGTAGGTAAGTTGGAAGTTGTGTGGAAATAGTGCAGATCATTATTTTATATATATTTTACATATACACCCAACTTGCATGCTTGGGGAAAAAAGCACTAGCTTCTTTTTTTCTGAGGTTGCATCCAGAGATCAGGGAAGAAAAGTAGAAATGTGCTCAGGTTATTAGCAAAGACATAGATGCAGTGGCAGTGGGAATTTAATTGGGGAAGAGGACTGTAGGATGCGTTGGGACGGTCAGCTGTCAGAAGATCTGGATGGGATGTAGGCAGAGAGAGGACTGTCCTCGCAGTGTCTCATGGCCCTGGGGAAGTCACGTACCCTCCTGTCTCTTTCGTGCAGAGTTGGCAATTGTTTTTCTTCAAGGCGAGAGGGAAACGTGTGGAACAGAAAGATGGAGCCACGTAGGTACAAGCAAGAGGGAGAAGTATGAAAGCAAATCTTTGCAGGTTTTTAAAGGCCCAAGAAAACTCTGCTGAAGTGCTGGTCCTGAGTTTGTGTGGTGGACAGCTCGAGGCCCTAAGGAAATTCCCATCCTCGGCCAGAGAGCAGGTAACAGTAACGATAAAAATGACAAAGACAGTGGCAGCCACAGTGATTGTACGGACAGCCTGCATTTACAGAGCAGTTTCTAGGTGTAGGTTACTGTGCTGAGCATTTGACACGCATGATCTTATTTAGTACAGTAGTCACAGAAAGATTGTATTATCACACCCACTTTACAAATGAGGAAGTCAAAGTCAACAGAGGTTAAATCACTTGCTTAAGGTCATACAACTAGTATTAAAAGTAAGTTAAATTTAATCAGAAGGGGAACCGTATTGCTCTTAGGTGTTTGTAGCTCTGAAGTTTTTTTTTTTTTTTTTTTTTTTTCTGCAAGAGTAAAATTATGATTCTCATTCTTGGCTATGCTTTGGAATCACTGGGGAGCTTTCAAAACTGGTGCCTGATCCTACCTCCCGGACATATTCTTCCATTGACCTGAGGTGTGACTTGGGAGTTTCACAAGCTCCCTAGGAGATTCTGATATGGTGACTAGTTTTGAAAATCCTGGCTCTCAAGGAAGTTCTCTTCTGTTTTCTCCAGACTTTCATCTGAGTTCATCATTTAATTTAGCCATAATTTGTGAGCGTTTTATTTATTATCTGACACCTTGTTTTGTCTGCCCTCCTTGCAGAACATAGCTCTGTGAAGGCACAAACCATGTCCATCTTATCCACCCCTGTATCTTCAGAGTCTGTGCTGGATAAATAAAAATGAATATGTACCATCTCTCTGTAAAAATAGTTAATCACCAATCAGAAAGTATCCATGCTTCGGTTTTTAAAGCAGTGTTTAGCACTTTTATTGAAATAGTAATTTACTTAAGGTGTGAGGGCTGCTGGCAATTTCTCCTTATTAGTGACCACAGAATACAGGCAGGTGGAGGAGGAGGTGAGGAGGAAAAGAAAGAACGAGAGTCCAGTGGGGTCAGTGGTGTGGAACTGTGCTTCTAAGAGGAATATTCTTCACACAAGGATTTTTCAGGACGAGAAGTGAGCTTTTCTTTTGTTTAAAATGACATTTTAAACTTCAGTCTAAGTTTTGGTTCAAACTCTCCAAATTAATGTAAACTTGGAACCTTGATGGAGACTGCAGGATGGAGGAAGATAACCCGGATAGGGAACCTTTGGTTTACCCAATGCTGCAGGAAGGGAATCTGCTTTTGCAAAGTGCAGGCTGGTGTGGGCTGGGCTGGGCTGGGCTGGGCTGGACTCTGCAGGGGATCATCAGAAACAAGGCTCCGTGTGTACTTTAGCTCTGGGCTAGATGATTAATACCACCAAAAGGCATCTTTCAACCTGGAGAATAATTCAGGCCTCAGCAGCTCATCAATCTGCTATTGCTTTGCAGAGCAAAAATTTAATACATAATAAATAATTTTTCGCTGCCTCAAAAGGAATGAAAATTTCTTTGTAAAAGTATTTCCCATTTTAAGGTTAAACATCATCCCACTGTTAATGCTTGATCATACACTTAATTTGAAATCCACATACTGAAGATTTAAACTGAAATTTTACCCATAAAATAAAATGATTAACTTGGTAAGTTGTGGCCTCTGCATGTAGTTCTAATATTTACAAAGATACAAGGATGTGGGGGAGAAGTTGGAAGTAAAGTTGAGTGGGAACACATTGAGTCAGGGTATGTGTTTATATCATTAGTGTCATGGACTATGTTAAATTTTATTTAATAGGCATTTTCATAATACTTAGTATATACTAGACACTGTTATGAGCACATTACAAATATTAACTCATTAAATCATCATATCAACTCTAGGAAGTCGATATACTATTGTTATCATCTCTATTGCAAACAAGGAACCAAGGCACAGAGAGGTTAAGTAACTTTTTGAAGATCACACAGCCCATAAGTGATAAAGCCAGGATAGACACCCAGCAATAGGAAGGTGAAGCGTATCTGGCGGGTTTCCGTCACCAGCTGTAAGGGCTAGTGATGACAGAGCAGATGGAGGCTGCAACAGTATGGGAGAAAGGGGTGCACACAGTATGCGTGTGTTACACCGGCAGTGCCCAGTGGGCACCTGCAATAGCGGGAGAACCAAGATGCATGATCCTAATGCCAGGTGGCATTGCTATTTGAAGCACATATACTTGTGGGGACTCTGAACCCTGGATGGGCCTTATCGTGACAACTTGCCAGTTGGAAATGTTCACAGGTAGTAATCTATGCCTATCGCAGCTGACAGACATTTTTGCATCATATACATGTCTTTAGGTCTAATAGAAGCATCAGATGTCATAAATTAAAATACATATGATTAAGCAGTTTTTAAAGCTGTGGTTAATCAGATCATGACAGAGTTAAATGAACAGATTTTAAACCCTTATTAATGTTTCTAATGCTAAGCATTTACTGTTAAAAATCAGTATTTTTCCCAAACTAATGACTCAAGATGCTGGATTATATCATTTAAGCATGAAACTTTCTGTGATAAATATGCTTTGGGAAATGATCTCACATCTAACGTTTCTTTTAGGGAAAGTGGAAAATTTAAAGCATTTGGACAAAACCACATATAACTTATTTTATCTAGAAATAATTTTTTCAATAATAAATATGCATTTAAAACATTGTAAAAGTATAAATTCTATAATACTGTACAAATTCTAAGAAGGCAAGAAAATAATTGTTAATCAACTGTTGGATTAATGTTTATTATAACTAGTAGTTTGTATTTAGAATTGTCAAAATTGTGATAGAGTTGTGCATTTTATACGCTGTAGTACTTTCGGGTTTCTCATATAAGTAATATATCAGCATTAATAGGAATGTCCTTTTAATATGGAACTTAACAATTTGTTGTTCTTTCCATTCTTTGTTTCCTTAACAAGGTCTAAAGTATGAATTCTCCCTGCCTTTGAGGAAGGGTGACCTTGGAAAGTTTGCTTAGTTGTAAGAAAGAAGAGTATTGTGGGGGAGGGTATAGCTCAGTGGTACAGTGTGCGCTTAGCATGCACGATGTCCGGAGCTCAATCCCCAGGACCTCCATTTAAATAAATAAATAAATAAACCTAATTACCTCCCCACAAATTCCCCCCCCCCCAAATGACGGGCCCGAGAATTAAGAGTGTGAACTCTAGAGACAGACTCATATGAATTCAAATCCTGACTCTAGCACTTAGCTGCTTGGTCTTGGGCAAATAAATTCATTTTTTGTGTGCCATGGTTTCCTAATCTATAAAAGGGGACTGAGCATTATACTGACCTCCAGTAGACATGGGAATTAAATGAGTTAACATACATAGCAATTAGGACAATGCAGACATACAGTTCACACAAATGTTCAGTTAACATCAGATGTTATCATTAGTCAAAAGCCAATGACTACTAATAACTTTTGACCAATGATTGTATCTCAACTTATTTGACTCAAGATCTTTGAATAATGTGCTTTCCAGGCCCATTGCGAAAGACTAGAGAGAGAGAATTATAACAGCTCCCGCCTGTTGAGTGTTTACTGTGCGTCAGGCTCTTTTCCAGGCACTTTGCATGTACTCTTTAAGTATGTCAAGAAGAAAGAAGAAAAAGGAATTAATATCTAATGTCTTAGATAACATGATGGAGAAGAAGGCTGCTTATGTCTCCAAGATCCCCTGAGCTGGTGTGAGAAACCACTGGTCCTGGTCAGGGAATGGCCTTGGGTCTGGCTTTCTAGCAGCACAGCCCTGAGCGGAATGGCTCATTGGTGCGTCTGCGCCCGTGAGGGCATAGACACTTTTGTAAAAGATTCCTGATGGAAAATAAAAGCAAGAATAAACATATGGTACCTAATTAAACTTACGAGCTTCTGCAAAGCAAAGGAAACCATAAGTAAAACAAAATGACAACCTACGGAATGGGAAAAAGTTTTTGCAAATGAAACTGACAAAGGCTTGATCTCTGGAATATATAAGCAGCTCATACGACTTAATAAGAAACAACCAAACAACCTAATCCAAAAATGGGCAAAAGACCTAAACAAGCAATTCTCCAAGGAGGAAATACAAATGATCAATAAGCACATGAAAAAATGCTCAATATCACTAATTATCAGAGAAATGCAAATCAAAACTACAATGAGGTATCACCTCACACCAGTCAGAATGGCCATCATTCAAAAGTCCACAAATGACAAATGCTGGAGAGGCTGTGTAGAAAAGGGAACCTTCCTACACAGCTGGTGGGAAATGCAGTTTGGTGCAGCCACTGTGGAAAACAGTATGGAGATTCCTCAAGAGACTAGGAATAGACTTACCATATGACCCAGGCATCCCGCTCCTGGGCATATATCCAGAAGGAACCCTACTTCAAAATGACACCTGCACCTCAATGTTCCTAACAGCACTGTTTACAATAGCCAAGACATGGAAACAGCCTAAATGTCCATCAACAGATGACTGGATGAAGAAGATGTGGTATATTTATACAATGGAATACTACTCAGCCATAAAAACCGACAACATAAAGCCATTTGCAGCAACATGAGTGTTCCTGGAGAATGTCATTCTAAGTGACGTAAGCCAAAAAGAGAAAGAAAAATACCATATGAGATCGCTCATGTGAAATCTAAAAACAACAAACAAACAAAGAAAACCCATAAATATAAAACAGAAACACTCATAGACATAGAATACAAACTTGTGGTTGCCAAGGGGGCAAGGGGTGGAAAAGGACAGACTGGTATTTCAAAATGTAGAATAGATAAACAAGACTATACTGTATAGCACAGGGAAATACATACAAGATCTTATGGTAGCTTACAACAAAAAAAAATGTGACAATGAATATATATATATGTTCATGTATAACTGAAAAATTGTGCTCTGCACTGGAATTTGACACAACATTGTAAAATGACTACAGCTCAATAAAAAATGTTTTTAAAAAGAGAAAAAAGTGAGATGAAAATTCTAGCTACAGTGAGACTAAAAATGGCTACAAACCTCAAGCTACAGTTTGTCAAAAATGCCTATCAAATACTATGCCAAGTGGATTAAATCAAGGTAGACCCTAAAACTCAGTACAATGTTTCATAGTTCAAATATCATATATATTTCCCTAAAAGATATGTATAGGACTTTGAGCACCTAATTTTTAATCCTTCTCTTGGAAAAATTAGGTGGAGGGTGGGATAGGAAAACCAATAAAATAGTTGACAATTAAAAAAAAAGATTCCTAATGGAAAGATTTCCGTCATGGAAGTATCAAAGGGCGGTCAAAGTAGGGTCCCTTTTCCGACTTGAGCCTTGCCCTGCAGGTTGGACAGCTGTCACTAGAGGGTGCACTGCCCCCGTTGGCACATGAGGACTAGGCTAGCTCTCCTTTCCATGGACAACTCCGCAAGCTTTCACTTTGAAATCTAGAGCAGCCCTTCCATGAGGAGGTACCTCCCCAGCACAGAGACTCCCCCATATGTGCATCCGCCCTCCTCTCACAGCCCTCCAGCAGGCACACCTCTGAGACCAGAAAGGGTGGTGGGGCCCTGATCACGCAGACAGGTGAGAGGGCCTTACTGTGGAGCTGAACTGAAGCCTCCTAAAACTTCCCGAGCTCTAACAGTGATTAATGATCCCTACATTGCATTAATATTTGGTATATATCGTGCTTATTTCAGAGATTTTTAAAAGGAATGCTTTGTCCTGTAGCAAGACAGAAGAGGTATAGTCTCTACGTATATTTCCCTAAATCTGTGTGAACTTAGGCAAGCCATTTACTGTTACCCATTTTTCATCATGCTTGGATTTTAAGATGATGTAAAAAATTTCTGCCAGTTACGACTTAGAACTCATTTTGATGACTTTGAATGCTTACAGAAGATCATGCTTCCAGAAGATCTTTGAAGCAAGATTATAATATCGGGCTCTGCCTTGCAGATTGACAGGAATGAGGGCTGATAAAAGGAGAGAAGCTCTTGGAGCAGACTTTGGGGACAAGGGTGACAAGTTTGTCAAAGAAGGAAAAACAGTAAGATGGAGAGGAGAGACAAGATGGTGACTGGTGGAGAAAGTAATTACTCTCTGGTGATGTCAGGCGGGGGTTTGGAAATCTTCGTGTTTGGGTACATTTGTAGGCTGACTTTTTGTGGACTAAATATCTGACAGCTTATTTCTGATTTCCTTAGGTTATTTTATCTTCTTAACCCCAAGGACTTAAAGAAGAATAGAAACTATGCATTAGGTTCCTGGGCCGAAGGGAAAAGACAGAAAGAGTTGCAGCAAGTTTCTTAGCCTCCTGGTCCCCAGTGCTGGGCTCCAGGATGTAGTAGTTCAGAAATCCAGGCATACTTTCTTCAGGGAGGATTGTGGCTTAGAGTGAGGAGATGTTAATCACTCCCGTGGACCCTGGTTATAGCTGTATGAGTGGCATGTACAATCGTGACCTTGAAGAGAACCGAGGAGCAGAGCTGGGTCTCCGGGGACAGAGACACACGAGCTGCAGCAGTTGTGAGTCTCCCTGCTTCTGTGCCGCAGAGTCGAACCATCTTCTCCCTGGTTTCTCTTCCTTAAAGCATCAACAGTGGGAAATGACCTGTCATTGGCTTATTTCTTCCTCAGACTCATAAAATGGAGAATGGATCTCATTACCTTCTCTTACATAGGGATACAGTTTTTAATACATTTAAAAAGTACTTTTTTTTTTTTTGGTTTGGTTTCAGTGCATCACACTAGAAAGTTATCTTTTGATATATTCTCATTTTTTTAGATTTTTCACGTTGTCAAAGAATTTTTTTTTTAAAGGAGGAGATAAAAAAAAAATCTGTAGAGGGATGTTTTCTTGCCTAGGCTGAAATCTCTTATATTTTCTTACTCTAAACTTCTGAGACAGTTTTTCAAACTGTCTCAGGTCATGGTGACCTTAGTGTTCCAGTGCATTTTTTTATGGCACACCTTGGCCAAAGAAATACCAAGCAATTCTGTTTATTAATTAGTTAGGTTCAAACAACTTAAGTATTTATACCCAACAGCTTAATGGACATCTGAAAAAGTAATACACATGAACTGAATTTTTAAAAAAATTCTTAAATAACCACAATTACTTATTAATGGGATGTGTGTCTCTGTTGGGCACTTCCCAGTTTCCCAGACTTTGGAATCAGATTGAACGTCCTGCACTTCCTGTTCCATATTTGTTTTCTGAAATACTTGCTTTTTATCACAGCAACCACCCCAAACTTAGCTTTGCAGAGATGTGACCATCATTGAAAGGAATATGGTGCGATCTGATGTTGAAACTATGAACTATCTCTAGCCAGGAGTTTGTGCTGTCTCAAATAAGTCAAATATCGTATTTTTTTTCCTCAAAAATTTAAAACAACTGAGAACACTGTGGTGTCTTGGTGCACAGCTTGGGAACTGTGACTCTAAGGTTAGGTAATGGAACTTAATGATTGAATTTTAAGAAATTCCACCATAGTAGAGGGTTAATCTGCTAACAACGTCTTCATTGCCTGTCACTATCCAATTGGTGGGAAGAGAAATTACAATTTGAGCAACCAGGAAGGCAGGTGTGGAACTAGCAGGGGTAAAGGTTGATGGCTATCTTGAAAAGGAGTTGAGAGAAAATTCTTGGCTTATTCTAACTCGAGGAATACCCTGAAAGTCCTAGGAAGACAGAGCCAAGTTCACTCCAAGGTGTCCAGCCTCTGAGGTTGCTGGTGAGGTGAATGGGTTTTATACATGTAAAGAGCCTGTATAATCTCAACGCGTACAGAGCTTCACCATGTAATGCTTGGTATGTGCATTATGTAAAATTTTATGTTACGTAAACTCACTGAAGTCTGTGAGTTTGGTTCTCTTCCCCGCATTTCATAAAAACTCAAGTGTAGACAAAGGGGGCAATATGCTGTCAGCACTCCTTATGGAATTCAGGTATTATATTTATTAATACTTGCTATTTTAAGATAGCATTTTCTGAAGTGTATTCCATGGGAATTAACTGATGCTCCTTGATAGTGTTCTGTAGTTTATGTTTGGTGAATATTGCATTAAAACAAGTTAAGCAGGACTTCGTAGAGCCTTTAACATGATAGTGGACTTTCTCACACTTCAAGAGGAGAAATAACAGCAGTAAATGTTCCCCAAGATTAGTTGTTCAAGGAAACTTCTGTAGTTAAAGAAAACATCTTATGATACTCATATTTCGTAGAATATCCTTGGGGGAAAATAGCTCCAAAGGATCTATTTAACCTGCGTTTTACAAAACTAATAGTGGAATAGACATGTGTTGGTCTGGTCTCTGATCAATCTGATCATGCCTCCTAGGTAGGCTTACACTGGCAGCTGTAACATTGTATCTATGGGAGCGTGCAGTGTGTTCCAGGGCTGTTCTTTCATGCTGGCTGTCTATAAGGCACGATGGTTAAAGTCTGGATCATCTGTAGAGTATTATTGGGTTTTCAATATACAGCTAATGCTGAGTGATGTTTGTAGCACAATCCAGAATTTATTGACAATCTCCTTACAGGTGAACGCTTTTCTAGTTATTAGAGTATAACAATGCATGTTTATTTCCAGGAATCTGTTAACTTAACCATTCAGTTCAAGTTAGCATTAGAATGGGGCAGGCCTCTCCCTGCAGGGATAGTTCTGTACACTTGGTGCCATGAGGGGGGGGGGTACAGGAAAATGTGTGCCCTGCTCAGAGGAAGCCCATTCTACAGAAGACGGATAGGGCTGAGCCTCGCACACCTCCGTGCTCCCCCAGTTCACCTGTCGCTAGGAGCAGTGTGGGTCTGGGGTCAGGGCTTACACTGATTCACACGCTTCAGAGGAGGAAAACGTCAGGAGAAGGGAAAAAATATGTCCAATAACATCTGAGCGTTAGTGGGACAGGCACAGGGAGTCCCTGTTTGGTGCTGAGACCATCATGTTACTGTTAAAAAAAACTTCCTATTCATGATCCAATGTATTTTCAAGCATTATGTTTTGAAAGCTTACTTTCTCAATTCCAGACTTAGAGAAAGCTGTTGTGTATTTACTCTTTCATTTATGATAGAGAGTGAAGACCTACTCAGTCTAAGTCAGAAAAAGAATAAGCTCTTGCTACAAACAACTGAGATGAAAGGGAGTGAAAGGATTGCCTTGTACTTATAAAATGCTATCATGAGATTTCATGTTAACGATGATCAGGTCATACTGTTTGGCTTCTGTGTTCCTCTTTCCCATAGAAAGGATGTCCAGCCTCGTGTTGACAGAAGATCTGGTGCAGAGCACAGTACTCTGCTAACACAGGGTTAGAAACAGTGTTTGTTACTAGCTGCCAAGACTTAGTAACAAAACTAAAAGTCATCCACATATTTGTATTTCTTTATATCTTGTTTTAATTGAATATCTTTAAAAATACAGAGAGACTAAGAATACTGCTCAGAATAAATATTAGTGGGTTTAATATTGAGGCTCTTATTATTATTTTTTAGGTAAAAAGGACTGTTGAGTAGCAAAAGCACCCCTTCTCCTTTTTCTTCACTTCACTATACTTACGGCTGTACTGAGGATATAAATTTTGATGCTGTAACCATGCACTCTTCCTCTTTCTGAGGGTTGCATATTCAAATAATGGACAAAATATCTAAGAAAAAATAGGTATCTTCTTGAGTGCAGTTTTCTGTCTCAAACATACATAATGAAAAAATATATATATAAGAAAACATATGTATAGTGGAGTATAGGTTTAAATAAATTAAAATATCAGATATTTATATACAAATATATAAATGTGTTTACATATGTAATATATATAAATATAGACATGATTATATTTCTGGATATATCTAGATTTATATAAATCTAGGGATTTCTTAAATATTTTATTTAAAAAGTCTTACTTAAGGTAACAGACGTGAGGGTCAGCAGTTAGGACTTGGGAGAGTCCATTTCTGTGGAAGTGAATTCTCTGAGAGTAGGGTTGCTGTAAGAAGGAAGAACTGTAAGTTTTTGCTACCGAGGTTTAAATATGGCAGCAGTTAATTGTGGAACGTGAAGGGCATTGTCTGAAGCAGCGCTTGACCCATAGAGAGGAAGCTGGGAAAAAGCTGGGAGGAACAGAAGCTGCACCCAGCACCGCTGAAAGGACTTCAGCTCTCCTACACACTGGTCAGGGACACACAAAATCAAGCATGAAAACAGGAAAAGTGGTTTTGAAGCTCAGGCAGTCCAAGCCACCCACGATCGCTTTGAAAAACTTCCAGCATTCACCTCAGGAAATGACCCTTCCCATTTCTTGTGCACATTCTGGCTGGCAGCCCAGAAGCAAGGGATCAAGGAAGATGATTATAAAACTCAGAATTTGCTTAAGTAAGGCCAGATGAGTTTGTGGGTTCGGTGGGTTCGGTGGAGGTGAGGGGGGTGGAGGTGATGGGGACGGGTGGGAAGGAGAGTTGTCATGATGGTGATGATTTTTGTTCTTAAGAATAGTGCTTAGAAAGTATTACACAAAATTTTTAAGAATTTGTTTTAACCAACTGAAAAAATTGTAAAATGCTTTAACTTTGTTCAATTCATGACTTGATTTGGGGTAGGCATGATGGAAATGTTAAATCTCTGGGTGTCGGGGGCTCCAGTGGCTGTCTGAGTCACAGAAAATTAACTTCGGATAAACTTTATGCACCACCCAGTCCAATGAATATACTTTGCAGTTGTGGAAATCGTCTTAGGAAGTTTAATTTCCCCAAACTTTGCCATGACTTTATAGAACAACCAAGACTAGCATCTGAGCTATTCGTCTTGGCATCTGGTGCTGCCTGTGTTCTAAAAGGCCTAAAACAATGGTGCTGTAACACTGCATTCCAGGCTGAGACATGGACTCCAAGCAGAGGGCCATGGAGATTGCTCTCTTCCTGAATTTATATGAATTTGATGACAAAGTCCCCAAGTTCCTGTGGGTCTCAAGGTGATACTTTAGGTAACAGCATTTCTTTGGATACGTTTTTTAAAAGTTTAATTGAGACCACTTTCCCCAAAGTTAAGTAGGAAATAATTTATCAATGAGTCGAACAGGTCACCGGGAATAGTGACATCTTATCAAAGGAGACATCATTTCTGCCAAACCTAATTAGCTGACCTTGAGCCCTGAGTGTCTTGGCTGAAAGTGGTAACTAGAAGCACTTTTGTGAGCTTGTCAGGACCCACTGGGGTGTTGGTTTGTGCAGATGCCTACATCTGTCAGTAAATGTGTCTTGAATCATAGCTGTGGGTTTGGCCGGGCAGCCCTAACAACCCTGGCTTTCACGTGGGGTCAGGATATAGACTCTGTGCAAACGGGAAGCACCCTCATTCTGGCCTCATTCAGTGGACTCATGAATCCCTTCCTTTCAGGAATCTGACCAAACCACCAAACTGCAGGTTTCCTTGAAGTGAGATTCCAGCCGATTCATATTAGCTTCTGGTACTTTTTACTCCGCTCTAAGAGTTTTGGTTTTAGTGCCTGTGAACTGCAAGACTGTTGTTATGGGCCGAGTAGCACAGGAAGAGGGAACTTGGGGCTGGCATAGAAAGGGATGGTGAAGGTTATATTAAAGTCAACTAAAGCCTTTCGGCAGTGATGCCTCGGGAGAGATGGTGAGCCGAGGGACAGTGGAGGAGGACAAGGAAGAGGCAGTGGAGTGGTGTGGGCGCCGAGACTGAGAGGGGAGTGAGTAGAAAGAGACAGTAATTGTAGTAACTAGAGTCCTGTTCTCTGTGCATTTCTAGCTCTCCTTGCCTGTCCAAATGGACAGTTATACACCCCCATTCCTGATGTTAGTCATGGCTGGTGGCTTCCTTGGCTACTACACCCCGAGTGGACGTGGTGTGTGCCACTTCCAGGCAGACAGGTAAAGAATACAGCTCTCTACGTTTCCTGCTTTCTGCTGTCATCTCAGAAGTGCCTGATGAGATGAAGCCCTGTCAGCTTGATCCTTGAGTGGTAGTAACGCGCAGAGTCTCCCTGCCAACTTGCACTGGGCACGTGTGAGCCAGGAAATAAACCTTTGTTAAGGCCCTGAGATTTTGCTCCCATAGCATAAGCTAATGTATCCCATCTAACACAGCAATTAGGACCCTGAAGGAGGGAGCTGGTGTAACAAAACTATCGAATAGGTGGCATTGGCCTCACTGCTGAGTAGCAGAGAAACTCATCAGGGCCTGGAAAGACCATGATCTATATTATGAAGCGGGCAGACATTTGGTAAAAGTGTTCCCTGCAGTAACCTTGAAGGCAAATCACTTACTTAATAAGTTTGTAAGAGATTGGAGAACAGAATCTCAGTGTGTTTTGGTTGCTATTGATTGTGCTTAGCAAGCTCAGATAAACACTGGCCGGTGCAAGCAGGAGTGAAAGGGAAGAGAGGGAGTCCAGAAACCTGGGGACTTGTAGGGTTGGAAGGGACAAGTGTTTTCAAGCCTAACTGGTAAAAGACAACACTGGGCAAAGGCTGATTAAAATTCATCCTCATGATAAATAGCAAATCACGCGTATGGTTGGCATCAGCTGCTAAAACATTTGGATGGATTAAAGCATCTTGGAATGAGTTCCAACTGATGAGATGATACCCAAAAAGTCCTCTCAGTGGGACAAAATGGCTCAAGGAAAAGAAACTAAATGTGTGGCTATGGCTCTGTAGTCTGATGGACCTACAGTCCCTGCAATTAAAATGAAAGAGAGACAGAGAGAGGGAGAGAGAGAGGCAGAGACAGAGAGGCAGAGAGAGAGAAGGAAAGGGAGGCGTGGGGGCGAGACAGCCAAGAAATCACAGCAGGTCTAAGAAGCCTGTCTGAAAGGGAACCGCGCGCATGGCTGTTGGTACAAGGCACAAGCAGGCCTCAAATAGTAACAAAGTTAAGTTTTCAGGAGACCCTTGAATCCTTTCCATCCAAGAATCTGACCAAGCAACCAAACCAAACTGCACGCTTTAACCTCTGGTACTTTTTACTCGACGCTGAGACTATTGGCTGTAGTGTCTGTGAGTTGCAGGACTATTGTTACCAGGGAGTAGCATAAGAAGAGGGAGCTTGCGGTTGTATTAGTAAAAGAACCACTAGCCTAAATGTTTGTTTGTTTGTTTCAAAAACCTGATTATTGAAGACCTAAAATGACTTTTGGGTAGAATTGGACAGAGAACGCTGCTCCGCCCTCATTGAAGGCAAGTTCCTCAGTACCTGTACTATTGATCTCCAAGGATGATACTGGAAAAGGAAAAAGCTACCGGGGGGTGGGAGCCAACAGCCACGGAGAACAGTGGCTGGAGATCTCCTCCCACAGAGCGTACCTGGGGCCTATGCGTGGGGCACCCTCCACCTGTGCCCACCCAAAGGTATTTCTGAATCTTTGCAGACCAGTGACTGCTACAGGTCTTACACTCTTCCATTCATTTCATCTTTGTCTTTTGGTGGGAGTTGGGCCTACAACTTAACATCTTTTTGGCTACTAGGTTTCTAGATCAAGAGGAGTTACGGCTACATCTTTTACAGGAACCCTCATGTATTGCTCAGAAATTCTAGCCATGCTTCAACATGGAGAAAATATCATAAACTAAGTGAAAGACCTAAGACCAACTAAGGAAAAATGATTGCAACACATGACAGAAAAGGGCTAAGTCACTGTAATATCAGGAACGCTGATAAATCAGTAAAGGGAAATCCAACAGAATACTAAGATGTGCAAAGGATAGGAACAGGGTGTTAGTCCGGGTCCTCCAAGAAGTAGATGCCAAGACGGGATGAAATGCACAAGAGGAGATGCGGGAGGCGCTAGGAGAGGCCGAGACAGTTCTCAGACCAAAAGGTGAGTCTGGTGCTAAGTGCAGAAGAAAAGACAGGAAGTTTGAGAAGAAGTGTCCTAAACCACCATGCAGTCTAAGGAAACTTCTGCAAGGTTGCTGGGGAGTCCTACACCCAAAGTCACCATCCGAGAAGGCCCCAGAATGGGCCAGTTGGAGTGCCCCTGCCATCCTCAGCTGCTGGCTGGGAGCCTTGGTCAGCTACAGGCCCTGTAGTTGGAGGTCTGCAAGACACATTTTTCTGGTCACCACTGTTAATTTAAAGATGTTCAACATGGGACGAGATGAGCAACCTCCCTCACAATAGATGGATTTCAAGATGACACAATGACAAGAAATTTTTTTTCATCCCTCATATGGTAAAACATTAAACTGTTTGATAATTCACTATGTTGACAGAGATGGGTTCTCCCCATCCTTCAGTTATGAGAATGGAAGCTGGTTTAACCTTCCTAGAGATAATCACCGACATCTCTCAGAGTCATAAATGTGTGTGCCTCTGCCCCAGCAAGCAGCTCTATTTTTCTAATCCGTATCAGACACAGTCACACCCGGCCAGAGTAGTACATTCCAGGATATTTATTTAAGCAATGACTGTAATAGCAAAAGATTGGAGGCAACATAAATGCCCATCAATAAGGGACCAATTATGTAAAGTATGTCTATCCATAAAGTTAAATGTATGCCTTTAAAACAATGAGGCATGTAATGATAAGGCACAGTATCCTAGATATAAGTTTAAGTTAAAAAAGAAGATGCAAAACAATGGTAAAATATGCTAACATCTGTATTTTAAAAAGGGAAGGAGTCCCATACATACGTGTCATTTGTATCTCTGGAAGATCGCATAAGAAACCAATGACAGTGGCTGCCCCTGGGGACAGTGGGGGGGATATTTGGGGACAGGCGTAGGAAGGAGACTTGACTTTTCAGTGTTTCTTTTAGCATTTTCATGCTTCATATGTTTCCGTGTTTCCTTTAGCATCTGTATGTTTAGCATATCTATATGTTTATGAGTGTGTATGAATAATAAAAAATTAACAATTAAAAGATAAATTATACAGTAAAAAAAATATTTCTTTCCCTTCCGCCACCACAGCTACTTTGCGCCAAATTCATTTCTTGCCATCCTGCTATATGGTCCTGTAGAACCGTCCTTGGCTGGCATTAGTCCACATTGTTAAATTGAAAAGGAAAAGATCTGAAATGTTATTTCAGCTACACTGGAGTCTTGTGCTAGGACAATTTTTTTGCTGTATTAGGAAGACTTGCCTTTTACCAGACTCTGCTCTGTAATGAACAGTGCTGCAATAGTCTAGGGAGTAACCAGAATATAGGGTTACAAATCAAGCTTTGGGACATGATTTTAAGCTTCCATTTATCATGTTGCAAAAGATATTTTTGAAAACAAAAACCCACTCTACATTTTTCTGTAAAGTCACACATTAGTATGAAGCAGGGGATCTATTAATGAAGAACACAATGTGACTTACTTCCACTGCTTTCAAGGAGACTCAGAATAAAAGACTTTAGTCTTTAAAAAGGGATGGCCATTTTTTGCATCCATGACTTTGAACATATATTCTAGTCTCCCATCTGCATCTTTGCAATATGGTATTCCAGAATCACAAACTATCTGTTTTTCCCCTCTCATTTTATAGATGAGGAAAAAACGGCCCAGAGAAATGAAATTTCCCCAAAGTCAAAATTTCCTCCTTAGATCATCAGAACACTTCCAGTTAGCATGACCCCATCTTTACAAATGCAGTGTCTCTGACCACTTCTGACCACACTGCCCAGAGGCTCAGGAAATCCTTAGGTGAGCTTCCTGTGTGTACTTTCTTTCCTACCACGTGCTTCGGCCTCCCCAGAAAGACTACCTGTTGGTACACATTTGCTGGTGAGCTGGTGAGCTGGAGAGCAAGGTTGGCACAAAGAAATGACACTGTTCATTCTTCTCCATTTCAAAATTTATCTTGAGCCTTCTCTTCTCACAATTACCATATGGGTATTGATTTTAATTAGTTCTGTCTATTAAGAGTCCCCTTAGGTTCAGAAGCCAGCCTTGTAATTAACTGATACACTTTCCTCTTGCTGGCAGTATTGTTAGGTGAGTTACTGCCACTCCAGGCGACAAAATGGGATCAGTGTTTCTCTACGGATCTGCCCTTCAGAGGCCAGACTCAGATGGAGTTCCCATCTCAGGTGGTTTTCCCTATCTTGCTACAGACACGAGCACAGGAGGCTCTCAGATCATATGACTATCCATTACAGCAGATACATTTGTCCCAGACCCTCCAAATGGTGTGCATACTGTTGGCCAGTATTTTGTGATGTCCAGATGGATGTTTTGAAGCTTGCCTGATACCAAAACTGGTGATGGCATGATATCAAACTGTGTTCCTTTGTATTTCCTGGTACTTTTGTTGGGTGAAATAGGGCTTGAAACAAAGTTTACGGTCAGTATTTTCTTTTGCTTTCATTTCATCCTGAATTCTGGGAAAGGTAAAGAATGCTTCTCTGGTCATTTATTGGATATATGAAATCCCGTCTCCCAGAAGATGAATGTGATGTTTAGAGTTTCAGAATAAAATTTTGGAGACTCCACTCTCTAAGTGTATATTTTGTATATTTACAGATTTTACTGACTAAATTTGTGTTTGAGTTTGTAGTTACCATGTAATAGGTGTTTGGGATAATGAGGGTAATGCTGGGCTTTGTTTGTAAATAATCAATTAATAACTGGGCAAGAGCCGTGACAACAGTGCTTTTAGATTAAATCAAAATCCCTGCCATTTCCTGGGTCCTGTTATTGAGTGCAATCCATTATTTTTAATGAAACAGCTGAAGAGTTTAATGTACCCTTTGTGATGTTCAGAAGCTCTGGGTTTACTGATGAGACCACAGAATTCTCTGCGTTTGCTTGAACAAATAGCGAAGATGGAGAGTGTCCAGGGCCATCTGTTCCTTGTGTGCCAAGTGCCCTTCCGCTATGACTGCCCTTCCCTCCTACAGTGTCCCGTCTGCCTCACAGACTCTCTCTTGGGGACTTTGAAACCTCTGCAGTCAGAGCTTATTTCCTCAGGTTGGTAGCCAGACTGTCAGTCAATGCTGAGAATTTAGTTCCCTTGTGATTTGGGGTTCTTGCCTGGGCAGTCTGGGAGAGTTTGACTTGAATGGGAGCTGAACTCACATCTTGAGGGCCAAAGCTGGAAAAACTGGGTCAGAGAACTCACGGGAGTCTTTATAAAAAAAATTTATAGAATCAGATGACTGTCTTCTCTCATTTGCTCCTGGGTCATATTTTTAAGCAACAGTCACATGACAGGCTGAAATGAAGCACTCTGTGCCTCCTGTCTTATGTTTAGCAAAAAACCACTGAACAAGAAAAACATAGGGATGCATCGAAGCATAAAACAGATTGGCAGCATTGTCATGAAATCCTAAGAATAAATGATAGATTATTGACCCATTGTTGGTATAGTTAAGCAGTTTACTCCGTCATTAGTTATTGAATGCATAGTATTTGCATAACAACATATGAGATACATAAGGTAAGTGACGGGTTTCCTGCCCTCAGGGAGAATATACCTAGGAGTGATTTAGTCTAACTAAAGAGTGCTGACTGCTGAAGCCAGGGAACTGAAGTGGGAACAGTGGCAGCGCCTGTGAGCAGCTGTCACACAAATGAGCCAGAGGAGAGGGTATTCATGTACTCAGCTCAGAAAAGACTTGGGTCACATGTAACTACGTGTAGGAACACGACTCACAGCTGGATTTTAAGGGCAATTATGCAGCTATGACAACACTAAGCAAGATCTGATTTCCCTTTAGACTCGAGCCCTGCAAAATAGGAATGCGTTCTCTATCCCCTTTCGCAGCAATGCTTAATGATGTGTCTGTGCAACAACAGAACAATCCTTTAAGGGAGAAAGTGAGTGACAGTCATTGACAAAATTTGCTGGGAATTAATTTTCTGCAGTTCCCCAGTGAGCACATGCATTTTATATTTCAAACTCATTGTTGCAGGTGAAAGAAATGTAGGATCAAATGGGGCTATGTTCAATACATGTTAAACATAATACATTATACTTCCAGGGGAAGAAATGTTCATATTTGTTCCAGGGAAGGTTATATAGAGACTGAAGTTTCTGGTAATGAAACATTAAATGTCTGAGTACTAACCCACCTTGAGATTGTTTAGTAGTGTTACATTCTTCACCCTGATTGCTTCAGGTATCTGATGTATGGTTATTTCCAGTGTTCCTCTTCTAGAAGATGGTGCTCCTGGGAAGAATAAACAGGACTTTTTTTTTTTTTTTAAAGCAGTTATTGTAAAGTTACTCACAGTTCATTCTCTGAAAAGATTGCTTTAGAGGAATAAACAGGATGCTAGATAGGGTCGAAATGCAAGTTTGGTATTACTAAATGACCCCCAAATAAGAAAGTAAGTAGATAAAAGCATACCTCTGGAAACAGACTTCAGGATTGGCTTTGAATCTTGGCTCAGACAATGACTAGCTGTGTGATCCTGGCCAAGTTACTTAACCTCTCTGTGCCTTAAAGAACCTACCTCATAAAGCTGTTGTGAGTTAAATGTCAGTGGTAACTCAAGTTGTATATCCAGTGCATGTTTAACATGTGTTGGAAATAGCCCCAAGTATGCCTGCCTTAGAGCAGGTGTTCAAAAAGTGCTTGTGGTTGTGACTGTCATTATTGCAGACCCGGGTCATTTGCTGATGTACGGACCACCAAGTGTCATGTCTATCAGTGGCTACTCAACTTTGTACCCCTGAAACATTTTTTAGTGGCCGTGGAATGATTATGGTTCCTTACATGAAGGCCTAGGCTTATTCCCAAGGCCTCTGCTTCTTCTCTCTGCTACACATTGGATAAATTTCCCTTTATTTACTTTGTATATATTTTATTCCCTATTTCCAAGAAGGATTCAAAGTGTTGATTAGAGGTCTAAGTCTTCCAGCAGCTTTGGCATTTCCTGCGGGGGTCGTCTCACAGTTATGTACAGAGACCTCATTGTTCTCTGTTACCACTTGGCTGCACAAATGTGACACAATCATGTTCTTGTTGGAGGCAAATCTGTGGGTTTGCTGAGTATGGAATTTCTATTGAAAAATCTAACATAGGGTCTAAAGGATCATCTTTGGCTCCACGTAGAGAGTAACCGAACTGATGTCAAAGTGTCCTGACACGAGAGCTACCTCCCATCCCACCAGGACTGTCAATATTTCCCTAGCACCTGCTATGTGCAAGGGAAAAAAATACTCATTTACCTTTAGAATATTTATTTCCAAATCAGAAAGCATTACATGCCAAATGTTCTCCATGTCAGGCACCAGAATAGATCCAATGGGAACTTTCTGAGTGCTATACTGGAAAACAAAACAAAACAAAATTTAAAACGGTGGATTTCTCTCAGTTTCACCTACTAAGAAAATATCCAGCTATGTCAGAGCACCCAGACTGGGCAGCCTAAGCAAAGGGAAAAAAACATGGTGCCCAGGCTGCATTCTTTCGTATGGAGACAAACAATAGGCCTGTCCTCCACCCTGTTCCCTGTGCTTTATGGTTTCTGTCAGCTTTACCCTCACTGGGAGGAAACTGGGGGTTCAGACCCTGCTCACCATTCCCCATGTCTCCACCTCAGTTCTTGGGGAATCCAGTGTTTTCAGACTCCTTCTTCTCCAACCAATCCAAACCTTATTAGGCTGTATCCTTCTCCTGTCTTCATTCTCTGATAGTCACCAGAGAAATAAGCAGTGTTACTCACACTGGCTACCTCAAGGTCACTTTAATTCCAGGATAGGCATGTATCCATGCATTTGTATGAGTCGGGAGAGGTAGGGATCAATATGCATTTAGGACAGAATGTAACTCTTATGCTGCTTCTAATAAGTCTAGGCACGTTAGCTATTAGGGGTGTGTATGGTGGTGGTTGCTGCTCTGAATAATCTAGGACAGTAGATGTTGACTGGATATATATATGTGTGTGTGTGTGTGTGTGTGTGCGCGCGTGTGCGTGCACATACACTCCATTTTTTAAATGATAAAACACAGCTTATCCATTATGTTACTGATAGGCCAATTTGATTGTTTCCAGTAAGAAGTATTTAAAGAGATGTGCAGATGAAATAAAAGTATATAAACAAGCATGGGTTAGAACAAATCATCACCAGAATATGGAAACGGGAAGGAAATGGAGAACTGTATCTTTTTTTTTAAGCTTTCTAAATTATTGCATTGTGTAGGTGTTAGTTATCTGGACAAAGGAAAATAAATGTACACCAGCGGTGTGTGGGGACATGTTCCGAATCTCAGTGCTTACCCTCTTTGGAAGCCACGAAGTCCTGGCTCCCGGGGATGTTCTGTACCATCTCTTCCTCCTGGTCAAGATGAGATTTTATCGTCATCTGAGTCTCTCAGGTTCAGCCTCTTGACCTTCAAATTCTATGAGGCCCAGTGTCAAGGATCTTCTAGCTTCCACTTCTTTGGCAAGGAATTCAAGGGAAGTGTCATCCTGTGTGATTTAAAACCAGAACTGTCCTAGGGAATCCAGGTCACAGAAAGCAGGATATGTTGGAGAGTACTGTACTGGATTACCACCAGCCACCGCAGCTGGGGTGGGGAGGAGGGGTCCTGGGCCTGTGCCTTCTCCGCGTTGGGTCCTCTCCTGGCAGTGCTTCACTCACTGTGCGCTGACTGCTCCATGTGGCATGGTCTTCTGGTGCCAGCAGCCTCTTCGCTCACTCGCTCATTTTGCTCTAATAGTCGGCTTGTGCTACGGATATTACTTTGTACAGGTGCATTACCTCTTGTTGTTTAGAGCTAACAGCTACTCATTTTGTTGCAAACCATGTTTAGTCTTGTGATTAAACAGAGAGGGACAGAATGCAAACAGGAAGCAACAAAAATGTACGTGAGCAGGATTGAGGGAGAAATAAAGGGAAGAGTGCTGGACTAGGAATCCCAAGGTGTGGGTTTGAGTTCTGCTGTCCAGGTTCCCATCTGCTGAGGCTGGTCCAGGGATATCTGACGCTCTGTTCACTGCTTGGTTCATTCTGTGAAATCCCCATGTCTTTGCTCTATTCTCTTGTCAGGCCATGTGATTTCTGTCTTCTTTTGATTCCTTATAATTTTTCCAAGCCAGGGGGCAGGTTCAAATCCGCCTACCTACCTACCTTCCTTCCTTCCTTCTTTTTGTTCTCATTATTCTTTCTCAGGGCTCCCAAACAGGGGATGAGGAAGTAAATCAGCATTTATTGAGGGTCTTCTGTTTGCCAGGAATTTGACTTATATTATGTCACTGGATCCTCGAAACAATGCTGAGCAATGGGACTGATTATTTTCATATTTTTATTGTTTTACTTTAAGAAGGAGGAAACTGAACATCAGAGGTGAGAAATACCTGGGCCAAAATCACATGGTTAATATTGGCAAACCTACATCTGTCTACGTCTAAAAGTCTGTGATTTTCTCTTTGCAGAGCACCGCCCCCTGGAGAGTGAACCGTTGCTCTGAAGAGTGGACCATGTTCCAGCTCCGAGGAGTAGGCTCTTGGTGCCTCACACAGGGCTTTCTGCCTTCACTATTCCTAACTCCACATTAAGGCACAGTCCCAACTTTCTTTTCAGCTTCTCCAGAGTAAGTGTGGGCTCACTTCATCTCTAGAGATTAGGATTCTTAAACTTTTACAGTTCATGGAGGTAGAAAATCTGATGAAAGTTTTCCTCGTGAATTTAAACACACACCCACACTTCACACTTTTGCATAATAATTACAGGGGATTCAGAGGCCCCCCTGAGGCCTAACTCTGGATCCTTGTTAAAAGTTATTCAATCAGGAAGATTACTTTTCATAGGTCAGAGCCTGGGAAGATGTCCAATTTTCCCTATCCTGGGTGGGCAAATTCATGTTCTCAGCACCCTGTGAGGGCACAGAGTCCATGCCTTATCGCAGGTGAAGTTTTTCCTAGATAAATGTTTGCAGATGTGTGCCTGGCTTCCTTGGACTGGGTGCTCAGTGGGGCGATTAACTAGAGATGATCAGTATGGCCGAGGTCTGTACCTGCCTCACTCTCTCCACCTGAAATACTGGCATGATTCCTATTTTCTCTGCTTCTCAAACTGAAGGTAAAAGGGGATAAGGTGTGAGAGCCCTTTGAAAGAGAAGCTACATGCCCGAGTGTCTCTGAGGAAAATCCTCTGGGCTTGGCCAGTTGGTACATAGCCTGACATTCCAAGTCTTCCTCTGGAATCATCTTGCTTCCAAACAGCTGTATCTGACATTCCTCAGACTTTCAGAAGGAAGGGAAAGTTTGGTCTTCCACCCGAGGCATAGCTGGAGACCAGCCGCCTGCTGGTGGACTGCCCAGCTGCTCAGGCCCTTCATTCTAAATGCACTCTGAGGCTTAAACTGGACAGACCCTTCTAGTCCACATTTTTCTCTGAGAGGTACACCCAGTGCTGCTGGCAAATTTATAGCTGGCTGGTTTGGTTAAGTAGAAAGAAAGTCTGATGCTTGACGATTATGTAAGTCATTGAGCACTGTAAAGTGAGCGCCGATCAAGTTTCACAATCAACCCAGGGAAACATGACACCTGTCCTTAAGGTGCCTGACATGGTCATTTTGTGTTATGGACTTGAGGTTTGGGATGTGTCATGGTAGTTTCCATGCTGTTCATTTACGTGCAGACACAGTGGTACTCAAGCCGTAATGTGGTCTTATTAGAGGCATGATGCTGGTGTCTTCAACAGAGTGAGCAATTCTGGTTCATTTTCTAGTTGTGATGCAAAAAATTCCTGCAACTTTAAAGCTGTCTTTGCTGCCTTTTGGAGCCCTTTTTAGGACTAATCATTTGACTTTGCACTAATGAGATTATACCCAGCAGGGGCAGATATTTTCCTTTTTAATTTTCATTCCTGTTATTTAATTGGCATTACACACACATAATGAGACCAGAAAAAAAATACCCTGTAGCAATCTGTTCAATACAAATAACTCAGGCAGATGCAACCAGATGTATCCATGGTGACCTCCTGACTCTCTCACTACCCACACATTAGGAGAGATGGCCTGGAACACTTAACTCTCTGTTTGCCGAATGTGTCAGAGATGTGCTTTCTCCCTTCTCCCACAAGAAAGAGCATTTACCCAAATCCATGTGTCTCTCATCTTGAGAGTTGTCTGCTCAGCATCCGAGTAGGTGATGTAGCCTGGGGTTCTGAGTAGATGCTGGTCCCTGGTGTTAGTGCTGGCTGATTGTCCCGTAGCCCCAAAGTTGTAGACAAATTCATTCTCCATCTGCCCCAGGGCTCTTCTTACAATAATCTTTACTGAAGAGAAATACCGAACTACACGAATGGCCATCAGAATTGGTAACAAACATAAAAACTTCCTTCTTGTGTATGACGTTTCTATATTAAAGCCAGCCTTCTGTTCTGAGAAAAGATATCATCTTTTAGGGTCATTAGGAGTTTCAGGAGATCCTCTCTGATGAGTCACAGTGGTTTTAATCTTTCAGCAGCTTTCCCTGGGATCCCAGGATCCACTGTATGTGACAGAGTGCTGTCATACAGTGATGACCACGGGGCTCACTTCAATACGTAAATACGTCCTTTCTTCCAAACAGGTCAAGTATCCATCATTTAAAATTCCACATCCCATGGAACACATTGGGTGATTCTACAACATATCCTGTAACTTTCCTTTGTTTATACAGCATGCAGAACGTGGAAGTTTCCACGCCTGAAATATTCAGGACATTATCATGAATATTGTTCATTTTGCCACTGAAAGAAAAGTGCAAAGGAAATGTCACTCTACCTCATTTACGCTGTGTCCTCTCTTGTGCTTTTGTTTCACCCCCAAAGCTGGTTCTTTCCCAGTGTTTCCTATCACAGTGCAATGCACCAGCGTCCTGTTAATACAGAAACCTAGGAGAGCTCTTTGAAACTCTCTTCTTGCCAAGGCGTTTACTTGTTTTCATCTCCACTGCTGCCATCATGACTAAACGACCATCTGTAATACAGATCAGGAGAGTAACCGCCCAATCGTCCTTCCTTTGCAGTTCTTGCCCTTTGTCCCCTCCTTCCAGCAACTGGATTGCTGTTGTGGGAACACCCGTACAAGTCAGTTCATTTCATTCTTATATTTACAAGCTTTCAGTTGCACTTTAGCAAAACAAAACAAAACAAAACAAAAAAACTAAGCCAAACCAAAACCAAAATCAAAATTCATTAAATCCTTACCATGGCCTGCAGGAGTCTGTGTGATCTGGGATCTGGGATCTGGGACCTGGTCATCACCTGTGAAGATGCCAGCGTCTCTCCTGTTTGGATTACGGGAACAGCCACCTCTTTATTTGGCTTCTTCTCACTCTTAGATGAAAACAATGTGATTAGCATCCCTCCCTGGCTTTTTGCTGTGTGTCCTTTGGCTCTCCAGCCACATCTTGCTCTACGTTTCCCTGTGTTCCCTCTGCTCCAGCCACAGTCTATTTTCGGTACTGGGTCCTGCCCCCAGAATTCTGTATCTGCTTCTAACTTGATCTGGAACATCCTTTCTCCCCTTAACTAACTCCCTCTTTATCTTTATTATTTTATTTGTATTCATTTATTTGGGGGGGAGTAATTAGGTTTATTTCTTTATTTTAATGGAGGTACTGGGGATTGAACCCAGGACCTCGTGCATGCTAAGCACACACTCTACCATTGAGCTGTACCCTTCCTCCCTCCCTCTTTATCTTGACAGCAGTTTATAAAGAGTGTTTCTGCACAGCAGTCTTCCTGGCTCTCGAGGTCACATCATGTGCTTTGTTACACGGGCTTTTACGAATGTGGCCCCCTCCTACTTACCGCTTACTGTAAACATCCATCTGTAAAGTGACCTTAGCTGTCTCTTTCCTCCGTGAGAAGATCTAGAATGTTTTGTCGGGGCAGGTTGGGGCGCCTCGTGAAGACGGTGGCGCGTGGCGTGTGGCTCTCGCGCTCGTCTGCCCGAGTCTCAGCTTAGAGCACTAGCCGGAGGCGCGCTGGTCTGGAGCCCCACCCCCTTCTCCAACCCCCTCCCCCTCCCCCACCCCTCCCCCCACCCCCCCGCCGCCGTATACCCGACATGCCCCGCCCCCCGCAGAGGAGGCCAGCGCTGCGGAGCAGGTTCCCGGATCAGGGCGCAGGCGGACTCAGGCTCCTGCGAGGCCCGCAAGCAGCACCAGTGAATGCCCCAGCCTTGTTAGCACCGCAGCAGAGGAAAGCCCTGGTGGGGATGCCGTGGGTGAGCAGGGTCAGCAGGAAGACCTTGAGGAGAAGTTCGTTGAAGGAGTATGTGGCCTGCCTCACAGACAAGCGTGCCGAGATTCGGCGGAGTGCTCTGGGGAGCCTGCGCCTGGCCCCTGGAGGCCCACCTCCTCCCCGCTGTTGCTGGAGCGCCGCCTCACACTGGCCCATGCCTTGGAAAAATGCCTCAAGAAAGGGAAGGGCGAGGAACAGGCCCTGGCCGCTGCCATACTAGGCCTGCTATGTGTGCAGCTGGGCCCTGGGCCCAAGGGCGAGGAGCTGTCCCACAGCCTGCAGCCCCCGCTGGTCTCTGTGCTCCGTGACAGCACGGCTGGTCCTGCTGCCTGGCTCCACTGCGCTTCCGCTCTTGGCGTGGGCTGCTACGACGGGGCTGCCGCTGGTGTACAGGACTTGGTCTCTTGCCTCACCTGCTTGGAAGGTGTTTTCAGCCGGTTCTGTGGTGTGGGTGGCTCCACAGACTGCTCTGTGCCGCCCTGCAGGCCTGGGCAGTGCGCCTTACCATCCGCCCCAGCAGTGCACATGAGCCACGTCCTGAGCAGGCGGCTGCTGCGGCTGCCCCGGCTCTTGTCCAGTCAAAGTGTGAATCTGTGGATCGCTGCCAGCGAGACCATTGCACTGCCCTTGGAGCTCGCCGGGGGCCTAGAGGTCTTTATTTACCCCAAGGTGCTCTACGTGGACAGCTGGGCCCGGCGCAGGATCTAGGGATCTACACCGCCTTCAAGGACGTGCCGGGTTCCGGCCTGCACCATCACCTACAAAACGACGAGCTACTCCGTGATATCTTTGGCCTGGGTCCTGTGCTGGTGCTGGATGCCACTGCCCTGAAGGCCTGCAAGATTCCACCTTTTAAGAAGCACCGGTACAACTGCTCCTGCTTTAAAAGCCCAGACCGAGGCACGCAGCCGTGTGCAGGACAAGCGGGCTGACATCCTGTGAGGTGGGACCAGCTCAGGAGGAGACTGTCCACATCCTTGCCCATATTTTTTTTTTTTAACATTTTTTATTGATTTATAATTATTTTACAATGTTGTGTCAAATTCCAGTGTTCAGCACAATTTTTCAGTCATACATGGACATATACACACTCATTGTCACATTTTTTTCTCTGTGAGTTAGCATAACATTTTGTGTATATTTCCCTGTGCTATACAGTGTAGTCTATTCTACAATTTTGAAATCCCAGTCTATCCCTTTCCACCCTCCACACCCCTGGTAACCACAAGTCTGTATTCTCTGTCTGTGAGTCAATTTCTGTCCTGTATTTACGCTTTGTTTTTGTTTGTTTGTTTGTTTTTGTTTTTGTTTTTTAGATTCCACATATGAGCAATCTCATATGTTATTTTTCTTTCTCTTTCTGGCTTACTTCACTTAGAATGACATTCTCCAGGAGCATCCATGTTGCTGCAAATGGCATTATGTTGTCGGTTTTTATGACTGAGTAGTATTCCATTGTATAAATATACCACCTCTTCTTTATCCAGTCACCTGTTGATGGACATTTAGGCTGTTTCCATGTTTTGGCTATTGTAAATAGTGCTGCTATGAACATTGGGGTGCAGGTGTCATCCTGAAGTAGATTTCCTTCTGGATACAAGCCCAGGAGTGGGATTCCTGGGTCATATGGTAAGTCTATTCCTAGTCTTTTGAGGAATCTCCACACTGTTTTCCATAGTGGCTGCACCAAACTGCATTCCCACCAGCAGTGTAGGAGGGTTCCCCTTTCTCCACAGCCTCTCCAGCATTTGTCATTTGTGGCTTTTTGAATGACGGCCATTCTGACTGGTGTGAGGTGATACCTCATTGTAGTTTTGATTTGCATTTCTCTGATAATTAGTGATATTGAGCATTTTTTTCATGTGCTTTTTGATCATTTGTATATCTTCCTTGGAGAATTGCTTGTTTAGGTCTTCTGCCCATTTTTGGATTGGGTTGTTTTTTTTTTCTTATTGAGTCGTATGAGCTGCTTATATATTCTGGAGATCAAGCCTTTGTCGGTTTCACTTGCAAAAATTTTCTCCCATTCCTGTAGGTTTTCTTCTTGTTTTACTTCTGGTTTCCTTTGCTGTGCAGAAGCTTGTAAGTTTCATTAGGTCCCATTTGTTTATTCTTGCTTTTATTTCTTCTAGGAGAAAGTTTTTGAGATGTATGTCAGATAATGTTTTGCCTATGTTTTCCTCTAGGAGGTTTATTGTATCTTGTCTTATGTTTAAGTCTTTAATCCATTTTGAGTTGATTTTTGTATATGGTGTAAGGGAGTGTTCTAGCTTCATTGTTTTCATGCTGCTGTCCAGTTTTCCCAACACCATTTGCTGAAGAGACTGTCTTTATTCCATTGTATATTCTTGCCTCCTTTGTCGAAGATGAGTTGACCAAAAGTTTGTGGGTTCATTTTTGGGCTCTCTATTCTGTTCCATTGGTCTATATGTCTGTTTTGGTACCAATACCATGCTGTCTTGATGACTGTAGCTCTATAGTATTGTCTGAAGTCTGGGAGGGTTATTCCTCCAGCCTCTTTCTTTCTCTTCAGTAATGCTTTGGCAATTCTAGGTCTTTGATGGTTCCATATGAATTTTATTATGATTTGTTCTAGTTCTGTGAAATATGTCCTGGGTAATTGGATAGGGATTGCATTAAATCTGTAGATTGCCTTGGGCAGTGTGACCATTTTAACAATATTGATTCTTCCAATCCAAGAGCATGGAATATCTTTCCATTTTTTAAAGTCTTCTTTAATTTCCTTCATCAATGGTTTATAGTTTTCTGTGTATAATTCTTTCACCTCCTTGGTTAGATTTATTCCCAGATATTTTATTACTTTGGGTGCTATTTTAAAGGGGATTGTTTCTTTACTTTCTTCTTCTGTTGATTTATCGTCAGTGTAAAGAAATGCAACTGATTTTTGAACGTTAATTTTGTAACCTGCTACCTTGCTGAATTCTTCAATCAGCTCTCGTAGCCTTTGTGTGGACCTTTTAGGGTTTTCTATATATAGTAACATGTCATCAGCATATAATGACACTTTTACCTCTTCTTTTCCAATTTGGATCCCTTTTATTTCTTTCTCTTGCCTGACTGCTGTGGCTAGGACTTCCAGGACTATGTTGAATAGGAGTGGTGATAGTGGGCATCCTTGTCTTGTCCCAGATTTTAGTGGGAAGCTTTTGAGTTTCTCACCGTTGAGTACTATGCTGGCTGTAGGTTTGTCATATATAGCTTTTATGATGTTGAGATATGTTCCCTCTATACCCACTTTGGCGAGAGTTTTTATCATAAATGGGTGTTGAGTTTTATCAAATGCTTTTTCTGCATCGATTGAGATGATCATGTGGTTTTTGTCCTTTCTCTTGTTGATGTGATGTATTACACTGATTGATTTGCGTATGTTGAACCAGCCTTGTGTCCCTGGGATGAACCCCACTTGGTCATGATGTATAATCTTTTTTATGTGTTGTTGGATTCTATTTGCTAAAATTTTGGTGAGGATTTTGGCGTCTATGTTCATCAGTGATATTGGCCTATAATTCTCTTTTTTTGTAGTGTCTTTGCCTGGTTTTGGTATCAGGGTGATGGTGGATTCATAGAATGAGTTTGGGAGTATTCCCTCCTTTTCAATCGTCTGGAAGAGTTTGAGAAGGACTGATATGAGTTCTTCTTTGTATGTTTGGTAGAATTCCCCGGTGAAGCCGTCCGGTGCTGGACTTTTATTTGTAGGGAGGTTTTTAATTGCTATTTCTATTTCCTTTCTAGTGATCGGATTGTTCAAGTGTTCAGATTCTTCTTGATTCAGTTTTGGTGGACAGTATGTTTCCAGAAACTTGTCCATCTCCTCTAGGTTATCCAGTTTGGTTCCATATAGTTTTTCATAATATTCTCGTATGATATTCTGTACTTCTATTTTGTTTGTTGTAATTTCTCCATTTTCCTTTCTTATTTTGCTAATTTGTGCTCTCTCTTTTTTCTTCTTTGTGAGTTTGGCCAGAGGTTTGTCGATTTTATTTACTTTTTGAAAAAACCAGCTTTTGGTTTGGTTGATTTTTTCTATGGTCTTGTTAATCTCTATTGTATTTAATTCCCCTCTGATCTTTATTATTTCCGTCCTTCTGCTGCTTTTTGGGGCTTTTTGTTCTTCTTTTTCTAATTCATTCAGGTGGTGGGTTAAATTGTTTATCTGAGATTGTTCTTCTTTTTTGAGGAAGGCCTGTATCGCTATAAACTTCCCTCTTAGCACTGCCTTTGCTGTGTCCCATAGGTTTTGAGTGGTTGTGCTTTCATTATCATTTGTCTCAAGGTATTTTTTAATTTCAGCTTTGATTTCCTCATTGATCCATTGTTTTTTCAATAACATATTGTTTAATCTCCGTGCTTTCCTTTTTTTCTCCTTTGTTTCTCTGTTGTTGATTTCCAGTTTCATGGCATTGTGGTCAGTAAAGATGCTTGAGATAATTTCTATCTTCTTAAAATTGTTGAGGTTTCTTTTGTGCCCAAGTGCATGATTGATCCTGGAAAATGTTCCATGTGCACTTGAAAAGAATGTATATCCTATTTTTGGGGGGTGTAATGCTCTGAAAATATCCACCAAATCTAGTTTTTCTATTGTAGTATTTAATTTCTCTGTTGCCTTGTTTATTTTCTGTCTGGAAGATCTGTCTAGTGATGTTAATGCAGTGTTAAAATCTCCAACTATGATTGTATTCCCATCAATATCCCCCTTTATCTCTGTTAGTAATTCTTGTATGTACTTAGGTGCTCCTATATTGGGTGCATATATATTAACGAGTGTAATATCCTCATCTTGTATCACTCCTTTAATCATTATAAAATGTCCTTCTTTATCTTTCTTTATGGCCTTTGTTTTAAAGTCTATTTTGTCTGAAATCAGTACTGCAACACCTGCTTTTTTGGCTTTTCCATTTGCATGGAATATCCTTTTCCATCCTTTCACTCTCAATCTATATGTGTCCTTCTCCCTAAAGTGGGTCTCTTGTATGCAGCATATTGAAGGTTCTTGCTTTATTATCCAGTCTGCCACTCTGTGTCTTTTGACTGGAGCATTTAGTCCATTAACATTTACAGTAATTAATGATAGATGTGTGTTTATTGCCACTTTGAACTTATCTTTGCAGTTGAATTGGTATATCCTCTGTTCCTTTCTTCTTCCTTTTGTGGTTTGGTAATTTTCCTTTGTATTATCATGGATTTTATTTAATTTTTGTGACTCCTTTGTAAATTTTTGGCTTGTGGTTACCCTTTTTTGTAAATCTATCAACCCATTACTATAACTGTTTTTATTAAACTGATAGTAACATGATCTCAAACCCATCCTACTGTTAAAAAAATTTTAAAAAGAAAGAAAAAAATTTTCTGTATTTCCCTGCCTCCCTCTCCCACTCTCAGTGATTTGTATGTCTTCTTTTATAATTTCATGTTTACTTTATTTGTAATTCATGAGTTATCACCTTTCCAGTTGTGTGTTTCTCATTTCTGTAGCATCCTGCTGCTTTTCTATTTAGAATAGCCCTTTCAATATTTCTTTTAGCATGGGTTTAGTGTTGCTAAACTCCTGCAGCTTTTTTTTTTTTTTTTTTTTTTTTTTTTTTTTTTTTGTCTGTGAAACTCTTTATTTCTCCTTCTATCCTCAAGGATAGCCTTGCTGGATAAAGGATCCTACGCTGCATCTTTTTTTCATTCAGGGCTTTGAATATATCTTGCCACTCCCTTCTGGCCTGTAGTGTTTGTGTAGAGAAATCAGCTGAGAGCCTTATGGGGGTTCCCTTGTAACTTACTCTTTGCTTTTCTCTTGCTGCCTTTAGAATCATTTCTTTATCCTTGACTCTGGCCATCTTGATTATGATATGTCTTGGTGTGGGTCTATTTGGGTTCTTCCTGTTTGGGACCCTCTGAGCTTCCTGTACTTGGATATCTGATTCCTTCTTTAAGTTTGGGAAGTTTTCAGTCATGATTTCTTCAAAAACCTTTTCAATCCCCTTTGATCTTTCTTCTCCTTCTGGGACCCCTATTATGCGAAGATTGGGATGCTTTATAGTATCCCATAGGTCCCTTATGCTATTTTCATTATTTTTTATTTGCTTCTCTTGTAGTTCTTCTGAATGGGTGCTTTCTATTGCCCTGTCTTCTAGATCACTAATTCGTTCCTCTGCATTATCTAGTCGGCTTTGCACAGCTATTAGATCGTTCCTCATCTCTGTCAATGAGTTTACCCATTCTACTTGGCTCTTCTTTATAGCTTCAATTTCATTTTTGACATATTTTATATCTCTAAACACTATCTCTTTTAATTCCTTCAGCAATTTGATCACTCCTTTTTTGAAATCTTGATCTAGTAGGCTATCGATGTCTATTTTGTTGATCTTTCTTTCAGGGGATTTCTCTTGTTCTTTTAATTGGGAAAGGTTTTTCTGCTTCTTCATCTTGCTCATACCTCTTTGGCACTGTGGTTTATGGAGTATCAGTTGTTTATTTTGGTCCTTAAGGATTTTATCTATCTAATGCCTATTTAGGAATAGAACTTAGGAAAAAAAGAAGAAGAAAATAAGAGAGAGAGAGAAAGAATTTTAAAAGAAGGGAGAAAGAGGGTTTGAAAACAGTGTATAATGAATAATAGAAGAGTGAGTTGAAGCAGAGTATTAATCGGGTTGAGACGTCCTTTTAAAACCTTTACAAAAAAAGGGGGGGGGGGAGATGAATAGATGTATTTGAAACCTGTGTCTAATCAATAGGACATCAAAACCCAAGAGAAATAGAAATGAATTAAGAAGTAAAAATTAAGAGAGTAATAGAAAATAGAACAGGTAAAAACAGATTTAAAAAAAAGGGGGGGTGGGTGGGTTTGTCGGTGTTCTCCTGGAGTCTGTGTGCTTTTACTGTGAAGTCTTTCTGTCTTCGTCCTGTTTTGGAAGCTCAGCTTGCTGTTTTCAGAGGCCCTCCGTTGGCGCCCTCTTCTCTGCTGCTCCCAGCACCTGTCGGCAAGCCGATCGCGCCTCCTCCTAACACTGGGTCAGGTGCAGCTCTCTGCTGTGGGCGGGCGGGTCGCTGCCCCTCTGGATGCCAGCAGTCAGATGTTGCAGACTGGCCAGGTAGGAGGGCGGGTCGTGCCCCCTCCTAGCACCTCGGTCAGGGGCTGTGTTCCTGCCGGAAAGTCGGGGGGGGGGGCGCTCTCCCTCTACCTGCGCTGCCGGTAGCTCCGCTCTCTTTGCGGCTGCGCGCTCCGCCGGTCGGCGCTCCGCCCTGGTCGGCGCTCCGTGGGTGGGCTCGGGGAAGACTGAGGGACAGCCTTGTCCCTGCTCCAAGCCAGAACCCAGCTCCTTGTTTGTCTCTGGGGAGCAAGTTCTCTGAGGGACCAGGATGGAAGGATCCTATCTGCCCCGGGCTGCAGGCCAGTCTCAGTCTGGCCTTTGAGGCTGCTAAGCCCTTCGGTGCGGATGCAGGTTTCGCCCCCGCCCCCGCCTGAGTGCTAAGCGCGGAGGATATGGTGGCTGTGCGTGAGCCCCGCCTCTCTTCCCCCGAAAACTTTCCGCGGGTTTTCAGAGATGGGGGTGTGCACCCTTCCCCCGAGAGCACATCAACCTTGCTGTTTTATGGAGGGCCCAGGTTGTTCTGCCCTGTGCACCCAAAGCCACGGCGCGCAGCCCCTTGCGTTCCCCTGCGGCTGCCTCCGTGCCGCCGCCCCCATCCTCCGCCCGGCTTGTGCAGCCTGGCCCTGCCCACCGCTGCCGGCCCGCGTCTCAGGCTGGGTGTCGGGGGGACGCTCTGTGCCCGTTTAACTTAGTTCTGTTAGTCAAGGGCTGCTCTGTACAGATCCGAGCCTCGGAGGCTCCCCCTCCGTCCCGCTGGCCTCTCAGTTGGAGAGGGGAGACCCAGCGAGCGAGCGCCAGTCCTCTCTTTGCCGCTCCCTCCCCGCGGGACCCGTCCCGTGCTGCTTTGCCTTTTGTTCTTTCTTTTTTCCTTTTCTCCTACCAGATTTTTGGCGTCTTTATCTTTTGAAGAGGGCGATGTTCTGTCGGAGTTCTGCAGGTGCTCTGGTTGGCTGAGTGGGTCTGTAGATGTGGGTCTTGGTGTGTTTGTGAGAGAGGGTGACCTGTGAGCGTCCTTCTACTCCGCCATCTTCTCCGTCTCTCCATATTTTTAACAGATGACAGTGCAACCCCTGGATCTTGCCAGGAATTGTCACTTTATTTTTTTTAATAACAAAACAACAGACATTTGAGTGGCTGACTGGAAGCCAGGCCGCTTGGGACCCTGGTGCTTTGCCCCTGCACTCAGCCCTGTGGCCTCTTCCTGCCCTGTTTCAGGCCTGTGGGGCAAAAAGAAAAGAGCTGTTTATTCCTTTCTCAGGTCTTGATCCCTCGGGATGAACCACTTCCTTAGAGGGGATAGTATTTGGACAGATGCCACTACAGCAGGTGAGAGGAATGGATATATGTGCTAACTTTTTTTAAGATTATTGGAGATAATTAAACAGAATGCTCAGCCTTCAAAAAAATTAAAAAAAAACCTTTCTTCAAACACGGATCTGTGAATGTTAAGAGGTCTAGATGAAACATTCAAGAGTCTAGTTATTACGTTTAATTTCAGTGTACTACACGTTTAAAATCGCATTCTATAAGATGCATAAGATAATGTGATTTTAGAGATATGCTTTCTCCTGCTTTCATTTTTTCCATGCTCTTCACATTCTTCTTTGACATCGTGTCTTCATCATCACTAAGGCCACTTTTTGAATTCTCTAATGCAGTTATGTGAGGCTTGTCGCCTTCACTTCTATCTAAGTTGTTTGAGATATAGCACTTTTTGAATCATGCATGGATGCTGTCACTGGAAATTTATCCCAAGCCACTAGAACCCATTTGTGTAACATTAGAACAAGTTTTTTTTTTTTTTTTTTTTTTTTTTGGTCCCTTGAGTATGTATTTATTATTGCCACAGCCCAACCACTCACTGTCTTCCTTTAAAAGTGATCTTTAAGAGTGTTGTTTACAATGACATCCAACATTTGCAATTGTTAGGCCATCCCTCAGGGACAATTACTAAATCTTCATTAAATTCTATTCCTTCTTTATTACCAATTATGTCCGTTCTAGGTTAATTTGCTAAAAGACAATTCAGTGAACAACCAATTTGCTTAATTTACCTGTTTCTTTTCACTGTTTAATTTTAGTCGACAGATTTTTATTTTGCCTTCCTAGCAGCACTTAAGGAACATTAAACTGGTGTGCTGCCTTAGTTCCTTGCTCCTTGAACTGGACGCTGTTTGCCAGCTCAGCTTCCATCCTCCGCTGCCTGATACTGTGTATTTCCTAATAGAAACTCCACTTTTTTTTTTTTTTTAGGATGTCTGCCCTCCTCATAGCCATGAGACCTGGGAAGACTGACTCCATCTCTGTCTTAACCGTATTCCTTGGATGAGGTAAGGTGAGACCAAATGCAGACCCTAAAAGAGAAACCAGAGTTTCACAGTTTTGTTCAAATTGCAGTTCCCTGGGGAGAACACAGCACACCACACGGGGACCATCAGGGGAAGCACTGAGGTCTTCAGGGGACAGAGAGAGGGAGCAGAGCTCTGGTTTCCATGGGAAGGAATGGGAGAGGCAAGGGCAGGGAGGCAATCTCAGGATTGGCCACCTAAAATTGAAAATGGTCCTCTGAGATTCATGTTCTCTGTGATTGTTAAAGTGTGTTGTCTGGGGCTATCTAAAGTTTCCCATGTTTTGAGGGGAGCCAGGGTCTGTTTGGGAGCAGCTAGTAGGCATTGTGTAGGTGTTAAAGCATTGATTTACAGAAATTAAAAGGATGGTTAATACAGTCCTCACTTCAAGTGCAAGTCCTGTTGAGTCTAGGCCACGTATGACATTCCCCTGGTGGTGTATTATACAAGTTTGCTCAGTTCCACCTTAGACTGAGAAGGACTCAGGAAGAGTGACCTGGCCATCTGAGGCCATGGCAGGACTGCAGACTTCACACATGGAATATGGAGACACAGATGACGGCAAATTACATCTCAGCAGAGGTCAATGTGGGCAGAGAATTTTTGCGGACGAGGTGTCCCATTCCTCCTGATGCCAGTAGACCATACATGGACCATAGAGCACCTCCAGGGAGAAAGGAAAGAGAAGGCGAGGTGAGAGGGGGTACGGATGGCATGTTTATCCAAATAAGTCTGAGTGTGGAGAGCAGGGGGAATACACCTCTGGGACTGGCCCTGTGTACTTGAACTGCCGTGCTCAGATTTCCATCATAGGGCTCTGAGAGCTTAGCTGAGATGTTCGGACATAAACGAAGCGAGACTGTCAGATTCATCTCTGCTCAGTAGCAAATATTCTATCTTGACATATTTCTATTTCAATTCCTGTGCTGAAGTGTATTCTAACATAATATATCATTATGTTTCAAAGTCTTTAACCTCATCATACTTTTCTAGAACAAAAATAACTAAAAATTTAAATTTAAAAAATTTCTATGACCTTATGGGTCCAAAGTATGAATATTTTTCTTCTAGATTGAATTATCATTACAATTATTAATCATATATTATGGATCAAACAATATGCAATTATTAAAAACTATGGTCAATTATTATGCACAAAAATATGATTTTTTTTATTGGGAATACATCCCATAATGTAATGGATTGGGGTAGATTGTTAAAACGCTTTACTTAAAAGAGCATTCATCTTGTTCCTCTGCTGTGCCAAGGTAATGTTTGCTGTGTATACTTTTCTATTGTTAAGTAACAAAAGGTATATTGTGAAAGGGGTGAGGACCAGTATGACCTCAGGCACCGTCTCAAGAAAATCAGTTTTAGGAACATATTCATGGAGAGGCTGAGGATCTGCAGATCAGCCTCACACTCCTTAGAATGTCTTTGTTTTACCTTGAGGGGTGTCCATACTCTACTTTGAAGACCACTGCCATTCAACATGGGAAATTTGGCAGGGATAGATTTCAGCAAAATATCACCCTGCTTTCAGGCTCACACTTGGAAAAGAGGGGTGCTAGAGCATGCTGTTGTCTCCTCTGCAGTCTGGGGATGCTTACTGTGGCCATTAGGTACCTGAAGTAAAATGACGAGTCTACCATGGCTGAGAAACTAAACTCATATATCTTTCACATAGAAAATATCTGAAAAGCAAGTTAAACATGATAGATGACCATTTTTTTTTTTTTTGGAGAACAACCAAAATTCTCAGGTGCTAGGGAATTAGCATAACTGAGTGAATGCTAAGCTGAACTTATTTTTAGAAATCTACAGAGATCTGTTCTGATACAAAGCAACTGCATTATTATGAAGGGTAGAATGACCCCAGAAATCACAAAATATTCTGAGGCCCAAGTGAACACAATATCATTGCAGATATCAAAGGGAAATCTGAAACGATTTATTATAGAAGGCAGGAATACCTTCGGGGAAGGTTTCTTCCCCCCAGGTTAGCTAATATACAAGCCAAGTGGATACGTCAAATGTAAGACAAATAATGGTCTTAATAGAATTGCACAACTGAACTGCTTTGATGGAATTGGATCAAGGGAACATAGGAGAGGGAACACATTTTTACAGGGTGAAGTATTGCTTGGAATGCAGTGTCTCATGAAATTTGACTTTCAAAATGAGCTCAATTTAATTTTGAGAATAGCCATTTGAATTGAAAATAAGCCTTGAGAACCTGAAGAAGAATAATAATAGCGCTCGGCAGAGCTGCACATAATCTGGGGCTTTGTTGAGGTTCGATGGCCAACATGATTTGACCTGCCCTCTTCTAGTTTCCTGGGTGGGTTTGGTGTCCTGACTTGCGACTGGACACGTGCACATGTGGGACCATCAGGCCAGACAGCCTCTGCCTGGTCCCACTCGCAGGATCCACTTCTTGGTAACGTTGCTGCCTGGCAAACAATTACACAACAGCAAAGATCGCCAGTGACCTTCTGCTTTCACCTTGGTCTTCTGGCAGGTGTGATATACTATTTTAATATAGAAAGTGTTATAGAGTGGTGAAGTTCTGGACACTTCAGCAGGAGTTTTTGAGGGCATGTGCAAGAGTTTCCCCCTGGCTTTTATTTATGCTCTGGCTTCTTGATGATGCACCTTTATTGAAGAGATGCAAATATCTCTGATTCTGTTCATTTATTTTCTGATATCTCTGATGGTGGTAATTTTTTTTCCTTATTGCTTTTGCCTCTAAGGAAGATAATTATTTTGAGACTCTGTTGTTTTCTATCCTTGGGGGTCTCTGGTAATTGCAAATGATGTCATTAAGGATTGAAAGGAGAAATGGTCATTACTCATATTTAAAGGGATATACTTGTTAAAATATAGTAATTATATGTAATAATTCTATGCAGTTTTAACATTTGAACCAATGAAAATGGTTTAAAATTCAGAAGTTAACAAATAAGGGAAAATAGGTTATATTTCCCTAATGTATTTTGCAGAAAATCAGGAGCCCCCCCCCTTTTTTTTGGCAAGGCCATAAATATTAGATGAAAATATCATTGATCCAAATATATTTATTGTTTAATTCCATGAATATTCTAGCTACATGCATGACAAATATGTAGTGTCATCATATTTATATTCAAAGTAATTACAAGAGTCATAGATAGAGGACCTGAATTATTCGCCTCAAAATTTTGCATGTTCATGCCAACAAATCACTCTGAGCAATAGTCATTAGAACATTTCCATTGCTCTTGCTATGGGTGCAGATTACAGTGGTGAGGTACACTGAGGAAACATAAAGGGAATGAGGAAAAGGGTGGCGAGGATGGGAGAGCTTAATATTTAGCAAAATGCTTACTTGAGATTAAATGACCTTTTCCGTAAATCAGGAGGAAGGTTGTCAGCTGGGTGCTTTCTCATTTGCAGCATGTGTAAGCAGCAGGAAAATGAGGCCAAGCATCCTTTGAAGCAAAACATTACATCCGATGCAATTCATTCCCACCGTAGTCTCTCTTTTCAGAGAAGCTATTACTGAAGGTAAATCAGGTGAGGCCCTGTCCAGCCGGCTCCTCCACAGGCAGTTCCTATTAGTAGCATCTTTATTTCCCCACCTGAAGCATTCTTGCCCTTCCAAGTAACAGGATTCAGATGAGTTTAGTGTATGCCAAGTTAACTCCCTCTGTAAGAAAAGAAATGTCTTGCAGTATTCAAAACAAAGAGTGCTGGGGACACATCATTCCAGAGAATGGATGTGAGATAGTTTCAAATCTCTCTGAATCCACTGCAGGGTAATCGTACTCTGCTGATCCTGGAAATTCTATGTATTGCTCTTGTGTCGTGGGAGCATTCCCAGTGCATTCAGGATGTCACACCAGTCCTGGCCATCTTTTTGGAGTCCTAGAAAAATGTCAGCAATCCCAACGACCACAGGAGAACTGCCCAAGATGTCAGACTGACTGACTTCTTTGAAAAAAAATTGTTACAATTTACTGCTTATTTTCTCCTGGCTCCCCCTCCCTGTCCCAGCTTATTTCTCCTGGTACCAAACTTGTTTCTCAGCCACCAGTCAGGTTGTCCTGCTTTCTGGGTGGTTCCGTTGTCATGCTCTTCCCTACTGTAGCCTCTGCTCATACTTCCCTTCCTGCCCCCGAGCCCCTCAATTGTCCAGCGTTCGCGGCCCCTGCCTATTGCAGGCCAGTATCCAGGGTTGGCGTTTTTCCTCCAACCCATGGACTCCATGATGCTCACTGACTTCCCCAGTGTAACTCAGATCAGGACGTCAAGGGAGAAGATGCTCTGCAGAGTGTGGGTAAATCTTACCACAGGGGGGCCAGTAATGAGCTGTCTTGGTAACGGCCAAATTTAGATTTTTCACTTATCCCCCTCTGGTGCCCATTCTGTCTTGGCAATCATGTCCTTAAATCCTGGTCGTCCTGTTTTGGTGATCTGTCAGTCGAAAGAGCATTGAATGACATACTCCTTCTAATGACTCTTAACAGCTAAGACAGTCATCTTGTTTGTATTGTTCTAGTCCTAATTTTGGGATAATATTTAGTAAGAGTATTTACGTCCTGAGCCTCTTGCTCAGAAAATTAAGCGCTCGTCTTGCTTCCTACGGACTCTCTCATCCCAGTCCCATGGTTATATGGTTTGTGGTTGGGCAAAATAAGAGAGAGTCATCATGGACCCTGACTGTGGTCTGGGTGGCGCATGGAGGCCTGGGTGCTGTGCTCAGCATATGGGGGTGGGCGGGCATCAGGACAGCACAGTTGCTCTGCTGCAGGTAGAAAACCTCAGTCTCCCTCCGGGTTCAGCTGCTGGTGGCAGGGCCTCGGTGATTTCATACACTCTTTAGTTCACTTTATCCATGGACAGGCCCACAGGACTCAAGTGTTGAACCATGTGTTTTGGTAGAAGATTATATTAATTGTGAATCCCTTCTGAATGGGAATTGACCCAATCTTTTATTAAGGTGGAGTTGAAAGTATACCATAGCTAGCTAACATTTGTCACATGCTTATGGTGTACTGGCATTTGTTTGCATTATCCATATAATGTTCATGATGACAGAAGAGAAAGATGAGGCACAGAGAGGTTTAGTGACTTGCCCAAGTTCACTGAGCCTTTGAGAAGTACGACTGGGCTCTTTCCCTGTCAGCCTAACCTCAGAGCCCATGCTCTCACCCACAGAATTAGTTTAGTGACAGAGATGTGTCCGGGCCGATACCTCTGCCGGTCTCCCGAGCGTTCCCTCCAAGGTGGCTTCTGTAGTTTGAGCTATCACATTCTACCTTCAAGACGAGGATCAAGCAGGAAGGCTGCTCATGTGAGATTTTCTCCTAGGTTTTCCGGGCTACAGCTGCCTCGTGGCTCTCCCTGGCTGCAGAAGAAGCTGGCATAGTGAAGGTTTAGCTTTGTAACCTTTATCCCTGAACAGGCAGAAGAGCAGTGGTTTGGGCTTGGTTGTGGGGTGAAGCCATCGACAGTGTCTTCTACAATTCTGGATTTTCTGGAGGTCTCACTGAATTGGCTTTGGGGCAAGTGCCAGGAAAAGGAGGTTCTCTTCCCAGGAACACAGTTATTCCCTGTAGAAGGCTGAATAATGTCCCCACAGATTTTCAAGTCCTAATCCGGGAGCCTGGCCTTGGATCCTTATAGCCCTTATAAGGCAAAAAAGACTTTGAAGATGTGATTAAATTAAGGATCCTGAGATGGGGAGAGCACCTGGATTACCTACGTGGGACCTAAATGTAATCACAAATGTTCCTCTGAGGGGGAGCAGAGGAAGATTTGACCGGAGAGACAGAGGTAGTGTGATGACTGAAGCAAGGTAGTATGTTTCTGGTCTGGAAGATAGAAGAAGGGGCCAGAAACCAAGGGATGCAGCTCTTGAAGCTAGAAAAGGCAGGAAGCAGAATGCCTCCTGCCTCAAAAGGGGTGCAGCCTTACTGATGCTTTGATTTTGGCCCAGTGAATATGGTATTGGGCTTCTGACCTCCAGAACTGTAAGAGAATAAATGTGTGTGTTTGGAGGTACCAAGTTTGTGGAAGTTGTTTTGGCAACTTCTATGTATGTAAGCGTTTGTGTGTATGTGACAGAGAGAGGTGAGGCAAGGTGACATGGGACTGGCCAGATCTGTCAGAAGTTCTGTGCACTGAGAACACGGGCTACTTGGTGCTTTTGTTCACAGCTCTGGTCCTTAGTAATTAAAGCTGGAGAAACAGGGAAAATATCCCATTAAATTCCATTAGGCACTCAGTGCTATACTGTGGCATTGGAAATGGTAAAGTCTAAAATTATAGGTCTTGGAACCCTTTCAAAGTCAAGAACTTTCACGTGTAAGTAGAAGGGATTGGTTATGTGAGTAAGATTTCTGCTTTCCTTGCCCCCTTGGCTCAAGTAAAGGACCCATTGACATCAGGGCAGGACCATGACTGTGTAATCAGTTGTCAGATGGGATTTTTTTTCCCACTCAGTTTTGCTGAGAACGAAATAATAGAACCCACACTTCAAAGTGAGTACCTGCCCTGCCCTGCAGGACTTGCATACGAAGTGGCCCCAGATCAGTTCTGTATCTTTACCTGGAGGGTACCGGAGAGCCTGGGGTGGTGAGGAGAGAACATCTTAGGAAAAAGATTGTCAGAGAGCTGCGTCTTCCTCTCCCCCATCCCGTGCTGCCTTCATCTCAAGCTGAGAGAGAGGGGTTCTAGAAAGTCCATTTGCAGAATTTCCAGCTCTCCTGTGGAGTTTGTAGGGACGTAAGGAACAGCTTGTCTGTACCTTTCTGAGGAGGTGGCTAGAGCTGTGTGCCTGGTCGCAGTGACACACACATGAAGCTACACTGGAAGCCATTTCTCCCTCCTGCCATAGCAGGACAGAAAAGGCATGAGTTTTCCTGTGGGCGTGTGGCTCTAGAATGATGGTGGTGGAGTTGACCTGGCTGGGGCTCAGCCCAGGAAGCCCACGTGGATGTAACAACACAGGGGAGTCTATATGGGGAGCCTGGGGGAGTCCAGGAGCTGAGAGGGTCGGACTGGGCCTGCTGGAGGAGACATCACCCACATCCAGGGAGCCGTGGTTAAAGGTCACCAGAAGGGGGGCTCCACGTTCCCCTCTAAGGGCCTTGTGACCCCAGGTGCTGGGTCAGCATTTGGAAAATGTCAGATCACAAAAGAACCAGCCATGCTAACTAAGACTGTCCTCTCCTCTACTGCCTGCCTTCCTTGGGCCCAGTTCTGGAGGGGCAAACACCTTGGCTGTGGCCGAGGGGGGAGGACTAGGGGAACAAAGCTGGGGAAAAGAGATGGAGCCCGGCAGGCCTGCTCCCCAGACCTCCCCCATCCCCGACTTCTAGGCCTAAAGCAGTAGTATGCTGGAGAAGCACAGGGGCTTGGAGCTTGGGGCGTTGATTTTCATATTTGACTCACAATTATGTCCAAAATGAAACCATTCTTGTGCCTAAAATAAATAGGAAAAATATGAAGGGATCTGCCAGAGGTTTCATTCAAGAGACAGGGTCTGCAGATGAGGTTTGGATGGACAGTAAATGAGAGATTTCGTTGTTTTCTGCTTGCATCCGTAACGTGTGGCTTGTTCCATTCAGCAGCTACAGCAGTCACTGTCCATTCCCGGTGTACAGTGCAGAGTGGCTGGGTTGCTTTAGAGAGAGCCCTAGGCAATCTTTTAAAATGTTCCTTGGCCAGTCTTCGGAAAGGCGAAACTTCCACGCAGGCTAGGGGTGCTTCCGCGGCACCCCTCCCCGTGATGATGCCATGTTAGAGTGGACAGGGCATGATGCGGGGACCTTCTGACCTGCTTCCCTCACCGACGTCTGGCCTTTCTTCCTCTTTTAGTGGAATGCAGGCTCAAGGGGTGCTTTCCTCTGATTCCGTTAGCATTTTCAAGGCCAAACTTCTATTCTGCCTTACAGTTTAACCCCATTTTCCTGTCCTCACCCTCAAATCTCTCTTCCAGCCATGGCCTGAAGGGTTCTTTGCTACACCAGTAAGAATTGGCCGTGGGTCAGGGGTCATGTTCAAAGCCGCAGCCCGGGTGGATGATGAATCTCCCCTCCCACTGCTGTTCTGGGCACTGTTGCTGAAATAAAGAAGGGGCAGTGTGGGGTGAAATGGAGAAGGTGGTCTGTACAAAAGGGGGACTCGTTTTTGGCTCAAACTGTGGGCACATCTCAGAAAAAGACTCTCTCTCCTGTTTTCAGGCTGCACTTTTTAGAGGAAGAGAGATGGACTTAGGGAGTCACGTCTGAAATCCACTGAAACCTGCATTTGTAGGCTCAGAACTGTGCGATGGATTGATCCCGACTTAATGCAGTTCAGCGGTGCTTGTTGAAGCAATCACAGTTAAAAGGATACGCTAGCAGCGCCGTGAAAAGCTGAGGGTTGAGTAGGTTTCCACTTTCCTCAGCACCGAGCCAGAAAGCCCTCATTTGTTTTCCTTTTCTGGGAGTCACCTCATGCTATTCAGACAGGGTGACAACCATGCCTGAAGGAGCTCTGTTAAGCCAGATTACCTCAGGCGTGTGGCCGCAGATTTTAGAGGAAAGCTTTGAGTGATGAGAGATTGTTTTCCCAGCTCGACAGAGCTTTCCAGTGACCAAATAACCGAGCTGTTCTCTCAGAAGAGTCACCAGGTTAACCTAGTGACTCCAGTTCCCTTCCTACCACTCAAGGCTGTGTGACCTTGGAAATTGCTGGACCTCACAGGCTTTGGCTGCTTCGCTTATAAATTATAAATGCTGGAAGGCAGGCTAAGGCTGGAGGGCCACACGAGCTGTAATTCTGCCTTCTTTTCTCTTGGACAGTCAGTGTGGATCTGCGGGTGATTTTAGTCTCATTCTGGGTCTGGCTCTGTGATGGCAGAAGCAAGCCTGGGTGCTCGGACCAGCAGGGTCTGGCCTTGGCATATGAAGACACTGAGGTTTCAGCGCTTTTGCTATCCTGCCTCTCACAGGTGCTAAATGACCCAGAATCTGTATGCAGATCCCTTATCCAAAGAAAGAGAGAAAGAGAGCGAAAAATGCTTTCTTTTGAAGTTAAAAAAAAAAATATCCTGGACTTCTTGTTTCTATGCATTGAATATTTCAATATGATATTATAATATTTCTATTAATTTTTATAAAGAATTATATAATCAGAGTTAACTCATTACTCCTAGATAAGCTATCAAGGCTATGTGTGTAATTGGCACTGTTTAATGTGCCTTTTGTTGTTCTCAAACATTATTTGGGGTGGAGGTGGATAACAGGGAACTATTTGCCTCCTTTCCTGTGCTGGGTTTTATGACATGTGGTGAGAGAGGTAAAACACTGACTCCCGTCCTGCAAGAGAGACGAGAGTTGGAGAGAAGACGTAGGAAGGAGAAAGAGATGATACGGAGAGGGGACTCCCAGGTGAGCATGGGGTGGTCTGTGAGCAGGTGGAGATGTTCTTTAGAACCTGTCTTATTCCATAAGGCAGAGGATTTGTCTTCAAAGCTGTGGTTTCCTCTGCCACTCTGCCCACTGGGAGCATCTTGGTCTGTTGGCTCAGTTCAGTCTTTGAATCTCTGCATTTTGATTTTCCGTGAGGGTCTCTGGATGAGATGAGGGGCCCTTTTTATGTGCTCCACATCACTGAGGGGAGTTATTATATCCCTGACTCCTTATTCAGTTATCTCTTCCTTAGTTACTGTAAGCTCTGTCTTGCTTACTGTTGTTTTCCCAATGGCTGGCGTTTATTGATCGAAGTACTTACTGGTTGAAAAGAAATTATTGATAATTAAATTAATAGCCTGCTGCTCTTGAAAGACTGAAGTTTCCAGTATAGGTTTAATGATTCTCTTCTACTCGGCCTCTATGTAGTCGTATTCCACTTCTCCCATGGTAGATTGAACATATTAGATGTTATTTATTAATTCAACAGAAAGTGATTTTGCATCATCATGTCTATGTATCAGGATTGCTTCTGGGTTCACAGTTTAAAGGGATGAACAGGATAGGCTAGGTCCTTGCTGTCCTGGAGAGCAAGAGGAGAGAGGCAGAAACTGAAAAACAAAGAAGTAAACAAGGACATTTCAGATGGTGCCAGGGTGGGTGGTGAGGGAAGGCCTGAGGAGGGAACGTTTAAGCCACCCTGAAAGATGGGAAGGCTCCCAGCCAAGTATATGGTGGTGGTGTTCGTGGGGGAGTTTAGGCAAAGACAAAGCTCCAGAGGGACAGACAGGGTTGGAGTGTTTGAGGACCAGAGAGAAGGCCTGAGTGGCTTGGGGCGGGGAGGGAGGAGGTGAAGGGGTGGGAGAGGGGGAGAAAGTGAGTGAGGGCGAGTTTAATAACATGAAGCTGGAGTGGGAGGCAGAGCTGAGGTCATTTAGGGTATTAAAGGCTGTATATATCAGCCAGAGTTCTGGCAAGAAACCAAAGGCATAATTAAATTGGATTATTTGGAGAGACTTTGATGTGGGCAGGGTTTAGGAAAAGCAACAGGGTTAGTGCAGCGCCCCAGGGCTGGCGAAGGGAGGTGGGCAAGGGGCGAGGTCAGCTTCAGACTCTGAAGGGGTGCAGCCAGGTCACCGTGGCCCAGCCGCAAGAGAGGAAGCTGGGGGAAGCTGTCCCCTCATTCCCCTCCACGTTCCAGAGTTCCCACAGGTGCCTCCACTGGCCAACCCAGCCAGAAGCAGGAGGTTAGGAGAGCCCACTGGGCGTAAGGGCATGGAAGAGACTCCAGCTCACCCTCCTGACATTTGGATTTGCATTCTATGCATGATGGAGAGCTGTTGGGGGATTTTGACAAGGGAAGTGATATGGTCTGATGTCTGTTTTGAGGAGATCGCTCGGGTGGAGACTTGACTCTAAGAGGCAGAGGTGGAGGCAGGCTGCCGTTAGGAGACCCATTGCCATGGCCCACGGCTCCCCCCAGCCTCTGCCCAGTAGGATTCGGTCACTGTATACGGGCTCCTGGCCCTGCCTGATGTGGTAAAGCTGGCTGATCAGTTGTGCGGGACCACACTTAAATGTTCCACGCTGGGGTGTTGTTTGAGGTTCCTAGTGTGGCGTGTGGTGCAGGTGGCAGTCCTACAGCTCTGTGGGACACTGACCATGGCACTATTTCTAGCTCTCAGTTGGGTCGGAAAGTTGCCACTCAGTGACTAGCTAAGGATGGTCCTCCTCACCCAAAAATGCCCCCTGAGCTGTGTGTGGCTCAGTAAGGAGAGGTCTGTGGAAGTGCTCGCAGAGGCACCGAGGAGGAGTTCACTCCTGTATCTGTTTTATGGTGTCACGATCATCCTGGCCATTCCTGGGGGCTGGTCTCTCTAAATTGGGCTTCAGTGAAGGAATACTGGACCTGAAAGACATTTTTTGAGAAAGCTTCACACATAGTAGGTTGCTCATCCTGGGAAGAAAGCACACATTTGTGTGTGTACACCTGTGTGGGTTTGTGGGCAGTGGGGCGAGGAAAGGAGGGAGGATGACAGAGGAAGAAGAAAAGAAGTGAGGGGATATGACAGTGTTTTGATGAGTTCAGTTTATCTTCAAGAATGCTTTATAGACGATGTTCTAAGGTGTGCCCTGCACAAGCTGAGGATGAGGGTGAAATTCCAGAAAATTAAATGCACACACACACACACAAAAAAACTTTCCTCCCTTTTGTGTCCCAAGTGTTGGACTCAGCATCTGAGACACTGAGATGCTATGTATAATTTTTGATGCTAACTATAATTGTGACTTTAAGTGAGGGTCACCCTAAAAATCTGTAGAAAGGGTGTTGTGGAGTCAAAAACTAACTTAACTTTTGATTCCACCTTAAATCTAGGGCTGCATGATGTGACTGGGTACTTGAGGTCTGCATAGTGTATTTCAATTAGAATTTTGATAACATAGTAAGAGATACAAAAGAAGAGCTTTAGTTTTGCAGTAGTGTTAAGACGATATTTTTTAAAACAGGTTATAGTTTTCCAGATTGCAGTTGTTAACAAATAAATCAAATGCTAATGATGAAAAATATTTTAATACTCTGTTAAAGGAATATTGATCTAAATTGTTCAAGAATCTTTGAATCATTATTTAGTATTCAAGGGACAGCTATCATGTAATGAGATGGCTTTTAACAAACTCATTAAAACTCATTCAATTGGCAAAAAATAAATTGAATGTGGACTATTTGTAAGGCAAGTGAGAGAAACCAAAATGCAGAAGACATCGTCTCTGCCCCCAAGAAGCTTATGTATTGTAATAATTTTGTACTTCATTCTAATCACCTTGGGACGCTGTTGTCTTTTTCAGTGAGATCACTCCTGCAGAACTGTTTTCAGAGCCAGTTTAACACACTGACACATGTGTGTGTGTGGCCCCCACATACGCACACACAGACGTGTTCATTGTCACTTTTATTTCTGTAAACAGGGGTCAGCAAAACATGGCCAGCAGGTCAAATCCAGCCTGCTGCCTGTTTGGCCTGGCCCCAGAGCTAAGAATGGTTTTTACATTTCTCAATGGTTGAAAAAAAAAATCAAAAGAAGAATAATATGTTGTGACACATGAAACTTACATGAAATTCAAATTTCAGTGTTCATGAAGAACGTTTTATTGGAACACGGCAATGTTTATCCATTTACGTCCTGTCGGTGGCTGCTTTCATGCTACAAGGGCAGAGTTGAGTGGTTCTGACAGAGACCATATGGCCCTCAAAGCTGAGAATATTTACTGTCTGGTCCTTTACAGAACTGTATCTTTAAGATCATGTCTAATTTTTTTTTAATAGTCTTCAGGTAGATCCTCTATCTTCTTCCACAGATCTGACTCCACTTTGTTCTAATTTTCAAAACTCAGACTTGTGTTCTGAGATAAAATATTTCATTTCACGTTATGGGTGTTCAAGGAAATCTTTTTTCAGGCTTTGAAATAATCCCCGAAGTGTTCTCCAATACTGTGAGCAGTGGTCATGTTGTTACTCCACTGAAGGGGCAGGGAGTGGGGTTGTTAGGATATAAGGAATAGGGAGAAGGAAAATCCATCTCAGTTGCCCCGCAAGAAGCCCTCAGAGAGAAGTGGAGCAGTGTTCAGGTACAACAGAAACAGTGGAGTTTATGCTCTTTGCCTGAGTGGCTTTCCTTTGTGTCCCTGCCTCTCTGCTGTGTTCACTGTGACTCTCACCTTCTGTGGCTATTGACTGCCATCTCTCTTCCAATTTTTCCCACCCCACAGCTTCCTGTACTGGTGGCTAACATGGTCTCGTTGCTTCTGCTGCTTCTCCATGGGTCTTGGTGTCTCACATTCAGACCTCCTAAGAGGGAGGATGATACTGAGTCAGTCACTACCAAGAGAAACTTGCCTTTGATGTGCTGAGGGCTTGACCCAGGTCCCCTCACCGTTAGATGACTGTGAGGGCAGGAAGACCCCTATTTGGGAAGTGTTTGCATCTGTTGATCTCTTGGACCCTAAACGTGTACTGGGATATAGATGTCCAGGCAGCAGGGATACGTCTGCGACCACAGGTGTCCTCCCCTTGACTGAGGTGAGCAGCCAAACGGTATCAATGTGATAGATCAATATGGTGAAGAAATGCCAGAGGTGGGATCTGACAGTAAAATTTTATGTAAGGAAAAGAAATGCAGGTATCATTGGACATTATCCAGATAAACTGGAAGGAGGAGAGAAGTCATGCTGAGGCAATATTTGAAATACTCATTACGGTCAACCTTAATGATTATATTGACCCTTTAACTGGGAGGCCAGAACAGTTTAGCCCAGGCCTACTTACATACCTGCAATTTTGTGTCTCTGCGAATAAAATTTGATTTTTAGTAAGTTCATTGGCATAGGCAGAGGTCCTAATTTGATATCAATAATTTTTTACCTTTAAAAGAAACTACCTGTGTTTCAAAGCTCCAGACCTGTTTACTGTCTCCTGAGCCCCTCCCTCTCTCCACCTGTTGTTGTTACTTGCACCTGTTCTCCCACGACTTTACACATTTTAAAAAGAGTCAGAGAAAACCAGAGGATAATAGAACACTTGATCTAGAGATTGGCAGGGGTCTAGGACACACAGAAACAGAAGTGTCCTCAACCCCTGGAGACCCAGCCCAACGGTGCCACATGGGTAGGAATCCCTCATTACTTACTTCTCCATGACAGTGAGGGCTCCCGCCTTACTTAAACATCTAGGGCCTTCCTTTGTGGTGTAAATGGGAGTCTGGAGAATTTAGCTCTTTTAATGCCAGGTTGACTTAGTCTCCTAAAACGTGAGTTTCTAGCTCTGGGCAAAAGAGGTGGGGGCAGTGGCTACGAACACCTTGACCTTGGCACTGTCTCACGACAAAGTGGTTATGACTGGGCGATTTGGGTAATATTAAAGGTGTACGTCCACCAGGATTACTTGCATATTAAGACTTAAGAATTAAAATGCTTCTTAGGGTTGTAGAGATGGATATGTGTGTTTTGGGAAGCATGAGGAAAGAGGTCCTTTATAGATTCTTTTATGAGATACTTGATTATTTTTTATGTACTTGTTATTATCTCCCCTTTTACTATTCTCCCTTCAGCTGACTTTGCCTTTGCCATCAAATATCTGCATTACCTCAAACCGTACGTGTGGGCTTGGAGGGGCTGCCACCTCCTACCCCACCAGTTGGTTACCACTCCGTTTCTCCTCTTTATGAGAGAATAAAATAGAGAAACATAAAGCTGTCCACTTGGCCATATGTACTTGTGTCTGCAGGGACAAGATGGAAGGCAGGCCGTGGTAAAGCTCGATGCCTGGCTTGCATCGCTGCTTAACAGCAAGATGGGGGAAGCTAATTAACCCGTCCAGATAAGAGACAGAAGCAAGAAGCACATTTCAGAGCTCCAGACAGTTCTGAGCATCAAGATAATTTTAGAAAGAAGAAGATATTTTGAAATTATACAGTGATCTCTATTACAGTGATAACAGCTGGTACCAACTTGACAAATCAAGGAATTTTCTAAGAAAGATAAACTGCACACTTCTCCTGTGAAACCCAGCCAGACCAATATCATCAGGGCTTATAGCAAAAGCACTTACTGCTGTCAAGTCAACACACAGCCTAGTTGACCTTTTACAAATGGAGGAAAATAAGTTTAGCAAAACCTAGTGAGAGATACTGAAAGATAGGCTGGAGGTGAATGGTAGGAGGGCTGAGCAATTTCGCTACCCCAGCCAGTTGGCTATAACTGGTAAAGTGCCTTCTCCCCTGAGAGTCTAGGGACGGGCACGGCCGCCCACTGGTGAGTCGGCTCATTGCTTGGCGGGCACTTTATTGACTGCATTTGCTGCCTTTGGAGAGTATTTCTCCCACGAGCTTTAGCAATCGCAGCCATGAATCTGAACCTCGTGACTGGTAGCTGTTCTCCGGCCTGGACAACAAGTGCTCCAGCTTGGCTTCACTGTTTGTTTTCTGCCAAAGTCGTGGTCTGGAGGCCTTGCACTATCTGTCTTGTGGCCCAAGGCCGTTATCTGGGCAGCACATTTCCATTTCCTTGGACATTATCTCTTTCGAATATTCCTCACTGAAAATGAGCCATTTTGAGAAGATTACACTACAGTCAACATCTTTAAGTGGGAGCTCTATGCAATTCTGTGTTTTTGGTTATTTTCCTTTCCTACATCAGGGACACAGACCAGGACGGCCCTTCACCAGTACTTGAATATAATTCTTTAATTAGTGATCACTTTTCCTCTCCCCACTCCCAACCCCAAATAATCATGTAATTAGGTCCGGTGGTATGAAATGTATTTCTCAGATGTGAGCCACAGCCCGTCCTTCAGCCGTGCACAGAGCTCACAGAATGCCCTGCACCACCCCTGGGAGACTGAGCTCCAAGGGCAGTGGAGCCAAGCTCTCCAGATGAAACAGGGCGCAGACGACGGCCCTGTCTCTCTCTGTGGCTCCAGAGCGAGAGCCGGTATTTACTGGCCCTGTTTGCATGCTGACTCTGTTCGTTTTTTTCTTTTCAGTGTGGGTCTTGGCCCCATCATGCCTATCTCATGCAGCGCGTGCCATTATGATTTCAAAATAATGGAAAGAGCGCCAGGGCACTGCTCGTGGGTGATATGACTCTCAAGCTGTCTACAGATTGCCGAGTCAGTGAAATGTTTTGACAGAGAGAAATATGTGTTGTCAGCATTGCTTTACCCACTGTCAGGAAGGGAAACTGAAACTGCACTTCAGCAGGGCCCACATGTTGACGACTGGAATGAGCGCCTCGCAACAAATGACTACGGCTCATTTTGTTTTCCTTTATGCCACATTCTTCTCTAATGTAATGCCCAATTAAAAGCATAGCTCAGGTGCTTTAAAAAAAAAAAAAAAAAGGCTTAGGAAGGATTCTGGGAAGGAGCAGTGACAGGAGCGATCCCTCATCATGGAGAGAGTCATCGCGCCCTGGCGAGGAAACGGTCTGCCCGGTGACCCCTGGCATCCTGTGCGGAGAGTTTAAAGGAGACTCAAATGCAACCTTTTAAAGATAGAAAGCTATGTGTATATCTGTGTGTGTGTGTGTGTGTGTGTGTGTGTGTGTGTGTGTGTGTGAGAGAGAGAGAGAGAGAGAGAGAGAGATGGAGGGAGGAAGGGAAAGAGAGAGATGAATTATTTGTGATACATCAAACAGCAGGCACTGTAGAGTCTGTATCCCCGGTGGAGGCATACATTTAGGACAACTTGTGAATTCATCTCTGGGATTAAGTGGAGGCTGGAACTCTGCAGCTGTGTGTTGTCTCCTAGCAAAACGAGATTCGCTCTGTTGCCATGGCAGGTGTGTTCCTGTCAAGAGCTTGTTTCGAGTGGGAACACAGGTAGCTCCCGGAGCCCTGCTGACCATCTTCACATTTAGTTCTACACTGTGGAAGCTGCTTTTTTTTTTTCTTCTTCTTCTTTTTCTTTCTTTCTTTTTCTTTTTTATTTTTTTGCTTAGAGAACATCCTTGATAAGAGAAAATGTTGACAACTTTGCCTTTCTTGAAAATCACTAAGGAAATGTTTCTTCTTGTCAATCTCCTTTCACCTACCATGTGCAGGAATATTTTATTTGCCAGTCATTACAGGTCATATAAAAATGAATGAAGCTAAGTTCCTGTCCTTATGTAGCTTGGCACTTTCGCATTTAAAAAATTAATTGTCTAATTGGGAAGGCTATAAAAGGAATACTGGATAATAAGGAAAGCTGTATGGGCACACAAAGACTGGGGCAAGACTGGGGGCTATGGAGGGCAGTTCACCCAGCGTGCAGACAGTGAGAAGGTGTCTTGTTTATAGGAAATTTAAAAATAATAGAACTACTGAAGATACAGTCTGTTTTTTTATTATCACCGCAAATGAGCGATTCTAAACAATGTTAGGGACAAAATACTCCTCCCTTCCCACTCCACTTTCCCCCTTTGTTATGCAACTACTCAAAAAGCAATTACAAAGAGGACTTTTCAAAACTTCTGAACAATAGAAATGCTATTGGAATGTGTTGCAATTGGAATGTGTTGCCCCCCATTATGGTGTTTTGAAAGAGAGAACATTTGTTTAGAATATTTATTTAAAAGGAAAAAGGGAAGTCATTCTACTTTATAGATCTCCTTTGTATATTAATTTGGATCTTGGCTTATGAATTTATATCTAGTCATATGTGTGTTTGTCTAAATCCTCCCTAGATTAAGATCCAGGAAGGCACGGTTGACCCTTGTTCATTAATAAAGGTTCTGACCAGCACTGTATACACATTTAGGCCCCAGTATATGATGGATGACTCAGGTTAGCAGCAAAATAGTATTTTGCTTGTGTTTTTTATCAGTCATGGTATGAGAATCAGGGGAAGGCTCTGTCCTCTGCTTTGAAGGGTCTTCCTGCTGCTCGTGCTGTCTGGAGAGATACTCTCCAGCCGCTGGTGTTTACAAAGAGCTGAGGCTTATACACACATGACGTGGTGCCCACACCCACCAGCATTAAGGAAAATGGGGAGGGGATGCCTCCCTCTGTGTCCAAACATGTATCCTGGGTTGCTTGGCAATGCGTATCACTGTACTTTGATGTTCTTTCCACACCCTGTTATTTGCCTGCAGTGAAGATCAAGGAGGATGGGGGAGAAGAGAAGAACAAAATTTGATTTGTCTCAGGAACCACACTCCTAAGTGAGAGTCCTCACTGCAGGTAGGGGATAAGAAAGGAAACGGGGTGGGGAGGCTGGAGAACAGCTTGGACATTGACTAACTCTTCAGTATTGGAAAATAGGAATGAATAAAACACTTGTAAAGGTAGATGTTGGGATCAGCCCACATCAGTCAATAATCCTGGGCAGTTTCTGAATACCAGGTCAAAGTGAGCTTGGCCTCGGGGGAAAAGTCACCCTCCTGAACTTCAATGTTAATGTTACTGCTGAATGTTTTATGGAAAAGTTATGATGGTCGGAGGAAGGGGTTAGGGCAAGCTGGGGTGTCAGGAGTCTTTTTTTCTACCATTTTGAGTGCCACCATGCTGTTTCCTGGGTGAGGGTCTAAGACTGAAGGGAGCATGTGTAGCCTCTGGCATGCTTAGCATCTATCTCATCTTCCAAGAAACCTTCCAGATGGAGAGTGGCCTTGGGTCAGTGTTCAGCTTGTGAACTGAAGCAGGTCTCCAGGGCTGGAGGGATGTCGTCTGGAACTTGAAGATGTGACCTAGGTTCTGGGATAATGAGGTGGGGAAAGGCAAACAGCCCAGGGCTTTCAATTTCTGTCCTATGCAGGGAAGTGTAGGGTCATTTTTTAGCTCCTGGGATGAGATGGTAGAGTGCAGAGAGGCTGGAAAACAAGCACCTTTCTCTGCTGCAAGCTCTGTCTGTTGGGGTTTGCCAGTAAGGATTTAATTAACACTTGTAGACTTCACATGAGATCCAAAAGAAAAAGATGCCCCTTTGTTTTTGCTCCCTGAGAAGAACTCTTGGACTTTTTCACTATCCTTCCTGGAAAGAACAACTGAGTGGACAGCCCTAAAGTGATACTGAATAAGGCAAGGGTACCTGGTAGAATGTCTGAGTTTTAAAAAATAATTCTTCCTTAGGAAACGTTGTGTGTATATGTTTCTTGGATTTCTGATAATAAGCTTTGCCAGATAAGTGAATTTCAGAACCATAATTATCACCGTTTTCCTTATAGGAAGTCTTTGGGTAAATTGCAGGGTGATCTCTTTTGTTCTTGTCCACTTGCCATTTGTTATTCAGAGAATAAAAGAATACAGTTCCAAGCATGATTTTGGGCAAGTCACTTAACAGTTATAAGCCTGTCATCTATGAAACATTAGGGTTGGACCCAGTGACTTCTGAGGTCCCTGTCAGCACTAGCAGTGTCTGATCCAGATGCAGGAAGATGGAGGTGAAGCTATCTGCACACCCCCTGACATGGTCTGTTTCCTTAGTGGTGAAGAAATACTACTTCATACATGCAGGCCTTCCAATAATGTTTTCTCTTTTCACTCTAAAGCAAGATTTTCGACTTTGCCAAAAACATTCTGGATAAAACCGAACAATTAAAAACATTATTGAAACATTATTTTTAGGTCTGCGCATTATTTCACAAACCCATTCTTTTTGTCTCTTCTTTGTCAAAGGACTTAGGCAGCTTGTTTCTCTTGCTTTCATCAAGTATCTTTTTTCCTTCCTGTTCAGAATAGGCTATTTCTCTTTTCCTGGCAAGAAGAGAGCCTGTGTATTCTGCTCTTCCTGATGTCAACCCAGCGATGGGTTCTCGTCACTCCAGATTGTTAGTTTCAAAGGCTAGTTTGGAGACGGAGGGATGAAAAACAAGCTTTAATTTTCCTCTTCAGATCTCTCCAGTACACGCTGTCTGTGTATTATTTCAGGAAACCCATTCAGAAGTAGACCGTTTCCTTCCCTGACTCGGCACCAAATCAAGAAGTGGCACATAATGTATCGTTGTGTTTATTATGCATCATTTTGCTCCTGACACTGAGGCCATCCAATATTGGTAAATTTACAGCCAGGGAGGTCCAGCCATCATGCCCGAAGTGAAGGACAGAGTATTCTGTTATTCGTGGCCAGCCCTGGCCCTTTATGATCAGACAGTGAGCAATATACTTATCAAAGTCAAAATAACCTTCACTTTAGGAAGCACACTTGTCCTTAATTGCCTGAGTAAGAATGCATAAGCAGCTTCTCTCTTGATAATGGAATGGAGGCTGAGTTGATGTAAGTTTTGAGGATTTTGTAATTTGCCGAAAGTGCTGTCCTCAATTAAATTTTAGTTCACAAATAATGTGTATATTATACTGGAGAGGTGGACAAACTTTTGCAGTTTAAAAATATTTATATGACCTAAATATGTATATCATACTTAATGATAAACATACACATACTTATGATATTTTTTCTTTTGGGTCAAAGCTAAGGCCAATAGTTCTATTTCTGTGTCCTATTCAGAAGGATGTGAGTTTGAATCTCTGACTACCTCTGTGATGTTGGCATATGCCTTCCTTTACTCTCTGTAACATGGTAATAATAATCATACCCATCTCAGAGGTGTTTCAAGGATTAAATGAGATTGCATATGTGGAAAAATACTCAGTATGTTGCCTGGTACATTATAAGAACTTGAGGGAAATTTGCTTTTATTATTACCACTCCCTCTCCTATTATTGTGTGTGTGTGTGTGTGTGTATGTGTATACACACATGCATATGTATGTTAAGGCATGAGGTGGTCCTTGGAAGGCATATAGTTTTGAGAACATGATTGAGAGGACTCAGAAAGCACAGGAAAGCAGTAAAAACAATTCTTTGTTGATAAGACACTTGTTTACTGTGCTTACCCCAGGTTGTACCTGTCCTCTTAAATGTTCCTGTTAGAGTTAGTTTAATCTACATAGTGGCCATCCGATCATTTTAAGGTAGGGATGTTTATTTGAAAACAGGCAGATTCTGGAAAGTAGCAACCCTTGTATCTATAAGCTGCAGTTTGGTCAAATGTAAACAACAAAACAAAATTAGAAAATGAACTTCAACACTCTTCTGGGAAAGACAGGGAGAAAACCTATGGAAGGTGGTCATTCTTCCTAGCTGAGACCTGGAGGTGACATTGATTGACAAACATCCTCTGATCAGTAAAGTCACCAGAGTGATAACATTTGCTTACTTGGGTGGTCAAAATTCCTTTGTGATGATGGTAGGTGAGTTGTTAGAGGGTGCATTGGAGAAACGGACTGGAGAAATAAAATGGGAAATAAAATGGCCATTTTATTTGCAGAACAGTTGGCCTGAGATTTTGTTGCTTTGGCTGTTTTTCTGTTATGTCTGTAGGCTGAAGTTTAGGCAAATTAAGTGTTAATGGGCTGTAATTTCAGACCAATAGTCTATTAAAACCCACAAGACAAGCAATAGAGGACTCTGAAATGAAAATTAGAGTTTGAACATTTTTCTCTCTTCTTTTTCCCTCTTTCTTCAGACTAAGTAAAATGAACAGGTAGAACTGTTAGAACCTGTACATGGCTCATCACACACATACACACACGTGCACACACACTCCAAAAACACAAAACAAAAATCTTATCCAAATCCACTGAAAAGTTCCCATTCAAGCAACATGTGTATTACATAAAAATTGCTTGACGTTCACAGGAACCACTGTTCCAAAAAGAGGAACCATAATGTATATTAATAGGTGAAGAAAGCTTTCTTGGGAAGGACCATAAAACCTTGGAGGCCATAAACTCTGGAAATGGATTCCAGAAGGAAAGTGCTATGAAAGCCCAGAGCCCAGGCCAAGTGTGTGTGGGGCCGAGTAAACATAGTTTTCTGCCCTGAATTGCAAAGTACAGTCGCTGAGTTGTCTTCTTGGGGCCTCCACCCCTACCTCTTCCTCCTCCTTTTAGCCCACTTGTTGCTTTCTGAGTGGGACCCCACAGTTAATGCAGCATAGACAATTTAATGAAATGGTAGGCTTTTGGCTGGATAATTTTTTGTAGGGTTTCATTACACATTTTAATGAGATGTCTTGGCTAGCGTTTTGGACTGAACAAGAAGCTGTCGTCAAATTAGTGTGTTCCCCTTCGGAGACACGGCCCTCTCCAGAAGGTTATGCCTGTGGACACAGCTGCCCCTTGGGGCCCTGGAAAGCCCAGCTCTGGCTTGTCCTGGGTCCACTCTGGAAGCCGAGGAATAATTCCGTGTGCGAGTCAGCTTTCCAAATGGCCTTCCTCTTTCTTGACATCGCGGTCTTAAAAGTGCCTGTGTTTTCACAATCTTTGCAAGACCAGTAAGAGTGTTTGTTACCAAATTTACAGCTCTGATCTGTGCACATCCACCCTGGGTCCCCACTAGAGTTTCTGCCAAGCTCTGGGGGCCCCACCGCCGCCTCCCACCTTGCGGCCGCAGCGCGTGTTTTCTGAGCAAACGGTGCTGCTGTCTGTGTGCACGTTTTCAGTCTGTTAATCCCTCCTATGCCAGGGCCTGTTCTGTAGGCCTCCAGCCAGTGCTCCCTCGCACGTGAGAATGCCACATTTCCCAAGAGAGCTGAGCCCCGCCGCCTGGACCGTGTGCATAAACCTCCAGGTGCCGAGCAGGAGCAGCTCTTGCTCATACAGGGCTCTCCTTTGACCAGAGTCCCGGGGCAGCGCTCAGGCACTCTGTGTACGGATGCCTTCAGCTGCCCCCGACAGTGGGCTCTGTGACCTGCTCTGCTTTAACTATGAAAGGTGGCAATGTGTTCATTTTGCTTCAGGTTTAATTGAGTCACAGACACTTTTTTTTTTTTTTTTTTTCATTCCAGCAGAATGAATGGGCTTCCCAAGGTTGGCAGCAACAGCAGTGAAACCATCTCCTGTAGAAAGTCAAGGCATGGCTTTAATAGAGTTGATGATTGTGGTTGAGTCCTCAGTGACAGGAGAGTGCAGTGTCACATGAAGTAGCTTTAATCACATGAGTCATGTTTCCACTGGGATTTTAACAACTGTAACGTCTTTGCGTTTAAAATTCTGAAAGGAAAGAGGCCAGTGGGGAAGCTGGGGTGGAGAGGAAGAAACGGAGCAAGGCTGAATGTAGTGCAGGCAGTGGTAATGGATCATGTTGTAAATACTGGGACAGGGAAGTTGGGGGAGGTCAGGGGAGGGTACCAGAAAGGGGAAAAGGAGGCATCTCTGCTTTGGATTGCTCACTTGAGGATGGAGATGGGATGTGGCAAGCTTGGGAGAGGAAGAAGAGGGTGGAAGGGAAAAGGTATCCAGGACAGATTCTGGAATCACAAACAGAATGCTTGTTCCTCCTGAGCAAAACCATGGATCTCCTCCCTCCTTCATTTAGCACGTCTTTACAGGTTGCTTACTCTATGCCAGGGATTGTGCCCTGGGGATACTAGCTTGTCATCATTAGTCACATCCACATCTTTATTAAATGTTTTCATCAATCCATGCTTGCTAGGTTTTCCAGGGGAGTTAACTGGAGTCAGCAGAGGTTTCCCTGAATTCTGTAGGAAGGATAAGATGCAGGTGATTCTTCTATTACAGTGCAATGTTTGGAAACGAACAGTCGTGCATTGTTATGCAAACACCAAGGTAATAGAATGTGTACAAATTATAATAAGTGCAATTACTCATGGGAAAATTTGTTGGCGCTTAGTTATGTTACTGTGTTCACTGCAGATTACAGCTTGTTACTTTCTGTTCCTCTCATATACTTTACCCACTTAACTTTCAAAATAGAAATGAAATGCTGGTGTATCATCATTTTACAAGAAAGATATATATGTTTCTTCTATTGCATTAGACAGGTTAATATGTTTCTGTATTTTATAACAGGGAACTTTATTAGCATGATGAAATTAATGAATGCAGGGCAGTATCTTCCCAGCCAGTTGTTACCAGTAGATAAAGTCTGATGTGATAATTGCTGACTGAATATTAGATCAGGGTTATTGCTGAAGTAAAATCATTCACTGTGGGATGATCAGAGCTACAATATTGTGAATGATAAAAGAGCTGCCTTCACTCCGTAGTTTTAATTAGCTGTTAAAGAGGTGTCTTGGGTGATTCTGAAAGGCCCATCTTATCAATATTATTATTTAGAAATGATTTACAATATTGTTACAGAGTCTGCTAATGTTTCTATCATTAAAGGTCTATCATTGTTTCCATTATGAATTCTATTGTTTGAAGGATTTGCAGACATGGCTTGAATATTCCTTTTAAAGCTCTGTGTGTATCTTTCTTTAAAACATATTCGAAGGTCTTAAAACCACCAGAGTTACTGTTTATGGATGGACCATTATTGATTTTTTTTTATTCATATGACAATGCCCAGCTTCAGTCCTTTAAAAACATGGAAGCCTCATTTTATAGAAGGAAATGACATCTCACCTTTATCCATTGATTGATTGGGTTTGGAAGTGAGAGTCTGGTCACCCTGGAAATCTGTAATTTGATATAATATATCTTCTGCCTTTTAATTACCTACTAGGCTTTTCTATTATTAATGCTTTGAAACATGAATAAAGTTTCCAGAATTATCTAATTTGTGATTTGAAGTGGTTCTGATTAAAATTTCTATATTGATCAATTCCTTAATAAATGTAAATAGAAACATTTTTGAAGAAAAGGTTTTTCTAAAGGGTTAGAGCTCACATTACTATGACTATATTCCCAAAAAATCTGTTTGCAAAATCACAGTTCTGTAGGTTAAATCATATTTCCATTCCTTGCATTTGTACCATTACATCATTTTCCAGGTGCAACTGAAGGACTGTGGCCATTGGGTTCTTGGTTGTGCAATCCTTGGATTTTTTTTTTTAATGTCATTTACCTATTCATTTTTTTTTTTTTTTTACCGAAGTATAGTTGATTTACAATTTTGTGTTAGTTTTGGGTGTACAGCACAGTGATTCAGTATTTTTGCAGATTATATTCCAGTATAGGTTATTATGAGATAATGGATATAATTCCCTGTGCTATGCAATATGTCAATGTTGCTTAATTACTTTTAGATAATAGTTTGTATCTGTTAATCTCAAACTCCAAATTTGTCCTCTCTTTCCCGCTCCCATTTGGTAACCACAAGTTTGTTTTCTATATCTGTGAATCTTTTTCTGTTTTTTTATATACATTCATTTGTGTTTTTTTATATTCCACATATAAATGATATCATATAGTATTTGTCTTTCTCTGTCTGACTTACTTCACTAAAATAATATTGTCTAGGTCCATCCATGTAGCTGCAAATGACAGAATTTCATTCTTTTTAATGGCTGAGTAATATTTCATTGTATATGCACACCACATCTTTATCCATTCATCTGTTGTCAGGCACTTGTGTTGCTTCCATGTCTTGGCTATTGTAAATAGTGCTGCTGTGAACATTGGGGGTGAATGTATCTTTTCAAATTACTGTTTTTAAATTCTTCCAGATATATATCCAGGAGTGGAATTTGTGAATCATATGGTAGTTCAATTCTTAGTTTTTTAAGGCACCTCCATACTGTTTTCCATAGTTACTGTACCAATTTACATTATCACCAACAGTGTATGAGGGTTCTCCTTTCTTCACATACTCTCCAACATTTATTTGTAGAATTTTGATGGTAGCCATTCTGATAGGTGTAAGGTGACACCTCATTGTGGTTTTGATTTGCATTTCTCTAATTGGTGATGCTGAGCATCTTTTCATGTTCCTATTAACCATCTGTATGTCTTTTTTGGAAGATTGACTATTCAACTCTTCTGCCCATTTTTCGACTGGGTTGTTTGTTTTTGATACTGAATTGTATGAGCTGAGCTGTTTGAATATTTTGGATATTAACCCCTTGCTGGTTGCATCATTTGCAAACATTTTCTCCCATTCCATAGGCTTTTTCATTTTGTTGATGATTTCCTTTGCTGTGCAAAAGCTTTTGAGTCATTTGGTCCCATTTGTTTGTTTTTGCTTCTACTTATTTTGCCTTAGGAGACTGATCTAAGAAAATATTGCTATGATTTATGTCAGAGAATGTTTTGCCGGTGCTCTCTTCTAGTAGTTTTATGGTTTTATATCTTAAATTTAACTCTTTAAACCATTTTGAGTTTATTTTTGTATGTGGTATGAGGGAATGTTGTAATCCCATTGCTTAACATGCGGCTGTCCAGTTTTCCCAGCACCACTTATTGAAGAGACTGTCTTTTCTCCATTGTATATTCTTGCCTCCCTTGTCATGGATTAGTTGATTGTAGGTGTGTGCGTTCCCGGACTTTCATGTCTCCCAGGTACCCATCCTCCCATAGCTCACAAAGGTCATTTCTAGGGGAGTGATAAACTTTCATAGAAGTTTTGTTTTGAAATTGAAGGGACCAAAGAAATTACCTACTCTTATCTATGGCTTAAATTGCAAAAAATGAGATACAAAGAGATTAATTAACTAGAGTCAAGTATCTATTTAGTTAAGAGACCCTGTATGAGAATCTAGCCCCACCTAGCAGTGTTTCTTTCTGCTAACTGCCCATCTTACATTTTCATTGGGTAACTATATATATATATATATATATATAGAGAGAGAGAGAGAGAGAGAGAGAGAGAGTAATAAAGTGAATTAGATAGTAAGTCACTCTCTTACTCTAAGATCAAAGTTTTACACCTTCATTATTTAGTTATGGAACTTGAACAGACTGTGACTCCCAGTTTATTTGACTCTCCATGGGATAAGCTGGTAGGCTTCAGGGATGGTGGTTTTCTGACCTTGGACACTTAACCCAGGCACAGAATGTTTGAGTTGCTGCTTTTCCTAGGCTGGGGGTTCCAGTTTCTGGTGATCCCTTCCAAGCATGATGCTGGAATATCTTGGGCTAGGCAATGTGGGTATGCAACTAAAAGGCTTTCTACCCAGCAATGACTTGGACCCAAGTCAACTGGAGGTGTGACAGTTCAGCAGTCAGCCACTCACAGCTCTTTTACCTAATGTAAGTCACCATTTCCACTCACTACAACATTCTTTATGGCGAAGCACCCCTCTCAAATCCCTCTGGAACCTTCTCCCAAGGAGGAGCTCACTAGACCAAATGTACTTCCATCCCTCATTACTGTTTTTCTTATTTCTGGTTGTTTTTTCTCTTTATAATAATACAACACAAAGCAGTGGTTTTCAAGGTGTACTTCCCTGGGCTTGCATAATCAATGTCACCAGGAATTTAAACTTTAAAAAATGTTTACTATTAAATATCATGTCTTTCTTTCCTTTATAATACTCTCAGTCAACAATTTATAGACTCATCGTAACTAAAGTGCACATAGCTCTTACGTTCTGTTGAGCACTCTTCTAAGTGTTTTCTAAATATTATCTCATTTGATCTTTATGATCACATTATGAAGTAGGTGCTTTCATTTCCCTATTTTCCAGGAAAGGAAACTGGACATGGAGAGGATTAGAAACTTGCCCAAGGTCATGCAACTATAAAAAATGCTCATAGGAAAAATACTGGGATCAAATATCAAATGTAATCAGTAGTTATTTCTGGGTGTAGGAACTACAGATAGCTTTAAATTTCTTCTGTGTGCTTTTCTGTATTTTCCAAAACCAATATGTAGCCCATTTGCTATCAGAAAGAAAAAGTCAAAAAAATACTAAAAAGAACTAAAGCAGAAGTCTCAAAGAAGACCTAGAGTAAGGGTGAGGCAGGACAGGAGAGAGGATTTGTGATTTATTAAACACCTTCTCCCTCAGGCCAGGTCTTCCAGGGTCCTGGCAGCTACTGAGCAATTGAAGAAACAGAGCCCCGCGTGTGGGCGCTGTGAGCATCAGAACTGGAAACCCAGGAAGGGCACGACATTAAGCAATCTGATCTTTCCAATATCTGAACAGGTTTCAAAACTTATTATATTTGTGGGTAGGCAGTGTTAAAGTGCATTTTATCACAATATGTTCAGGAGACATTCGATGGCGTAAAACCCAGCTCTCTACATCAACGGTATAAGGAAGTTTGGCTATGAAATAATGCCCTGACTCATTATTAATTAAGTGTGCAATATGGGAAAGGAATTAGTGTCTTCCAGTGTATGGGAGGTATGGAGAAACAGCTATAAGTTTTCAGGATAGCCCATTATTAGCAATCTGCACCCAATCGATTGGTACCCACAGTTCAGTCAGCCCTTAAACAAGCTGGACAACAGCTGAAGTAATTATTTGGGGTAAATTATTGCCATTGTAAAATGTAATCAATGTTTTATTACAGCAAAAAGAGATTTTTTTTCTTCATTCTCTCTTCCCTCTACCTCTCCTCAACCAGATCTCCTTGCCAGAGCTCTAGAAGAAAGATTTTTTTTCCTCTCCTACATTGGCAGGAGAGTCTCAGGCATCCGAATGCAGCAAGACAGGACACATCTTGTAAAGGTTTTCCATTTTAATATCCCTTAATGACCAGTAATGAATTCTTTATAGTTAATCTGCTGTTCTCATAAAAACAATCTAGATGGTTTTAAAAAAATCAATCATTAATGAGCAGTAAGTGACAGCTCCCCAACAACACAGCTGTATTTTTGTAAAAGTGATTAAACATTGTCTGCATCCATAATTGCATGGTTAATAAGAATGTTGAGCACTAAGTCAAGCATTGTTGCTGATGATGACGGATTACGATGCTACAAATGCTTTGGAGTTAACGGGGCTAAATTTTCAAACGCAGTCCCTGGAACGGAATGCACACAGACCCACCAAGTATTCAATTTGCATGGACCATTAACAGGTTTGTGCTTGGCATTTGGGAGCTTTGCAGTTGAGCCTTTTTTTTGAAAATCTGGCCCATTATGACAAAGCATCTGTAATTAACAGTAACTGGTCTCCCTCTGCCCAGTCTTGGTGAAAGGTGTAAAATGCTCTGTGTGTGGTTTGATGGAGCCCAAAGCCCCTTTGATGAAGAGTCCTGAAGGCTGAAAGTAAGGCAAAAAGAGCCTCTAGGCACCTAGTTCAGCCTTACAGGTAGGAGGTGGGAGTGGGCAAGTCTTCAGGAGGGGACTTGGTAATACCTTCGCTGAGGTATACACCCTCTCGTTTTGGCCTTAAACATACTAAGCCTTGGGAATTCCTGGATTATCATTCACAGACCTAACTATTTACAGTCTGAGAGTGTCCTGTGGTCCACTGGGGATTGATAACTGTGCTGAGAGATGAATTTCACTCTGTAGAATTTCACATGGACAGAGTGAGTCGTCCAGTGGCTGGGCACGCCTTGTCTCCTGCCTGGTCTGTCTGTGCTCTGACCAGGGGTGAGGCCATTCTACCTGTGCAGCCATGTGTAGTCACAACTGATGAGGAAGACTGCTGGCTAACAGGGAACTTACGAATTTGGGGATTCTTGGAAGTGTCTTGTATCTCTCTGGGATGTTGAGGGTCTGATGGATAGTTTGGTAGCCTTGTCTCGTGCTGTTATTTACTCATTCCAGTTCGTGTGGATATCTTCTCTTGCCAGTACCTTGGCCTAGAGAACGGGGACCACGTGCATTATTCCTTTGACTTCGCCACAGCACCTCACTCAGTGCTGTTTTTTCTGCATCAGCTAGCCCTTGTCTGAGCAGAGGGTTACAGAGCCTCACAGTCTGCAAGACAGACTGGGGTTATGAGCATGGTTTTAAGATGCCTGGGTTGGAAATGCTGCTCTGCCACTCATTAGTGACATTTAACACCTCATGGAGCCTCACTTTTGCTTATCAGTAGAGTAGGAGGGATATTAGTAGATATGTGCTAGGGTAATTGTGAGGATTCGGTGAGATAAATGTTTGAAACTCTTAATAGATTGACGAGGATTTAATATGTGCTTGATAAGAGTTGTCTCTGTCTTTTTATCATTGCTAAGGCCACAGGTCTAGGTCCTGAATGAGTAAGGACTACCTGTGAGGCTGGGATCTCTTTAGCAAATCTGGGCCATTCTTTGTAGATCTGAGAGTGATGAGATACTGCCCTTAGTCCATGTGTTCCATGGATGTGGCTGGTGAGCAGCTACTTATATATCATGGGCTGAAACATGTTCCTCCTACACCTAAGAAGGTACATGCCTATTGCAGAGAGGGGCGAGGACACCGGCTCAGCCAGCCAGACGAGCGCACAGGCATGGCATCTGTCATAGTCAGAGGGTCCCACAACTCTAGTCCCAGCATCCAAAATCACGCCCATACCTGCTGCAGGGTCACATTCAGGACTGGGGTAGAAACATTAATGGGACAGAGCCTTCTGGAGCCTGTGATGACAACAGAGAGATCTGAGATGATGCTTGCTCTGACTTCTGCCAGGGACTTCTGCTGTCTTAAGAAGCCCTCCTATTTCCAGCTCAAGCTTCTGGTGCCTGTGTCTGTGGGCAGGGGACCCCTCCCCCACCTCCCGCAACTTATAACCAATTTTATTATTATTGTTTGTTGTTTAAAATATGAGGCAATAAGTATACATACATGTGCTCTCCACCTCTTCTTGTCACATAAATGTGGTATTCTGTGCCAGTTTTCCACTTTGCTTTTGTTTACTTAACAATATTGCCTGATGATGTCTTGTAGAAGCATATGTCAGTCTTCCCCATTTCTTTTTACCATATATTCCTTTGAGTGGATGTACCATGGCCTGGTCAACTAGTCCTCCAATTGATGGGCATTTGGGAGAGGAGCCTTTCTTGATTAAACAGCAGAGCCTGGTTAGCTATTTAAACATCCTACAGGCTCCAGTACTTTTCCCCACACCCTTTCTCTTCCTTGGGTTGTTTGCCTTCTAACAAATTAGTAGGCCTGCATCACACGACAGTCAAAAAATATATGCCAAATGGAGCTGAACCTTAAAGGAAGAACGGGCTTGCTCTCGGTCTTAGTTCTCACTTCTATTCCAGTCCCCTTTGGATTCTTTATCTGCAACTGCAGAAACCTTGAAAATATGACCGAGAATTAAAACCAAAGGCAGAACTGCATGGTGTTATAAAATTTTAAAGAATCGCATGAGTGCTCAACATTTTAAAATGATTTTAAAAAGATGAAGTGGTGGGGGAGTTTTTGTGGCTCCAGGGGTTTAATGAAAAACTTGAAATTATAACTCTAATACCCATCTTTACTTTAATACCCAATGTCTTCATTTGGCAAATGAAAATCATACTGATTGTCACCCATTTCTCTTTTTGGATGGAGAGTAGTACCACTATATTACTGGCAAATATTTTATAAACATGAAATGTTAAACCGTAATAGTAATTTTGCATGGTAATGCAGGAACCAGGTCTTTATACCCCACTGCCATAAGTGGTTAACAAGAAGATAGTCTGTGTTTGGGAGGCTTTATAGAGACTGGCAAATGTCCTTTTTCTCTGATGAAGTAAAGTCACCTCAGATTGTATGTTGTTACACATGGACATTATTCCCCTGGATAGAACTTATGATTTGCTGCAGCCCAGTAGCAGCTCTCCTCTCTGAGTAGTCCAGGCAATGCTCCCTGACCTCCAGCCTCTGCCACTGCCCTTCTTATTTATCCTGATCATTCCTACTTGTTGTCTTTATTGATGTTGTCCCTAAGCTAAAATTGACTCTTTGTTGCACGCAGTCATAGCAAACCCTACACAGAGACCCCGCCTTCAAACCCAGGTCAGTCTAGTGCTACATCCTCTAGTGGCATTGAGACTGGCATAACTGCAGTGGTCAGTTTCTTTAACCTCTCTGGGGTTCATCTTCATGATCTGTAAAAGGTGAAGTGTGATATTTACTGCTCAGGATTATTATGAGGATTAAATGAGATAATGTGAGCAATTAAGTGGTCAGTAAATTTCAGTCTACTTGAAGGTGGACTCTTTGACTATTCTGCCTTTCAACATCACCTCCCTTGTTAGAATTCTTGTTACATTTACGAGACTTCAGTCTGTGACACACACCTTGATGCTTGAATAAGAATGATTTTGCATTGTCCACTTACGTTGTTTGTATAAAAAATCCTCACCCCGTGTTTTTCAGGTTGCCTCTGGAGAGAAGGTAAATTTTAATTGAGCATTTACTGAGGGTCTAAATAAAGCTCAGAATCAGATTTTTAGAGCTTGAAGGGAATATAAGGATGGGTCATGTTGTATTTTCCAGGACAGGTCACCACAGCACTCTCATCCTTTATACTCTTCTACAGTGTGGACTTGCAGTTCCCCTCTTCAAAGAGGTGAAGTCTAGTTCTTCCCCTTTGAATCTAAGCAAGCGTGTAACTACTTCAACTAGTAGAATACAGGGAAAGAGACACTATGTGATGTCCAAGATTAGGTCAGACAATGCCATGCAGCTTCTCTCTGGTTGAGCAGGACCATCACATTTTGGAGTTCCCAGTCTTCTGTAAGAAATTCAACTTTACTGAGGCCGCCATGCTGTGAGGAAGTCCAAGCCACATGGAAAGGCAACCAGACATGGAAATGAAGAGGCCACTTTGCAAGTAGATCTTCCAGACCCCACTGTTCTAGCCCCAGTTATTTAGGTCTCTTCATAGAAGCTCTAGACATCATGGGGTAAAGAAGAGCTGTCCCACTACGTTCTTTCCAAACCCCTGACCCACAGAACCCATAAGCACAGAGAATGGTTGTTGTTTCATGCTGCTGAATTTAGGGTAGTTTGTTATGCAGCAAAGATAATTGGAACAAGGGATTCCAATTTGACTGTCATATTTTGGAGATTACATAGGTCCAGAGAGTGCAAATAAATCATTTTATTTATAAAAGGACTTAGTGGTAGACTCATTCTTAAGCACAGGGTTCCGGGCCTGAAGCTCTGTGCACTGTTTATTACATCGTGGACCCTCCTAGTTCTTGATGTCAGCCTTGCCTGTTTGTGTAGTCAAACCTTGGCTTCAGGCCTTTGTTCTTAGATTGTACACATTCTACTTAGCACGTGTGGCTCATGTTGCAAGCCATGAGCAGATGAATTACACAAGCCTGGCAGACAGGATTTTGTTGCAGACTTTAGGTAGGGAGAGACATTGGGAGCTCCTGGAGAAGGAATAAAGATGAAGAAATGGAAATGGAGAGCAGGTGAGACAGTCTGCTGAGGCTGGAGCCTGGCAGGGGAGGAAGTGGTAAGTGACACAGCAGGATAAAAATCATGAGACTCTGGTGGAGAAAGAGGGTTGAAATTGCTTCAACTCTATTGAGGCAAACAACTGTGTGCTGACGAGAAGGCTGATGAGCATTTCTAGCCAGTCTCTTACTATCTACAGCTCAAGGAGAAGTGAGGGGGGTGGCAAATGGAACAAGAAGGAGCAGAGGGACTCAGTGTGAGAGGGGAGAGAAAGCTGCGAGATGGAGGGGAGAAATCTGGGAAGTCTATGGACACAGCAGGGTGAGCTCTACTGGGGAGAGAGATGGGGAACTCAAGCCAAGAAGCCAGGGAACAGTTGGCCCTAAGTGTCCAAAAAAAGAAAGGAAAAATTGGAGACAGTGGGAGATGATGAAGGGAATAAAATAAAAGCACAAACAAAAAGTTCAAAGAGAACATTTGGGATAGAGGTTAAAGCAGTAAAGAGCATCTGAAAGAGGTAGGGAAAATGGAGATTGAAATACATTTTGAATGAAAATAGTAGTAATTTTCGTTAAAAGAAAATAGTTTGGATGAGAGTTTAAGTGGCATGACATGTTTTGATTTTACCTGCTTACAAAGAAGGCCATATTGTAACTAAGATGTTCCCAAAAGTGAAGCCTAAGATACCATTTTATTAAAAGAAAAATTGTACATATATTAAATTTTTTTAAAAAGGGTATGCTGGGAATTAGATTTTCTTGGATTACTAGGGGAAAGAAATAGCATTAAGGAGTAAAATCCTGTAATTGTAACAAAGCAATTGAAATTCAGTAAGAATGTTCATTGTTTAACCAATACCTGTATTTGAAACCAAAGAAGACCAGAAATACAAGAAGGTAATTTATCTAGCTCATACTCTGGAGTTCTTTCTGATATCTAGAGACCTTTTTGCCCTTATATTTTGACTTATTAGTACCTTAAGACTGAAATCTTGATGAAGAAGAAGATGATGATAAGTATGACATTGATGATGGTGGTGGTGGTGGTAAGGATGCTGCTGCTTCCTGTATGCTGGGTGCTATTCTAAGTGCTTTACATATATTAACTAATTTAATCTCCCAACAATAATTTGGGGTTAGTTAAATGTCTTCGGTTATGTGCATTTTATGGATGAAGCTACTGAGGCACACTTCTCTTTCTTTTTCTTCCCCATTTCCATGTCTATTTCTGTCTAAGTACTTAGGAAGGATTAGAAAGAAAACCTAAAGCATGATAATCAAGTAATAAAAAGCAGCCATTTGCAAGGTCCTGATCATACTCAGAATCTCCTCACCCCTACTCATTGAGGCTCTGCTCAAGAGTGAACCTCGCATCTCCATGTCCCACGTTGTTAGAGTATTTGCTTATTAATGGAATGATTGATATGCCTAGTGGAGTGGTTATTATTTCTGATTATGGGAGAACAGACATTATAATGCCACCTAAGGGTAGGGTTTTATCCTTTAGTGGTTGTGTGATGTAAAGGAAAGAAGAGGAAGTCTCTGGAGTTGGAGAGGACTTTGAATTTGAATCTTGGCTTCTTACTATTCATTTGACTTTGGACAATTTATTTACTGTTGTTCTATTCACTTGTAAAATGGGAATAATACCATCCACTTTGCAGGGTCATAGTGAAGTAAGTGAAATGAGAGATTTAAAGTGCCTAGGAAGATGCTTAAGAGTTAGCTGAGGTTCAAATGTGTTACTTTTTTTTTTTAATGGAACTGATAATTGGTGACTGCAGGTATTTGATAATAATCAAATCAGATATTGTTATGGACTTTATAGATGAGGCTGAAAACTTTGTAGTTTCATATGCACTTGGATTATATACCTCCATTATAAAACGATCACAGAATGAAAAGTTGGAAAATAATTATGAGATTTAGGCAAATGAGAAAAAAATGCTTGAAAGAAAACACTGTAACTGTCTTTTAATTTCAAGGACTCATCTGTGGTAGACAGAATAATGACTCCCCAAATGTGTCCACATCATAATCCCTGGACTCTGTCAATATGTTATCTTACATGCTAAAAGCAACTTTGCAGATGGGATTAAGTTAAAGCCTTTCAGATGGGAAATTACCCTGGACTGTCTGAGTGGTACAATCTAATCACATGGGTCCTGAAAAAATCAGAGAATCTTTCAGACTGTGGTCATAGAAAGAGATGTGATGGTAGACAGTGATCAGAGAGATGCCACATTGATGGCGCTGAAGATGGGAGAAGGAGCTATGAGCTAAAGCATGTGGATAATCCCTAGAAGATGGAAAAGGCAAGGAAATGTGTTCTCCAGAAAGGAACACAACCCTGCTGACCCTTGATTTTAGCCCACTAAGACCCATGTTGGACTTTTGATCTACAGAATTGTATGGTAATAGTAAGTTTGTGTATGTAGTAGTGATATAGCTTCCTTTGTTCTCATGATTCCTATTGGGAATAGTCTTAATTTCTTAGCCTTTATGGTAAGACCCTCCCTCTTAATAGAGTCCTTTTGAAGATATGCTATGTTAGCCTCCCTTTGGAGTGTCTTAAAATTGACTTCATTTTTCTCTGGCCTGCCCCCTTTTGACTCACTAATGGACCACTCACAGTCTTGTTTGCACCATAGGGTTGTCCACTTGGTCACAGTTAATTTGAAGAGATTGCTTGGCCCAATGTGGGCCAATCAGAGTCTCTCTCCCAGGAGTTTGGATTAGGTTGAGGGAGAAGTTAGTCTCAGCCTCTGCGTATGGCTTGAACTGAGATGGTGGAAACTTGGGGGCTGAGTGCTGGCCACAGGCATGAAGATGGTAGAAATTAGATATATAGGGATAGGAGCCTGAGGCTGATGGACAGAGCAGAGCAGAAACGAGGGTCTGAGAGAAAGACCAAGAAGGTCACAGCCATGTTCCTGCTCTGCCGGCTCTTAGTCAACACTTTTACCCCTGCCCCAGATTCCACAAGATAACATTGTGCTATTATAAAAATGTCCTCTTAATTGTTTTCCTTAACCTTGCTGAGGGTTTTCTGTTACTTGCAGACAAAAGGGCCTTGACTGAAACACCTACCAGGGTGAAGATGAATCAAGAGGATGGGAAGGAGTTTCCATTCATGTCATTTTGGGTCTTCCTTGTGCTTTATTCCACGGAGGCCCAGAGAAAGATTCAGAGCAATGTGATTATTCTGTAGGCCAGGGAGCATTTCATACTTTCACACTATAGCTGGAGCTCTTGGTAGGGCCTGCCTGGCGAGGGTTGAGGCCCCTGGCTATAGAAGGCTTCTTTAGGCTCTGGCCAAAAGCATCTGACTCTCACATTCAAAATTAATGTTGGCAGAGGGGTATTTTTAAATCAGGATTTTTCGATGACAGCTGACCCAACCTTACTTGGTGCTTTTCTGTGCTACTTAATTTTGAGACTATGCCTGTAGAGATTATGGTTTCTTAGAGGAGAATTTGCAGCCAGAAATGGTAGTTTTTCCAATTATCGTTAATTCATAGAATTTAAAAAGCAACCATAAAAATCATGATATTCAACTCTTTTGTTATGCAGACAAGGAAATATGCTCAGAAGGGTTAACTGGCTTATTTTATGGTCTGGGTCTGGGTGTGCATCTATATGCAGAATTACCAAGCTCATAATTATTTAGAGAATGAATTAAGTATCAGAGAACACAGAAATCTTTGGACTGAAATATGTCTATGAATACCAAGTAATTTTCTATAATGCATAGAAAATATTACCTTTCTTTTTATGAATTGATGTTATTTCTATAAGCCCAAGTGTGCCCAAAGAAATACAATTTCTTTGACAGACTGGATGTTATTAACAAGGAGTCAGATAACCTTAAAAATAAAGTATTCCATGTATTTACTCCCCTTCCTTCCTCCCTCCCTTCCTTCCTTCCTTCCTGCTTGCCTTCCTTCCTTCCTTCCTTTCTTCCCTATGATTATTATTTATTGAGTAGCTACCGTATAACATATTTCTAAAACCTGGAGATGCAGGAGTAAAGTAGTATGCCCTCGTGGGGGCCTCCATCATGGAGACCTTCCCTCTGTGGACCCTACGTTTGAGTTAGGGGGAACAGAAGTAAACATGTAAATAAATGTATAAGATGATTTTAGAGAATGATGAAGAGCTATGAAGAAAATAAAAAGTAGTAACGTGACAGAGAGTAATAGGCTGAGGTGACGCAGGGCCTGAGTTCTCAGAGTGAGGAGGTAATGCTTAGGTGGTCTGGCTACTCTGTCATCCATCTGCCCTGTCTGTCTTCCTTGATTACGGAAGACAGCTTGATGACTCCTATTGAATATCAGAAAATAGAGATTAAGTCACTTTCCTGAATCGCAGAGTTCATGATTTTAAATCTAGTTTGATTTCTGTTGCTTCTGCTGCCACCTCAAAACGGTGTTGGATTGGGAACCTGTTTTCAAAGAATTCATATGCAAGTCGGAGAGAGAAAATGCAAATATTATGGGATAATGTTTCAAAGTACCAGTTGGTTTCTTCCCTTCTCTCACAAAATCCTTTCAACGTGCCCCCAAAGACTTCTCCTGTGTTGTGTATTGATTATCCATTGCCTACTCTCTCCCCTGGAAACCTCTGCCCACTGCAACCCATACACATAGAGGCATAAAACAAACCAGAAACAAATCCTGAAGAAACTACACCATTTAATTAGGAAGCAGCTAGTTAGTGTAAGGCAAAGATTCTAACACACATTTTAGCGTTCATTTTCCTTGATCTGAAAGTCTAGACTATAAAACCTCAGCTGCTACTGATGCAAACACCCTCTCTCATCAGGTGCAGACAGGTCTGAGGAAACTTAGTCACCAGTGCCTTACCGGTTTCATTGTTAACCCTTGAGTATCACCAGTCACCAGGAGTCCTCTTTTCTCATCCAGTGTGGAGCCACAGTTGTCTGTATGAGAAGGTCTGTCCAGATCTGACCTATTCTATCTGCTAGCCCAGGGGTGTGCAAACTCCAGGGTGGGAGGGTGGAGAGATGATGGTGACGTGAAGGGCCAGCTTCAATTCTGACCAAGATGGGGCTAGATAGCCTCTGTTATCGGTTGTTGTGTTGTGTATTGGTTATCTATTGCCACAATAATGCCTTATAACAAACTACCCCATATGTCAGGGGTTTAAAACAATAAGCATTTATTTAGTCTGTGGGTTGGTGAGATAGGCTGGACTTGGCTGAGTTGTTCTGGTCTCAGCTAGGCTCACTCCTATGTCTGGTGTTGGGCTTTTGCCTGATCTGAGATTGCTCCTGTTGGGATGAGCGGGGCCGCTCAGCAGTTCCCATGTCTACCATCCATTAGGCCAGCCTGTGCTTATTCTCATGGCAATTGTAGAAGAGAGAGCAGTCAAGACCAATTGTGCAGGTGCTTTCTAATCAAGCATCTTTTTGGCCAAACAAGTCTCATGACCAAGCCCAGAGTCGTGTGGAGGGAAACTACTTATTTGCATGGCACAGCACATGGATTCAAAGAGAGAGGAAGAAGTTGGGGCCATTAATACAATTAGTAACACCACATATTATACACACAATTGGAATGTTAAGGATTAACTATTTGGCCAATAGTCTGGGCATAGTTTGAAGGGTAGACTGGAGTGGAGAGAAAGTGGAGGCAGGGAGCATGGACAGGAATGTGTCCAGGGGAGCAACAGCAATGCTTGAATTTGGGGTAGCTGGGAAAATGGAAGTGGAGTGGTGGGAGATATTGCCCAGCTACGCAATGCATGAAGGGGTGCAAGGGAGATGAAGGAGGCAAGGTGGACTCTGGAGTCAGTGATCTGGAGGGTGGTAGTGATCATAACAGGCAGGTAACCACTCCTGCCTAGTAGACGAAGGCCTGCAGATAACTTGTAAAAGAAGAGGGAAGATTGGTGACCGGAGCAGACCTGGTATGTAGACAGAGCAGCAGAAAAGCAACATGGTTGGAGGGTTGACTGCTTGGAGCTGCTAGGCAGCTGGAAAGATAATGGCTGTGAGTGCTGGAGAGGCCAGGAGCTTGGTGGGTGCTTTGAAGCTTACGGCCAGTAATTTTGATGCACCTTACTGGAGAAATGGGAGTCTTCCCAGGGTCCTGACGGCGGTGTGCGTGTCTTGCTGGATTACCCTCCAGTGCTCTCAAGACACATTATCTAAAGTGTTATGCCCAAGGAGAGCTCCAGGTAGGTGGGGGGATCCTCGTGTGGCCAGCCCACTGACTCCCAGCTTCCCCACAGTTGCAGGGCCCTGCTGCAGGTCTAATCAATTTCTTTGGTTTCACTTCTGTCCCCTAAACCCCCTTGCTCGCATTCAGGAGCTCAACTACCTCTTTCTTTTATCCTGTCTAGTTAAATAAACAATTGTAAAATCTGATAATCAGGATGAAGCCAAGCATTCTGAATCTTAACTTACTTCTCTGTTTCCCCAATAGAAAGGTCTTTTCAGGACACTCATAGTGGAAAGTATTTTGAATTACTTTCTTTGGCTGCTGTTCTTGAATTCCTCAGGATCACCGTTGATAAGATTCTGAATGATTTCTGGGACACAGCGCTAGGCTTAAAATAGTTTGAAGGCTTCTGGGGCAACTACCTGATCTGAGAAGTGATTTGCTACCCGTGTTAAGGAAGAATCAGATGTCATGTTATACAAGGTTAATGAGCAACAACTGTTTCATGGCTTGAGCGAGGCCCACGCCGCGTACCCTAGTTTCTCCCTGCTCCAGAGAGAGCTGCAGTGTTGTAGGTAAAATAGAAGTTATTAGATATAGACATTATTTTTTCTAGGTCTTAGATCCGCCCAATCCATCTCTGTCTCCTTTGTCCTTGCGAGGCAGCTTCTGCCATTTGAAGTAAGCCGAGTCTCTGTGAAATGCCAAGTTGTTTCCGCATTGTCAAGGAGACAGGAAAATAGAACCTGGGTAGCAAAACAAATTCTTCGTGGGAGTGGGTGTTGCTTGAATGTGGAAAATCTGAAACCACGTCCATTCCCTGCTCCTTTCTGGAGCTGACCTCTGCTGGCATTTTGTGAGGGTCTGTCTCCAATCTAGCATTAAGCAGCCATTGTATAATCACCAGTCATGAAATAACTGTGGTCTGTGCGTGTAGCTCACAAAGTGTGGTCTCTGGGCCTGATGCATCAGAATCACTCATAAAAATATTTCTGGGTCTGGGTCCTGGGAATCTACATTTTTTTTTTTTAAAGCATGCTTTCCAGGTAATCTCCAACTCCCTGGTGGATAAGAATCCATGATCCTAGGGGGTAAGTGTACATTTATTTGTTATTATTTGTATGCTTCAAAAGAACGTACAGCAGCAGCAACAGCAAAGTAAAAATGTGATCCTTGCTTGAGGGGATGTCAGACTCTCTAAGCTGACTTCTGACTTAGGGCATTTTCTCACAGCCACTTATCATTCCAGTGTTGGTTGGGTTAGTAGGGTGTGGTGAAGACAAATAGTTATTCACTGACAATGTGTGCTCTCCCCTCTGTGTGACGCAGAGTTGTTCCCCGGGCGGTGGCTGCCCAGCTACGGACTCCCTGGCCCACTCGGGTCCGGAAGTGGCCCGTGACTAGCTCTCCCAGTGGAAAGTTACTGCAAGGCTGTGTGTCTGTATCTTCCCCTTTGGCCTGGCTGGAGAGGATTCTAGGGCCAAGGAGGGGATGAATGGAGCCTTGGTCCCTGAATTACCACGTGCCAGGACTACCTGCTTTGGATGTTTGCCTGAGTGAAAAATGAGCTCTTATGGTGTTCACCCCTGAGATTTTGAGGTCTTAACAGCTTTTGTCACCACAGGTAATTCATGGAGCTTGGCCTACTACTTAGGCTGCTCTGGACAAGGACCATGTTCTTCCTCAGCTCAGATTTTAAATACATATGGTTTCTTCAACAAACGTAGGCCTCTTCTGAAAAGTAGAGAACCATTTCTTAGTGCAAAGAGCACCAGTCTTAGAATTAGGAAAATGGGTCCATGTCTAGTTCTGCCACTTACTGCCCATGCAATTTTAGGCAAATCACTCAGTTACTCAAGCCTCAACTTCTTTCATTATTTAGTGTGTTACTTGCCTCTCAAGCTGTGTGTGAAGGTCGTGCATTTGCTCATGAAAACATGTTGTAAATTATAAAGTGCTGTTTCACAAATGCGAGGGATGACTTGGTTCTTTTTTCACAGAACTCCATGCTATTTTCTACTTCCAGTATTTTAAGCGCTACCTCAATCTCAGTTTTTCCTTTAGAAAATGGGGACCCTAAAGCTTTCTTTAATTACTGTGAGTCTAAAATGAGATGAGATATGTGATGGTGTCCAGCAGAAGACCCAACATGTTGCTGGAATTCGGAGAAATGTTACCTCCTTTCCCTGCAGCCCTGCATGCCTGGGGGAGGTGATTCAGGGAGCGTCCGCATGGGCTGGTAATGAGTGTGAGCCGAGTTCTCCTGCTGCTTGTATTCTACTCACCTCTGTCAGCAGGTGAGATGATTTGCACTGAATCATGCATCCCCTTCTTCCCCATGCTTGACTCTTTCCCACGTTCTTCACCGCAGCAGGACAGATGGCCACAGAGGAGCCTCGTGCCTGTGTGTAGTGTTGCCTGCTTCCGTTTCTCCTTCTACAAAGATGGAAACTCTGGTCACAGTGAATCTGATGGAGCACTTACTGAAGCCCCTGGCCGGCCAGACTCCGGCATTCAGACTCTGATGTTCCCAGGGCTTCCACATTTGCAGCCGTTCCCCTTGAAACTCCTCTTCTTTTCCTGGTTTCATCTTCACGTGGCTTCTTTTCCTCAGGTCCTCTTTACTTGGGCTGTCCTCAAGCTAACTCACTTGATTAGAAATTCCAGACACAGAAGACTGGTCTGAAATAAATTTTTACAACGGTAATGATAATTCCCACAGTATATTTGTATACCGTGCCACCATTTTCCACATACTTTCACCTGACGTATTCTGTTTGCTCACCGCTTTTCCTAGACTCACAGCAGCAAAAGCAAAAGCTTATCTTAGGTGCATTTGTTGGGCATAGTACCATGAAAGGTTGCTGAGAGGATGGGGTGGAGGATGGAGGGGACAGACAGCCAATACTTATCGATTATGCATTTTTTTGCCGAGTTAGTTTTAATGGAAGTTAACTAATATAATTTCTCTGAGGTACCCCAAGTGCCTTGCCCAATGCTTATGGATGTTTAAAGTTTTATCAACTATCAAATTCCATAGAGGGTTTACAGGAAACTTGTCCAAAGTCAAAAACCTACTTGATGATGAAGATGAGATTTAAATTCTGGTCTCTTTGCTCCCAAAGCCCGTGCTCTTTTCTTGGTGTTAATGTCTCTAGAAGATAGATCAAGGGTGACAAGAAGTTGCTGTTCAAACAGCCCCATGTCCGGTTATTTGGGGAGCAAATACACAAACATGTGAGGAAGACAAGGGATCCTTCCTCTCATCCTCCCCACTCCTGCAATATTTATTATATATTAGGTGGTACCCAGTATTCCAGGCTATGGGCTACAGTATCCCCTAGCTTGCAGCTACCAGTTTAATGGACAAGACAGATAAATTGATTAACAGCTGGACAAGTAATTTCATGTGCAATAATGATAACTGCTAAGAAGAACGATAGATTAGGGCAAGAGGTAAAGAGCAATAGAGCTTGTTAGATGAAGTGGTCAGGGAAGGTGACGATGGAGTGGGTGACATCTGAGTTGGTGACATCTGAGCAGAGACCTGAATGAAGAGAAAGCTTGCAAGGGGGTGGGGTGGAGAAGGGACCAGCATGTGCAAGACCCAAGGTGGGAGCTGCCTTCTTGTTTTGTGAGTTCAAAGTGCATCTAGGCTGGAGGAAGACCAGGAGGGTGGTAGAGTAGGCATGAAGCTGGAAATTCCAGGAGAGGCTTGGGGGCCTTGGTGAAGGCTTTAGATTTTGCTCTGAGTGAGGTTAGAAGCCATTAGAGAATTTTGAGCAGAGAACTGAGAGTATCTGACTTAACATTTAAAAAGAACCATGGTAGATGTTGTGTGTCCTTTAGATTTTAGTGGGCCAGGAGCCCAGTTCAGAGTCTGTTGCATTCAGCCACACATGAGAAAACCCATCATGAATGGCATCAAAAACAAACACTTCAACATTCCAGTCTTTCACTTTCTGTTCTTATCTTTGGATTTTTAAATTTCAGCTCTTTGTAATTCTCTTTCAATTGATTAAATTCTTCCTATGTTCACGGTACTGTGAAAATTGCCATTTGTATCTTTTTCCCTTTCTTGAAACCTTTTCCTATGATCTAGATGTTTTTCCTCTAAACCAAATTACAGGTTGTTCCACTTATCTCAACAGAGGTAGAAAGAAATCAATTGCTTTGGCTTTTTGATAACACAAACCTAGCTGCAGATCAGAAACCAAATGAACTGGTGTGAGAGTGACAGCAGGCCAGCCTGCCGACAGGACCCGCTCTCAGGGACAGCGAGCTCATGCAGGAAACGGTCAGGACACAGGCCTGAGCTTGTCGTCAACTTCGGACTTGGACTTTTCTGTTTGGATAGCACTCGCTGTGTTCCCACTGAAATGGGTGATTGCGATGAGACTATTATACATCAGATGCCACTAAGAGCTATTAATATGGCTGGAATAATTGAGCAACCAGACTTGTTGGAAAATGTAACTACTTTACACATCATTGTAAATTGTTTTCCAGGCCCTACTGGCGTCCCTTCAGCCATGAAAACATTCAGATGTTAAAAAAAAAAAATGCTTCCTGAGCACTTAACCATAAAAGTAAATGAGATTGCTTTCGACTGCTCCACTAGCACTGGAGCCATCCACACATGGAAATTATTACCTTCCCTGTGTTTGTTTAAATGTCGGGTGATGTTGTGCCCGCTCTGTTGTTTGTTAGTATAATGCTTACTTCTGTGTAAATGAACAGCCCAATACCCTGTAACATCATTTTTTGGAAACATTCCGCCGCTAAAGAACGAGTCTCTCCTAAATACGTTATAACTATTTTAATGTCTTCTCTCTAGTTTACAGTATTCTTGGGTTTTGAATCTGGATTATGTTCATGTATAATGACTCTCACATTGCTCTTCGGGGCCAAATTGTGGGCATATTAGAGCATCCGAAGGCTGATCTTACCTACATCTGGGAAGGGTTTAACAGGTCAACCACCTTTGCTCAACCTGTTCCCCTGTACAAACAGCACTTTCTATCAAAATCTACTTGTTCAAATCCTTCCTGCCTAAAGATTGAGCTGAAATCTCACCTCCTGTAAGAAGTTGCACTTGAGTCGAGGTAGCACATTTAATCCCTCTCCCTTCTCAGAGAAAAGGGACAAGAAGGGATATTTTCTTAGCAACTCCTGTGTTGGATGGTCACCTAGCTCATCTCATCTTCCCACAAGTACTCTGTGAAGTAGGTCCTGGTTTAAAACAGGGAAATGAACTGACATATCTACGGTCACACAGCTAGGACGTGGGAGAGTCAGGCTGTAAATTCAGATCTGTCACACACTTCATTCAGATAGTCATTGAATTCAGCTAGTCAAACACTCCCACCATGCTGTGTGACTTCTTAGAACTTGCAAGGTGCTTAAAGCAAAATCCACATTCCTTAGCACTGCCTTGCTTGGTGTCTGTAATTGTTTCATGCGTGGGTTTTCTGCTCCCAGCAAAGGTTTAATGCCTTTGAAGGCAGTTACTGGCAACACAAAGAAGGTGTGGCCTCCACCTCATGGTGGTTTGGCACAGTTACAGACATGATAAAGATGTCTCCTAACTCACTCCAGGTAGGCTGGTGGAAGTCAGAGGGTACTGAGGTGACACAAAGGAGGTGATGGTCTCTCCTACCTGTGGAAGTTAGGGTAGGGGTCAATGGGAGCAGAAAAAATTTTGTAGAGATGATACTTTAGTTCTGCAGATGAGCAGGTATTTGTCAGGAACCAGGAAAACCTGGATCAGGGAAGAGGGGACTAAGAAGAGTCTCAAAAGGGAAAACATTCAGAACAACAGGAAGGCACTGGGGTAGGAAACACAGCCAGGTGTGCTGCATAATGGTCAACAGCTCAGGATGGTTGGCTCATGCATTAAGAGGGCAGGGCCTGAGGGTCATACCCAGAGAAGAGGCTGGAGGGAGGGGTGGGCAGAGGCCAGGACATAGGTTTCTTGAATACTTACTGAGTGAATTGTATTCATTGTTTCTTATGCCGTTGAAAGATTTTAAGTAGAGGTGCAATGTAATGCAAAACAAAACATTTAAGGCTGCATGTGGTAGGGGAGTTCTTTGAAAGTTATTTGAATAGCAGATGGGAGGGCAGTTAGGAGACTTGTAGTTACCCAGGCAGAAGATGCTGAGGGCCTGGATTAGTGAGGAGCCGTGTGGGTGGAAGGTAGTCTTGGAGACATGAGTCCGTCTAGTTTTCTCCTGTGGGCTACCTAGGATGGTTCTTGTGGGCAGGTGACATCTCATATTCTGTTGGCCTATACAGCACAATCCCAAACGTGAATTCCTTATTTCTTATGTCCACGATACTAAACGCTGCACTTGCTGTAAAAATAATGAACAGAATTCAAGTGGAGATGATTGCAAAGCACGTGGGTCCTTTAGCATGTGAACTACTCCAAGATGGGGAGTGAAACTCAGCCCCCTTTCTGCACTATCCCCGTGTGGGCAAAATTGCCATCATCATTAGTTGGTATTGGAAGCAGTGATTCATAGATGAACATAACTTTAGAGTTTTTAAGAAAAGCCAGGAAGAAAGCTAGCCAGGCTTTTTAAGAAAGCCAAAATAATTTTTCTAGCAGGACTCTGGCTATTTATATTCTCATATAAGTGAAACTGAATTATATTAGCAAGTGTTAAAGCAGTTTAAGTGTTTCAAGTTTTTAACTGTGTGTCCTTGAAGCCTATAATATTTGTGGTAGGTAGTTCCACTGCTGTAAACCTGTGGTGGCTGGTGTAAATTTACACTAGTAAGTTAATAACACAAGTAAGAAAGGCAAATCTCAGCTCCTAGGATGCTGGGTTAGCTATGGAACTAACAGGATCAAGAAAACTCAGGTCAGGGGGCAACTGGGTGGGGTGGAGGGATAAATTAGGAATTTGGGATTTGGAGATACTAAGTACTATATATAAAGTAGATAAATAGCAAGGCCCTACTGTACAGCACAGGGAACTGTATTCGGTACCCTGTAAGAGCCTATGATGAAAAAGAATATGAAAAGGAATATCTATCTATCTATCTATCTATCTATCTATCTATCTCTCTCTCTCTCTCTCTCTCTCTCTCTCTCTCTCTCTGAATCACTGTGCTGTATAGCAGAAGTATACCAGAAATTAACATTATAAACAAACTATACTTAAATATGTTAAAAAAAGAAAACACATATGCCTTCTGATTGATTTTTCCTCTGGTTTAGACTAAGATGTGTGCAGGTGAAATTGTAACACTTGGTATTTTTCTTACCTATGTTCTTCACTTATTAAACTTATTCATCACACTTCTCTACCATTCCTCTACCTAGAGGTCTGCTTTAAAGGTGAACTAAAAAAATTAAATACATAGTATGTCTTACGTGGGCTCTGGCAGAGTTTTTCATTCTCTCTGTGTGCTGCGACACTTTTACCTCAGGAAGCTATTTATCTTCCAGTTTCCAATTTCTCGGTTTCTTCTCAAGATCTGTGACAGCTCAGTAAGTGAATGTTTTCTTGTTTTGGGTCCTTTCTGCTTCATCTCTTGAATCTCCTTTTAAAAAGGAGTTATATCTTGTTCATCTTTGTTCACCTTCAGTTCCTAATAAAATGTCTTGGCACTTAACAGGTATCATTTAGTCTGTGCTGGGTGAATAAGGACAAATGTCTGTCCTCATACAGGGAATAATTGTTTTGGGGTGAGACTGGGTGAAAGAAGGAGATACTAATAAACTAAATTGATAGAAATCATTGAGAAAGTAGGAAAACTCCTTGCATGACATACGATGTGTTAATTTTTGTGTATGCCAGTTGCATCAAAAACATCACCTTATCAAAAACCATTTGAGTTTTTTTTTTAGCAAGCGAACAAATGTACACTTTCATTCATTTATTTTTCAGTAGGTTTAAATCTTTCAAGGGTACAGCATCGCTTGGATTCTGTGTCCAGTGGCCTTAGAGGAAGGTTGCTTTGGAATTTGGCACAAAACCACCACTGTTTCCACGAGTGCGAGTTACGTTTTCCCAGATTACTCTGCTTTTGTTTGGTTTTCCACCAGGAGTTACTGTGTCATCCTTTGCTTTGTACACATACTCTTGCCTAGATAGAATTCAGTTTCATCTTGAGTGCAAACACCTTCAGTTTTAAGAAGAGCTGTGTGTTCCCTCTGGTTCCAGAGACCCTGCCTGTAACCACCAAAAATGGCCTTGGACCGCAGCCTTCCAGACACATTTGTGGGTTTGAAAGTCCTGTCCCCATCAGGCCTCTGCAGGCTCCAGGGTGTCTGAAAGAGCCGTCCGGATGTGATCTTGAGGCTTTTTGACTTCTTAGGCTCTGAACCAGTAATAATTTTTTTAAACAATGATATCCACTTAAAAAGTCAGATTTAGAAGAACAAGTCTTGAGGTACTTCTTTTCTAAAAAGTGAAACTCTACAGAATCTTAATCATATATACAGATAGCTAAACCCAGAAGGCCTGCATCCACAGCTTGAGTGGATATATTGTTATCTCTGCCTCTAGCAGGTGGGGTTGAACTAGCCGGGACACGGGTCACCCAACCCATGATCACCTGGACTCCTCTGCCTCTTCAGACTGACTGGACAAGACGCTCCATCTTCTCGATCTTAGAAGATATGCTTCTAGCTTTTCACCGTTGAGTATGATGTTAGCTATGGGTTTGTCATAAATGGTTTTTATTATTTTGAGGTATGCCCTCTATGCCCAATTTCTGGAGAGTCTTTTTTTTTTTTTTAACATAAACGGATGTTGAACTTCATAAAAGCTTTTTCTGCATCTATTGAGATGATCATATGGTTTTCATTCTTCAATTTGTTAATGTGATGTATCACATTAATTGATTTGGGATATTGAAAGAATCCTTGTGTTCCGGGATAATCCCACTTGGTCATGGTGTATGATCCTTTTAATGTATTGTTGGAGTCGGCTTGTTAGTATTTTGTTGAGGAGTTTTGCATTTATGTTCATCAGTGATATTGGCCTGTAATTTTTTTTTCTCTTTTTATGGTACCTTTGTCTAGTCTTAGTATCAGGGTGATGCTGGCCTCATAGAATCAATCAAGTGTTCCTTCCTCTGCAATAGTTTGAGAAGGATGGATGTTAATTCTTCTCTAAGTGTTTGGTAGAATTCATCTGTGAAGGCATCTGATCCTGGACCTTTGTTTGTTGGGAGTTTTAAATGACAACTCAATTATTGGTAGTTGGTCTGTTTATATTTTCTGTTTCTTCCTGGTTCAGTCTTGGGAAATTGTACCTCTCTTAGAATTCATCTGTTTCTTCTAGGCTGTCTCCCACTGCTCCATATGCAGTCTGCCTGTGCGAGTTTCCTATTGCCACCGTAACAGTCAAACATGAATTTACTGGCTTACAACCACAGGCACAGTTCTGTAGATTAGAAATCTTTGTGGGTACAGCTGGGTTCTCTGTGCAGGGTTTCACAAGGCCCAGTGAGTTCCCCTTGTGTCTATTTTAGAGCATAGTTTCTGAAAATGAGACGTTCTATTTGATTAATAGCAAAAGAAACCAGGTGACCAACAATAAGAGGACCAAAAACTGGGTAGTGTTTCATGTGTATATAGTAACTTACCTGTGCATAGAAGGTATCAGTTCATCCTACGGTTGCTCAGTTACATTATGAGTATTGGTAGCATCGTATGTCATGTAAATGCCTTTGAAAATGTCTTATCACTGTGCAGCATTGAATGAGATCGTGAATGCCGATGATTGTCAAATCTTAGGTAGTATAATTACATAGTGGAAATTACCATTCCTTGGAATAAAGCTTCCTTTTTTACCCCCCAAGCTAGTAGGAACAATTCATGTCATGAAGGACTATCACTGAGTATATCCCCCTATCACCAGCTTCCAGGTGACGTGCCAGAGAAGCTATTTAACTCTTAGTCACTAATTCAATAAGAATGTCAATAACCCAGCAAATTTAATTAAATGGGAAGTGCAGATTAAACACTTGAACTTATACCATCCATCTTAAAGTTGCTGCATAAGAAAATCAAACTGATTTTCATACTGAAGGATAAAGGGGTTACTAAGTAGTATTTGGTCCCCTAAAAGCGTTAACATTACAATCAATGGAAACTGATAATTGAGGAAATAGAACACAGATCCATACATCAGAAGTGTCCTAAGACAGATACAGGTAGCAAGTACCTATTTACATATTTCATACAAGGTTCCTATTTTATACATTTCCCCTCCTACAGTCTGTTTTTCAGGCTTGTTGGTTTATTTGTTATTAGAGTATGTATTTTTATGGAAGAAAAACATGCATTGATTTGGGATGGGTGAGGTATGTTCTTATAGTCAAGAAAGCATTAACTAGATTTATTAAAATTAAAAAATAAATGTGAAGTGGTATAATATGGATGACCGAATACTGATCTGAGAAGTAGTTTCCATACATAACTTTTGATGACATTGCGGGATATTATGACCATTGGTGAGATATCGTACTCTGCAAACATTTCTGGGTCTTTAACATGAGAATGATGGAATCTTCTCGAAGTTTCTTCCCATGTGACCACTTGTAAGAGCAAAGCTAGTTGGTGCTTATTTAATGCACTGAGGTCCTTTGTAGGGCACCTTTAAAGCACTCTTTTGATTTAATTCAGAATCGATTGTATTCCTGAGTTTGGAAAATCAAATTTTAACATGAATTTGCAAAGAGCCCCAGTGTTTTACCCCTAATTCATATTCCAGCAGCCTTCACTGAAGCAGGAAGCAGAGTCAAGCTGTTGCCATGAAGATTGTTTCAAGGGCTCAGTAATCCTCCAGGGACCCCTGCATTACTGCTTTTCAAAGCAGCCCTTATTCCTGTCTCCTGTTTCTGCACAGGGAGTTGTGTCCCATACTTGAGGACATGGTGAGGCTAACAAGGACCTGAGGACTCCTCCAGGACCGTGATCCTCTGAATTATGCAATCTGCCATTCTGATCCCACTCCTCCTTTCTCCCCATTCTACTACATTGTAACAAATACTGTTCTTTGGTGCACCTTTATGGAACCGTAAAACCTGCCTTTTCATTTTTAAAGGACTATGCTCCCAGGTTAATTGACATTTGTTTTGTTTTAAGTCTTCTGTTTAAAGGTCCATCAAACTCTCATGAAAATAACATTTTTGGACTATAGCATCTATTTGAAGATCTTAATTGACATAAAATTCTCTTAATTAATGACACACACAAGTGTCTTAATTTAGATCAATAAAGTTGACTTTTATTTCAAGTATGTTATGCTTATAATTTTTCTTCCTCTGAAAGGTGATGAAATAGTAAAAAAACAAAAAAAAAAAGATTAAAAAAAAGCGTGTATGGATATTACTAATTCCAGATATGACCGTATAGGCAGAGTTAGTACTTGGATTTAATGTATTTTCAGTAGAGTTAGGAGTAAAAATCATCTCATGTATTTCATCTTATCTGAGGCAGCTAGGAATTTTCTATTTTCCTTCTGAAAGGAAAAATAGAAGCTTTTTAACTTTACAACGTTCTTAGGGGAACAGCTGTCCTATTTCATAAGGGACACGGAGAAAGAGGAAAAAGGTAGATTTTTAAGGAGGCTAAAGGAGGTAGACTTTTTCAGTCATATTTATACTCAATCCAATAGATCATACCATTTTCTTCTGAAAAACATATTAATCTTGGTCTGTATGCATTGTCAGACTAGGGCCTGAGTCTGGGAACATGCTGGTGGAATGTGGATGTATATGAAAGTAGAGTATGAATATATGTGAAATATATAACATATGCAGTATATTATTTATATAATGAGACAAGCTAAATTTTATTTATTTATTTATTCACTTATTTATTTTTAATTGAACTATAGTCAGTTACAATTTGTCAGTTTCTGGTGTACAGCATAATGTCATACATATACATACATATATTTGTTTTCATGTTCTTTTCCCTTAAGAGTTATTACAAGATATTGAATATAGTTCCCTGTGCTATACAGAATAAATTCATTTTTATATATAGTAGTTAATATTTGCAAATCATATATTTATTTCTGAGATAAAACATTAGAGGTCAAAGATATTACAACTTATAAGGGACCCAGTCTTACCCATGAGGTATGAATTTATTCTCTGAAGTAAGAGCTTTTTCAGTGGCAAAGCTTGAGAATGCTGATCTTCATGATGGGGAAATTAGTGTTTGGGCAAGAAATAAATAAATATGTTCTTTTATGGTCTGGAAGGGACAATAATCCTAGCCTTCAGGTATTTAGAAATACTGCACAGATCCAGGCCTACAGTAACATGAGCATTGTCCCTATTTTCAATTATTTGAGGATATAAACACAGAATGACTAACTACCACTACTGAGTACATGCTGTATACGAGACAGAACTGTACGTACTGAAGTGGTCAGGACAGGCAGCATTCATGGCCATCGGTAAGGCCAGCCTTGGCCAAGCTTCAGAGGAGCAAGAAAGGTCTAGCCAGGTGGATGGAATATAATGTTTCATAACATACTGAAACCGGTAAGTGGGAACAGGTGGTTTCTTAGCAAGTCACAGGCCTTGGGCTGGTCTAGAAGAGGTAAAAAGAATATATTGATAGGCAGGTGGAAGAAAATAATGAAATGTCCAGAAGGAAGCATTTGGAAAGCATCAAGAATGTCTGGTTGCAGGTAGGAAAACCAAGTGGGAGCTACAGGATGTGCCTGGCAAGACTTCTAGTTTAGAGGACTCGAGGCATAGAGTGTGTCACCAACCAGGGACTCAGGATGTGGGAACACACCAGGGATCCAGGGTTTAGCCTGTTTATGGTTCTCAGAAGCATGAATGGGGTTAGGGTGGAGCTAACAGCAAGCGTGATTTGATGCTGATCCCTCGGTACTGACCTGAGAGACTCAACAATTACTTTGTCCAAGAAGGGGGCTGATTCCAGAGCTCAGAATCAGGAAGAAAATATAGACAGCGGTCATATAGCCTCAGGTAAGGAGCGAGGAAAGTTAGGCACTGCTCCAACTGTCACACAGGTGCGAAAATTATTTAATTTTCTGTTTCTGTCTTGAATGAATATACCACCTATTTGGTGGCGTAACACATAAATATATTCAACTTAAATGTCAATACAAGCGTGAGTGTTTTAATCAACATATGTACTAAATAATTTGAATTTGCAAAGGAATTTTGTTAACAGAATCCCAAGTTTAAGCTTGACAGGAAATTACTAGTACTAGGAGTACTGGTTCATTCTACTATGGCATATGTTCGGATTTAGAATAAGACTACTGTAGTTTTCAAACCAGTCTAGGGATATGAAACCAAATCTAGTTCGAATGAGAATATTAAATTAGAAATAAATTCTTTAGAATGAAACTCAGGCCTTCCACGTTGAACTGTGGGAGGCGTGCTGTTTGGCGTGACCTCTAGGAACGAGGACCTTCCTTGATGGAGGCAGAGTCGGGGACTCTGGTCTAGCAAGGACAGAAGTGCAGTTAGGAAGAGCCCTAGAAAAAAAGACTCCCTGACAGTTCCCTGTAAAGCTGCATGGGTAGTCGGCACGTGCTTCCTTCCACTAGACGTGAGGTTTGTGTGGGAATCAGGACCAGAACACAACGCCCGCTCTCCCTGCCCATTCAGTCGCTGCTCTTGGGGGTTAGCATGCTGCCTGCTCACATGAGTCTCTGTTTTGTCCATGCCTGGCAAGAGCTGCTTGGAACCTCGCCTCTGGCAGCTGATGACTTCAAGTACCCAGACCTGTCGTGACACTCTCCAGGAGAGGCATCAGGCTGTCATCATCAATTAGGCAGCCCCCTGGCTGACACACAAGGCCTTTCACTGTGTGCCCTTCTCTCTCCAGCTTCTGAATTGCATCTTTTGATAGGAGTTGAGATAAGAAACAAGGTTGGCATCCAAATCAGGCCATTAACTTGCTCTCCTAGCCACTTTGGCCTAATTTGTTTGGTCACTGTTTCGCAGTTTGGGCCGAGTTTGCATAGTTTTGACAATTTCAAGACCTTAGATGCAACCATTGATTTCTTCAGAAGGACTATTCCATGGGTCACGAAGGCTGGACAGCTGGGCACTTTCTTCTCATACTCATCAGTGCCAAAGAGATGAAAAGACCACGGGTTTAAATAACCTCGATGAAGCTAAGTTTTCTTACCCTGGACCCAGCTCAAGCCTCCTTCATTCTTCAGCAGAACAACATCAGGCCATGCCTCTGAGATGCATCTCTTGCCATAGATGGTGTGACATGACCATACCCTGACAAGGAACTAAGACAAATCTTGACCTTAGCATGTGAGAGTTCCAGACTTTTACCCATATCTCTTCTTGCTGTTACTCTGTCCTATTCTGATAACTAGGATTCAGATTTGTTAACAATTTTGATAAGATGATTTCTCTCCTGCTTTTCTTGGTGCCCCATCTTCATTTCCTGTCTATATGTCTATATGTTATGTCTGTATGTCTATACATATCAATATGTCATACTTCCAGAATCAGGGTCCAGTATGCTTGTGTAGTGAGTGCATATTTATGGCTATCCCTGATCCATTATGCCTTCTTTGGGAACCACATCCTAAAGTTCTTCAGGGGCCATGCTTTTCACAATTGCAGGGATAGAATACATGATCTAGTTTTAAGTTACTCGTGTTTCACTGACCCTCGTCATGGGTTCAAGGCTAGGACTGGGACTCAGGCAGGTTCTAGCAGAGTGAGAACGAGAGCTCTTTTGTAGACTCTATCAAGAAACACAGGCTTTCATTTTCATAAGCCAAGGTCTAAGAAGCTGTATGGCATGGAGCTGCAGCAACCATTTATGGGCCGTCAAGGGTGACTGTGTTAAAGCATGAAGCTAGTGTGCAGAGGAGAGCAGAGCCAGGTAGAGGTGACAGACGCAGACCTTCTTGTGACATCATTTGAATCCTTCCAAGAATTTATGTTTTAACCCATCTCTGAGTCACTTTATTCTACTTTGCTTTAACAAGTTTGTGTTGGATTTTCTGTAGCTTGAATGGAAAAAAAATAACTGAGGTTTTCAATCTAATGCTTGGGCTTGCTTACTTGCTGACAGCCTTCCTGGTGTCTCCCAGGCCCTGGGTCTTTGTCTTCACCCACCTTCATGCTGTCTGTGCTGGGTTTACGCCCTGTTGGGACATCCTGATACATCATGTTCAGTCCCAATGCTCCTTTATAGTCTGGATGACATTCTGAGACGTAACAACTGTGTTTTCCCTCTTGAATATTTTAGGAAAGCTTAATGACTCGACAAATAAATGATCTCTTCAATAGCTCAAAGTGGGGAGGCTTCAAGGAATTTCACATAACTGACCCCTGGGTATACAAACATATTAATGTCAGTGGCTCATTAGGTTTTCTTTTTCTATCGTGGATATTGTTATATCGTTTTACTCTCTCTGAGAGTGACCTTTGTGACATTCTCCTTGGCTGGCAGGTAACAAGATAACTTCTCATAAAGGGAAGAGATGATGAAAGAGATTTCTGTAATAGATTTTACTATAATGGGATCAGAATGGCAGGGAAAGCAAAGGAGTAGTTAGAGGCCGAGCAGCCTTATGGTTCTCACTACTGTGCATCTTGTGGTTTTTCTGCGAAATTAAAGATGACCTGAGAAGAGGGGTTAAAACAATGGATTTTGAGATAGTAAACTCTTAAAACTTCAGTTATACAATGAAAAGGCAGGCCTAGGGATCTTCTGCTATGGACCATGGACTGTGTGAGAATGGAGGTTGGTTCAGGGTGTTGTGTTGAAGCCCAACCTGTGTTTCAGACTCAGGGCCAAACTTAAGCCTCTTAGCAAACCCGAAAGCGCCCTGTGGGGATGTTCGCATTCTACTCCTTGTGGTACTCAGTACCTCTTTTAACCTAGTTATTCACTTTTTATTGAAACTTTCCTCAAACTGTTCTCTTTTTTATGGCTCATTCGGTGCTGAGGGGATACAGGTGCCTCATGGGTCACAAACAAACCAAACCAAACATGACTGCTCCTTGGCAAATTGAGAAACAACCGAAAATTTCTCCCTTCTTGGCCCTCTCTTTCCTTGACTGCTTCCACCTCTCCTTCTCTTCCCTTCTACAGAGGTTCTCCCCCTGTTTTTTGATTCTGATCCATTATGTAATACATTTCAGCTTTAGTGCTAAGAACGTAGCTAGGAAAGAAGCTTGCAATGTGGGGGGCAGGGAGGTTCCTGGGTTAAGAGGAGTGACAAGGGCTCTGATGCTCTTAATTTGGAAAGTCTTCATAGATGAGCTCAAATTTGAAAAGTTTTGAAAAAAGAACTGTCATCATGATTTAAGTAGAGAAAATGTAAGAGATTACTAGGAGAGTGGGCTAGCTAGAGAAGATAGTCCACCTTTGTTAGTTAGAATTAGATTCAGTTGCTAATAAGAAAGACTAGACTTAAAAATATTTTTAAAAAAAAGTTTATGGAACACTAGTATGTTAGCCTGATAATGTAACACATCAAACGCTAGCATGGTGCTTGTGGTCATCAGGCACCCAGGCTCCTATCATTCTTCTCTTGTCTTCTGAGGTCATGGCTTTTGTTTTCAAAAGTATTACCCATTGGTCCAAAATGGCTTCTGAAGCTCTAGTCATCAAATCTATTTTATAATCAGGATGAAGGAAAAGAGCCAAAAGGGGAAAAGAGGCCTTCTTCCAGTCAACTTGGTTTCTTTTAAGCAGTTTTCCCAGAATTTCCATGCAAGACTTCTGCTTATCTCATTGGCCAGAGCTTAGTCACATGGCCATACCCAGCTGCAAGAGTGTCTGGGAAATGTAATCTTTTAACTGGTTGAATTGCCACCCGAAGTAAAATCTGATTTTGTAACCAAGAAGGAGTGAAGTGCTCTTAGAGAGCAACTTGTACACTGATACAAAAGTCCTTGAAACCTAAGGCTGCTTTTTAGAAGATGTACTAAGTTATTAGAAGCTTTATAGATTTATATGGAATATGGTTGTTCTTATTTTCAATGTATGAGTTGGCAAGGGAGATCCTTACTGAGAATATTGGCATCGAGTATAATGATCTGAGTATAAGAGGATGGAAATTGTAATTTCTGAGAATTTAGGAAAGAATTGTAAATTCTGAGAATTTAGGAATTCTGAGAAGGGGTTTATAGCACTGGATTATGAGTGAAGTATGGAAAGAGATAAAAATAACATTTTAAAGTCTTGGGGGTTTAGATATGACAAAAATGGTGAAACAGAAGTTAGAAAGGGGTGAGTAGCCCACAATAAAAGATATGAATTTAACACAGAAAAATTTGAAGCACATTTCAAATATATGCTTGTGGTACAAGCCTAGGGTCGGGAGAAAACCTGAACTAAACAATGAGTTGTACTTAGAAGTAAAACCAGTGCATCTTAGTGTAGAGGTTGGCCATCTGGTTGAGAGCCAAGTCATATAAAATGAATGAGTGAAGGGCAACAGTTGTAACACAATAGGGAGTGTTAGGAATTGTAAGGGAATAATCAAAAGGGGCAGCTTCTGCTTGGCTGCAGCCAATTATTGCCATCAAAGAAATCAGGCTTAGATCTTCTGTTTTTCTAGAGAAGATGGAAATACAGACTTTTATATAACCATCCAGATTTAAAAATAATCGGGCAGACCAAGCAAATAGGTCTGAAGGCTGGGTTTGCCCAATGGAGTACCAGTTGTACAACTTTTGATCTAGTTTGCCATCTTTACTGAGACTCGGGGAGATCTAATGACTTGCTCAGGGTCATGTATCGTCAATGATAGGTCCCTGCCCCTTGACTCCCACTTGTCTTCCTACTGATGGAGCTAAGAAACTCACATGGAACTGTTTGGTGGAAAGGAGTAATCAGAGGAATTAGGCATTTCACATAGGTTTGCAGTGAGCTCTCAAAGTGCCTAGTGCAGGGCTTAACATTCAGGGGCATCAATCAGTGTCAACTCAATCTCTATGTGAATTCTTCTAATCATATAAGTTAACAAATAAAATAGATGAAAATGAAAAGAAACAGAAAAATCATTATCAAACCTTGGGGAGCCCTCAAAATTAACAATGAAAACAAGATAATGGATTGGCAAAGATGGCATCCAAGGAGCAGTCAGAAGCAGCCAAGATCTCTTTGTGAATCTTTTGCCTTTACCTTTGCCCTAATTACAGCTTTGGGCTGTAAATGTTTTAATTTGAGGATAATTTCCAGCCCTTTAATAAATTTCTTTCCAATTATCCTGCCACCTTAAACTTATAGCCTTGAAAGAAAGTGTGGTCTTCAGAGAATATTTCTCCTTCCCTTAGTTGAAATTAGATAGATTGATTAATTTTGGCTTAAATTTCTAAAAATGTGCAGTTGTATCTTGAGATTATTCCATCATTAGTGGTTAAGTGTCTTCGGAATAAGTAATTACTGTCACTAAAAAACAAATTTATTGGAAGAATTGTCCTTTGAAAATCCCCCTTTTGGTATAAATATGTCCTTGTGTGTCACCAAAATTACACCAGCACCATTGATCACAGGGTAATAATTTTTGAAGTGACCAATTCTATTTTAGGTTTTAATGTTCATAGTGAAATGCATTTTTTTTGTGTGTGTGAATGCATTTTTAAGACACTGTTTAAAGTTCTTAGGCAAGAAGTCCCTGGAAACTAGAATTTTTGATTTAGTGCTCATGTTAGAATCCTGACTGGAGAACACAATGGAATGACCTTGGGGATCTGGTGGATTCCATAGGCAATTTATCTCAGAACTAACTGCTTTTGCAGTGGATTTTGCTTACAGTAGTAACGGCCTATATTTATAATTTGTTCTCCTGGCAATTATCTCAGCGGAACTGAACTATCTACAAGGTCAATGGTGCTGGACTAAGGTTACATACGGGTAACTCTTGCGTATTTGATTGGCTTTAGCATTAAAACACCCCAGCTTAGCAGTGCTGAAAAGAGCTGGAATGCAGTCACTAAAAAGAGGGAGAAAAAGTCTGTTAATCATCTGATGTTTAACCATGCTCTTTTGCCTTTTTCCTTTTCTTTTTAGTTCCAAGACATTTATAAAATGCCTGCAGATCTCAACAAGGAAATAGGATTCTTCTCTACTATCAGTTGAAGTTGCTGTGACCATAAAACTAAAAAATTACATTTTGTCTCCCTGCCCATAAAGAATGCCCAGCCGAGCAGGTCCAGTATCTTATCGCTCCATCCAGACAGTGCTTGTTGCTAAATACACAGAGCCCAATTTTACAGTCTTCTCTGTTTACAGCCAACTCTGGTTTGCACCATTTTCAGTAGGGGAAAAATTCTTATGAAAGGTTTATAAATGATGTGCAAATGCACTATATTTTTGCAACTTGCATTCATTGTCATCTGGGATCTGTTGAGATTTTTTTTGAGTAAACACAGTTCAGAGTTGTATGCTACAAGTCTGCAGGATGGAGGAGAGAAAACATGACCCCATCACTTGGATGGGAGTTTCTGACATTGCAGGGGCAAAGATTCTGAAGATCAAAGAGATTCTTGACTGTAGAGCTTTGAAAGCAACTGCAAAGTTCTCAGAGTGGGTAGAAAAGAGACCTTTCCCATCTTTATTGGGTCCTGAGAAATGAGGTGTATTTGAGATGCAGCAAGTAAGATTTTAGGTTCTTAAATTTAGCGGAGTCACATAGCCCTTTGAGAATCAGATAAAAATTTTCCCCAGAAAAAAAATCCATAAAGCTATGTACATAGAATTTTGCAAACTTGTGAATTTATTTATAAGAATGTGAAAGTATTTCCTAAATATTTCTCTGGATTGCTTTGGGGTCCTGACCCCAGTTTATGAATTCCCATAACTCTGAGGATGATCCTGGAGACTCACCTTGGACATCTGTGTCATTTGTGTTCCCCAGCCACATTTACCTAGTCTTACATACGGTGAGATGTTAACAGTTATAACCTGTGCTGTGAGCCTTTTGTGTCAATCTACTAATTTAGGAGCTCCATCTCCTGCAAAGTTCTTTTCTCTCCCCAAGTAATTATATCTACAAGTCCTTGAGATGTTTCGGTTGTGCTCATGAACAAGGCCAGATAGGACCCTCTGGGTCCTAATGCCTTTGCTGGACACAGATGGTTATCTCTTGTTCCCTGAGTGCTGCCTCCTCTGCCAGGCACTGAAGCCCAGCATGCACAGCATTGCCACCTCTGCTGGGGCCGTGGTCTTCTTCTGATGAAGCATTGGAGCCCTTGAGGGGCCAGGCATGCTCCATCTTCTCCAGATTTCCAGTGATTCCAGGTACTGTGTCAGGGAGAATGCATGTCTTTCTTTTGTGTAACTGTTATTTGAATTAGATGGTTTCTAATGATTTCTTATATAACAGTCTTTAGCAAGATAGATCTTTAACATTTATTTCAACTTCTTCCCTTCTTGGGGTGAAGGACAAACCCAGTGACCCCCGATATGTCTTCAGACTCTTCAGTCCTCTGCCATGACTGTCTTCTATCCAGTGGTATTTGCACTCCCTCTCTCTCTGGGGACTCTGCATGCAAATACCATTCCATGGGCCTGTTTCCTGCTTTACTGGGGGTGCTCAGAATTGCTGCTCAGCACAGAATGGACCCAGCATAGATTTAATCTAGAAAATTCAAGGACATCAGTATTTAAGAAAAATGTTGACAATAGTGTGACCTTTGAGACTTAGGCATGTTTTTAAGGAGGTATTTTGGGGAGTGCTTCCAGATCTCTGTGATGTCCCTCCAAAGATAAACTCTTTGTCAATTCTACTCTGTCCTTCATCGAAGCCAGTGTAGTCTTGTGAAAAATTGCATTAACAAAATCATAGGCACTTACTGGAAAGAGGCACCTTCTTTATTGTAAATAACTCCATACAGCACTTGTAATAAGTTAGAATCAGAATGATCTTTCTGTCATGCTTCTGTTTTTTAGACAACTCATGTACCTCAAACTCCACAGGAATCAATAACATATGATTCTGAAATAATACTGAATTTTAAAGCTTAGCATGCAGTGTATGGAAAAAATGCCTCATCATTTTTCTTGCTGTCATTTTACAATAGAGGTGTAGATTCATCAAACATTGGAAACATATTTTGAAAATGCCAATATCTCCATCAGTGAGATTTGTCATCATTAATGCTGATGGCTCCTGCTGTACCGCTGGATTCTTTACTCACACCATTAGTCCCATCTTTGACACCCTGGAATGTCTTCACCCACCTTCATGTGACAGTCCCTTCAGTGTTTTGTATGCTTTCACTTTCAACTTCCTACCAAGTCCACTTACCCGTCCTCAGACCACACGGGGAATTTCCAAACCAGTCTTCACCTATTTGTCTTATGAATTTTCTTTCTTTCCCTCAATGTCAATTACATTTTCTTTCATAAACTCTAGTATCTAAGTCATGTTTTAAAATATTGAAGTAGTTTGAAGGACTCTTAGCCTAGACATATATGGGGTCAACTTGGATGTGAAAATAAAATGGAACTTTGTCCTTTCTGCAGTTGCTGTAATTTCCTTGCGAGGCTTGTCTCCTGAGGTTTATGTACAGGGTAGGGTTGGGAGTGGTAGGAAAGGAGAATTCTGCAGTTGCAAAATAATTCTCTGACTCCTTAATGATCTCCTTTCTATGGCATTCTCTTTCAAGTAAATGCTCAGTTTTCTTCCTCCCTCGCTCCTTTCTGAGGTGGCATCTTGCCTTCTGTAGGAGGAGGAGTTAATGTTATCTGGTGGTGTCAGGGCAGGGAGCATCACTTTCTGCCAGGCATCTTCTGGCTCTTCTCTGTTCTGATTGGCCAGGTGTGCATTGGGGTGCATCTGATCTCTGGACTCTTAGAAATGTGTGGTGTCCCTGCTGAAGTCTGTGACTCTGGCCATTTTATTTTGATTAAGAAATCCCCACATGTTGCAGCATGTCCGGACTCCACACCTCTGACCATCCAGCAGTTCTCTTAGTGCCTCCGCATCTCTGCCCGCACTCCACTAGGCACGCAGGACTCTGTGGGCTCCTGAAGCCATGCAAAGGCAGAGGAAAGGCAGGAGCAGAATCTCAGGCTCATCTGCTTTGCCCTCTCCAACTGCCAGGGCTACTTCACTCCTGTGCATTCAGGATGTGGCACTGAGTCACATGCCAGGCTACTCCTAGAATCCTTCAGGTTTTCCCAGGCTACCCCCGAGGAAGCCAACCACTGCCTGGATGACCCTGAGTTCCCCACATCTCACCATCACCACTGTCTTCTAGGACTTTTACCTAGAGCTGGCAGTAGGACATAGATGTCTGGCTGCCTCTTCCTCCTTACCATCCCCTCCTCCACTTTTCTTCTGCTATAGATGTTTTCCTTTATTTCCCCTTCTGGTCTTGCAGGAATTTTCCTAGGGTTATGACAGCAGAGTCGTTGCCAGACATCATGATTCAAGATGGTGGGTGGTGAACGGAGGGAAGAAAATAGAAAACACATCATTTAAAAAATTTCAAGATAGCATCCCTGAAAATAAAATGATATACCTGTGACTGGTGTTTCCTCAAACCACATATCATCCTTGAAGAAATATAGGGATCATATAAATGGTAACAACTATTGTTCTGATTCTCATCTTTATCTTTTATTTGGGGACTCCAGTCCCACTCAAAGTTTTCTGCATTTATTTCTATGATTCTTTCTCACATATTTCTCCAAGCAGTGTGAATATCTGACCAGTCCCCCTCCGTGGCCTCTACTGTCTGATAAGCCCTGTGCATCCCTTCCATGAGTGTCCAACAGTTGATGATGGAGGTGGTGATGCTTAGCCAAGCATGCTATCTCCATGTTCCAGCAAACAGAGTGCCCTCCGCTGCTTTGGAAATGCTAGGTGCAGGGTCCTTGGGGAACCTGACAGCTGTGGTTGTGTTGCCAGAGAGTAGGTTCTTGTGTGGGAAAGAATTCAAGAGTGAGCTGTAGTAGAACTAAAGGAAGTTTATTTAGAGGGATACATATTCCAGAGACAGACTGTGGTCTGTCTCAGAAGGGACAGTGGCCCCAGAGCATGAGGCCATCTAGGAAAGTGAGAGCGGCCCTAGGAGATAGATATACACTCCATAGAGAGTGTGGGGCAGTCTCAGAAGGCAAGAGAGACAGCCTCAGGATCTGGGGTTGTTAGTTATTATGGGCTAGGCAATTTCATATGTTAACAAGTAGGAGGGTTAGTCCAACTCTACGAGGAAGGGGTGGGGATTTCCAGAAATTGGGCCCCCACCCACTTTTTGGCCTTTTAGTGGTTGGCCTGGGAACTATCATGACACCTGTGGGTGTTTCATTTAGCATGCTAATGTATTATAGTGAGCATATAATGAGACTCAAGGTGTACTAGAAGTTGGGTCTTCAGCCATCTTGAGCCTAGTTGGTTCTAACCAGTTTATATCCTATCTTCAACTACTGTGTCATTCTTTTAATGATTATGCCCTGCCCCTTTCACTCCTGTCTCAGTTGTGCTACTGCTGCCAGAGGGCTGTGCCTTCTGGATACCTCCTGTCCTGCCCTGGCTGCACTTAGAGGTGTAGGACCCTCTTCACACTGGGCCATGAGGAAGTGGCAAGCAGGTTTCTGTCATCCTGGTATAGTAGTCATACTTCATAGAGTCTCTCGGGGACTTTTGAGGGTAAAGAGCTTATTTAATATTAACTTGCCACTCAGTTGCATTATGGGCTATGATAGAGCACAGCAAATCTAACCTGATTGCTCCTCTTTTGGTGCCTGGGGCATTGCTCTTTAGCCAAGGCTGTATCCTGTATTTCCTCTTTGGGGATAGTTTTGTGTGTTTGGTCGTTGGGAGGTTCTTTAATTCCTCATTCAAATGCATAATTTGCAGGCTCTTCCAACCAGTTTTCCAGACACTGTATCATAGTGGTTGTAAAATTTATACTTAATCTGGGGCTCCTACCTCCACTTTTAATTTAAATAAATTACAGATTTACGCTTTTCTGTTTAAGCAAGCAATTCCTTGTAAATCTTTTGGTCTCTTATTTCATGGTTTGCCAAACGGTTAAAACAGATTAAAAAACCTTTAAAATGTTTGAATTCTGTCCTCACTCTGCTCATTTCATGATAATGGGAATAATTGATTAAACAATCTCCTTGTGTGAGATTGTTTTAGGTCAAGACTTGTCTTTCAGGTTTTTTTTTTTTTTTTTTTTGCTCCTCCTGCTCTTTTTAAAGATGGTATCTTATATTCTGTCTCCTTTATTACATTGATTTGTATGACTTTCCAAAAAAAAAAAATCTTTTGCTTTTGAATTGGGGAAAAGTAAATTAAATGTAGTGAGATAGAATGAAATGACCCTCCTGCCCTAATTAGGATCATAAATAATCTATTGGGAGACTGCATATCCATCCTGGTTGACTCAGACAGAACCATTCTCAGCTAATGTGTGGGCTCCTGGTGATAAAAGCAGGAACAAGTAGGAGTCAAATGATCCTTTAGTGAAATGATGTTAGTTATTTCTCCAGGTTCTCAAGAAGCAGCTTTAAAATCATCTTAACATGAGGAGTCTATTTCCTTCATGTGAGGATAATAGACTGTGCCTCCCTAGGATAATTAATTAATTAACTAACAAATAATTAATGAATTCCTACTGTGATGAGATGTGCTTGCCGTTAGTCAGAGAGGAACTTAGCACCAGGCTTCTGTGGAAATAAATGAAGACCAACCAAATGAGAACAAGGCAAGGCAATTTTTTTTTTTAGATCTTACAAGGAGTCAGTTACCATCTCGTTTGTTTGGGCAGAGGCTCAAAGGCAGGTAGAGGAATGGGAAAACTTTATAGTGGAAAAAGGAAGGCTTTGAATATGTCCTGAGTGCAGGCTGTTGGCACGGGGAAGCCATAGGTGGGCTGACTGGAAGCTTCTTATGTGATTGGTTAGAGGTCCATATTTGGCTTTTTCTGGTTGGTCTTAAGTTGGAAGGGGGAAAAAAATTAAGGAAACTATCAGTTATCAATCAGATTCTGATTGTCTGGGCTGATTGTTACAGGGGTTATTGCTTGGTTTCCTGGATTGGTGCCCTGCAAGTCGGACATAGCAGGCTAGTTTCCTGGGCTGGTTACTGTCATGGGTTGGTGGTTGCTGCAGATGATGGGTCAGAGTTTGGTGTTTATATCTGGCCTGGCCATTGTCTGTTTGTATATTCAGTCTCTCATTTCACTTGTGGACAGTCAAACAAAATCAGGCTGTGTACTGTTTCCTTTCACACAATTGTAGCACCAGAGCTCATCCATCCTTTAGAAGCCAACAGGAGCTGTAGGCAGGATAAAACCTATATGAACTTCCAACTGAAATAAGAAGCCAGAAGAATTTTCAGAAATGGTTAGAAATAAGGAGCGAGCATTGCTCAAGTGGCGGAGGGTGGGATTTTTGGAGGGAGGAGGCGGAACACTGGCCAGGAGACAGCTGCTTACATATAGGCTGAGGGAAGACAATGTGGGAGAGTTGGGAAGACTTGAGAATCAGTAAGGGAGGAAGCCTCCATATGAGGCAACCTCCAAGGCCTACATTCTCACCTCTTGGATCTTCCTTGAGTTACCCTGAAGAAAAGGGCTAGGAACAGAGCCCCAGTTCCCAATCTTCTTCCTCTGATTTGCTTTGGGATGCCTTGTCTGATATGTCAGTGAAAGAACTGCTCATACCTGCACATCAGGGTGGCTTCACTGGGGAGGTGGGTCCTGGAGAAGGACATGGACACATCAGCTGGTTGGGCCCTGGATGAGAAAGGCTTGAGAGCTCCCCTCAGCCTGCCAAGCAATGAGGACTGTCGGTTAGAAAGGTCTCCAGGCAAGGAGGCATCTCCAGGAAAGCCCGTTCCCCTGATCTTCTCAGGCTCCTTGGCAGAGCAAGGGGGAGCCCAGAACCACCTCAGTAATATTAAATAACCTCCCTTCCCCACAAAACCAAACCAACAAACTTACAAATAAAACAAAACAAAATTGAAGCTAGCCCTAAGATCAAACTTCCCTAAATTGTAACTCAGCGTTTGTATACAAATTGCCCAAATACATAAATAATGTCTCTACTCTGGCTTTGATATAGGAGTTGAAACAAAACATTGAGCCTGATGTATTTACTTTTGATCAGTAGGTTTTCTTTGCTGGATATTGTTTTTACTGATCAAAAAAAAAAAAAAATCTTCCCTTAAGGAAAGTGATCATAATATCCAAGGCGCCAAAGTTCTTGTAAACAGATTTTATAGAACGATCTTTTTCATGATGAAAACATTCCTGGTTTCCTTTACTTAATCAAAAGAAGATTTCTTACGATTAGTCAAACTTAAGTGATATAGTGAACTATAAAAAAAGAAACCAGTTCTCCAGATATTTGAAGGCTCATGTTTATGTTTTCAATTCTTCTGAAATACAGTTATTAACTTATATTGTCCTTCCATGATGTGAGTATAGATTTCTTTTTATTAAAAGAAAAGTCATACTGTTTTCTAACTTAAGGAGTTTCGATTCTAGATTAAATAAAATTTAATTTAGATGCTAACCTGGAAGTGAGAAGAGGACAATCCTTTGCAGTGCCTTCGCAAAGGAAGCTATTCCATCCATCTGTATGGCATACATATCTGGGAGTTGCCAGTTTACCAGAATACAACACAAATAACTGGGGACCCAGGTATAAGGATTTATGATCAGAGTAGAACTTAGAGCTCTGAAGAATTTCAGCAGGGAAGGGGAAGATAAAACCTCAGACCAGTGATATGACTTGGGTGACTGGTCCCACAGAAGCAGGGAAATGTCCTCTTACTTACGTATCCTCTGCATGTGAAGTCAAAACAATGTGGGCAGTGCAGCTGAGACGTAGCGCTGAGCCACAACACAATTAGCCTAGAGCTCTTTAAATTCTCCCTGCTTTTAAGATAGCGTGAGATTCAGAGTCTGGGAAAAGATCACACATACAGGTGAGCACAGTGGTCCTGGTTTCAAAGAGAAATTGGGAAGAGCACAGTAGATTGATTGGGATGTTTGGCTCAGGGGGACTAACTGCCCAAAATAACAGTAAATGCTACTCAGAGTTTCTTAAGGGAGAGTTCAGGGATCTAGTTTTGAGCAAAAGGTTCTAGTGTTTTTAGTATCGTTATTTGAGCCTCATGTATGGGATGCATGTGTCTACACTTTTCTGATTATTAAGTCTCCTTTTGATGCTTTGGCACAAGCCCTCTTTCCCACCTTCTTGACCTGTGCTATGTACGCTGCTATTTGGTCGCATGGATGAGAGCCTGTGCCCAGCTATACCAAACCTTGCAGGTACTTACTTGTATGTGGCCAGTCAGTGAGCATATCAGTCTGGTTCTAAATTCATGTCATCACCTACCAGGTAGGGAGGACAAAGGACACAACGTTCTCCCCTCTTGTGTACAGTTCATCATCTCCGATGATTTCAGAATTACAATATCCTCACCCCAACACATCATTTCTGTCACTTTCCACCCTCACTTTCAAACTCTGATGACATAGGTGTGAGAGGTGAGGTAATCTTATCTTCTTTTCTCATCTATCCCTTAGTCCATTAATTTACAACAACTCACTTATTATGTCTAATTTGCTCTTTGCCATATTCCGCCTGATTCTACTCATAACTGTCATGTTGCAGCTCAGACTATTCCAGTGGTCACCCCGCAGGTTCTGCTCCTGGTGATCTCTCTCTTCCTGAAACCATTTTTATCTGGACCACTGCCTGCTTAAGAGCCACAGTTCTTATGGGTTCAAGCAGTTGTGCCTTGTGTTCTAGATCTCTCCCCAATGAATGCCACCTCCTAGCTTGTTTTGTTTCCGTACTCCCTCGACCCTGATCCGTGCACCTGGATAACAGCTCTTCTTGACTCCATGGCCCATGGCCTGGGATGGTCTCCTCTCTCTCTGCCATTTGAATCTCACCTGTCAAGCAAAGCCCAACTCAACACATATTCACCAAGAAGTTTTTCCAGTCGAACCCTAGTCCACAGTGATTTCCTCCTGACACTAGTTTTCTGTTTCATCCTAAATAACCAGCATTGCCACAGAGCTCTTCCAACTTGAAATAACACTTTCTTATAAGGTCTACATACTATCTAGTGTAGTCTCGTAAGTCAGTATCCATTATGTCTATCTTCTTAGCAGCTGGTTGTCAAGCTTTTTTTTTTTTAATTATTAATTTTAACTGGAAAGACTTCTCTTTCTATATTTTGGGTTGAGACTAGTGGTTAGTACAGTAAATGCAGATTACATTTGATTTAATGTTTCAAGGAAAATATTTTTTTTCAGCTGGCGACAAGAGATTCAGTTGGTGACAGAAATAAGAACAGAACAGTTTTATGTAAGGACAGGAATAAATTAAGCTAAATGATTGTACTTATATCAAATTACTAAACCTCAGGAAAAAAAGATATAAACTGTATTAAATGAACAGCAACAATATATATCGTGTATCCTGTGTCATAGATTAGAAAATGATTCAGTTGGCTTATTTTGCTTTGTTTTCAGAACGTCTGATAAGTAATAATTTTCTGTTCATGTGCGATAATTCTGAACTTTTTCATTTGGTCATACATTTGTAAACAAATATGTTTATTGGTTCAGTTGAAAAAATATCGAAGTTTTTATTCAAGAAAGGGTTTCTTTTGATAATAATTAGCACACAAACATAGGAACATTTTACCATCTTTTAAAAATCGCCTTGTGGAAATCAAAAAGCTGTTTGAATGCCGAGGTCTCTATTTTAATACTTCTTTAAAAATTATGTTAGGCTCTTCCATGTTGCAAGGAATAAAACATTATCAGCTATCTTAGTATTTCTGGGAAGGATAAATACGGAAGTCAATGAGGCAAGGAACTGTTTCCACAACTACAAGTAGGCCCCAAGGAGGTCCAGGGCACTGCACAGTCCACAGCAGCGATAGTCATCCCGTCCACTGTTAGGGTGCTGTTGGGCTGCACCCCACAGGCCTGCAAGGCCTGTACTCGCCCAGCTTCAAGACCGAAGAAAGAGCCTAGAGTCAGCGACAGAAACGTCAGTGGTTTAGTGGGTAGGGGCTCTCATACACCTGAAACAAGGTCCTGGAGTCACACGTCACTCACCATGGGCAGCAGATTGTGGGCAGGACAGGGCAGGAGTCTTCACTCCAGCGGGGACGGGAGGTTACTAGTTATGGGGGAATTGCCGTCAAGTTGGCTCATTGGTTACCAGGGAAACCAGCAGAGGGCCCCTTTGATGAGCTATACTAGTTCTGATCTAAAGCTATAACAATCACTAGCTGGGGCGGGGCACGTATGTAGGAAGGTTAGCCAGGTGAGTAGGGTATAGGTGAAGCAGGGACTGGTCCCACAGGGGATGGACAGAGAGCAAGAGAACTGCCATCTTGAGTGGCCGGACCATACAGGTGCCTTTGCAACTTTGTCTCTGCCAATCACTACCAACAACGTCTCTTGGCTCTCCTCCTAACCTATGGGTTCTACTCACTTACTACTTCTGCTGCCATATTATCTTTTTCCTGTAGGCTTCTGTCTACTGCAATCTCTGTGTCTCTCTCCACTGTTATCAGTCCTGATGTCTGTTGACCCCTTGAAGTTATTTCAGAATTTCCTAAGAAAAATCTGACTCTATATCTTATCACCCACTTCTTGTGCCAAGGCTTTCTATAGCCTACTATGATTTGGATGCTAATCCTTGGTCCAGTTAAGTAAAGTCAGAGTGGGAGGGGTTGTGTTGTTCAAAGCAGGTTCTTAGCAGGCTACATTTTGTTGGGAATTGTATCCTAGGCTAGAGTTGGCTTTTCAGGACCAGGACCTTTGTTTTATCAGGGTCCCAGAATAGATAGATGTGGGGATGTTGCAACTTCATGCTGAGAAACTCATAAGACTAATCTAAAAGCCAGAATAGCAATTTGTTTATTTAAAATGAGAAATTTAGCTATCATGCAAATCAGATATTTGTGGCTGCCTGGGAAATTTGTTTTTTCTCCCTGTAGACAGAGCTGAACCATGGACAGATTAGCTAGGCAACTAGCCAGAGTACCAGCGTACAAAGTGGTCTGAACAGTTTTGGATTTGCACACGTGACTCCTCACATAATTGGCCAAATGGAAGTTGGCTCTACTTTTGATTCAATAGGTTAGTACTTAGCAGAGATTTATTGAATGTGAAAGTTCTCTATTGCACCTTTCGACGTAAATAAACATCAGTCCTTGCCAGCACCATTCTACCTCTTTGAGCTCTTTTCCAAAATAACCATGTTGCATTTTGGACTAAGAGACAGAGCCCTAAACTCTGCGATCTCCTGGTTCCTCAAAGTAAAAGATAGAAAGCTTTTGCCTCTAATTTTTCACCATCTTTGTCTCTTACCAGGGGCAGAACCATTGTTTGTTCTTCTGCCCTAGACATTGTGGCTTTACATATGTCAATCCCTAAATCTACATTGAAGGCGGCCCTCTGAAAACCTGTTCTGGGATGGTAGATGGTGGTGCGCTCAAAATCAATCTCTCCCTGAGATGTTTGAGACATTCTTTTAACAGAGCCATTAATTTAATGTTAACAGTCTAATTCCAGGCATTAATTTAAGATTTTGATTCTTTCACAATACCTTAAATCAATTAAACAATTTTAGCCTAGGAGACTTGCTACTATTGTAAGAGGATTTTGTGTATTTCTGATTGGGTCCGTTACCTGTAGATTCAGTATTCATGTGGTACTGCAGGAAATTGTTCAAATATGTGGCCCCGTATTGATTTCTAAGCCAAATTCTGGGATAGCCAAACTATTTTCCAGACCTTTTCAATTCCCCTCATCTTTTCCTACTAAAATTATCAGCAACTTGAGGCCTGAGTGGAGTCTTAGTGCTGGAACCTAGCACTCTGTCTGACACGTGGCTGGTATGTAGTTGAGGTTTACTGAATGTGAAAATTCTCTGTTGCCAGTATATCCTGGTGATTTCTATAATAACTGCCTATAGATACAGACTGACAACAGATTGAAGGAGGTAGCGAGTTCAGCAGAAGTGTTAGCTTAAATTCTTTAATGTATAAAATGAACACCACAGTGAGAAACACAACTTTCCTTTTCTGTTAAGAATATGATCTCAATTCATATTTAAGAATAACTTGACAGAATATCAGCCTACAATATTACAAGAAAATATTATAGTATATTGCTTAAGTATTTGGATTTGAACACTCTATCAAGAAGATGAAATGATCACTGGGCCAGCTAATGCCATGCTCTGTTTATTATGATTGAACCAAAAAAAAAGGATAAAATTCCTTTTGACATATTTGCTTTTTATGTATGGCAATGATTTATCCTAATCTGAGGTTATCCTTAATTTCTAGAGAGATGATTATGACCTTTGCTTTCTTGTACGAGAGCTGTGTTTTGACATCTTTCAATGACTTCAAATGAATATATAATATATAAATACATAAATACGGATTGTATCTTTATATAATGTATACACACACACACACACATACATATATATATGTTTTTTCTTCTGTGTAACCACCAAAGTATAAGGCAATTGCTCTCTCTTTCTAAGAACCATCATCTACTAATAATGCTGTAGTACAGAGTGTGCACTTATATATTATCTGGTACACTAATTAAATTGAATGAGGTAGTGAGAACCTGTTCACAGTGTTGGAACTAATGACCCAGTGCATTAGTAGTGATAGAGAAGGCACATTCGAAGACAAATGTCTTGTTTTAATTGCACTGTGGTACCATTTGAATAAAGAGAGTGACATCTCTTTCAAATTATCTGTAAGTAAAGTCTGTTCATTATATGAATGGTAAAGTATCATCTACGTCTCCAGACTAACTAATGTTTAGTAAACATTTTTCCTTTGTTGATTATATCCATTCAGGGAATGTAAAATTAGTGCTGCTAATGTGATTCTAAATGGATATTGATACCAGTTATGGTTATTATACTGTTGAAAAATTAGGCAATATGGGAGCCTTAGAATTACATTAGAGGAGACAGTATATATGTACTTTTTAAAAAGTAGCCATATCAATTAACAACTAAAACCCATATCCAAGACCACATGACAAAATAAACATAGAAATAACATATGGTTTAGGAATATGAGCGTCACCAGAGTGGGACTGTGTTTGCTTTGATAACAGCTATATCTCCAGCACCTCAAAGAATGCTTGGCACATAGTATGTTATCAATAAATATTTGCTGAATGAATGAAAGTCACATATAGTATCCTATGATCTTTCGTCTCATGAGTACTTAAGGTTTATTTCTGTCTCAGTCCATTCAGGCTGCTATGACAGAAATACCAAAGACTGGCGGCTTTAACAACAGGAATTTATTTCTCACAGCTCTGGAGGCTGCAAGTCCAAAGATCCAGGTGCCAGCAGATTTGGTGTCTGGTGAGAGACTGTGTCCCGGCCCACAGATGGCCATCTTTTTGCTATAACCACATATGGCAGCAAAGGTGAGGGAGCTGGCTGGGGCCTCATATCTTCAGCCCTCACCTCCATGTGCAACATGCCCAGCCCATGGCTAAGGGAGGTAAAATGTCATGACTCCATTTGCATGAGAAATAGAATCAGAATGTAACATCTATCTCTAGGTAATGGATAGGTTTATTAAAACTGTAAGCTAGGTTTATAGTATTGAAAGTTTTACAGTGAAGACACTGAGGTAATTTGCTTGCAGTAATCAGTACCTTACTAGAGCATTGTGGAAGAGACTTTATGCGCTAATGTCCACAGTAGCCTTCGTAGATAGAATTATGTAATGATTTTTATGGCCATCTGATATTAAATACACTAGGCCTGATGAAGAGGAATTCATTTGTCTGAATTTTTTGAGACCTTAGATATTTTAAAATACTGTTGCAGTGACAAATGACTTCAAATCTCTGTAGGTTTTTAACAACATTCATTCATTCATTCATTCATCTATTATTTTTTAATTGAAGTACAGTAAATTACAACGTGTCAATTTGTGATGTACAGCATAATGTCTCAGGCATGCATATATATATACATATATTCATTTTCATATTCTTTTTCATTAAAGGTTATTACAAGATATTGAATATAGTTCCCTATGGTATACAGAAGAAATTTGTATTTTTATCTATTTTAATACATAGTGGTTTCAACAATATTATGTGTCATGCGGATTGGTTATATCTCTGAAACAGAGGCTAAAGAAACAGCCCCAGGCTAAAGGAATGGTCTCCCAATGGTGGGGGAAGAAAAGGAGCAATAGAGCCAACAGAAATGCCTAGTGATGATTATGTCTTCTGCTCCAGCATGGCAGACATCACTTCCATTCACATGCCGCTGGCCAGCGCAAGTCCTATGATCAAGGTCAGCCGCAGTGGAGCAATGAGGTATATTTGTTCCCTTAATAGGTACTTAAAGTCACATGGCAATAGGTGGTGATGTAGAAGTCCTCTTACGGAAAGGGGGAGTGAGTGATTAGGAACATAACACACTGTACTACTCCATCTGTATTACTTTCAGGGAGCTGCCGTAACAAAGTAGCACAAACTGGGTGGCTTAACACAACAAAAATTTATTCTCTTATAGTTCTGGAGACCAGAAGTCAGCACTTAACGTGTTAGCTGGGTCATGATCCCTCTGAGACTCTAGGTCAAATCCTTCCTTGCCTCTTCCTGGCTTCTAGTGATAGCTGTTCAGCCTTGCATTCCTTGGCTTGCAGCTACACCACTCCATTCTCTGCCTGTTGTCACATGGCACTCTCCTTGTGTGTCATTCTGTTCATATGGCATTTACCTTTTTATAAGGACACAAGTTAGATTTGGTTAGGGGTCCACTGTACTCATCTTCATACATTTTAACTTGATTCCATCTGTAAAGAACTTATTTCCAAATAAGGTTACATCACAGGTACCAGGTTTAAGACATCACCGTATCTTTTGGAGGCACACAGTTCAACTGGTAACACTGTCCTAGCTTATTTCCCACCTCTTGTTTTGTTTTTAATTAAAAAAAAAATAATGGAGGTACTGGGGATTTAACCCAGGACCCTGTGCGTGCTAAGCACGCACTCTACCACTGAGCTATACCCTCCCTCCCTACCTCTTGTAATGAGGTTCTCTCTTACCCTCTTCTTCTCACCCTCATCCCAAACCATTTACTTTATTCTAAAATATCTAATTTGTGCTCTGTGATTGGTGGATATCTTGTTTGCATCCCTTTGCCAATGTCTTCTATTTCATAACTGAATTGGACATTGTTGATCCAAGTATAACCACTTAGTTAAATTTATTCCTGTCCTTACATAATCTAATAGGACTGGATGCAAGATAGATCAATGGATTTTAACATAACAGAATACGAAAAGTGTGCTAATATGATTTCAGATTCCTTGTTGCAACTGACCTTTGAGAAACTACCACTTGTCCACTTTGGGTTATATCAAATAATAATATCCAAACAATTTTCTGACAAGGCTAGTAAAATGTTTACTAGCTTTGACACACAGCATATTACAGCAGAATGAATGCAGAAGCAGATATGAGCTATCTTGTATTAAACCCCAATTCTAAGACATTTGCAAAGAAAATGTAAAGCATGTCATTCTTGTCACTAAATTATTTTTTGTTTGGAAATTATACATTTTTTCATAAAATATGTTTTATGTTAATATATAGCAATTTTATTATTGTTATTTTAAATAGAACAATAAATGAACATTTTTAATATCTCAGTTTTAATCTTCTATATAGTAAATACAGATGGATATAACCCACATTAATAAAAGCTGTTTGGGATCCTCAATAACAAAAACATTGGAGAACCACTGATGTAGAAAATCTAGGGGGCTTTGGCATGAGATGATACTGATAACCTTTCCTCCTTTGTAGGAAATACAAAAATTATTAGGCCAAAATACTTGCTACCAAATCCAGACATCTCCATACAACTTTCCTGTTCAATCTCCCTTCCCTCATTTATAGGGCATGAGATGTCCTGCTTTCTACCTAGGCTCTTCCTCGCCTGTGCTCTGAACCAGCCCCTGCACCTACTGTCCTGGGCCTGGTCCTCTGCTCACTTTCCTCTCTTTTTTATCTTTATCCATCCTTTTGTGTTGCTTTCAGTCTTAACCATCCATTGCACAGGTTTAGTTCTGTCACATCAAAACAATAGACACTTAGAAATTCTCACCTTTCTTCCAGTAGTATTTGCCACTGTTGGCTAGTTTTTTTCTTGTTTTTATGATACCACAGTCTCCTAATTTTCCTCTTACCTCTTGGAAAGCTTCTTTTACCCTCGTTGTCAATTTCTCCTCTTCTCACTTCCCCTTAAATATTGTTGTTCCTCAGGACTCAGTCTTGGAGTTTGTTCCTCTGTTTCTGCACTCTGTTTCTACAGTCAATCACATCTACCCCTTGACTTCATTGACTGTCTGCATGCTAATGACTCACATCTCTCCTTTCCACCTGACCCTTACTCTTGAGTTTGAGTCCCATGTATGTCAGTGATTTATGCAACATTGTTCCTAGGATGTCTCCACAGCATTTGAAACTCAGCCTGTTCAGAACTCAACTAAACATCTTTTAGACACTGTCCTCAGTGAGCATCATAGAAATTAGAAGCATGGACTCTGAAACAGTGTGGCCAGCTCAAATCTTGGCTCCAGCACTTACTGGCTGTATGATTTAGAGCAAACTACTTATCTTCTATGCTGTAGTTTCCTAATCTGTATAATGTGAATAATAACAGCTGTACATACCTCAGAATTTAGTCGTATTAATGAGGCTATATGTCTAAGGCTGAGAATACTGCCAGACAAATAGAAAATACCAATGAATGTCAGCTAGAATTCTCTACCTCTATGCTCCAACCTGAAACCTGGGTGTCATTCCTGTAATCGCCAGCTCCCTAGCCCCCTTCCATTTGCATCCAACCAGTCCCTAAATCCTAGTGATTTTTCTGACTAATGATTTCTAAAATCTGCTTATGCATCGCTGTTGCCATTATGACAACCTTCAGCCCATATCTGGATGGAACTCACCCCAGTGATTGATTTTCCTAGTCTCCTCCTGCCCCCTCTTAGACAGTCTCTACAATACAGCCAAAATATTTGTTACCAACAAATTGATCATATCGTCATTCATAAAACTCATTAATGGCTCCATCATGAATGCCAGGAGTGTGGCTGAGCTCTCCTAATACTGGGATCTTGAGATGAAAGACACTGGGAGCTGAGCTACTGCAGGACTCCTGCAAGAAGAGAAGTAGGGAAAGCATCGGACTCTGCCCACAACCCCACCATGAGGCTCCTAAAATCTGAGGAGGGGGCTCTGTCCTGTATTCTTTTCTTCCTGATGATTCTTAATTCAAAAACTCTGATGTGAGCTTGGAATAATTAAGGGGAGTCTAAATAGAAACAGAGGAGTCAGATAATCAGTCAAGTGGGGAGACGTGGCCTGGAGAAACAAGAAGGTTAAAGGCTAATTGTATGATCTCTTTGCAATCTTCATGCTCAATGATAGAGCTTACCAGTGGAAAACTTCAAATGAAAGACTAAGGTCTCATTTTCACCATTTAATTGCTACTATTTACTGTTTAAATGTTAGCACTATAAAACTCAAACAGAAAGAAAAAAAGATTTTTCAGTTGAGAATTTCACCTAGAGCCTTGTGTCCACTCAAGAGAACTATTTCAGAATGAAATAGACCAGAGCGTTTGGCCTCCTGGCGTGCTTTCCTAAAAATTAAACCAGCTGCCTTCGCCAGCCATTTCAAAGACATTTCCTGTTTGAAGCAGTCTGCCCCTTCAGTGGGAGAGGATGTAGCTGATTATCTTCCTATAAACAAGGAAAAGACCTTCAGGTGGTCTGACTTGGAAGGAGAACCTGGCTGTGGGAGAGAGAGGAAGCTTTGGGGCTAAGAGAAAAAGGCGTGGAGGAAGCCAGAGGAAGGAAATTTAGATCATAAAATGAACTGGAAAAGATCCAAACAAGATGCAGTGGGAAAGTACTGCTGGCATTACTCGTTCTGGGAACACTGGGCACCTTTGGCAGGTGAAGGACAGAAGGTCCTTGTCTCATCAAAACAAGCTGGTATTGGGTGCTTCTCAGGAAAACATCAGACTCAGGGTGCACTAGCAAGACACTTTATTGTGAGTGTTTTGAATATTTTGGGTAGTACCTAAAGCAGGATATAAAGTAGAGGAGATCCAGAGCTATCTGAGAAAAAATGCACTAGGTGTAGTTAAACAGGCAAGAGAGACTTTATTCAAGAATATTGCACTAGGATAGATTGAACTCAGGTCCCCTGGAATGAAAGGAAGGAGTGCTTTAAGTGCTGAGATGAACTAGTGATAATTCCTGGAAGACGTCTGGGAGGAGGCTGGTCAATGTGCTTAGGCCACCTGTGTTTGCTAATTGGTGCTTATTGAAGTTAAGCTCCTATACTTCCACAGAGACCAGGATTATGTTTCAAAGGGAAGGCTCCCAGGTCCTTGAGAAAGACATTCCTGGCTTGTAATACTGGCAAGAGGCTTTTTTTTTTTTTAAATTGAAGTATGGAGAATTTACAATGTTGTGTCAGTTTCTGGTGTACAGCATAATAGCTCAGTCATACATATACATACATATATTCGTTTTCATACTCTTTTTCATTATAAGTTGCTACAAGATACTGAATATAGTTTCCTGTGCTATATAGTAGGACCTTGTTGTTTATCTCTTTTATACATAGTAGTTAATATCTGCAAATCTGGAACTCCCAATTTATCCCCTGACACTCCCTTCCCCTACTGGTAACCATAAATTTGTTTTCTATGTCTGTGAGTTGCCAAGAATTTTTTAGAAAGATTTACTCAAAGGGGTAGGGAAAGACTTTAACTACAAAGTTTTCTGAAGTAAATGCTCTAAGTAAAGGGAGGTCAGAGACCTCTAGTGAGGAAGAAGCCCCTCTAAAGTTTAGTAAAACTGAGGGGAATGTTAAGTCCATCTTGGTCTACAGGTTAGCTGTCTGATTGTGTTTAAGAGACCAGTCAGATCAGGTAAAGATATAAAAATGGTTGCCTCCTGAAAGTCAACTCACTGACTTAAAGCATAAAGAGAATGTATTGGTTCATGTAACTGAAACTTCCAGGTAAAGTTTGGTTTGGTCCAGGGCAGAAAAAGTTTTGTAAATGAGCAGGACCCTATGGCGCCTTCCTGAGACAGATCCCCCCAGGTCTTCCACTTGCCTCTTGTTTGTAGAAAAACTAGCCTCCTAGGTCTTCCCTAAGTTCCAAAGAATAAATTTAACCAGAGAAGTCAGAAAATGCAGAAGCAAAGGCAGACAGTCAAGCTAGACAAAAGAGTAAGAGTTTACCATTATACAAACTCAAGGACCTTTTAGTTCCTCTTCAAGGGCTATAGGTAATATCCTGAGCCATGTCCTTTGAACTGTTTTGCAAATATTGAAACCCCCACTAGATGCAAGAAGTTAACTGTATGCTTCCCCAAGCATATAGACCTCAGTCAGGTTGGAACCAGAAGGTTGATGATGTTGACTCCCCACTACCTCACATTAGCCACTCAGAAGAGTGTCCATGACCAACTAACTGATCATGCACCCTGCAACACTCCCTCACCTTGTCTTTAAAAACCTTTCCCCGAAAGCCATTAGGGAGTTCAGATATTTAAGCACCAGCTGCCTAGAGTCCTTGCTTGGTGTCCTGCAGTAAACACTGTACTTTCCTTCACCACAACCCACTGTCAGTAGATAAGCTTCACTGTGCAAGGGTGAGTGGACCCAAGTCTGGTTTAGTAATGGTTTCTTTTTCTCTGTATTACTCCTTAGTATCTCTGATCCTGACACCAGCGTGATTGGAGTTCTCCCCTTAGAGTTCCCAGTTGGCTGCCAGCAGTTTTCAGGGCTAAAGCATTCTTCTCCACATCCAAAAGAAAGAGCGTTTTAGTAGCAACTCAAGAAAGGGAAGGAGTTTCTCTTTCCCAGAAGCCCAACAAAAATCTCCTTGTGTCCTGTTGGGCTCTTGTTGAATCACACGTTTATGCACAAAGTGATCGCATGGCCAGGGAGATGGACTTTGCTGACCTTGAGGTAGGGGTAGATTCCATCAGTTTGCTTGGGCTGCCATAACGAAGTACCACGAAGTGTGTGGCTTCAAATAATGGAAACTGATTCTCTCACAGTATTGTAGGCTGGTAATTCAAAATCAGGGTGTTGGTAAGACTATGCTTTCTTGAAGGCTTTAGGGGAGAATTTGTGGCATGCCTTTCTCTTGGCTTCTGGTGTTGCCAACTGTCCTTGGTATTCTTTGGTTTGCAGCTGTGTAATTCCAATCTCTGTCTCTGCTGCTACGTGTAATTTTTCTTCACGTGCCTGTGTCCAAATTTCCCCCTTTTATTAAAGATACCAGTTAGATTAGGGCTTACCCTAGTGATCTCATCTTACTTGATGATATCTGCAAAGACTATTTCCAAATAAGGTCACATTCACAGGTACCTGTGAAGGTTAGGACTTCAACATAACTTTTTGTGTGGGTGTGTGTGTTTATGTGTGGCCATAATTCAACCCATTACTGGATGAATTCAAACTTATCAAAGCGTCTTTGGTTTTAGAAGGGATAAATGGATGCTGCAGAGGCAATTGAAAACATCCCTATGTTATTGTTAAAAATAGTCATAATTTTAGGCATTCTGCTCTCTGATTTCCATCTCCTATTTCAAGAGTTCTCTTTCTCTAAAATTTCTACTCTAGTCATTCTGCTCTCCTTATGGGACCTCCTATCCATTGACCCCACCGCTTCACTTCCCTCTGTGTTTGGCATGGATTTCAAGATTCTCATTATAATCACTCTCTTGCACATGCCGTCAACATACTTGACCTCCTTCCCTTAGTGAAATGCATTGTCCAGCCCCATGACCCTGGCTAAATCTGACTCTTCATTGGTGCTGCACCTGGACCCGAGCCTCTGAACATGGCTGGAAAAAACACACCGAAATGCTGACTGGTCTCACTTGTAATTTATGACCACAAACCTCAAATGGCCTCTCAATACTGCTCAGCCACCCTGTTATGTATATGTTTCCCTTATTGATTTACTCTTCCACTTTCTGAAATACCTCTTTAACATCTTCCCCTTTCTTCAAACCTCCTATACTTCCCTCACAATCTAAATGGCCACCTAATGCTCTTGTTTCTTATTCATTGATAAAAAAGAAGAAAACAGAATGGAACCTTTTAATCCACCAACATGCCCATAACTGTACTCATATACTTTGCTGCCTCTCCTGGAACAGTGGGTGAACTGTTTGTACCACCACTGAAGGCCAACCTGTTTAGCTGTGCCCTCTGCTCCTGCCATTCCCCTCCTCCCAGCACCATCTCCTTCCATCTCTAGGATCATTTCCATAAGCATATAATATGCTATAATATATCCATTTTTCGGAAAGTTCTCACCTGTCTTCATATCCCTCTAAAGGTATTTGCTCGTTTTGCTGCTTCCTGTTAGAACAAAACTCCACGAAAGAGCTAGACTCCACCAGTCTCCGCCATCACTCCAACTAGATTTTCATGACAGGACCCTACCTAAGCAGCTCTTGTAAGGTCCTCACCCCCTCTGCCTTGCCAAATCCACCAGCCAGTCTTAGTCCTTATCTTACCTGTCCTCTTGGCAACTTTTGATACACTGGTTCACTTCCTTCTTTTGGAAATACTTTCTCCACTTCCGGGAAACACACGTTCTGGGAACGCATTTGCAGTTCTACCACGTGCCTGAGAAGCACGCCACCCCACTGCCACTCCTCTCACTGCCTCCCTCTTCCCAACGTCTCAGTATTGAAGTGCCCCAGAGTGCGGTGCAGCCTTCCATTCTCTCCAGCTGGACTCACTACTCCTTAGGTGATTTCACTCATTCCATGGCTTTCTCTGTCATCCAAGTGCTGATGACTCCTGAATTTTTGTCTCCTGCCCTTACCTCTACCCTGAACCCTAAATTCATTCATCTAGCTGCCTATTTGACGTTCCATTTAGATCTCTGCTAAGCATCACAAATTATTATGCCCCACACAGAGCTCTTGATATCTGGCAATCCTTTTCCTTTCTCAGTCAGCCCCTTCGTTATTTGTATAGAGTCACCCTTGGTTCTTCCCATTCTGTTATACTTCACTTTCAGTCTACCAACAAAACTTCCCAGGTCTACTATCAAAATATATCCTGGGGAAAAAAAAGGATATCCTGAATCCAATCACTCTGACCATATCCACAGTTATTTCCCCAGCAGCCAAAATCTTTTTTTTTCAGGTGTTTAATTGGATATTATTCCCTGATTACCAATCTTCCAATGACTAGAGTATTGTCCAAAGTGTTTATCATGGCTCCTGAGGTTTCTCATGATTTAGCCCCTGTTCTCCTTTTTCATCTCATCTACTGTTTCTCCTACCGCTACCACTGGCTCCCTCGATCACTCTAACCTCCTTTGTTTTTCTTTCATAGCATTTAACACTTCCTGAGTAGCATATCATAGATTTATTTTTTTCACTGCTGTATCCTTCACACCTAGAACAGTGCCTGGCAAGTAGAATGTACTCAATAAACATGGCTTGAACAATAGTGTTAATATTACCAACCACTCTTATTTGCATTTTATATATGCCATGTGCTTATTTAGTAATGGTAACAGTTCTATGGTGTAACATCTATTACTAGTCCCATTTAAGGGATTAGGAAATTTAGACTGACTCAGTGTCACACGGCTACTAAGTGGTTGAGACTGACTTTAAACCCTGGCTGTTGGTTTTCAGAGCCTTGCTCTTGAGTGTTCTACCTCTCCCAATGCCACACTGTCCATCCTCAATTTCAAACCCTACTATGAAGTCCAAGAAGTGAAAGTGGAGATTACTCGTGCAAGTGTACCTGCACATTTGTGCACCGTCCTCCAGCCTTCACCTTCCAAACCCAGTCTCCAGGTCCTTGCTGCATTACTCCCTGAAGACATTTTGCCTCTGCTTTGTCTTTTACATTTGCTCCCAGGTGCCCCTGACACAGCCTGTTAACTCTTTTAGGAGTTTTTGTGCTTTTTATTTCCCTGGGCTTGTCAGGTCAAAGGCTGATTCTCATTTTCCCACTGTTACCATATTTTCATTGCCACAAAGATGTGAATGCATATCTTCATGTATATGGGAATGCATTTAGATTAAAGAAACTGAGCTACCATAAACATTGTGAACATCGGCTATAACCAATAAGACAGCAGACCTGCACTGGAGACTCAACCACTATAAGATTAATTAGTAAATAACTGCCAAAAAACATGAGTAGCCCCGTTTTTCACTTTTTAAAATAAACTTAGTATCAGTTGTTGCTTCAAGAGAAACTTTACTTGTGATTAATGGAAATTGATTTATATGTTTAATTGTATTAAAAAAAATGCTCTTTATTTGTGAATCTTGCTTGTAGGTAAGCACGGGAGTGATTTGGAGAAAATTTCATGTCCTACGTGTGCCTGAAATTCTATTTTTTAGGAAGAGCTAGCAGTGGAAAGACCAGGCAGCTATTGTAGGAGCCAGTTAGCATTACTTCCTTCACTGCCTGTCTTTTTACAGCAGAAGCTGTGTAGTGTTGCCCTACTCTTAAGTTGAGTGTTTAACTTTATTCCACTTACCATTCTGCAGAATGTTCACTAGATTTGTGTTTTGTTCTGTAGATGGAAAATAACCCTTTAGGCTATTTTTAAAATTACACATTCTCTTTGAGCTTGAAGGCAGCTCACTTACCGTTGTTTATGCTGAAAACCTCTTCTTTCAGAGGACTTTCTCTCGATTCCCTTGGATAATTAAATAACTGGCCTCGCTCACGGCTTTTTTGGCCCTGGAGGCTTGCCCTGTTTCTGTAACTGATTTTGGTGCAGATCTTAAGACAAAACCACCTTTCCACTTGGCTTTCCAGTTTCCTTAGATAATATATGTGAAGGACCAGTGGACCCCAATGGATGAATCAATTGTGAAGTGAACTAAAAAGCTAAATGAGGGCATCTCTCATTTGTCTTTGAAGAGGAAGCATTGACAATATTGTTAATAAATGCAAACCAGTGGCTCTCTCTCCTAAAGAAATGCAGCCACTATGGAAAACAGTGTGGAGATTCCTCAAAAGACTAGGAATAGACTTACCATATGACCCAGGAATCCCACTCCTGGGCTTGTATCCAGAAGGAAATCTACTTCAGGATGACACCTGCACCCCAATGTTCATAGCAGCACTATTTACAATAGCCAAAACATGGAAACAGCCTAAATGTCCATCAACAGGTGACTGGATAAAGAAGAGGTGGTATATTTATACAATGGAATACTACTCAGCCATAAAAACCGACAACATAATGCCATTTGCAGCAACATGGATGCTCCTGGAGAATGTCATTCTAAGTGAAGTAAGCCAGAAAGAGAAAGAAAAATACCATATGAGATCGCTCATATGTGGAATCTAAAAAACAAAACAAAAACAAAAACAAACAAACAAACAAAAACAAAGCGTAAATAAAGGACAGAAATAGACTCACAGAGAGAGAATACAGACTTGTGGTTACCAGGGGGGTGGAGGGTGGGAAGGGATAGACTGGGATTTCAAAATTGTAGAATAGATTACACTGTATAGCACAGGGAAATATACACAAAATGTTATGATAACTCACAGAGACAAAAATGTGACAATGAGTGTGTATATGTCCATGTATGACTGAAAAATTGTGCTGAACACTGGAATTTGACACAACATTGTAAAATGATTATAAATCAATAAAAAATGTTAAAAGAATTCCTATGATATTTTCTACATATTTAATGTTTGCACGTATGAAAGCTTCTGTTCTGTATGCCAATGACTTTACTTAATTTTATCACTTCTAACAGTTTTTCAATATTCTTGGGTATTCTGAATATATGACTATATCAAGTGCATATCATTGCCATGCCTAAATCTTGCCAATATTTATATTTTATTTCTCTTGGCTAGTGTATTTAGAAAAAGTGAAATAATAATGATAACAGTGCATGCCTTTGATTTCTGTTTGCTAAAGGTTAATGAGAATGTTTCAAAGATTTCACCAGAAAGCATGATGGCTTGGTTTGAAATCCATCTTTATAAAAAGCCAGAACAAACCACCACCATGACAAACTGAGATCTGAATGATGGGAGAAGCCAGTCACAGAAAGAGGCAGGGGAAGAGCATTTCATCCAGTGGTTAAGTCATGAAAAAGAAGGGAGACCAGTGTGGTGGAGCTTGGTGACCATGGGGAAGAGTGGATGGGGTGGAGTTGCAGAGATAGGCATGCTTGACCATGTCGTGATTTCTAGAACACAGCAGCAGGGTAAACACTGAGGAGATTAATTCCTTGCCATTTCTGGTTAACCGCTTAGCTTTCATGACATATGAACCTGCACTGGTCATCTCTGCTTCTAGCTCTCAGGTCTGCCACATCCATTGCTGATGCTCCCCCTCTGCTGGCCTGGATTAGCTCCCACCTTGGGCAGTGGTGGGGCTGAGACAGGGAACACGGCTGTTTCTCTGAAGCCTGGCTGAGGCTCTCATTTTATCTCTGGCTTGGGCAGTCTGCCTGGTCTTCGGCTGCAGGGCCACTTTATCCTTCACTGGGTGACTGTTCTGCCCGCCTCCACTCCCTGCTGCCAGTCCATTGATGAGCTCACAGCCGGGACCCTCAGCTATCCTCTGCATCCTCCTTGAAGTGTGCAGGAATATGTCTCTGCTTAACTACATCACACTGTACTTTCTACTTTGCTGTTGCCATTCTTTTGTGAGTCTTTCTTAAGACACTTGATAATTTTTTTTAAGTTACCCTTTAGGAAGTAAGACAGAAGCCAAGCCCTCTCTGCTTGGGCCAGAATTTTCTAATTGTTTTTGACATTACTGTTCTTGATTTTCAACCTGGGATGTGGGAAGCCAGGCAAATCATTTGACCTTTACCTGCTCTCTTGCTCTCTTCTCCCCCGCCAAGTCCTAAAAGGACATTTTACTCACATGTGAAGGTATTGCACATGTTTTCCTACCCCCTGCCTCTCTGCCCTGTGGCTTCCAGGGAAGCTTTGCGTCTAGACCTCCTTGCTTTTGACGCATGAAATGAAACTTTGGTGAGGTCGAGGACCCTTTTCTTTCTCAACAAACACTAACTATGTTATCAGAAATAGTCTAAGTGGAAACATAAAGCTGAGTGATGATTTCTAAGGTCTAGACTGGGTTCAGGTCTTTCTGTGGAAGACTCATGCCCTAGACTCAATGTGTAGTTAGCCATAGGGAGTGGGGCAAAATGATTTACATGAATCAAAACAATTATAATGAAGACATTACCAGCTTAATGTCTTAACAGTATTATTCCTATTAGACTGTGTGGAGAAGGTTTTGGGTCTAAGTCAGGCTAACTGGCTGAGTGCCGGGCCTGATCGCACGTCGAGTTATTGGCACAGCCGACACGCAGGGGGCTTTTGGTGCTTATCTAACTTACACTACTGTTTAGTAGAACCTGCCGGTGTTCACGCATCTGCCCTTTTCCAGTTAGCTCTTGTACCTCAAGAGGAAACTGAGACTACTCCTACCCCCGTCTCACACTCCAAGTATAGATATGAATTACTTTTATTCAATCATGGTAATTCTACTCTAGTTGTGGCATCTTTTCAGTAATCTACCCTTAAGCCATCGGTGCATTTCCCCAGGTGATTTTGTTACCAAGTCCAAACTTGTTCTGCTCGCTGCATGACAGGGCAGTAAATTGGGAGACGTGTTGGGGCAAGGAATAGCGACTTTATTCGGAAAGCCAGCAGACCAAGAAGATGGCAGACTAATTTATGTCTTGGAGAACCATTTTGCTCAAGTCAGAATTTAGGCTCCTTTTATACTGAAAGAGAAAGGGGTGTGATTGGTTGTTGCAAACTTCTTGCTGTAGGAGTTCTTTGTTCTTATAGCTGTCCATTTGGGCCAGGTCATGGTGTCCCTGTAAAACCTCTAAAAAAACAAATGTTATTTTCTATTCTGCAACTTGTTATCTTTATATAAGTGCAAAAGTGTTAATATCCTTAAAGGTCAGAGCCTTGAGAAGAGGCTCTCCTGTACATTTCAGGCTAAGGGCAACATTCTTTTACAAAAGATGCAGAGCTCGCAAGACTAAGCCTAGAAAACAGGGCACAGGGTTAAAGCCAAAGAAACATCTAATATGGAGTCAGATTTATTCTTTTCTGCTACAATTTTCAAAGAGTGTCCACATGACCTAACTTAACATAATGAGGCTCAACTGAAGTCCCTTTATTTCATGGCTGGGAAAGAGTTTCTTTCCTCTCTCCTTTTGAATGTGCCAAGGAAGCCTGGTACCCCACTGCTTCTGATGGCCTTCTTGTGAAGAAGGTAAGACACAGTCCTGAGACGAAGCAGATCCTATATGTGGCTGAAGAGGGAGAGAGACTGTGTCTGGGTAGACCAACCAGCTCTGAAGTCTCCTTTACTGCTGGATTTATTGTGATGTGAGACAACACACTTTCCAATTGTTTCAGCCAATTGGAGGCAGGATTTCTGTTTTTCATTTTGTTTTGTTTTTCAGCCCACGTCCCTTATCTGGCATAAACGGGCCAGAGAGAGTAGGAGGCTGAAGCCCAGTAACTGTCATCCCTTCTAGAGACGCTGAGACAATGAATTAAAAGGCCAGAAGTAACAGAGGATAGTCTGGGGAAGGGGTAAAGTGGGAGTGGGTGCAAAAGACCCCTTGTATCTCAAGTGGGCTTGCCCTGTAAGGTAAGCTTCACAGTTGTGATGGGGTGGTGGAGGGGTAGGCATATACAGTATTTGGGTTTTTTTAGGGGAGGAGAAGGAATGAAAGTAACTAACATTTATTGGGAACTTAGGTTCTTGGTACTGATTTTCATTTTGGATACATTACCACATTTTTGCTTCTCAATACAGAGGTAGATGCTTAGAGATAAAAACCTGAGACTCTGAGATACTAAATAACATCCCATAATTACACAGCTAGTGCGATCTGATTCCAGTTCAGGCTCGCTCATCTACCATCCACAGTGCCTTCTAAATCCCTCACCAGCTACAGCATGGTTTAATAATTTAAGAAGGCAAGAAAGTACAGAATACATTTTTAAAAGAGGCCCATCAAAATGCTAATATGAAGAGGAGGTATATCTCCCAGCTCTAGGAGCATTTGCTAATTCAGAATAGATTCAGAAGAATTTATTCCTTAAGGTTTTAGAGCAGTTGTGATAATTGTTTCAATGCTCCGAGAGGAGAACACTCTGAGCTTTTGCATACTTAGTCCAACACTGACAAACAAATCAGTCATCTGAAGAAATCTTCACATAAACATCCGTAAATCCTAATGCTTGGAAATTTAGGGAAGTTCTCGTACTTCCCTTCTGCTGTCCAATGCTAAAAAGCTGGGGAGACAGGCCTTGATGCTTGATGGAATTCTCCAAATTTTGCTGGAATTTTTGAAAAGATAGAAAAGCATGAGAATTTATGGGATATTAACTGTATAATGTTACAGTCTCTCCTCTTTTAATGTCATCCTCTCCTAATCTTCGCTTTTAAAGATAAATGAGAAAAGACTGATTCTATAAGGTTCTGGGAAGGGAAGGTCAGGATGGACTGGTTTGCATTTTCTATTTTTTTTTTTTCCTTCCCAGAATCATTTCCTTTTCTCCTAGGAAGCTTTTTCCTTTTATCAAGATACATCCAATGAACTTCTTTCTTCTCTCCTTGTTTAGCCCAAGAGGCCAGAGCCACATTTTTGGGGAGAATCATACATTATGATTTGGAGGAATTCTGACATCTTTTCCTTAAGGAAAATGTTGAATTCCCTAAAAAAGACATGATTACACAGAGATTATCTTTTAAGTTTATTTCTTAAATACTCAGTTTCTTTCCTCTAGTAGCTTAATTTAAAGATCTGGATGGTTTGGTGGGAAGATGTGAATCTCCTTTTCGTACTCATCAATCCTGCCTTGGTAATTCAGGGAGAGACCCTTTAAGTTAGTGTGATTATTAGGGAAAACTGAAAAAAAATTTTTTAAATAAATAGGTTTCTTTTTTTTGGCTTTTGTGTTTCAGAAGTTAATTATTAGGTGAGTCTTACAAATCTCCATCTGTGTGGGTTTAAAATGGTCGAATACTGGCACTCTCATATGGTTCACACTAATCCTACTATCTTGGCACCCCAAGTGTTCACAAATTTTACATAAAGTTGTTCTCTCATAAATATCTCCTTTTCTTTCTCATAAATTTTCTGACTGGAAAAAAAGAAACTTGAAAATGCATTTCTTTTTTAAAGTTTCTAGGGACAGCCATTCACATTGAATACTTCCTTGCAAATGAATCAGCTGTGGTTTTTTTTTTTAATCCTTCTATTTTGAAGCATATCTTAATATGTTTTCTTCCCAAAAATTCATGATGCAATTGCATGATGAACCCTCATAACAATAGTAAAATATCTATCTTTGATTGTATGTATAGGAATCATTAGTAAAATAAACTGACTACAGTGCCAAATAGCCCTGATTAAAACAGAGTAAATATTTTACTGCCTGCTTGTGGCAATACCTCTTACTTTATTTAAAAATATGTTCATAAGTTCCCTAAAAGTAAATCGTATGGCCTATTAAGAGGGAAAAGGTGTTATGATTTCAAAATAAAATAACTGAAAATCGGATTTTAATTTTGATGTAAGTATGCTTGCTTCCTATTATAATTACTGAGAGTAGGTACTTAAAATTCTTTAGCCCTCTGGGGGGAAAAATCGTTTAATTGCATAGTATTGTTTTTGTTGAGGGCCAACAAATATAAAGCACTTGAATGCTATGAATTTTGCTTTTAATTCTGGTTCTTCAAGCACTCAGGGTTTAAAACATTACATTTTCAGTGATGAAGACAGTTTTCACTATCATCCTTACGTGGATTGTTTTGGTGGGCACGGGTAGAGTGTTCCCTAGGTTACTAAAAGAGAGGCAGTAACAAAGCATACTTGCCCCCAAAGGTGGCAAAACCCTTGTAAAATCCCCGAGGACTGCACTCTACCTATTGATCTGTTAGAGTCTGTGTTTCCACTCCTACCTCCTGCAGGTCCTGAGGGGCCCAACAGTTGTAACTGTTTTTGTGGGGTTTTTCATTTTCCTCTTGCTGACTGCTGACTGGGGCAGCATAAGCTAACATGGAGACAGAGAATGTGGACAACTTTTTTTTTTTGGTCTTTTGTTTTTCTGTTTGCTATTTTGTATCTGAGGATTTCCCGCATTCTACTAAGGAAAGGGGTGACTGTCGCTTCTACTCCCAGCTCCCACAGAATTTCCTGGGAGTTCTAGGTTTGAGCCAGTGCAGAGCCCATCTCTCAGGGACAGCCAGCGTCTTGGTTCTGAAGAGCAGTCTTCTTTTTCTTCTCTCACTCGTAAGGGCATCTTGGTGTGCTTGTAAATGTGGCATGGGAAGGCTGTAGTCTGACTCTTTACTCTTCCTGATTTCTTCCAAATGTATTTATTTTTCTTCCTCAAGGTTTGAATTTCCCAAGGCATTGGCTTTTGAAAATTAGAAGTAAAGAATAATCTAAAAACTAGAATAAATCTGAAAAGTGGGGATGGGAATAAGAAAGGGCAGAGAGGTAACAGAAGATGGGGATGGAGATCAGCACTGATTATTTGGAAGATATCCTGCCATGTATCATTTATTATTTTCCCTCATTAACCATATCTGGTCAGCCATATGTCCTGTGGATAGGAACACTATGATATATTTTGACTACATTTTGTCCTTTACAGGGAAGGTTTAGGGAAACCTTTGTCGGCTTCGCACTTCCTGCAGGATGAACTCCAAACTTCTCAGAATAGCGTTCCTATTTCTCCAAAGTTGAATCCCAGTTACAACACATTTCAGCTTTTCCCACGTCCTACCCACCTGATACTCTACTGTTGGATTTCTTGAACATGTCATTCACGTTGCTCCCTTTCTACCTTTGCTCATGCTAATCTCTCTACCTCAAGTCTTTCTGCTGCCCTTTTAAAAGACTATTCATATTTGTTAATCAAGGCACAAGTTAGGTCCTACCCCATCCAAGAAGCCTTCTTAGGTTTCTTCAGGCAAAAATACTCTTTTGGGACCAACTTCTCCCACTGGCTGGCTGGCTGGCTGGCTGGCTGGCTGGCTGGCTTGCTTGCTTTTTCTTTCTTTCTTCCTTTCTTCCTTTCTTTCTTTTCTTCCTTTCTTCCTTTCTTTCTTTTCTTCCTTTCTTCCTTTCTTTCTTTCTTTTTCTTTCTTTCTTTCTGTTTCCAAACATTAAAAAAAATCATGCCTTCATTAAAATTCTTCACTAGATTTTAGACACCTTGAAGGAAATAACTGTGTCTAATTCTGAAATTTAACAGGGATTTCCGATTTTTCTCTATTGATTTTATATTGTTTTCTCTTTTAGCAGCTCTAACAAAGACCAGATAGCAGAAACTTTTTCTTTTTTTGTGACTCAGCCACCCTCAATACAGTTTCCATCTAATAGTCTCAGATGAGGGTGACCAGAAGACCCTGGAATAGTAGGAGCAAATCTGAGTGTCCTGGGAAACCAGGTCGTGTATATGGTCACCATGTTTGAGTTCGCTGCTCTTTTTAAGGGGATGAAAAGTAGGGAGGGCCAATAAGAAGACGACAGCCTCCTGGAAGTGGTACTCATCACTTTCACTACATCAAAAGACAGAATGTAGTCACAAAGGTGGTCTTAACTGTGATGGATACTCAGAACATGTACCTGGGTTCCATATTCCTGGTGAAATTCAGGGGTTATTAGCAGAGGAAGGAGGGGAGACTAGGTATTGAGGGACATAAGCAGTCTCTGCTACACAGACTGAATTTGAGCACTCCCTTTTAAGTCAGATAGCAGATAACTAAAATTTCTACAGACTTGTAGGAAGGAGTGCTTTCCTTTGGGAGACTGGGGAAAGATTATTTTTCACTCTTGCATTTAACCATTTCTTTTTCAAGACAAGATACATAAGAAACGTTTTTGAGAAAAGTGTTTTGAGAAAGCAACCCAGGAAAAGTAATAGGCTTTTGTCTTTTCAGAATAGGTTTTGCTACGAATTAACAGAAAGATGATATTCAAAAGGCTGCCCAGGAAATACCGTTTGGAGGAAAGCTTAAAATTAAACCAGGAGTTTTATATCAAGGTATTAACGACTTCCTCTTGCAGCTCTGCTCTGGTGGATTGGAGGTTTCATACTGGCCTCACATCCAGCAGGATGGTATCTTCAGCTCCCTTCACTGGTTAGCCACACCATCCAGTGGGCGAACCCAGTTTAGGGGAGTTTAGCCGTAGGGACCCATGGTGTGCCCACCACAGAAAGGGATAGAACAGCACATCTCAGGATGGTTTCTCTGGAGATTTTCAGGATGGTGAAATCCTCCCTTGTAGATGTATCTTTTGAATCAGTGGTGACCTCAATATGTCATCTCACATTTTTTAAAAGAATCTGAAATACAACTGCTGTTCCTTAAATTTGAATGTATACTTTTTCCTTTCTCTGCAACCCCCAATTTTGCTATCAGTCATGGTTGCTAATATCTGTGCTGTCTTCAGCCTAGCTGCCAGCTCTGTCAGTTCCTGAAATATTGTTTATGCAGGAGCAATTTATTTTTTTAGAGAGATGAAAAGCAGACTGCAAAAGCAGACTATTGCCAACTTGTTGGGATGTATTCCAGTTCAGAACACTTCAGTATAGTTTTTGAATTATTATTTATTATTTTATGTTAAAGGGTAAAGTGCTCCTCAAATAATTCATAAAAATTTATTCTATGCTTGAAATAATTGCCAACATTTATTTTTGTGTTGTCAGATATCTAATTACATATTCGTGAAAACATTGAACTTTAATATGAAGGATGAATTATGGCAGTGCTTCAGCAAGACATGTTTCTGTCATGTAACACATATGTGCTATGTGTAATTTAAGTGTAGAGGCATGTTTTAATATATTTTTCATCTTATTTTTAATAGTTTCTAATTTTTTCCAAATAACTTTTTATATGTTTTGCTATTTTAAAAAATTTATGAGAATGCAGGTAAGGCAAAATGTTTTTTATTTTATACAGTGGTCTCTTGTGTCTTAGAAAAGAAAAACAGTAGCAAACATTTCTATTTAGAACATGTTGAGCTTGTGGGAAGAAGTGATTCTTAAAACTGTATTTCATGCCTTTCATTTATTTTCCCCCCTTTTTACATAAATATGCTGTTTTCTTTCCAGTCTTCCTTGCTTTCATCTCCTCCCACCCGTCATTTTTTTTTCTCTTTATGTTTTCTGATTTTTTTACCCTCTCCCCCACCCTTCTCTTTTTTACTTCATGTAGAACTTAAGGAAGTTCTAAATTACTTTCCTCTTTCGGCATTGATTATCTTAGAAAATTTTCACTTTATAACCATTGTTCTGTTCGGGACATCTAAAGTGTTAATGAGTTTTGTCTCAGGTGGCATCACTGCAAATAGTCGGTCACTTGCTAGCTCTTTCTGTATTGCTCTCTACTCTCTATTTCATATTTTATAAACAGAATAATATGAAGATCATTATAAACTTCCTTCAGAGAGAAGAAAAACAATAGCCAGGGACTTTCTATTTCATAAAGGCAGTTATTATTTCTGCTTCCAGGCATAGTGATCATTGTTCAGTTTGACCTCTATTAACTTGTTGAATAATTCAAGTAGTTATTATTTTTTATTTCTTGACTGAAAATGCAGCTAACCTACATGCTATTTGAGGATAAACCTCCAGTTTTCACTGAGACTCTACCAGACAGTAAAATGGAGTCTCTCCCTTTCTCTCTCTTTGGACAGAATGCAAAGAAATCTTTTTTTTTTTTTTTTTAAGTAAAATTGTTTAAAAAAGACTAAAACAACCGCCTAAATAAAAAGCATAACACAAACATTTTAGAAATCAGTTTTCAATAGAAGTTTTTGCTACAGGTTTTCTGGGTATTGTATAGCAATTATCAGAGTGGTCACAAAGAACTAGGCTCTGGTAGGGCCTCTGTGGTTGTAATACTTACCGTTTTATTTTTTTATTGAGTTATAGTCATTTTACAATGTTGTGTCAAATTCTGGTGTAGAGCATGATATTTCAGTTATACATGAACATACATACATTCATTGTCACATTCTCTTTTGCTGTGAACCACCACAAGAACCTGTATATATTTCCCTGTGCTACACAATACAATCTTGTTTATCTATTCTACATTTTGAAATCCCAGTCCCTTCCCACCCCCCGTCCCCAGGCAACCACAAGTTTGTATTCTATGTCTATGAGTCTGTTTCTGTTTTGTATTTTTGTTTTTTGTTTTTGTTTTTGGTTTTGGTTTTTTTTAGATTCCGCATATGAGCGATCTCATACGGTATTTTTCTTTCTCTTTCTGGCTTACTTCACTTAGACTGATATTCTCCAGGAACACCCATGTTGCTGCAAATGGCGTTATGTTGTCAGTTTTTATGGCTGAATAGTATTCCATCGTATAAATATACCACTTCTTCTTTATCCAGTCATCTGTTGATGGACATTTAGGCTGTTTCCATGTCTTGGCTATTGTAAATAGTGCTGCTATGAACATTGGGTGCAGGTGTCATATTGAAGTAGGATTCCTTCGAGATATACATCCAGAAGCGGGATTCCTGGGTCCTATGGTAAGTCTATTCCTCGTCTTTTGAGGAATCTCCATACTGTTTTCCACAGTGGCTGCACCAAACTGCATTCCCACCAGCAGTGTAGGAGAGTTCCCTTTTCTCCACAGCCTCTCCAGCATTTGTCATTTGTGGACTTTTGAATGACGGCCATTCTGACTGGTGTGAGGTGATACCTCATCATAGTTTTGATTTGCATTTCTCTGATAATTAGTGATATTGAGCATTTTTTCATGTGCCTATTGATCATTTGTATGTCTTCCTTGGAGAATTGCTTGTTTAGGTCTTCTGCCCATTTTTGGATTGGGTTGTTTGTTTTTTTCTTATTAAATCGTGTGGGCTGCTTATATATTCTGGAGATCAAGCCTTTGTCAGTTTCATTTGCAAAAATTTTCTCCCATTCTGTAGGTTTTCTTCTTGTTTTACTTCTGGTTTCCTTTGCTGTGCAGAAGCTTGTAAGTTTCATTAGGTCCCATTTGTTTATTCTTGCTTTTATTTCTTCTAGGAGAAACTTTTTGAGATGTATGTCAGATAATGTTTTGCCTATGTTTTCCTCTAGGAGGTTTATTGTATCTTGTCTTATGTTTAAATCTTTGATCCATTTTGAGTTTATTTTTGTGTATGGTGTAAGGGAGTGCTCTAGCTTCATTGCTTTACATGCTGCTGTCCAGTTTTCCCAACACCATTTGCTGAAGAGACTGTCTTTGTTCCATTGTATATTCTTGCCTCCTTTGTCGAAAATTAGTTGACCAAAAGTTTGTGGGTTCATTTCTGGGCTCTCTATTCTGTTCCATTGGTCTGTATGTCTGTTTTTGTACCAATACCATGCTGTCTTGATGACTGTAGCTCTGTAGTATTGTCTGAAGTCTGGGAGAGTTATTCTTCCAGCCTCTTTCTTTTTCTTCAGTAATGCTTTGGCAATTCTAGATCTTTTGTAGTTCCATGTAAATTTGATTATGATTTGTTCTAGTTCTGTGAAATATGTCCTGGGTAATTGGATAGGGATTGCATTAAATCTGTAGATTGCCTTGGGCAGTGTGACCATTTTAACAATATTGATTCTTCCAATCCAAGAGCATGGGATATCTTTCCATTTTTTAAAGTCGTCTTTAAATAGTGTTTTATAGTTTTTCGTGTATAATCCTTTCACCTCCTTGGTTAGATTTACTCCTAGGTATTTTATTACTTTGGGTGCTATTTTAAAAGGGATTTTTTCTTTACTTTCTTTTTCTGTTGATTCATCATTAGTGTAAAGAATGGAACGGACTTTTGAACATTAATCTGTAATACTTACTGGTTGTTCTGTGTAATTACAGTATTTTGTTTTATGTAGAGAAATTTGTATACTAAATAAGACAGGTGTCTTCTGATGTTCACTATTTGGCTTTTTATTATTTTGTTTGACATGTGTAAAACCTCTTCTTATAATAGCAAGCAATGCCTATAGCAATGACAGGCAGATAATCTTATTGTATGACCTACGGTATAATTTAGTATCTAGGTTTGTTCAGGAATCAAGTAAATGATTAAACAGTTATTACCAAAATTAAATTTATTTTTTTTCTGACCATGCATAAATTATTTTATTTCAGTTAGTCATTTGGAAAAATTACAAAATCAATATACTGCTAGAAAGAGCTAAACCAACTTATCATTTCATATTTTCCCATCAAATAGTGCACAGTGCTCTCTGTGGATTGTTTCTGCCCTGAAATAGTTTGGAATGGATAATAATGGGATTGTCCTTTTAAAAAAAATGAACATCAGAGTAGTAAACAGGCCTTTTTTGAAGTCGAGACCTTACTTAGTTTTGACAGGTGATTCTGTACATCTATATCCCAGTTAATGGAGAACTGGCAAAGCATTTTTAGGTGTGTAGCTGTCCCCCAAAGTGGGAGTCCCGTGGTGGGGTAAATATACTTGGCCAAATATCTGAATGAACCCTCCAAAGCAAGGGAGAGAATAGAGGACGTTTTAGGATTAACTATATGTTAGCAGTGGACATTTGTGAAGGTCCTTAGAATTTGTTGCCTATATACTTAATAATTTAGTTAGTAGTAGTAACATCCTAAACTAGTTACTCTTCCCACCGTCTGGCCTTCATCAATATACTCTTCACATAGTTTTTGTCTTCAGACACAAATTACTCATAACGTGCTCTAATGTAGAATCCCTCATCGATCCGTTTTCACCTATAGGGTAGTCTGTGCCCACTGATGTGGTGTTCAAGGCCCTCTGTGTCTGGTTCTGGTCACTATGCCCTCTCTTGTCAAGTCTACTGAGGAACTCACAATAGCCGGAATATGCCAGGGTTTCTCTGTGCCTTTAATAAGTCCTCTTCCACCTTAAACTCTGCCGTTGACTTTCACTTTACTTTTGTGCTTCTGGGCCCAACTCAGTACCAGTGTTTCTGGTCAGACCTCCCTAATCCTAATTCCCCAAACTTCTGGGCTAGGAGCTTCTATGCCCTTCCACAAACTCACTGCATAATGCTACCTGATCGTTCTTTTACTTGCCTGACCCACTGCTCATCAGACTGGGTAAATTTATGTCATGGTTGGTTATCAGCTAAAATGTCTTTGAAACTGCAGTGAACCTGGTTTTGTCCACCAGATACATTGGGAGCTTTCTGTTCTCCCTAGCCTCTGAGACGCTGTGGCAGAGAGGGGCTAACCTTGGCTTTATTATTCCTCTCTGCTGCTGGGGCAGGTTACCAGGGTTGCCTGGGTTCTCTCTTTCAGTCAATGAAAAAGGAAAATATAGAGAAATTTTCCAACGGATATAAATTATTTTATGCTATATAGAAGGCAATGAAAGCTACAGTCTGATTGGAGAAAACATTTATTCTCTTTGTAATAAAGTAATGAATGATTAAATGAATAAATAAATGCTTTAGAGATGCATAAAATATTACATTGACTTGAATACCCACATCCTATTAGAAACCTATTTATTTCTGGCTTTATAATGATTATATTGTTAGTTCTAGTATTATCTTTAATGTTAAGTAATACATTTATCTAATTTTATTGGTCTGTTACACAGTTATTAGCTGCATACTATACTGCAAGAACTATGCTAAGTACTGATAGTGACTAAAACATAATCCTTGTTCTCAGAGAGCTTATAGTTGTAGAAGGAAAAGCTTCTTTGATCTTTCTTCAGAGATCTGTAATATAATTCAAATAGATCTGATAATAATGGTTTGGAGAAACATTTTTTTTTCTACAGAAGACCTGTATTTTTCAAATAAATGAAATAGAAACTTCAAATTCCCAATTTGAAAACAAAATTAAGATAGCCAACTCCCAATAAACAGTATAGTGTGTTCACTTTCATTGCATGATGGAAAAGCTGTGTTCTATTGATCATTGGAAATGACACCCTGAAATAGAGGGAATCCTACAGAAAGGAAAGAATTTAAACTCCTTTCTTACATGTTTATTTGTTAACAGCTTCATATTTCACTGGGTACCAGAGGATATTAGTGTGGTGACATTCAATAAATCTAAGACAGAAATAATTAGTAATCTGTTCATAGAAATGGTAAAATAGTAGGAAAACATAATCTCATTATGGTACTAATACAAAATAAAATGGCACAGTATGAAAACAGTAACAAATGAATGAGAAATGATATATGCCTTTGTTCATCCAATTTTGAGCTAAATGGGTGAATCTCTTTAAAATGGTTAATTGCACTTAGTTTTAGGAAAATGTATTTATAAAATTTTATGTTCTTGGCTAGGAATGTTTAGGTTTTGTTTACCAAATTCCAGAGAAGTGATGCTTTGTGACTAATTCTGTTTACTATGCAAAGTTTCCAGACATTGAATGAGTTAAGATTTAGAAAGTAACCTTAGCATGTCTGGCCCTCACTCACATCAGCTGGGTGATCTTTCTTTCAAGCTTTCCACTTGGTCTATAATCACGGTACATTTATAAATTTATTCTGACCACTGCATGTGTGATCCTGATTGATGTTTGGGAATCTTAGGTCCAGCTTAATTCTCTCATCATTTGACAAGATTTTTCAGGTCTAACTATCTTTGACTATTTCTTGTAAGCCATTATACCCCTTTTATTAAACTATGGAAAGGATCAGGGGAGGAGGATGGTGGGAACAGGAGAGGGCATGGGGTGTAGGAGAGATTTAAACTGGGGTTATGGACCCAATTCTGGGCTTCAAGTCCCTATTTAACAAGCACTCAAGAAAGACATTGTGCTGCTTTGGCAGAAAGCGCGGATTGATGTCTTCTTGTGAATGCTGTGCTTTGTAATAGGCCCTGGTGGTCAGCTAAAGGTATCTGGGCTTCTGAAGAGACTGTTTGATATGAAGCCAGCCTAGGCATGGGAGTTGATGGCTATTGCCGCCTTTTCTGTTTAGACTGGGAAGAAACTTGATTCCCAGGATCGTGGAGTTTGAGTTGGTATAAGAGGGTTGCCTGTAAAAGATTTCCTGAATGAATTCAAATGGTCTTTGTCAAAGGAATTGGGCCCTGGGGATCTGTTAACAGAAAACTGCATGGTTGCATAGTGATTTGAGTAGATAGATATATATAGGAAAGTGCAAAGAATCCCAAGTACTTCTGAGAACAAGATTATCATACAGTTCCTTTGTTTCTGCTGATGTGTCAGCTGACATCGGGTTTCTTATTATCCCTGATGCTAAGAAGGCTCCAGAGAGGCTGTGTGGAACAATCTGTACTGCAAGCAGTTCTTGTTTAGAAGAGAAAATTCCATTGAAAAGCCCGTGGAAGGATAATATCAAACTGTTATCACTAATTACCTTGTGAGTGGGTGGTAGTGTCATGGTGGTGATGGTGACAGAGAGATCTTAAACTTTTTTATTTATACATTTTGTATTGTTTAGATACCAAAATAAATGAATTAAAAATGAACTAAATATAATAGCAGATTTTTCTTCCAAGAACATTAATTATTGAGGGTATATAATCCCAATAATAAATATAACATTTTTAATGCCCTCCCCGGAAAAAACAGTGAAATACTGAAATGTATGGACATAAAATCACAATTAAAAAAAAAAAAACAGATAGTCAACTCTCTTAGTGAATGCAACAGAGCCATCTCCAGAGAGCTTACTTTCCAGTAAGTCCTCAGTGCTTCATATTCTTATCTTTCTGGTTGTTACTGTATTTCTGAGCAGAGGGAAAAGGAAAGATATACATGTTTCCATTTCAGGAGGAGAAAAACTTCAAGATGGAAAGTTTCCTACTGAGAATTGTAGAATAAATTATGGAACATTCAGATACTGCTTTAAAGGAGATGGATGTATTTTGACTTGGGAAGAAATCTGCAATATGTTGTTGAGTGAAAAAAATAGCAACATCAAACCAAAACAGTTGAAAATGTCATATGAAAGACACACAAGCATACATGGAAATACTGTTGTGATGAAAGGGATTATTTCTATGAGATTGGATTATGAATTATTTTTACTTCATGTTTTAATTTTTATTGTAAAATTTAGACATAAATGTATAATACATATATACACAATTACGTATATACACTTTTTTTACATGTGTAAAATTACAAAAAGACTGTTTACTGACCCAGGCTACAGTTTGTCTGTCTCCAAATCATCTACTCTCATCCTGCCTCCTATTTTCCAGGTAACACTATCTGTCTCTTACCTGACTCATTCCCTTGCTTTAAGAAATGATTTACTTTCTATGTATTTTATCTAAACGATATATTGCTTGGTTTGGAAAAACTGAGTAGCCCACACAAATCTATTACCTTTAGATGAAGACTCTTGGGAGAAAAAATCAGCAGTCTCTGATTCATTGGCTTCAGGCAACTTTATAGTTTCCAAGAGTTTTTTTCTCAGAAAAGTCAGTATACAAGCTTCTGATTGAGTCCTGGGAAAAGGGGGCTCACATACACAAAAGGGTATCTGGCAGGACTAATACTGAATACCCAATACATAGTCAGAGAGAGTAGACGGCTTTCTGTTTTCTTCCTTTAAGGTCACCATGGACTACTTTACGAGTTTCAGATCTATCCAAAGACAGAACAGTTCTGTCAGATGAAATGACTGAACTTACTTGCTTCAGGGTACAGAGCATTTGGAGGAGAGCAGGAGCTTCCCCAATGCATAATCAAGATGAACAAGGCACACAGATCGTCATCAGGTAAATGGAACTATATGAGCAGAACCCTTGAATGTCTGTCTCTGGAGCGAAACTCCTCCAACCTGGACTGGTGACCACATATCTCTGTGGCACGGATGTCATCCTGGGATCTCTCTTCCCTGTCTTGAGGATTCTTTGGCCTTTCTGCCTCTCTCCTGGTTTCCTGATACAGATGCCCTTTGGTTTGTTTGTTCACTGTTTCTTGTTTTGTTCACACACATTCCCTAGTAGATTTTTGAGAAAGGGTGGAAAGAATATACATTTTTTAAATGACATTCCAAGTCTGAAAGTGTTCTTGTCTTACCTCCATATTGATTGATAATTTAGCAAGGTATGGAATTCTATTTTGGAAACCAATATCCTTCTGAATTTTGATTTTATTTCTTCACTGTCTTCTTGCTTTCCGGGCTGCTGTGGGGAAGTCCAGAGCCATCTGATTCCTCAAGCTGTCTATGCAATGTGTTCTTCCCCACTATATCACTCTGCTGAAATATGTGGAATTTTCTCTTTGTCACCAGTGTTCTGAAAAACCAAGTTATGCCTTGGTAGAAGTGTTTTTTTGTTTGTTTTTTTTGATTCACTATGTTGAGGCACTCAGTGGGTTGTTTTAATTGAGCAATTCATGGTAATTTCTTCCCCTTTCCATGTTCTCCATTCTCTCTTTTTGGGAAACATATTATTTGGCTGCATCTGTTCTTCCTGATTCTCTTATCTTTTCATAGCTATTTTCTGTCTTTTGATCTTTTGCTCTACTTTCTGGAAAAGTTTCCTCTTCTTGACCTATTAGTGCTTCTACTGGGTTTTCAATTCTGTCATCATGTCCTTTAATCTTCATGAGCTCTTTTTTATTCTCTAGACATTCTTTTTTTTTTAAAGTGTCCAGTTTGTATTGTAGTATCTTCTTTCACCTCTTAGAGAATGCTAATGACAATGATTAAGATTTTCTTCTACTGTCATAGTGTCAAAGTTGTTCTTTATATGCAAAGTTGTTTGTCCTCTGCCTTCTAGGTTAGAGTTTTTTCTGGTCACCCTGGACTGTCTCTAATGCTGGAAGATCCCCCTCCTCTCCTCACCACGTGTGGGGCTTGTTGATAATGTGCCTTATCACTGGGTGACTTGAGTGGGTTCTTTGTGGCAACTTTGAATGACAATATTTTTAGGTGTTTCTCCTTGGGCTGGACAGACTTTCTACGGAAGAAGTTTACAATTTCCCACTCACAATATAACAATCTGGTTGCTGTAATTCTAGAAGTGAAGTTGCAGTCTTTGCTCTCAGAATTGGCAATGAATATTGACATCCAGGTTAAACTCAAATACTTTCAACTGTGCCTGGCATCTACCAGCCAGAGAGCTTCAGAGATTAAATCTACAAGCATTTGCTGAGATGAAGGAAGGGAAATTTCCCAGCAGTATAGATTAGAGGATCTAATGACTGATCTACTGCTTCTTACCTTCCCAGCAGGTTTAAAAATTATAGACCCTCCTTCCCCAATTCTTCCTCAGTTCTAGAGATGTCAAATGCTGTGAAATCCTGAGCTTCTAAGAATTCTGTAGCATAAATAAGGTTCTTTCACAATTTGCTCATCTGTTAGCAGGGAATTTAGCTTTCTTCCATCTATTAAATCAGTTGCTACACACTCACCTCCTTTGCAGCATCCAGTGTTTTATTGTCCTCTCCTCCTCACCTTCTCCTTAGGAGTTTGTCTTTAAGAATTCCTTTTCACTCTGGTTCAGTGGAGTTGTGAGAGAAACCAAATTTCAATGAAGGAATTTGGCCCTCTTCAACTAGAATAACTTTAAAAAAATTTTATGTAGTCTGTGAGTCTGTGTGTGTTTAAGAATTAACATACCTTACTTGAATGATCCTAAAAATACTAAAGCCATGTTCATTTTGACCCCAAAATGACAAAATAAGTGTTGGGATAACAAATTAAAAGGAACCAAATATCTTCGTATGTCTTTCTAATATCTGCACAAGTAGTTGAGAAAATAAGAAATTTCTCCAGATTCCCTTTGGAGTAGTTAAGTTGGTCCATGAGATGATTGCCATAGTTATGAGTGTCCTGCACAGCAACAATAGTAGGGACTGACATGATATATGAGTTTATAACATGCCTGTAATTAAGTATATATACATATATTGCATACACATCTATTTAAGAGGATAGGTGATACTGTGAAAAATTATCTTGGGTAAAGAACAGATATGCAGAACAAAGTTATAGGGAGCTAAATAGAAACCAGGAGTAGAGAGTCCATGTGCAGCTTTTGCATCCTGCAGGGCTCCTGAATGCACACTCTGTATCTATGATCATTCTCTCCAGTACATAGAATGGACAGCTGCCTCCTATCATGTCCAGAACTTTCCCTAGTTCCTCATCAAATCCCTTATCCCATTGCTCCAGGATCTTTTCTCCTTGATCATTGGGAACAAATATTGTGAAATTCTTCAGGATTGTCGATGATTTAATATATTGCTGTTTGTAGTTTACAGATTTGTAAATTACCAGGGATTTCCAGAAAGTGATAATTAACCCTAAGATTATCTCCAGTGGTATTCATTTCAGGAGGCAAAATTGGATGAGCTTAAAATGGGCTAACTTGCTGTGCTTTGAGGGTTAATTCCAGCAGACCTAGAAATAGCCTTCTGTTCTGAATTAAAAAAAAAATATACCTCAACAACGACTCCCTGGTAAAGGCATGAAACACTGAAGGCATTGCTTTGTAATCATAAGTCAGTATTTGAGATTTGTACCAGCTTGTTAGCATTGTTTACTGAAAACAGCGAGATTGATAACAGTAAGATTGATGATTTACACCCAGAGGGTTCTGCTCTTGAGGTTGTGTGAATAATTGTATTCATTTCTGTTGGATATATACTTAGGAGTAAAATTGTTTGAATTAAGATAGGCCATCTTTTCAGCTTCCAGTGGCTATTGCCAAAGAGTATTCTGAAGTTCTTTTACCAACGTATGAGTCCATGCAAATGATCTTTAGAGGGTTAGGAAATGTTGCAGACTTCCTTGGTAAGTGAAGAAATTCCTTTCTTGATGATTCTCTCTCTATAAATTCATGACTATAAATGGCACTTAAGTATAAATTTTACCTAATGGAAGACACCAACTTTATTTGTTCTTATTAAACAATTTCTACATTAATTTATTTAACTTAATTATGAATGATTTCTGTGTCCAAATCATTTCTCCACTCTATTTTTTTAGAAAATATTACTAGAAGAAGGCAAAGCATCATGTTGTAACTATCCGTTGCTGTAGATTTCTGAGATCAAAATTGGTCAAATTCTAGTCTTTAAACTATTTTGGAATCTTCTGGTTATTGCAGGTTTATGATGTTTTAAAGAATTACATCCCCCATCCCACCACCATCATTATGTAATAAGAAAGAACAAATCTGACTCCATATTGGATCTCTTCCTTTGGCTCTAACACTGTGTTCTGTTTCCTGTGCTTAGTCATGCTGCTTCTGTACCTTTTGTGAAAGAATGTTGCCTACAGCCTGAAATAGACAGGACAGCCCATTCTCAAGGCTCTGACCTTAAGGGTATAACACTTTTCCATTCATATACAGATTAAAAAGTTGCAAAATAGAGAACAACATTTGTTTTGTTGGAGGTTTACAGGGACACCATGATCTCACATACGTGGACAGCTGCAGGAGCAAAGGATTCTGACACCAAGAAGTTTGAAACTTCCAACCACACCTCCTCCCCTTTTCAGTAGAAAAGGAGCCTGAATTCTGACTTGGGGAAGATGATTCTCCAGGATATTAGTCTTCCATCTTCTCAGTCTGCTGGCTTTCCAAATTAAGTTGTTATTCCTTGTCCCCACACCTCATCTCCCAATTTATTGTCCTGTCACATGGCAAGCAGAATGAATTTGGACTCAGTAACAATTAGCTATTTTATAAATTCCCGAGAGAGAGAGAGAAAAACAAATCTTCCACAGAGCCATGAAATTTTTTTTTCTATTTTTTAAAAAAAGAAGCATGATTAAGCTGAAATTTGAAGTATGTCTAATTCACTTCAGAAGCCCTAGGAAATTTGGAGAAGTATGAGAAAGTTTAGAAAATTAGACTTGTAATACATGCCAATTAAATTTAAAGAAGGAGAGGATGACTTACCTGAAATTAAAAAAAAATAAAAGACATGCCCAAATTGAGAGCCAATCTGGCTGTTGAGGCACAAGAGAGGAGCACACGGGTTAAGGCAGCCCAGGGCAACAAGCTTTCAGTGCTCATTAGGAAAAACTTTTCCTTTGTTCCCCAACGGTGGGCATTCCTTTGAAACATCCCAGAAATGTCCAGCTATCAAATGCAAATCAGTGTAGTTGATTAAATTTAATAAGCAACAACTCTGTGTACAGGGTGGACAGGTAGAGTAATGAGGAGACCGGGCTTGCTTGTACACACCTTTTCCTTTGCTGTCCCACTGGTATTTGTAAGTCAAGGGCTTGGCAAACTGTTAATTCATGGGCCTCGGCTTGTTGGTGAAATATTTTTTTTAACTCTTTATTATGGACATTTTCAAACATTCACAGAAGTAGAAAGCAAGAAGTAATGAATCTGATGGACCCACCACCCAGCCTCAGCAGTGACTGGAACTGGCCCTCTTGTTTCATCTATACACTCACCTAGTCCCACCTCCACCCAGATTACGGTGAAGCAAAGCCTAGCCTCCATAACTACACATTCTGAAATGTCTCAGCATATCCTTAAAAGATAAAGTCTTTTCTTTAAAAATATAGTTGCAGTATCGTTCTCACACTTAAAACAAATTTTCTTGATTTCTGTTTAATATCTTTCTGTTGCATTGATGAGGGAAACTTTGAACTCAAGACTTGGATTCAATAATCATGTTCTTTGCCTTAAATTTCTCATTAGTTCATCACAAATGAGTCTGATACATCTTATGTTCAAACCTATTCAAGTTGATGACAGAGTTTTATTAATAATTACTTTATCTTCTTCTTACAACAGCATTTCTTTTACTTATGTTACCATTTCTTCTTCAGATGGCATTGCCTGATGGAGCAGATACCTGAGGGGTCCTTTTCTATTACTGCATAGGTGTCTTAATTGGACTATGGTGTCCTCCAGCTAGAAATAATTAGAAATGAGTACAAATATAGCATTTTGTTCAGCACTTAAAAATTTCCACACATAATGCCAGTAGACTTTTGGCCAAGGTACCTAGAGTGGTGTTCCTGTGTTTGACACCACGGATTCTCTAGATTAGATTGTCTGATCCCAGTGAGATTTCAGTGACACCATCAGAAACATTTCAGTGTCATTAACCATGGTAACAGTGCCATTTAGTGCTTTGAAAAAGAAGGGTATGCTGCAGGTCCACTTCTGTCTCTGTTAAAAGTCAATGAACGATTAATAGAGAGTGATCAGTGAGACCAGGATAGCTGTACTCCTGCTGGACAGGAATATTCATGTTCTTTCAGAAAGGAATCATCACCAGTGATATCCTTACTTTATACAAAACGTGTAGGTGCTTTTAAGCATCTCAGAAACAGATGGGTAAAGCTTGCAATGAATACAAAGCTGTGTAATTTGGGTCTTTTTAAGAAAAAGAAGAGGTTCAGAATTAGAGTCTCTTTCTTCTCTAAACCAAGAATGGACTATTGTGTTACTTCTACAGGCTGTAACTCAAGATATTATATTGCATTATGCAGCTGTGCAGTGCCAGATTTGAAGGTCACAAGACATTTCCCAGTTACACTGGGTATTACAGTGGCGTGGATGGCTTTGAGTGGGCTGGACTCTACCTCTAAGATGTTTAGCTCTGCATTGCCAGTGGGCAGTGATTACTTTTCTCCACCTCATTTCTTTTCCATGTTGCCAGTTATATCAGGAGAGATGAAGTTATGCTACAATAATAAAACCCCAACATCTCAGAGGCATATTTCTTACTCATATAAAATCTGTTGAGGGTCAAGGCATCTCTCTGGGGGTAGCTGTCCTCTGTGTGTCGGTGGAGTTATGTTCGGAGTTATTTCTTTGAATGTTGTGAAAACTCTATATTTCATGTTCACTATTTTTGTGAGGAGAGAAAAAAAAAATGACACTGTGTTCCCCCTTCTGTATCTTTCTTTTTTTTTTTTCTTTTATCTTTTAGCACCTCTACATCAATATGTGTTTCCATGAACACTTCAGCAGCAGGAAGAGAGAGCATGGAAAATGTGCACCACCTCCTCAGTGCTTCCACATGAAAGTGACGTGGGCCCTTTTCCACCCATGTTTCATTGGCCAAAGCAAGTTACCCAGCCAGGCCCAAGTTTAAGGGGGCAATGATACACAATTCCTCCACATCCTCAGAATGAGAGAGAATTGAAAGTCCTGGTGGGCCTCACAGATGTCTCTCACACCAGTTATATTCTGAAATCATTTCTTGGACTATTGCTAAAACTGTACTTTGTGTTCACCATATTGGTGAAGAGACAAAATGAGGACACTAGCTTTTTTCCCCCTGTCTTTTTTTTTCTTGATTTCTCTTCTTAACTAGAAATAGTTTTTTCCCCCTAAATGTTGTATATGACCACAAACATTTTGATGGCTTTAGATCAGTATTTGTCAAGCTTTAATGTGCATCCAGATTACCCAGCATCTTGTTCAAGTGCAGATTTTGGTTCAGGTGGGGCCTCAGATTCTACAGTTTTAATGAGCTCCCAGGTAATGCTGCTGCTGGCCTGTGGAGCACACTTTGAAGAGTAAGCCTTTGGCCGGTCACTGTATTTAGAGGGGAAGAGCCATCGTGATTTTTGCTGGATTCCAACAGAAATTTAGGCCCTTGGTTTCTTCCCCTCCCCTACATCTGAATTAAGGGCATTGTCTCATGGTGATAGTTGTCAAAACATGTAGGAAGACTGTCAGTGCAACTCCAAAGCATACTTCTGAAAGAGAATTGGTTTTGTGTTCATTCATATTAAAGCAGGACTGCAAAGAAGAAAGGAGACCTAATTGAACACTCAAAGCATCCCATGAAAAGCCAGCGACTAATTATGGCGGGCCCACACAGCAGGGCCGCTGAAGGGAAGAGGAGATACTGAAAACATCTTTATACTCTTTTGCTCTGAAGAGTCCTTCCTGAGATCAAATGCAATTTATGTGAAGGAGGGAGTGACTGACAAGCTTACCCCCAGCCAATCATCTCAGAGACAGGCAGTCAGAGCATTTGTCATCAGGCTTTGATTTTGCCTCATTATTAATAGAACACTGATTTTTCCTCCCTGATCCTTTACTAATTAAGATTTTTGCATGTTTTAAGCATTTCACTTAGCACTCAGGATTCCAGATGAGTTGCCATTTGGCTCAAGGATGCAGATTGACTTCAGAGGGCTGCATTAGAATCATGTGGTTATGCACTTGGGTAGCAATGAGGCTGGACTGGTAAGATCACTCACAGGCACTGCTCGTTTTACCCAGAGCCTGTTTTTTCCTTTTGCTCATTTGTAATGCCAGCCCATGGTGGTGGAATGGGTGTATTGCTATAAATTAACAGCCATGTCTCATACTTCATATTCTGGAGGTGTAATTCAAAGAACTGTCACAAGGAATAGCAAAGCTATATATTCTTCTTTATAGCAATTGTCGTTAAAAAAAAAATCCCAATTACTTTAAATTATCGCAAAATGACTTCAGAATCAACCCCAGACCTGCTGCCCTTGATTTTCTTGCAATTAGTTCAAAGGGCAAGAGATAGAGCAGTAAGTTTTGAGGTCTATTATATAGCAGTTACATTTTTCATTGATCAAGGAACTTTTAGTTTACGACTTCTTTCCTTGGAACTAATTCATTGAAGGAGACAATAATTCTAGGTCCGTTCCCTTATTCTGCTGACACTCAATTTCTAGGGCTTGGATATATTTCACCTCTCTTTTTATCATTAAAATATTTAAAACTCTAACTTAAAATCTTAGCAAATGCTTGGTTTTTATGTGATAAACTGAAAGACACTGGTATTAGCCCAAGGGATTTAGCAGTGCCCAAATCCTGCCTTGGCAAAGCTACTTGTCTTCAGGAGGTCCTGATGAAGATAGACCCATAATGGATAATTACAAAAGGAAACACCCTCTGGGTCCGCATGTTCAATCTCCCAATGCAGGATTCTTTGTTAAACCAGGCTGTAAGAGAAGACTTCTTCTGAAGGTTTTGAGAACATTTTTTTCTTATTCCTAAAATTAAACCCTAATTTTACTATCAACAGGTGAGCATAGGAGCAGCAATCAGAGAAATCAGAGCATCCACCCATAGGTAAGTAAATGAAGTGTGTGATAGGTCAACGACTGCCCCATTGGGAAAGACTCTGGTACACTTAGTCCCTACGCAGAGTGGAGTGGGTGGCTCCCGTGCCATTAGGCATCTTGGAAGGTTGAATTACTTTCTGTGCAATGCTTCTTACCATTTGCTAATTGCAGATAAAGATATCAAGTTCTAGTACAAATTCAGAAACTCTTTCCATAGATCCATCTATTCTTCTACTGATCCAATCATCCACCCATCAATCCATTCATTCAATCTCTAAAGAGGGAAAAAGGCAGGAAGTGATGGTGTCTGTTTCTCCTTCATTTACTCAAATATCTGTTCTGGTGTCATTTCCTCTGCTCCCACGAAAAGCAGTCATGTACAGCAATTGCTTTAAAGATACAAATAAATTTTTTTAAATGTGTTTTAATGGGAGGTAGGATGTACCATAGGGTGTGGTACAAAGAGTACTTTATCAAATAAATGTATCCACAGGCGCTGTGATCTCCCAACTCCAAATCACTCGATTTCCCCCTGTATTTGGAGTGTTGGACATATCCATGGATACACTTTTAAAATAATTATTCTCATTCTTTTTTACTCTCCACCAATATGAAAAGCATATGGAAATGGTCTATAAGTTTAAGGTATTTTTCTCCCCTTAATGGAACTATTCTAGAAAGCATCAAAGGATATTTCTCCTTAGATGTTATAAAATATCTAATCTGATGGAAATTTTATCCAGGATACGTTGCTTTTGGCCATTTTCTAGGTGCTCTCTTGGTCCTTCTGTCCACCCCCATATGACTGCTCTTACCCTGCTGCTCTCCAGCCTCATCTAGCCTTATGCTTCCACTCACTCCTTCTCCTCCAGCCGTTTTCCACCCTTTTCCCACAAGTTCTGTGACTATTACTCCTTCCATTTTTTGCATAATGTCATTTCACAGTTCAGCACAGTGTTCCCTTGGACAGAGACACTTCCCCAGGCCTCCCCAGACTAAATCTAATGCTGTGGCTATACACTCCCGTGGAGCAGGGCCTGGTCTTTATTTTCTCCCCAGAGTCTACAGTGCTTAGTACAGTGCCTGGCACAGTATTCAGAACTCATTAATATTTATAAATAAATAAATAATAGCATCTTACCACATTTTAATGAACATAAGTTGCCCAGACGTTTTGCTCATTTGATCATCATGATGGAATTCTTGGGATTGCTGGGGCCTTTGCTGACACTTTGCTTAGGCTTTACTTAGACTGTCTTTGTCCCGATCTGACCTTTTAACCAGTTCCATGTAGGCGCTGTCATCTTTAATTCAGATGCAGCTGAGAACCTCAGACTGTTTACTCTAAACCAAAGATAATCATTGGGGAATATGTAAATTTACGTCAATTACTTGCATTTATAAAAATTTTCATTTAAACTCATAGTTGAGCTGTACACAGTTGCATAAGTTATTTTAAAAAGTGAAATGCATAGGAGAAAACCTTGTAATTCTGCTGAAGGAGAAAGATGACTGACAGAGAGGAAGATGGAACTATTCATGTTGCTTAAAGTAATTTAGAAAAGTGCCCAAACAGTTCGGTTATGGTCTTGTGACTCTGCCAAAGTCAGATGCAAAAACTTGGCATGTTTGAATTTATATTTTGTCTCTTTTTTCCTTATCCTGCCTGCTTCTTGCATTGCCTTTGAGAAGAAAAGAGAAAAGAGCAGGTCAAGCAAGAGTGTGGAACCTTGATAAGCCACCACATTAAGAGTGAATTTAAAGACCTAGTAAAACTTAAAAACATAAAACAAAACCAAACCACTCACCTGCTGCTATTATTCATAGGTGCTATTATTCATAGGTGACATGCATTGGCCACTCGGAACATTTTATGACAACAGCTCATATGTCTTGATCTTATTTTTTAAAGTTTTTTTTTTATTATTCTAAACCTATGATATTACAATTTTAATCCTTATATTTTTTGACACCAAAACGGTGTAATACTTGGTACTTAATTGCCTTAATCCTATGTAGATGTCTATTCTTTTGGTTCAGAGTGTATGTTTTTCTAAATTAAAAAATATATTCATAAACTGTAAAAAAGAAAAAGATTGTAGGAAGACCTCTTTACTTAATAAAATGAGATCAGCAATACAGGGCAGGAAGGATTAAATGAGGTAATAAATGTGAAATACTCTGTTAAATGTTAGACAACACAGGTCTTATGAAGATGGGTCTTTTTTTTGTATTTAATTGAAGTATAGTCAGTTACAATGTGTCGATTTCTGGTGCACAGCACAATGTCCCAGTCACACATATACATATATTCATCTTCATATTCTTTTTCATTAAAGGTTATTACAAGATATTGAATGTAGTTCCCTGTGATATACAGGAGAAATTTTTTTAAATCTATTTTTATATATAGTGTCTAACATTTGAAAATCTCAGCTCTCAAATTTATCCTTTCCCACCCCCTTTCCCCTGGTAACCATAAGATTATTTACTGTGTGTGTGAGTCTGTTTCTGTTTTATAGATGAGTTCATTAGTGTCCTCTTTCTTTCTTTTTTTTAATTGTAAATAACTTGGCCTCCTGGCTTCTTGGGATTCATTATGTCTAAGACTTTGAAATGGTGAACAGTTTTTAGTGTGTTCTATGTGCCAGACACAATTCTAAATGCCTTATAAATATTAATTTATTTAATCCTTATATCAACTTTATTATGAAATAAGTACTATTATTATCATCCTCACTTATAGATTAAGGTACTGAGGCAAAGGGAAGTCCAATAGCTCGTCAGAGGTGAGAATCACATGACTGGGAAGTGGTGTCTTATAGTTGGAAAATAATGGCTTCCTTCTAGAAAGGTCCACACCTTGGCTGAAACACCACCTCTCTAACTTACCCTTCACTCATCTGGCATGAACTCCACATCTGAGATTCAGCTGCTATGAAGAAAAATCCTCTTCATTTTCCGCTGGAGTGTCTCACTGGCTTCACTTTGTATGTCAGGTTGGTGCTGAGATACAGGCTTTTACTTCAAGACAGGATTTACTGTTCTACTTTATTTTCCTTTCAGAATCCTATGCCAGAGTGCTTTTGAAATTTTGTTATTCTCTGCATCAATGATTTGTCCTTTGAAATAGAGAAATAACATTTGTCATCCTGACATTTGGAGATCCAGACTGTGCTGTTTGCCCCATCTTAGCCTTGTTTTAGGTAGTAAATCAGGCGCGGTGTGGGGCTCCCTTGCTTGGAGATGAGATGTTATTCATAATAAGAGTCTCTTGGTGTCGGCATGTTGTACATATAAGATTTGGCTTTTTTCTTCCCCCCAGAACATTTTACCTCATATAGGAATATTTTTCTTTTCATAGAGTTTTTTGGTTGCCTTCTCCTTTCTTCTTACAAATGGCAAGGGGTTTAGTTGAGCTGTTGGGGCCTTAGCTCTTCTGACGCAATAGCAAAAGTATCTGTTTACTAATCTCCAGTATTTCCCTAAGGTGATTTTGGGGGTACGAGTCTCAGAACTAATGATTTGATGTGACTTTTTGGATGATGAGATCACATCACCTCTTGAATAATCTTTGCCTTATAGACCCTGAAGTTATTTGTATATGTGTGTGTCTATTTCAAATATAGCAAATAGTTCCAAGAATTTCTCAGTCTAAATCTGAGCAGATTTTGAGTCTCAAAGCAAAATCCTACAGGTGTGATTAAGAGCATGGTAAGCTATTTTTTCAGTGCTGCTTCTGAATGTTGTAATAATCATACTTTCAGTTATGCAGGAAAAATGTTTAAGAATGGAAAGTGTTCACTGTAATTTTCTAATTGTCTTTATGCTCTGGATACTCCTGAATTATGCTATGGTTGACATAACTAGATTGGTGTATACAATAGAAGGCAGTTCTTTCACATTTTATGTGTAGAATCAGTGGGAAACAGTGACAGGTAGATAATGTGTCATAGACTTTCTGAAGACGTCCACTGGGGTTGGGAAATAAATAAAGGCATCGAGTTACATTTGAATTTCAGGTAAACAGTGAATAAATTTTAATATATAAATGTGTACCAAATATCACATGGGACATGTTCATACTTAACAAATGTTTGTCATATAGCAGGGCATCACATGTTGTCATTTGCCAAATCTGGCAACCCTGTCCTAGTTCTGGTTAGTGGTACTGTTGCTTCTTATTGGACACTGCTTTTCCTCAGGCCTTCTATTTATAGCTAAGATTTTTATCTTTTCTAAAAGTCAAACCAACCCCAGAATGGGATTTAAACCCATTGTGAAAATAAGTAGGTAAATACATGAAACAGGGCCATGCAAAGATTGTTATTAATTCATTTTTGTCCACTTAAGGCCCAGAAGGAAGAACGGTAAAATCAGCCCACCGGCCCAGTCTGTCCTGGAGACCCGCTGCAGGCCAGGTGGGGAGCCCACGGGGTCTCTTGTTCCAGTCAGCTGTGCAGCTCGCAGACTGGGCCAGCCTTCTTTACTGACAGCAGTGTCACACAGAGTGTGAAAGCAGCTCAGACACCATTATTGCTGTGAGAAAATTCTGCATCCAGTGCACTTCCTTGGTTCCCCTGCTTTCTCCCTGGCCTGCCTTTTGTCCGTCCTTGCCCGGTACAGGTAGACTCTGCCATCACGTGCTGTTGAGGGACCGTGTGCTTATATACTCCACCCCAGCACTTAGCACAATGTTTTGGGCCTTGTATATATTAAAAAAAAATGTTGCACAGATAAAAATGCTATAATCCTATCACAGCAAAGGCCGAAAAAGTGTTTAGATTCTCTTTGGGATGTTATATTAAAAAACATATTTCTATTTGAGAAAATCCTATTTGAAAAATGTTGTTGACTGGGTCCATAATGCTATTTGCTGTGATAGCATTGACCTCTACCATGGGAGTGGGTCTTTTTTCTGAACCCTAAATTGCCAAGCTAATCCCATGCTAATTTATGTAAATTATAGTATTATTAAAACCATGATGAATACACCTTTTCCCTCTTAAATACCAATTAATAAGACTGAAAGTGCCTTCATCAGGGGTTGGAAATAAGGTGAAGTCCCTTTAATTTAACCTTCTCTGTTTTGTTTGTTTGTTTACATAGGATACTTTTACACATTTTCCAAGCTTTGTCTTTCAGTTTCTCCAGTTTTGACTTAATCTGTTGAAAAAATAAACTAAAAGTAATTTTGATATTAAAAAAGCATAATTTCATTTGGTGGATCTCACTCCACCCACTTTTTTTGTGATTCATAAAGTGTGCATCTTTCTGTGGTTAAAACAAAGTGTTGTTTGTCTGAACTTGGATCCAGACACGTGCATTCAAACCTCGGTATTGTTAATTACATCTAGGGAGTTGGGTAGCAGGCAAGCCTTTTCCGTCCTGCCTTAAATACTTATCATCAAGAATGTCATTGGTCCAGATATTAGAACCACCTATAACGAAGAAGAAAAAGAAGAAACTTCTTAAAAAACTGGATCTCTTTTCTGGTTCCAGAAATGGCTAACCACTACTGAGAAAATGCACTAAGGAAAATATATCCAGAACACTGACAGTTCAGTCAGGATTGTTATTCTAACAGAAGAATATTTGAACTCTAGGCAAGGGCTTTGACCCTGCGCCCTTCCCCCAAACGGGCTGTCTGGCTGTCAGACACTCGGAGAACTTTTTCCATCCTGTGACAGCTTCTGCACTGAAAGTGACAGTCCGTCTACGGTGGGACAACATGTGGCTGCTTGATGTAGTGTGGCAGAGGGGAATGTCATTGTTTTTCTAAGGCTCTCGTATGTGACTGGTTCAGTTAATAGTGAGAAAGGTATATCCGGTCACTCCCCGGGGACCAGACAATTCTCGCCAACACACGCGTTCACATCCGCTGAGGTCACTACAAGCAGGGTCTTCACTGATTTTAGTTACTCTCAAATTCTCCCTCCTCACAAGGTTACCTTGTGCTGGACACCTGGGTGAGTAGCACTTCCACCTCATTTCCTCACCTGTCACAGCTCTCAGAGGTCTTCTTCCTCATACAGCAGCGAGGGAAGTAGGTTTGAGTAGCTGAAAGCAAGAGCTGTTACCATGGCCTGTTTTCTCCCGACTTCACTTTTGGGCAGAAGGGTACCACCATTCAAGTGATTTTGGATCCTTTTCTTCTTTAGTAAAGTGTATGAATCTTTTTGCCTAGAATCATCATCCTTATCAAGATATTTATTTGAGTAATTTTTGTGTGTGCAAAACACAGTGTTAGTGCTATATTGACTTTTCCAGTTTTTACTGGCACCCTCCTTAGGAAGCCCACCCTCAAGCTAACCAGCGAGCTGCCTTGGGATTCTGAGTTACAGTGCAGTAAAGGACAGGACCTTCCCACCTTGGGGCTGGGCTTCGTGTTTTGGTACTGCCAAATATTTCTGACTTATTCTGGAAGAAACTTAACTCTGAATTTCCTCCTCATTAGCAGACAAGAGGGGCCGACTGAATGTTCCTTAAAAAGTCCTCCAAATCAACAGTTTAGTGAGGTTAGGTGACGTTTTTAGTCAAAGCGCTTTTCATGATCATGAGAGTGAAGTGACCTTCACTTTAGGCCCTTGTGTTGTGTTATTTCTTTGTATCTGATTTTTTTTCTTTTAATTTAAGTATAGTCAGTTACAATGTGTCAATTTCTGGTGTACAGCACAATGTTTCAGTCATGCATCTTTGTATCTGATTTTGTTTTCGCCTTGTTCTGCAGGGATTGTGCTGTGTCTGCACAACATTCTCTTTCAGATGTACTCACAAAAGCCATTTTTCAGTTTGAGTCTAGAGACACTATCTTCCAGGCATATTTGTGGCACTCTCTCTAGCTCCAAAGGGTAACATTACTCAGAATGGCTCAGTCATCACTAGTCAGTGTTCAAAACATAGACTCCTTTTTTTTTTTTTTTTTTAATAGGCAAAGCCTGCCTGTGGTTTCAGGCTGCTCTCGAGTGTTCATACATTGCCTCTGTTTTTTCTCTAGAAAATGGCCTTACTCTCTTTGTCTCTACTTTGAATAAGAACAACAATAACAAATTGATTAGAGTGCTTCATTTGTAAAGGAAAGGAGGAGGCTGAGAGCAGGATGAGGATGTGTGTGGGTGTGTTTGTGTGCGCTGGGGGAGCTTCAAGGAGGAATATCATTTGCGAGATGTTTTCCTGGAGGAGCAGTTTTGAATTTGTTTTGGTGTAAATTGAGCCAGAAATTCGAAAATAAGAAGAGACTTCATAAACACTTGCTCTCTCTATAACCACCTTGTTAAATGCAGCATTTGGACCAATTTCACTTTTGTAATTCCATTGTACACTTGGGGAAGGAGAAGGCGTTTTGCATTTTGCAGAATCTGGTGTTTGGGTATTTGGAGAAGGCCGCTTTGCCCACTAGGTCACAGTAAATGACTACAGATGCTGAGAATATGTTCACGGTGTCAGCAGTGAGATCTTTGCCACACAGATTGTGAAAAATTACAGGAGGGCAGGAAATAATTTATTTTGCTAACAGTGTATTTCCCATCTGCAGTTTGTATACCTGTGGAAGCTGAAAGGGCACTCATTTTTTTAGCTTTTCCTCGCTTTCCCTCCTCAAAGTCTGTCTCCTTTCTTTAACAGACGTGCAACATTTGAAGCCTTGAGTTCAGATAAGCATTATTAAAAGCAGCCTTTATAGTCCACTGGGGATTAATTTAATTGTTTTGATATGTGTGTTTGCAATAGTTTCAAGATGCTACAATGTAGATAGAGTTCTTGTTTTAAAAAAATGGTTTAGATAGGTTGATTCATTTTGCTACCCAGCAGGATCTGATAGATTTTCTTCTTTGCAATTTAATTTTAGGAAGAGCAAACAGACAACCCCATCCACATACACAAGCACACATCACACAAATATATATACCCAGTATAGAAGTGACCTCCAGACTAGGCAAGAAGTGTTTTCTTACATGGAAGTTGGTTGGGTTTTAATTAATTTTTAACAGTTTGTCTTACTTTGGTCCATTTTTCCATTGGATGACCTATGATATATTAAATAGATACTTCTATGACTTTGTTCTTACTGAACCTTTATTTTTCAATAAGGGAACCCTCCGGATTCTAGTCAAATTAAAGAGCTTGTTGTCTTTATATGTTGAGGATGAGCAGGTGTATTTTATTTTACTTGTTGGTTTGTAGCTGACACAGTTAGAAAACCCTTTTGTCCTGTTTTTTCAAGTTGCATGGGAACTGCATTTCAGTGCTGAACAGGTAGGTAGAGTTATAAATCATATGTGTTGTAGATATGCTAATAACAAGTTATTCTTTTCTTATGGCTTTTCCAAGAAATCATTCTGGAGGAGAGGCAGTGGGAAGTATGTCTTGCTAGTTTGGGAGCACACAGAGAGTGACTGATACTCAGGAAAAAAAAAAAAAAAGAAAATGTTTAATTTTTATACTTTCACCTCAGTTTGAAATGTAGATGAAAGTTGCATTTTTATTTATGGCTTGAAGGATAGCAAAGTCTGATAACAAATAATAAAGAAAGATGGAAGCCTCAATAGCAGATTTCATGCTGAAAATGTCATCATTTGTCACATGTTGGTAGTTAAAAAAAGGAGAAAATCCTTAAATTTGTGCAATACTCCAAACTTTAAACTTAGCTGAAGTTGCGATGTGTGGTAGGCAGTCAAAGAGCACATGCAAAGACCCGGGCTCTTCTCTTTATCAGGAGTTGGCCTGGGTCCACTCTGGAAGCCTAGGAACAATTCTGTGTGAGAGTCAGCTTTAGAGATGGTCTCCCTCTTTCCTGACATTGTGGTCTTAAAAGTGCCTGTGTTTTCACAATCTTTGTAAGACATAGAGAAGGAGAGACTTTGATTACAAAGACTATTGCAGGGGGAGGGTATAGCTCAAGTGGTAAAGTGCATGCTTAGCATGCATGAGGTTCTGGGTTCAATCCCCAGTACCTCCACTGAAAAACCAAATAAATAATAAACCTAATTACCTCCGCTCTGCTAAAATAAAAGAAAAAAGAAAAAAAGAAGAAAGACTATTGCAATAGGGAGATTGCTTTGATCTCAGAAATCTGCAAGCATGTCAAAATCATAGAAAGGTTTTCCCCTGTTACAAAGATTTGCACTAATACACTGTGCCTCTGGCCATAGGAGGACCTACACTTTTCACAGAAAGACAGGGGTCAAAAATAGAGTGGGTGTGTATAGCTCAGTGGTAGAGTGTGTGCTTAGCATGCATGAAGTCCTGGGTTCAATACCCAGTACCTCCATTAGGTAAATAAATAAATGTTAAAAAAAAATGAAATAAAATTTTCAAAAAAGAGGCTAAGGATGTTGAATTGGTGCATATGGTGGTGTGGAGGTTAGAGGTGGCATGGAGCAGCCTCAAGATTTCTCCTGGTCACCTAATAGCATTAATGCTCTGTAAAATTAACTCTGTTTAGAGCAGCTAGTCTCCAGGTGTATCATGGAATCAGGGCTTTTATACTGAGAATTCTATTTTAGTACCTCACAGCTGTCTTTTTTGCTTCCTGCAACCTCCACATCACACTCTGCATCTCTGCCTGCCATCCACAAACGTATGAAAACACAGTAAGATGGATCCCAACCCCTATTTCTGTTTGTACTTGGAGATCTCACCAGCTGATCTCCATACCTCCCTTTTCTAAAATGTCACCTGATAATAGTTAGATATGTGACCCATTTCTTAGGGTGGCTGTGTTACACAAGCTCGTATGTCACATAAAGATGTAATAGTGGAGAACACATTCTGGGGCTGGGGGGTTGTCCTTTCAAATACTATCATTAATGTAGTTACGTTCTCTCTTTGAAAGAATGATGGTACTTAGATGATCAAAGATGGATGGAGATTAAAAAAAGACAGGATAAATAAAACATGTCTTAAGAATATAGGATTGTATTCCTTAAAGTCCTTTTTTGGTACATATTTCTTTTAGAACTTTAAGAAGCATTTGGACACCATGAGGAGACCTGAATGATTAAAAGTAAATGAAAATATTTTCAATGCTAGTTTTTATGGCTATGATGTAGTAAATTGAGAGAGAGTGTCTAAACACAGACATTGCAGTCAGGTGGCCTGGGCTTTTATCTCAGTTTTACCTTTTATTAACTGGAGGACCTTGGGCAAGTCGTCCAGTCTCTTTGAACATTACCTTCTTTGATTAGGAATGGTTATCAAAGGATCCTAATGAGATGGTGCAAGTGTGTATAAACATGGAAGGTGTATGAAAATGTTAGATATCGTTGGTAATAAGCAGTTTCCAACCCTTTCTAGAAACATTGCCTGCTTGCAAGTTAATTAAAAACTTATTAGCTATGATATGTGTAGAGGAAAAAAGAGTGAACAGGGAGTGGCAAAGCAGACTTCTAAAAGATTGGGACAATTATGTAAATAGCTTGAATTTATTGATTTAATGCTAATTATTTTTAGCTTGAGTGAGTTTGTCAGACGTTTAATGGTTACATTCATACATCTTAGCTAGTTGGTTTGGTTTAATTTTCCATGTAATTTTCAAGGCAGCATTGAACAGCCAACAGCTATCATATGGGATATTAGAGAGCATTGCAGTTACTTTACATTGAAGAGTTGTCATTTTGGGCAATGGTTTTAGAGAAAAATATAGTAATAAATGCACTGTTAGATTTATATCTATCCATTCCATTGGAGGAGATTCAAAAGAAAAGAAAATATACATCCACAACCCTAATGAAGGCAGTTTTATTTCAGTGATTTACATATATAACTTTCATTCTTAATGCTATAATGAAGATAGAGTGGTCGAGACTGTCTTTCCACTAAAGAAGACTGTTGAAACTCCCTTGGTGGGAAACAGAAGAGCCACTCATTTATAAGGCTCATGACTTGAATATCTGTGACCTGTGTTCACAGAAACTGTGACCACAATTCATTGTTGGAAAATGTGAATTCTTAATAAAACTTCTGGAAGTCCATAGATTTCAGAAAAGCATATATGGCCTAGGAGCAATAAGGATAAATACAAGTAAATTATTTCTCTGATTATTTATAAGGGGAGTTTTTAGAGAAGCCCATGGAAGGCTGTAATTCATCATGAGACTCCAAGTAGGGACACCCAGGAAATTGCTCTGGTGACCTCCAAGGTGCTGTGTTTACCTTTCTGTAGCTCCCAGTTACGTGCAGTGGCATCCTGTAGTGACTGGATCCTGTAGGAGGAGGTCAAAAGAACATTCCTTAAGTTCACAAACAATCAGAGTGCTAGAAATTTGAGGGCCTTTAATATCATCTGGCTTAACCTTCTTGTTCGGTGGATGAGGTGAACAAGATTAAAGTCATTTGTCTGAGTTCCACAAATACTTATTGCCCCAAGGAACCAGGTGACGGTAATTAACAATTATCATGTACTTGTTATTTTTCAGTATATTCTATATCACAAAGCTACATTTAGGTATTGTTATATCTATTTCACAGATGAGAAAATTGAGGTTCAGTAAGGATAAGAAACTGGCTGATAATTGTCAGGATTTGAACCCAGAATGATCTCACCTTTCCAATATGTCACAGTGTCTCCTCAGAGCCAGAATTAACGATGGTGAAGAAATCCACCTTGATTTTAAAGCACCAGTTTCTTTTTCTTTCGTATTATGATTTGCTCTGAAAGGTGTTGAGTATGTTCAGCCAGGGTGGAAGAAATAGTCCAAGAAGGGAGACAGGAAGAAAAAAATTCTATGAAGATGAATGAGTATCAGTGCCAGAATGAAGAAATTGGTAAGTGGATGAACATGACAGAGCAGAGTAAGAGAAGGAAAGTACATCGACTCCTTTGGGAGCTATGTAAAGATCTGAGAGCCTAGAAAATTAAGCTGTACCTTTGCTGGAAGATACAGAGCAGTAGACTAGATGAGATCCTTATGATGCAAGAAGCACATGGGCATTGGTAGGAAGGATAAATACATCTATAACTCTTACGAATTACTGATGGTTAGTATCTTTCAAATGAGGGTTCCAGAAAAAAGTAAATTGACATGCCTATCCAGGAACTGAGCTGTTTTCTGGGGGCATAAGTCTAAGCTATAAATGAGACCTGCTTTGACTCATTATACCCACTAATCAATTAACTCCAGCTGGGATTGAATGAACAAACAAAACATTTGTTTCCAAACCATGTTCCAAAGGAAATTTCAGTAAGAGGGAAAGAAAGGCTCTGTGCTGAAATAAGCTTAGGCAATATCACATGCTGAATCTTTGCTCTTGGACAGTTTTAGGAAAGCAATCTGGTAGACTTTGTTTAGCCCAGAATTTTTTAAAGCTATTTGGCCATGCAATACTTTTCCAGTAACATATGTATTAGTGTATGGAACAAAGTTTTTCAACATCTGGTTCTTGAATACTTGGTGATACCCATTGGCCTGTCAAGTGATTTGATATTTACAAAGAAAAAAAGGAAAGAAATACTTCTGTTTACATATATTTCACTACTTTGAAATAGATTAATTATTAGCTTTTTAGAAATTCCAGTAGTTTTTATTTTTATTTTTTTTAACAGTCTTATATGTGCTACATGTACTAAACTGGTCAGTTCATCTTGGCTTGAATTTCAGTTATCTGGTAATAGTTTGTTTTAGTTAAAGTATTTGTACATAATTTGCTTAATGGTTAAGTTGAGTTCACGTTTTATTTTTACAATTGTTTTGCATTTTAGCTCCAATTCATGAAAAGTTGATTAAGATGTTTTATAAAAGCGTAAGAGCCATGATAAAAATTGTAAAATAAATGCATCATCTCAAAATCATTTGTGTATAGAACATGTATCTGTATGTTATCAAAAAAACCCCAATAAATCAAGTGTAATAAGTTCATACAAGCATCCCAAGAGAAAACTGCAGGTAAGCGATACAATGAATATTCAGATGGATATGTGAAAATGTTTTTATAGGATCTACAGTCTATTTATTTCTAGAATTCTCTCAAATATAGAAAAAAGTGTATTTATTGTGATGCTTTTTTCAAAGTACTGGTAAATCAGTCAAATCAAACAGACTCTTCTAGAACAAGAATGAAAATAAAATTATGCTTATTCAGAGACTTGCTGAGATCTCCCAGTTGTCAGAGCACAGTGGTTATAAGCTTCAGGGACAAGAAAAGGAAGCGAAAGGCATTTGGTGAAACTGGGAAGCTAGAGAAACTCCAAATCCTTGGGAGCTTAAAAAATTTATACAAGACATTATTAAATCTTGTCATTAAATAAAAGAAGATAGTAAATTTACTGTGAGATTTAAAAAATTGAAGTATAGCTGCTTTACAATACTGTGTTAGTTTTAGGTGTACAACAAAGTGATTGAGTATTTTTGCAGATTATATTCCATTATAGGCTATTACATGATAGTGGGTATAATGCCCTGTGTTATACAGTAAATCCTTGTTGCTTATCTATTTTATATATAGTAGTTTGTATCTGTTAATCCCATACTCGTATTTTGCCCCACCCCTCTTCCCTCTCCTCTTTGGTAACCACAGGTTGTTTTTCTGTATCTGTGAGTCTGTTTCTGTTTTGTATACACATTCATTTGTATTAGTTTTTAGTTTCCACATATAGGTGATATCATATAGTCTTAGTATTTGTCTTTCTCTGTCTGACATTTCACTAAGCATATTTTCTGGGTTCATCCATGTTGCTGCAAATGGCAGTATTTCATTTCTTTTTATGACTAAGTAATATTCCATTGTGTGTGCATGTGTATGTGTGTGTATGTATATATATATACACTATATATATACACACACACTATATATATACACACTATATATATATAAATAAAACATCTTCTTAATCCAGTTATCTGTTGATGGCCACTTGGGTTGCTTCCATGTCTTGGCTATTATAAATAGTGCTGCTGTGAACACTGGGATGCATATATCTTTTCAAATTACTGTTTTTGTTTTTTTTCTGGATATATACCCAGGAGTAGAATTTCTGAATCATTTGGTAGTTCTCAGTTTTTTAAGGAACTTCTACTGTGGGATTTCTTGATTCTACATTCCTCAAAAAAAAAAAAAAAAGAGTCCTGTTATTGTCAAAAAGATTATAAACTGGTATAATTAACACTGAGAATGAAATATAAAATTTTGCAAGTTATAATTTAAAAATCTAATAACAGTGTTGGATGCTGCCTAATATCAAGAATCTATGATTTAGAAAGGCATTATTATCATGTGGTTACTAAATACTAAGCAATTTCAGTGAGACAACACCAGTGATATGCTGAACTGAATACACTCTCAGTAAGTACATAGTGAATTTATGAATGAAATGTACTAAGTGTCTCTGTTTTGGTCATCATAAATATAATACCATGGAAAGATTTTTTTTTTTAATTATAAGTGATCGTATGTGAGCTGGGCTGCAGAGTAGAAAAGGTAGTCTCAGATTGGTATGTCAGAATATGAGCCATTTGTATAGGAAGAACAGCGTTCCTGGGTGGATAAAAGATTGCCTTGAACACTGCGGAACAAGCAGCTTTATTCACAGTCAATATCTGATTGGACACAGTTTCTTTCTCTTCATTCAATGAAGTGAAACAGTGAAAATTATGAATCCAGTGACATTATTGTCAGGGCTTGTACTTCTTTTTAGTGTGTTTGAGAAGAAATGGACAGATTCCACAGGACTGGTTTTTCCCTGCAGTATTCTGGCAGTAAATGCGAAACAGGGACTCTCACCCATTTTTGAAGTGAAGATGATGCAAACAAAATATTCCTTGTTGATGCTTATTATGCCAGTAATTTCAATGACTTATTCAAATGATGAATGTTAGTGATGCATTTGAATCTTAAAGTCTAAACTGCTTAAAAACAAGTAACATGCTTTTATTTTTTAAAGTATAAAGATTTCAAATAAGACTAAATTATGAAGCAAATGGCTCAAACCATGAGATAATTCTTACCCACTGATGATTTTCTTCACTTACCAGAGAGAAATATTGATAATATAACAAGAGTACATTTTACATCAATATCAGAATGCTACCACAAAATTACTTTCTGGGGCCAAATACAATGTAGCAAATGGAAATAATTCTATTTGCTACAGTCTTCCAAATTAAACATTTTCATGTGGTGCAGTTGCAAATTTATATTCTGAAGGAGCATTGAAAATAGTGTTTTGTCATAGGTAAATACTATACTTTATGATTTGATGAAGAAGGCATTTGATTTTATTCTAAAATTATGAACAGCTACACTGGGGTCTGATTTCATAAAGTTGTTTATCTTTAGAAAAATAATTTTTAAAAGCCCATTTACACAAAAAATATTATGTGAAAATAGTCAAAGAAAAACCTTCCCTTTTGACCATTTTACTATCTATGTGAATAACGATTTATTTAATATTATATCATATTTTGAAAATAAAACTAATATTACAAAAGAAAGAAACTGCGGGAGAAGGACCATTCTAATTCATCAGAAAGTTTCTCTTTTTGTAAAAAAAATCTTGGCTTCCTAATCAAGTCTTTTTGAAACATAAACTTTATACCATAGAAGTGGTGTCATTTAGATGTTAGAGGTACAAATTGGAAGATTGTTTTTTGGGTGCTTAATTCCTCAGCCTACTCTATATGGCATCAGCGTTTATAGACCAGAGTTGTTTTGATGTTTTACCCAAGATTTGTACAATTTATTTTTGATATGGTGGTTATGATACTGCATTGAATTATCTGTGTGTGTATTTCCTTAAAAAATGAAGCGTACCAAACAAGTATTTTGGTTTCAAGACAGAAATCAGTTCTGGTTAAATTTAAATGGAAAAGGTATTTGTTCAAAAGAATTAATTTGTTATGTCGCTTCTTCAACAAATATACGCTGAGCAGCTACCATAGGCTAAGCCCCATCCTGGGCTTAGGGGACAGAGCAGAGTCCTATTCTCAGGAAGTTTCTATTTCTACTAGGGAAGACGGACACTATACAAACAAATATGTAATATTTTGAACATTGAAAATTGATGTAAAGAAAAATAAAGCAGGCTTTGGACATTGGAATTGATGAGAAGTACATGAATTAGGCTTAGAATAACATGAACAAGGAACGCTTAGCAGTTGGCCACAGCCAAAACAGTCTGGGAAAGATGTTGCTAACTCTGCCCTGGGAACTGAGCACTGGGACTCTGAGCATCAGCTTCTGTCCCTTGACCCAGCTTGTGGACCTCACTCCAGAGTCAGAGTGTAGGTCTTATATCCATACTTGAGCTTTGCAGAGAGATTGTCTGCTCCCTTTCACCATTTCTGGTGCAAGTGTGTCTCTGTCCCCCACCAATCTTGTGTTTTCCCCCAAATTGCGGATGCCAGATAAAATACAGGATAAATAGTTATATTAGAATTTTAGAAAATAACTGTTAATTTTTTAGCATAAGTGTGTTCAAACTTAATTGAGTGTCCTGTATTTGTTTTTGCTAATTCTAACAACCCTACTCCAAATAGGAAATGTGTCTGGATGCTGAGCAGCCCCAAAATGACAAGTGTCCATTAAAATCAGTTCAATGTGAAGATTCAAGGAAGACCAATACATAAAACCAGAATCATAGTTCTGCATTCTGAGTGCTATATTAGGCATGTGCATAAAGATCAGTGGGGGAACACCCGAGGAAGCATTTTTTTTTTCTGGCTAGAAGTTGGATGGAGATCTGGCCAAAGCTGCAGATTGGGGGTGAATTTTGAGCTGGGTCTCAAAATGAGTACAGGTTTGCCCAGTAAGAAAAAAGAGGGAGAAGGGCTTCACCAGCAGAGAGAATGACACGGACCAAGTGGCTGTCATAACTTTGGTGTGGTTTACATGAAGAGTTAATGTGTGTAAGGATTGGAGACAGGTCTGGACAGGGAGCTGGGGGCGAAGTTGGGAAGGGTTTTCCATCATATTAGAAACAGGGGTCCTTTGGATACTTTTGAACTGGAGATGAATTTTGAAAGCTTGCTTTAACTATGAAGCTAAATTTGTGAATTTGATTTTGGTTTTATGTGCTGTGAAAACATCTTAAGCCCCCCAGAAAAAAACAAAAAGTTAGGTCATTCAGTTACAATTAGAAGTGTGCTTGTTGGATGGGAAGAGACTCTCAGTGTCTGGTTTGTGGGGACTTTGAAAGGGTGGCATAAAACCAGTAGGAATGGTAAACGAGATGGTGATTTACAGTGCTGGGTGTCATATGTGGTGAAAACCTGTGAGGCAACCGGAGTGCCTTTGGTGCGGTGTGCCGAGATGGCAGTTAGGCTGTGTGAAAATGAACGTGAGACAGGAAGACGACCTCTAAGGTGACAAGTGGGTGAAGGTTCATTAGATGTGTTACAAGTTAATGAGGCTGAGGGTCAATAAGTATAATGACTTACCAGGCATTCTGTATCAAGGGTGCATTTACCTGCTTTCCCCAGACCACTCAGAGAAGAAAAGTTGAACCCTTGAAATTAAATCATAGGTTTTATCCAAGGAAAAAGTGTGTTGTAGCAGAAAACATAGTAACTATTTGATTACTTTGAGATTTTTTTTTAATTCCGAGAGCAGACTCTTGTGGGCTTTGAAGACTTTGATATATCAAATTAAGTAGTTTCCTAATTTATCTAAAATTTTTTGCATATTCTACACACATACATACATTTAATTTTAACTATTTCTGAGTATATATGCTATTAGAGAAAGAGAAGCCAGAGATAAAACAATTACTAGCATAATTTTTTAAATGGCTTTTTAAAAGAGTTGTTGAGAAAGTGTACTTGACTATTTTTAAATTTCATTATTTTAAAACCTGCCTCTGTCTCCCACATTAGTATGAATAATGAGGGGTTTGTGTACAAATCTTCTGAATAGGCCCTATAATTAGTCATGTAATAGATTTATGCCATTATACTGTAGAAGATATACACACAAACATATACACACATTTACAAACATGCAATGCAAACGGGTATTTTTGAAATTCGTATTTTGTTAAGGGCTGATAATTAGTGTTGAGTACATATAATAGAAGAACATACAAGCTAGGACCAACTTTGCTAATGAGCAGGAAGTGTGCATTGAAGTAAGGGAAAATTAGATAGAGATAAATGAAAAACTGAACTGAACGCAGCAAGAGGAAATGTTGAGAGTGTTTGGTCTAATTTGATTGAGCTGAGTTTCTGAGAACATAATCTTCTAAGGGAATAACCCTGGAAACCCATGGATAACTAGGGGAAGTAGAGTGCCATTCTGAGGGTGCCAAGGGAATGTCAGGTTTCGGCTTGATGCAAAGGATTATTAGCCATTATATGGCCAGAAATGACTCTGTCATCTTTAAAAACAGAAGTTCTAGTTCATCATGGAGCAGAGTGTTCTGGAGATTACAGAAGAGTTAGCCCAAGTCAGATAAAACTTTATTCATTTCAATAAAGTTCTACAATTTTCCTGTGGTGATCCAGAATACTTTTTGGTATATCTACTCTTTAGTACTCTGTATTCTTTGATGCAATTGTAAAATATCATTTACTTTTAATAAAGTTTTCTGGTTGTTTCCTGCTCTTGTGTAGACATGCAGCTGACGTTCATATACCCAGATGACTTGTCCATAGGTTCCATAACTCTGGGTTTTTCAAATGTAATTGATTATTTCATTTGCAAATAATAGCAGCTTTATTTTCTTAATTGTGATCTGTACATTTCTGATCTCCATTATGCTAGTTAGGGCCTGTAACTCATTATTGAATAGAAATAGCAGTAATGGCACTCCTGTACTGTTCCTGCCTATATTATTATTTTTACATTTTTATTTTATTGTGGTAAGAACACTTAACCTGAGATTTACCCTCATAAGAAATTTCTAAGTGTGCAATGCAGTATTGTTAATTGTGGGCACAATGCTGTATAGCAGATATCTACAACTTTTTCATGTTTCATAACTGAAACTTTATGCTCATTGATGAACAACTGCCCATTTCTCATGCTGTTCCTGTAGCAGCTGGATAATTTTGTACTCTCACCAACAGTACAAGGGTTCCAATTTCTCCATATCCTCCCCAACGCTTGCTGTCTGTGTTTTTTTTGTTTTTGGGGTTTTTTTTCATAGTAGCCATCTTGATAGGTGTGATGTGAAATCTCATTGTAGTTTTAATTTGTACTCCCCTAATGATTAATGATATTGAGCATCTTTACATATACCTGTTGGCCATTTGTGTGACTTTTTTTTTTTTTTTGAGAAATGTCTGTTTAAATCTTCAGCCCAGTCTTAAATTGGTTTTTAGTTTTTTTGTTACTGAGTTGTCAGAATTCTTTATATATTTTGGAAATGAACTCCCTCTCAGATACATGGTTTGCAAATATTTTCTTCCATTTTGTAGGTTGACTTTTCATTGTTGATTATTTCCTTTGCTGGGCAGAAGCTTTCTACTTTGATATAGTCCCACTTTTCTGTTTTTGCTTTTGTTGCTTATGCTTTTAGTATCATATCCATGAAATCACTACCAAGACCAATGTCCCTGTGGAACAAGATTTCCCCCATGTTCTCTTCTGCAAGTTTTATAGTTTCAGGTCTTCGTTTTAAGATTTTAATACATTTTAAGTTTTTAAATCCACTTTCTGCATGGTGTAAGATAGGGGTCCAGTTTCATTCTTTTTCATGTGGTTGTTGAGTTTTCCCAACATCATTTATTGAAGAAACTACTTTTCTCCATCGTATATTCTTGGCTCCTTTGCTGAAAATTAATTGATCATATATGCATGGATTTATTTCTGGGCTCTCTATTCTTTTCTGTTAATTTATGTTACTATTTTTATGCCAATACTGTTTTGATTACTATAGTTTTGTGATATGTTTTGAAATCAGGAATTATGATTCCTTCAGCTTTGTTCTTCCTGCTCAAGGTTGATTAGGCTACTCAGAGTCCTCTGTGGTTCCCTATGAATTTTAGAATTGATTTTTCTATTTCTGTAAAAAATGCCAATGGGATTTTGATGGAGATCACGTTGGACCTGTAGATCACTTTGGGCCATATGGGCATTTTAACAACAGTATGTCTTCCAATCCATTGACATGGGATTTTTAAATTTGTTTTCATCTTTAATCTCTTTCATTCATGTTTTGTAGTTTTCAGTGTGTAAGTCTTTCACTTCTTTAGTTAAATTTACTCATTAGTGTTTTATTCTTTTTGGTGCTATGGTGTAAATGGGATTGTTTCTCTAATTTCCTTTTCAGATTGTTCATTGTTAGTGTATAGAAATGCAACTCATTTTTGTTTTATTGATTTTGTATCCTGCAGCTTTACTAAATTTGCTTATTATTTATAACAGTCTTTAATGGAATCTTTCTTGTTTTCTATATATATGATCATGTTATCTGCAAATAGGACAATATTACTTTTCCTTTCTCATTTGGACATCTTTATTTCTTTTTCTTGCCTAATTTTTTTCTGGCTAGGACCTCCAGTACTATATTGAATGGAAGTGGTGAGAGTGAGCATCCTCACTTTATTCCTGATCTTAGAGGAAAAGCTTTCAGTTTTTCACTGTTGACTATGACGTTAGTTGTGACCTTTTCATATATAGCCTTTAATATGTTGAGATACTCTCCTTCTATTTCTAGTTTGTTGAGAGCTTTTATCTTGAAAGAGTGTTAAATTAGCCAAATACTTTTTCTGCCTCTATTGAGATGATATGTGATTTTTATCCTTTATTCTGTTAATGTGATGTATACTGTCGACTGGTTTTCATTTACTGAGCCAATCTTGCATCTCAGGATAATCCCACTTGGTCATGGTGTAATATTCCTTTAATATGCTGTTGAGTTCGGTTTCCTAGTATTTTGTTGAGGTTTTCTGCATCTATATTCATCGTGGATATTGGCCTGTAGTTTTCTTTTCTTATAGTGTCTTTGTTGGGCTTTGGTGTCAGGGTAATTCTTTCATCTTAAAATGAGTTTGGAAGCACTCCCTTTTACTTTTCATTTTTGGGGAGGAATTTGAGAAGGGTTGGCATTAGTTCTTTAAAATGTTTGGTAGAATTCACCAGTGAAGCCATCTGGTCCTGAGCTTTGCTTTTGGGAGGTTTTTAATGACTAATTCAATCTCTTTCCTAGTAATTAGCCTGTTCAGATTTTTGGTTTCTTTATGATTCAGTCTAGGGAGTTTGTATGTTCCTAAACATTTATTCATTTCCTCTAGGTTGTACAATTTTTGGTATACAATTGTTCATAGTTGTCTGTATTTTTGTGGTATTAGTTATAATGTCTTCTCTTTCATTTATAATTTTATTTGCATCCTCTCTTTTCTTAGTTTAAGTCTAGATAAAAATTTGTATATTTTGATTATCTTTTCAAAAAATGCTCTTAGCTCCATTTTTTCTATTGTCTTTTTAGTTTCTATTTAACTTATTTCCATTTTGATCTTTATTTCCTTCTTTCTACTAACTTTGGGCTTCATTTGTTTGCCTGTTTTCCAGTTCCTTGAGGTGTAAATTTAGGTTGTGTATTTGAACTCTTTCTATTTTCTTGATGTAGGCATTTATTGCTATAGAATTGACTCTCAGAACTACTTTTGTTGCATCCCATAAGTTTTAGTATGTTGTGTTTCCATTTTAATTTGTCTGAAGATATTTTTTTTCTTTTGACTTATCCCTTGACCCATTGTTCTTTGGTTGTTTGGTAGCATGTTGCATTTCCACATATTTGTGAACTTTCCAGTTTTCTTCTTGTAATTGGTTTCTAGTTACATATCTCTGTGGTATGACCAGGAGATGGGCACTCTTCCCCGTTCCCTCTGAGCTGAGCCCTGACTAAACAGCCATGGTGAGTGCTTGCATACCTGTGAACAAGGGCTTCTCTGCTGTAGTCTGATCTTGTGGGACTGTGGACACAAGCCTCACTGGCTTTCAGAACTGTTTAAGAGATTTGTCCCTTGGGTGGGAGTCTTAAAAGTTAGGATGCTAAATGTGAGATCAAACCCTCCACTCCTCAGGGAGGAGTTGAGAATTACGTCCCAAATATATGATGCTGTGTCAGGAGTGGGGTTTATGGCAAAAGTGTGTCTCAGCCTTTACTGTTTCCATGTGGGTATTTTCTCATCTGCCAGATGTGTAGGAGCCTTTCAGTTAGTTTCTGGATTTCTTTCAGAAGAAATTGCTCCATGTGTAACTGTACATTGGTGTGTCTGTGGGAGGAGGGGAGCTTACCCATGTCACCATCTTGGTTGACCCATGTATTTTAAGTTTAACTTTACCTGATATTAACAAAACTAGTCAAGTTTTATACTGGTGTATATTTCCCTGATAGGTCATTTTCTACTGCCCCCCCCCCCCAATATTTGTATGTCCTTTCACTTTTGGCGTGTTCCTTACAAGTGGCATGTATCTTTCCATCTTTAACTTAATTTTCCAATTTAGTGTATTTATGTAGATTGTAATAATGGATATATTTGGGCCTATTTTGACCTATTTTACCAGTTTATCATTTAAGTTTATTTCCTTTTCTGTTTCTTTCTTACTCTTTGTTACTTTTATGATTTGAGTTGATATTTAAACCTCTCTGAATAAGACAGGAACATAAGACCTTCCTTATCAATGGATTTCCCACCTCTTGACCCAGATCAATGCCACTCCTCACCTCTCTGCCTCCCCTCTTCTACACACACACATACACACACAAACATACACACACACACACACACACGAACAGTTCAAAATAGCTTTACTATTCTCGAGATTTCAGTTTTTTGCATTTTCAATCTTTAGTTCTTTCAGGGTTGATCTTGACTAAGGGATCCAACCATTTTGCTGGATTTACATCTTACCAGAACTGGAACCCTATTTTTTAGAGTTGGTGTTTATTCTACAGCTTTTTTCGACTGTAGTTTGTATCCTCTTGTGTAGCTGGTTCCCTGAAGTCATTTATGCCATAGTTAAGTGGAACTGCAATTATAACCGGTATATTTTGTGTTTTGCTTTATATGAGGCACTTGGATGAAAATTACAAAAGGCCTTCTTTTTTCTTTTTTTTTTTGGGGTGTGTGTGTGTTAAAGTTTAATGTAACTTTTTTTTAAGGTTAAAATTTGAAATTTATTTCCCCATAATTTTTAAAATCACTAGTCTTTATTTCAAATGCTAGAGAGGGGACAATTTGAAGATAGGAATCCCTATGTACTCTCACCCCATTTGGAGAAATATTTGTGGTTACTCAAAACCACTGGTTTGGTTTAGATTCAGTCCCTCTCAGGCCAGTGTTGTCCACAAGTTCTGTAACGCATTTGGAAAATCTGATATGGGATTTTTCAGTATTATGATAATATTTAGGGGTTGGCATCCATTACTTTGTTGTATTTTTCATTTTTCATTTTTCATTATTGGGTACTCAACCCTGTGGATCCTAAAACATGATTTTTTTCTGCCCTTTGAGACACTTCTCTCTAGAGTGAACTCATTTTATCACCTTATCTCACAACTGATATTTTAAACTGGATTTGCTATTATGTCTGTTTATTAAACAAGTATGACTGCCACAGAGACTAGGTTATGCTGAAGGTGTTTGGATTGCACATTCTTAAAATTCTTTCAGTCAGAAAATATTTATTGAGAATATGCCATGTGTCAGTCTTTGCCCTGGTAATAGAAAATTTAGTGATAAATAAGTCCAGCTATTCCTGCCTTTTTAAATGACGTAAACGTAGAGAACGGAGTTAATACCCCATAAGATTCAGACTTCAAATTTCAAATTTGTTAATTTAGGAATATTTACCATACAGGAATAAGAATTTTAATGTCATTAAGCATCTTATATTCTCCCTCAGCACAATTAGCAGGTAGGTGGTGTGTGTGAATTCAGAAGAAAGGCTGCCTATATTTTGAGGCCAATGGATATGGACTACAGCAGGGGTTATCCTACAGTTTGCTGTTTTCCTTCCCCATTTTTATTGACGTAAAATTGATTTATCATGTTGTATTAGTTTGTGGTTTACAGCATAGTAATTCAGTTTTATATATAATTCCACATCTATCTATCTCTCTCTATATATTTACACTAAAATGACTCTTTTGAGAAACATGCTGTATATGTGTGTGTGTGTGTGTGTGTGTGTGTGTGTGTGTGTGTGTGTGTGTGTGTGTGTATAGTGGTAGATTGGTGAAAATAAAATTAAGAGGGAAAGAGCTTAAGGTCAATCTCCCAAGACAACAGATATAAAAATAAAAATAAACAAATGGGACCCAATAAACTTACAAGCTTTTGCACAGCAAAGGAAACCATAAACAAAACAAAAAGACAACTATGGACTGGGAGAAAATATTTGCAAATGATGTGACTGACAAGGGCTTAATTTCCAGAATATACCAACAGCTCACACAATTCAATAAGAAAAGTAAAAACAACCTAATTAAAAAATAAGCAGAAGACACTTCTACAAAGAAGACATACAGATGGCCAATAGGCACATGAAAAATACTCATTATTGCTAATTATCAGAGAAATGCAAATCAAAGATACAATGAGGTACCACCTCACAACGGTCAGAATGGCCAACATTCAAAAGTTCCACAAACAATAAATGCTGGCGAGGGTGTGAAGAAAAAGGGAACCTTCCTACACTGTTGGTGGGAATATAATTTGGTGCAGCCACTGTGGAAAACAGTATGGTAGTTCACTAAAAAACTGAAAATAGAGTTACCATATGATCCAGCAATCCCACTCCTGGGCATATACCTAGAGGAGACTCTAATTGAAAAAGATACACGCACCCCAATGTTCATAGCAGCACTATTTACAGTAGCCAAGACATGGATGCAACCTTAATGTCCATCAACAGATGACTGGATAAAGAAGTTATGGTGTGTGTGTGTGCGTGTGTGTGTGTTCGTGTGTGTGTGTGTGTGTATGATAGAATATTACTCAGCCATAAAAAGAATGAAATAATGCCATTTGCAGTAATATGGATGGACTTAGAGATTATCATAGTAAGTGAAGGAAGTCAGAGAAAGACAAATATCATATGATATCACTTATAGGTGGAATCTAAAAAAAAATGATACAAATGAACTTATTTACAAAACAGAAAGAGACCACAGACATAGAAAACAAATTTATGATTACCAAAGGGGAAAAGTGGGGAGAGATAAATTAGGAGTTTGAGATTAGCAGATACAAACTACTATAAAAATGGATAAACAACAAGGTCCTAATGTATAACACAGGGAACAGCATTCAGTATCTTGTAATAACCTATATAAAAAAGAATACACACACACACACACACACATATATAACTGAATCACTGTGCTGTACACCAGAAACTAATACATTATAAATCAACTATACTTCAGTAAAAAATTAAAAGAAGAGGTAAAGAGCTTAAATGTATATCTAACTACCTGCCTGTTTCCAGGAAGAATGTAATGTATACTAGAGAGATTGAGGCTGTGTGATCAGGGTTTACACAAAGAGATCTATGCACTATGAAAACAATCTATAAGATTTTTCTGTAAAGATAGCCCCTTAGTCACTGAAACTAGTTTTCTTGCGTTCAACCAATTAATTTCCTAGATTAAGTTTCCAGGAAGAGCTGACACATTCTAAATGCATGGCTTCTGTCTGTAGGCCCACGTTCATCAAAAATCTCTTTTGTAAACCTGAGAAGAGCCCCCTCCCCTCCTCTTGCACACGATCTCTTTACATCTTCCAGTCCAGAGACTTCAGGCACAACTGTCAGATGGGGAACCTAGCCAAACCATCCAAACTCCATTTACTGTGCAAAAACAGAAGACAGAGTACCCATGAGAAACATCTGATAGCAAAGCTGAACACCACCTATTCTGAATATTTCCAATTTTAGGAGATGCTGAGATTGGAAGAGGATGAGGAGAACCCTAGAGAAAAGCCTCAGAAGTTAGTGAATCTTTATTGGAAGAAAATAGAGGTGTCCAAGAAAACATTGTTCTGGAAATGGAGAAAACTGTGATGAATTAGTAAGCAAGGAGTCAGGATCTATTTAGATGATGGAGCCAATGCGTGTGAAAGTGTATCACGTTGGAAAGATGGAAGAAACTTGGCTTAGTAGGAGCTGAGGTTGGGGTCTGGGATTGCAGAGGGTGTGGACAACTGAGAGAGCCGGGCCAGTTCCTCCTCCCATCGGAAGCCTCCCAACACCCCCTCCAGAGCCAGTGAAAGGATGAAGGTGCTCTTCGTGGTTGTTTTAGGATATGACTGCTGAGTCCCTGCTGCTTCCCTATGAGGGTGCGAGTACCACAGGCCAACAGATACCATATGACGGGGATTAGGGAGATGCTGGAGGCATTCAGAAGGATCTAATTCCAGGGTGTGGAATAGACGTGAAACTCTGTTATAGTGTGGTTTTCTTATTCTTACATGTAGAAGGACTTTTGGACCCACTTGAAATCTTAGGAGCAGAGAGTGTAGGTTTCATTCAGATAGAGCATTTTAACCTTGATCATAGGTATTTTCATTTATTTTTAAAGACTTTCTTATAGTTCTATGATTTTTAATACTGAATTTAAGGCAAATTCTTCCACCAAAGCTGACAGACCTGTTTGTTGCATCATTTTTTCTGTATTCACATGAATTCTCATTGAATATTCTATAACCACATACAGTACCATTTTTTATTTTAATTTTTATCTATCTCCTGTTGTACTAAGTGAATCAAGATGATGTGATTTTTTTTTTTCTGTAAAGAATCAGTTGGAGTTCCTAATGTGAAATGAAAAAAAAATTTCTAACAACAGTGCATTTCTGTGAGGGAAGGGTGATGCATTCTGTGGGGTGACGGGAAGGGGCTTTGGTTTTCTACCAGGTGGTTTCCTAGACTTACTGATCATCACCAGCTCCCTGGGATACTGCTCAGCCTTTGAAATGCAAGTGTCCCAATCACTCTTCTTGTGTCGTGTACTGAGGGTGGAGTGGGTAGGTTGAGAGCCATGTGCATCTAACTGGCCAGAGTGTAGGTACCCAGGGCCTTCTCTTGCTCCCAGATACCCCACAGCAAGTATCTGTGATCCCCTTCAGAGACATCCCCATCTTTTCAAGCAGCAGGACCTGCACACACTTTGAGTTGTGTTTTCCTGTTTCATATGTTATGATGTTATGTCTTCTAGTTTTCAGGGATTCCTCAACATTTTGAGGTCCCTTTGACACTTCTTGATTTGGGGATTGTTATAGATTTAATTTATGTATCATTTAATGTCATTTCTAGAGAATTTGATGAGAGGGAGAGAAATGTGGCTGTGCTCAGTCCATTACTATATTCCTGTCCTGCAGATAAGATGGATTCTGATTTTCTGGATGGAAATAATTTGGGGGATGAAATACGTTTCTATCTCCAATAAAGTCCAAGTGCCCTCATACTCATTTTTGATACTGTTGTCTTACTTCAGTTTGTGTGTATTTGGCATCTTTCTCCAGTCTGATTAGAAGAAGAATCATCCACATTATTTTCACTTCTCTAAGGAAGAGGAGGTCCAGTAAAGAAAGAAAACTGAGAGTCCAGATGGCCATTTGTCTTCTGAGTCACTTGCGTTCTGTTCATTTCTCCCTTTGGTGAGTTTCTCTGAGTACACATGAGGCTGAATTGGCATGTCGTCAGGTAAACAGTCTCAGAAGGACAGATGCCATTTCCATTTTGGGTCAGCAGAAATACATGTTCTAGACCAGCAATCAGCCTGGAGTCAAAAAGCATGGCACTTTGTTAGGACTGGTTTACTAGTTTTCAAATCAAAAGAATCGATTGTCCATTGAACCTCGATTGTTGCGGAATTCATCCTATTTAATATTTTATTTAGGCATTTTTGGTGCAGATGTTCCTCACTAACCAGCCCTATTTGCCCAGGACTGAATAGTCTGTGTCCTGGCAAGCTGCTCAGTGCATCCAGTGGTAACTGGCATTTTTAACTTGCCTGACACCTGGCTTCTTCATTTTCAGTCTTTCACTAGATCTGTGAAAATGTGTTTTCTATAATCTAATTCCTTAATATATATCAGGTAGCAGTAGAGAAATAGAGTAATAGAAACATAAGGCTGAATTATCTTTTGGTTTGGAATGTTCAGTTTTTCTCTTTTTTGTTATATATTGATAGCAGGATGTGAAACAGATGAACTATGAAATTTTTATTTCTATGTTTATGAAAAAAACAGTACTATAGAATTACTGCAAGCTATCACTTTAGAATTTGTTTCCTTATAATTTGAAAGCTTTTAATTGTAATTGGCTGTTTTTCTTTGTTTTTTGGTATTAGAAAATATTACATCAGGATGAGTGCATACATTTCAGATATGTGCCTTTATGTATGTTCACCTTTTATTGCTTATTAACTTTTAACTGTATATTTGAAAACTTATAAAGAGAAATACTGCCAAAGAAATAATATCTGAAGGGAACTCATACTCAGTAATATTATTGAAAATATTGGAATATTGGAAAAGAAAACTATAATATTCTTATAAAAATATTTGTTGCATGTATCCTGTGGGCAAGGCTCTGTTGCAAGAGTGAAAAACAATGATATTAAAATATACACCTGTGCCTTCATGGGCTAACATTCTACAGAGAAGAAGTGAGACATATACACATATATAGTGAAGTAACAATAATGAAGCTGCTAGTAATAGAAAACAAATACATAAATTTATTGACAAGGAAATGTCTAACTTCACTAAGTGAGGACACTAGTTACTTTATTTCAATCTCTAGGAAATCTCTTCTTCTGTATCAGAATTCTATAGCTGTCTAAAAGGTTTTACACACTATTGACATCTTTTTGGGTGGAGAAAATATATTTCCTGAGTAAGCATATTAAGGAAAGCTTATAAAGTTTTAAACTATATTGAAATAGTATTTTGATTTTTACCAGCCTCCAATTTTTTTTTTTTATCTTGGTGTCTCACTTTTTAACCCTCTTTGAGCCATTCACCCTTTTAGGATTATCTCTCCCATCCTTTTACAATACTGAAAGTTGGTTTAGTGCTTATTATAAGCCACACACTTGATCACCCGTAATCCTTGTGCATGATCACACAGAAAGGATGGGTGCAGTTGGAGTTTAATCACTGGTGCTCCCTATACAGTTGTTTCAACAGTATAATGGGTCACCCTGACAATGACTCCAATCACATTTTAATTGAACATTTACTGACATGTGGATGTTCAGTACACACTTGTTGATTGACAAACTGGTGCCTGTTTGATGACACAGAAAGTCAAATGCAACTTTTACATCATCTCTGTTCCAGTTTTTACACTCCACATGTGTTCATTTAGCATAAGAAATCTAATAAAGCTTAGTGACTAGCCTAAGTGGCAGGCCCTAAAAATCAAACTGGAGAGCAGGCCTGGGAGATACCTAGTTTCAGAGTTTTGGAGCTGTGTAAAAATGATCAAAAGTGATGCCCTTCCTTACTTCCAGTGTCCTTGTTCCTTCTTGAATTTCCCTAATGCTCATTTCAGAATTTGTGACCTTTTAACTTACAATCCTTTGGTTCTTCTGTATCGACCAGTCTGTCTTTTTTTTTTTTTTAAATTGAAGTATCGTCAGTTACTATTTGTCAATTTATGGTGCATAGGATAATGTTTCAGTCGTTATATACATACATATGTTTGCTTTCATATTCTTTTTCATTGTAGGTTACTACAAAATATTGAATATAATTCCCTGTGCTATACAGAAGAAATTTGTTTTTTTAATCTATTTTACGTATAGTGCTTAGTATTGGGAAGGGATAAATTGGGAGTTTGAGATGTGCAAATATCAACCAATCTGTCTTGACAGTTAAGTTATTAGTTCAATCAGCTAGTAGCGGATTTTGAATGGATCATCTGCAGGTTCAGTCAGAACAGTAAAGATGGCTGGACAGTTGACTTAGTAAATATTGTGTCATTCTGAGAACACATTCACGTGATCATTCACATGAGTCATGGGCTTTTTATTAAACTCTAACTCTGATCCTAGCACACCTTGTCTATTGTGTGCTTAAAAGTGAAAAATTATCAGATTCCTAATGTACAGTACAAGTCTTTATCCTGTACAGTACAAGTCTTTTTTCTCTCCCTCAGTTGTTTAGAGACACAGCAGGAGAGATGGCATATTCATAATAGCATGCAAGTGCAGATCCTGGCTAAATGTTATCAACATAGAGTATTTCTTCCAGGCCATGTTTTACCATTTATCTTGAATTGCTAAACATACAAGACAGCATGCGAAGTATATTTATGCAGCTGTAATTGGGATGATGATTATTTTTTCCCCCAAATCCTGCTGGGTAATCAATCTTTCTGGAAGAAATACAATCATCTTCTGTTTTTGATCAGGATACTACAAAAATCTGATTTCAAGTTAACAATGAAGATATACTGGCTCAGTTTAATCACATGGGAATATGGTGTTCTGGATTTAATGAAGATGCTTTCAGAAGTTAAAAATTATCTGAAAATATAAACGGAAGCCATGACATATTTTAAAACTGAAGAGATCACCTCATGAAGCCTGGCCAGTGATAGTTCAGTTTCAGTCAGGTCTAACCATATGCTATCATGATATTAAATACAAAACAAGCACAGCTCAGTGACACAGATAATGGAGAGAAAATGACAGGGTTCGGATGCACTATTGGTTGTGTGTTTTCTGGATAATATCTAAATTTTTCCAAATAGACATCATGATAGAAAGAAGGCTGGCTTGGTTTTAAAAATCATATTTAGTAGATCTAAGGCAGTTTGAAGACAAATGGAATCCTTGAATTCCTGGCAGGCAATTTCCACCACAGCCTTCACATTTTCAATACAAATTGAATGATGTGAGTAAGTAGTAGGTCAACAAGCTACAGAAGCAAAATATGAAACAGACACACAGATATAGAATCCTCCCTTACCTCCCCTATCATCAGAAATGAAGTTGTTTGAATTGAAATTATGTTATTTTTTAACATGTTGGGGTGTTGAGGAGTTTCTTCCCATGGAAACAGAGGATTTTTTGTTTTGTTTTGTCTTTTTCTGGTGAAATTAATTTTATTAGGCTCTGGAGTTTGACAAACTTGGGGTTTACTTAGAAGCAAGCATCCCCCTTGATACTTCAATTACTATCAGATAGGAGTGTGTACAGTGGTGATACTGCAGTAAGAGAACCCCTGTCTAGAGCACATCACTCATTTGATCTGTATTTTCATTTCCTCATCTGAAAAATGGGGATAATAATACTTAGCTTTTAGGGTTGCTGAGAGGATTTAAAGCGTTTAATTTAATGAAGTGCTTAGCAGAATGTAAGTTGTGTTAGTCTTATTTCTGTGGTCTCAAATGTCTATTCAGGAAAGTTCTTTCTATCATTTTTAGGCCCTTAGATGACTACTTTATTGAGCTCATACTGAAGAGTGCATGAAGAGAGATCTCAGAGCTGTTTAGATATATTATCTTATTTAGTCCCAGATCCTGTTACAGAGAACAATATTAACACTAGGTCAAGAATTTATGTAGTTGTGGTAAAATGCCCAAGAAATGAGGGTAAAGACTATTTCTCTTTGAACTGGTCACCCATGAGGGCCTAAACGAAATTTATCAATCAGTTATCTATTATGCGCTGGTCATTGCTTAAGGTATTTTATGTTTGTACATTACCTCAGGAGAACCTCAAGTTATGACTGTTTGTAAAGTAAGAATCTGAACCTCAAAATGTGAAGTAGCCTCTACAAAGTCAAACAGATAATAAGCAGTGAAGCCTAAATTCAAACCTGGATCTTGTTTATTTTAAAAGCTCAAATTCTTTGTAGTTTAGTCCCTTGACTCTATGACATCAGATTGCAATTTCAAATCCTGTACCCTGTCTTACAAACGCAGTTATTTAGCACAAAGGCAACTATGTGATTATCTGAAAGAGTCTAAAAGGCTATTCAGATATTTAGAGCCAATTGCAAATCTTAGACAAGAAAGTTCTGGCAATTTGTTCTTTGATTCTCTTCCCTTCTTGATCAGAGAATTCGTTGTTGTGTTCTCTGGTAATAGCACATATTAAAAATCTCAAAAGAAGTCTGAAATAATTCTAAACTGAATCATTTAAACAATCCATTCAAATCGCAAAATTCTTACTTACGTTTCGAAAGAGAGTTTACTTAAGGTTGGGGCAATTTCTTCCTATATTACAAGTGTTCCGAATTCTTTAGTGAAAATGGCATTCCTTTAAATTAGACATAAAAGAAGAATGACCTTTAATGCAAATAAGTGGGAAATCTAAAGAGTCACATATATATTATGAACTTATTTTTTTCCTTTTGTTCCTCACTTTAAAGTTAATGGTCAACTGTACTATTCAGTGACCTCCCAAATTTTATAGATCAAATTGTCCTCTGTTTTTAGACTGTGTCTCTCCTTAGGAATCATAAATGGTATGCAAGTGTTTCAACCCATGGAAGGAATCATCATGTAGTCTGGATTCAGCCCAGATTCAGAGCTTTGTTTCAGTAATGAGCATGCATCCTTTTCCTTCACTGTAGTTTCATTCTGAAATGCTCTCTAGTATTGCGTCTGACAAATACATGCAACCTCTCTTTGCTTAGTGGATTCCAAGTGAAGTGTGTGAAATACGTTGTCTTGAGCTGACATTGTCCTTCTTGTCTTCTGGTCCATCATCTGACTTTCTTATTCTGCCTTATTTCTTATAAAGAAACCTCTAAATTTCCTGAGAGTCCTATGTAGTCTGGGGTATATGTAGATGGGGTAGTATGTGAGCAATTGCTCAAAAGCTGAGTGATGCAGCAGTTTTGTGCTTGTTAAAAGGAAAAGTTGGAAATGTTGAAAGAAAGAAAAGATGAAAATTATATTTAAATGAAGTTTTCCAGTTTTGTCTTTGATATTAAACTGATGAGGTAAATTGCTTTCAGAAGTTAAAATAGAGATCTAAAGGTTATAATAATATCAAAGCAAAAATAGCCCAGAGAAGGGAAGAGAAGGAGAGTTCATTTAAATATGCAAATGATTTATGGAGATATAATGGCTCTATTAATATTAATTGTGTCATTATCATTCACTGCTCTCCAGATTGAAAATTGCCAGCCTATATCTTCCTCGCAGAGATACTAAAAGGTAAATAGAAGTTGACAACTTTGCTTCTATACACACAAGTTGTCCAAGATTCCTAGCTTGAGACACTCTAGCCAATCTAACATTGGAAAAGCCCAGGTTTGGCAGAAAAACTCTCAAAGGGAAGAATTTGTTACTTCCAAGTGTTGCTTTTGTGGTAGCATGAGCTTGGCCTTCAGTCAGTTTTTGAAGTGCTGAAGTTGCCTGGTCTCGGGTTCTGGTTCCCTCACGGGTCAGCTTAAACCCCTTGGCAAGGGGTGAGGGAAGACAGAAGCTGTCTAGCCTCTGGAGGGGCTCTTGAAAGCAAGGAGATAGCCAAAGGGACACCTGTCTGTTTCCAGCTAGCTGGGGTAGAGGGTCTGGCTTGTTTTGAAAACCATTACTTAGACCAGAAGTTTTTCTTTATTTGGGGATGGCTGATGGTGGAGATTAAGAATTTTATGCCCGAAAAACTTTCCCATCGGGGACAGGATAGTCTTTTAACTCCGCACATTCTTCTTTTTTTCTTGAAGCAATTGACATTTAATGAGGAAGAAAACAACATTTTGAAGGTTGTATTTATTCGTTTAATAGTGTGACTGTCCTAGTGTTTGGAAGATAATGTTTTTATGTGCGGTTTAAAATGTTTGTATTACTTTGAGTCCTAAACAGATACATTTCATTAAATTCTCAAGGCTTTGATTTTCACCCCATTAAGTTCCATTATCAAAATTACCAGGCAATACCTTAAAAGCTTAAAAGTTACATCTCTAGTATTGCACAGGTCTCTTCCTGCTTTTTAAATGTAAGATGCTATTTTAAATGAATCATAGCATGTGTTTAGCTGCCAGTTTGAATCCCCACATCTGGGAATCGCCCCAAGATTACACACTTCCTGTCTGGAGGAGGTAGTATTCTCAGTATGAGCATCACCAGCAATGATGTGATGCAGCAATAAAAAGAGGTGCCCCAAGTGAGGCCATGTGATAAAATATGGCAAAGAGGGGTATGGATGTCTTGGGTCCTCAACATATGATAATTAAACCTCCAAACTCTAATTTCTTCTCTTCTTTTTATAACTATGTCTGGCCTAAAGAAAAAAAAAAGATTTGAAATATGGGCAGGGGGTGTGGTACCATATGGCAGTACAAACAAAATTACCCAAACACTTCAGAAACAAGCAGGGTACGTTTCTCCCTCCGTTCAGTAACCATATGTGAGCTCAACACATGCAAAGCGCCCTTCAAGTTGATTCAAACAGGCTCTTTGTCTTTTGGTCTCCAGTGTGTTTCTTTGAAACCCAAATCAGGGGACCTTAGAGAGGAGTTAGAATGAGATCCCTGCAGGATCTGAATGCAATTTTGCAAAGATTGTAGGACTATATTTGAAGTGAAAGAATTTTCTGAAGAAGCAAGATGTGTAACAAAAGAATCATTGCCATCAACAAGTGGCCAGCCTGCTTTTGGCATTGGACTGTTCTGGGAGTTGTTTATAGATAATGAAAGAGACATATTCCTGACCTAATGGGGTTTATCATTGGAGAAGGACAGATTTGGTTATGACAAACAATGGGCACACAGACATCTTTGTAAAATCATGAGAATACATTGATCACATAAAGAAGCAATGGACTATACAGGAAACATTAATAAAATGTGATTATCGGTTACTGGTAGATCCTCAATTCCTAACCTTTTGAACCATCGTTTTCCTTTCCTTCTTGCATGGCCTAAAATTGCAGACGTTTTCTTGCTGACTTCCATCACAACAGCTCTTTTGATTTTTTTTCCTTTGAAGTTACCATTTGGCTTATTTAAAACATTCACACTGCCTAAGGACCGGGAAACCTTGTGCCGTCTGTGGGATTATATACACGACAGATAAACTAAACACATAAAGTTTAATTGAGAATATAATATAAATCATAGGAAAGAAAATCCCAAGAAGTATTTAACAGAAGAAATTAGAGCCAAAAAAGAGATTTCTAGAAGTCTAGAAATGTACCTGACAAGATTAAGAGGGAGACAAAATTTAGACATCTATTTTAATAAAAATTTTTTTTTTTATTTGCAGTATAGTCAGTTTACAATGTTGTGTCAGTTTCTGGTGTTACGGCACAATTCTTCAGTCATACATGATTATACATATATTCATTTTCATATTCTTTTTCACCATAAGCTACTACAAGATATTGAATATGTTTCCCTGTGCTATAAAGTATAAACTTGTTTATCTGTTTTGTATGTACCAGTCAGTATCTGCAAATCTCAAACTCGCAGTTTATCCTTTCCCACCCAACTCCCCGCTGGCAACCACAAATCTGTATTCTATGTCTGTGAGTCTGTTTCTGTTTTATATATATATATATATATATATTTTTTTTAGATTCCACATATGAGAGATATCATATGGTATTTCTCTTTTTGGCTTACTTCATTTAGAATGACATTCTCCAGGTCCATCCATGTTACTGCAAATGGCATTTTAATCATATTTTATGGCTGAGTAGTATTCCATTGCATAAATAGACCACATCTTCTTTATCCAGTCATCTGTCGGTGGACATTTATGTTATTTCCATGTCTTGGCTATGGTAGATAGTGCTGCTATGAACATTGGGGTGCAAGTGTCTTATTGAATTAGGGTTCCCTCTGGATATATACCCAGGAGTGGGATTACTGGGTCATTTGGTAAGTCTATTTTCAGTCTTTTGAGAAATCCCCACACTGTTTTCCACAATGACTGCACCAAACTGCATTCCCACCAACGGTGTAGGAAGGTTCCCTTTTCTCCACACCCTCTTCAGCATTTATCATTTGTGGACTTTTCAATGATGGCCATTCTGACTGGTGTGAGGTGATACCTCATTGTAGTACTGATTTGCATTTCTCTGTTATTTAGTGATATTGAGCATTTTCTCATGTGCCTATTAGTCATTTCGTATGTCTTCATTGGAGAATTGCATTTTTAGGTCTTCTGCCAATTTTTGGATTGGGTTGTTTGTTTTTTTCTTATTAAGTCATATAAGATATTTATATATTCTGAAAATTAAGCCCTTGTCAGTCTCATCTTTTGCAAATATTTTCTCCCATTCTGTAGGTTGTCATTTTGTTTTGCTTATGGTTTCCTTTGCTGTGCAAAAGCTTGTAAGTTTAATTAGGTCCCATTTGTTTATTTTTGCTTTTATTTCTATTGCTTAGGTAGACTGCCCTAGGAGAATATTGCTGGGATGTATGTGAGATAATGTTCAAAAGGATCCTGGATTAGCTCTAGATTCTAGTTTGAGTGCTCAGACAAAGACCACTGATTTTCAGTTTAAGTAACTATGTTGAATTGAGTAGTTGGTGAAAGCTTTAAAAGGTCAAGTTGATGAATGATGCATTAATGCAAATAAACACTTTTGAATATGTGTTAGGAAACGTGTTTAGTCAATATTTTTAGTGACTTCACTACAGGACAATTTGAACAGAATAAAAAACATGAGTTATTTCATTTTTGTTAGCTACACAATTTCCAAGGAATTTAATCATTTTTGGAGTTTTTATTATATGAGTTTTAATATTCAGGTATTTTTGAACTTTTGACACTGCTGATTAATTTTAGTTGTTTGTTTAGTGTATATAGCATCATGCTAGTTACCAAAATAATAATTGAGTTACTATAACACTTCATTATTGAAAAGTCAGACTCTTGACAGCCTCAAATTTACTGAGATTTGTAATAGGTTGAATTTTTAAATATAGTCACTCACATACAGTACAAAACACACTTTCATCTCAACTTCAATTCACATGTTTGAATATTGCTTTATTAACAGCTTGAAGACAATTTGATTGAAAAATTAAGAACAAAGAAGGCTTTGAAATGCCTGCTGGTCCAGAATGTTAATTACTAACTGCTCATCTTCTTTTCCAAATTTCTTCCATCATCCCTGATAAGCGTATGAATGTCCTGGCTTCTGCAGCATAACCTAACCCTGAACTTGCTGGGAACACAGAGTTAAGCCATCTGTGATGCCAGAGAAGCAGCTGTGACTCTGGGTCACTGGTGTGCAGCCTCAGAGTCCAGAGGCAGGCCCTTCTTCCCTTGCCTGTTTATTTTTAAACTCCTTTTTGAAAATCAATATTTGCACCTGCCAGAGTAGTTCAACAGCTAACCAATCCATTGTTTATTTCAATTATTCTTTAAAATTCACAAAGGTATACTTTTCTAAGTGGCTGGCCCCCATTTACATGTCGACACAAATCAGTGCATATCACACAAATGACCCAGAGTTCTCAGGGAAAAGCTGTGTATCGGCCATCTAAAAAGTTATTGGAACAGACTTGCCCTTTGGTAAAAGAGCTTTGGGATGGAATAACATCTCTTGTGCCTGAAGAGAAGCATTCAAGTGATGTCAGCCGTGAGTAAACAAGGCATTAAAGCCTCTTCTATTTAAACAAGTGGAGCAACCGATTTTAATAGCAAAACGAAGTTACTTTCTATGACTCCAGCGTGCTTTATTGCTTGAAGTTCTGTCGTTGGCTTCCCTTGAGATTATTCACTGATACAACTTTCCATACGACTTGAAAATGTTCCATACTTATTGATTTATTAAATTATGCAATTTTCATTTTAATTTTAGTTTGGAAAAAGCAGTATAAGACATAGAATCTCGTTACATTCTACAACTAGGAAGGGTCTGTAGCAATAAAGCAATAGGCTAAATGCTATTTCTAAGTCATAGACTTAAGGGACAGTACATTGGGGAATATTAATGATGATGAGTTCTAGATGATAAGGTGTAAGGATTAGCTGCATTGATAAAGTAGTACAATACAGGTGAGAGGCAGCTTAACTACAAGTTGAGTGCATGACAGCATCATATATAACACTTCATCTTAAAATTGCTTACTTAGAAATAAACTTTACTGCTAAGGTGGTCAAAAGAGTACCTGCATTTCTCAGGCACTGGCTATGTATTGACAACTTTAATAGCAGGACACAAATTAACTGTTGGAGACTTCTCTTTTTTAAAGTTATGCTTAAATTTGCTAGCCTTATCCAGGCTATTCTCATCTTTGTTAGAATTGAAGGAAAATATATCTTATTGTATTTTAGTTACCCCAGGAATTCATGAAAGTTAAAAAATCAGTCAAAAAAGGATAAAAATAAAGGTATTAGAAATGATAAAATAATGGAAGACTGGAAACCTCATTGAGACCCCTTATCTGTTATCTGCTATTGTTCCTTTATGGTTTATTGCTCTGATGCTGGTTTTAAACCTACAGGTCTTCGTGACAGCTTTCTTCAAGCAATTTATTACACACTTAATTGGCTTGACCCTCTAGTTTGTTCTTGTATGTTTATACAGGTGGTGGACCACAACCTAGAAGTCTACACACCAAGAATCTTAGACTTACAGTCAATTTATTTTGAATTCTTAAAGGAAATGAGTTTTTTGCTTTCCTTTTTTTTTTTTTTTTTTCAAATAGTCAATTTTTCTCAGTGGAGGGAGAAAGAAAGCATAACCAGGGCTTGGATGCTAGTTTTTCCTATTAACATAGTTAAAGAAAGTGGTTAGTGACTCCCTTCTACCAAGATTGCTGAGTGGGGAACATAAAGGGGAAAAAATTACACTGTTTAATAAGCAGTTAATGAAGCAGTGATTGTCTTGGGTGAAATTGCTATCTTTCCTTGTTGTCCTTTTGCTATTTTTGTGGGGAATGTGTCATAAAATTATTTAGTGCGTATTAAATTGTTGATATTTCCCCTATAAATCTGATACTCTTCCAGGCTTCCTTGCTAGAATAAATAAAACTCCTATTGACCCAGTTGCCCAAGCCAGAAACATGGGAGTGATCCCGGACTCTCCCAGCCCCAATCTACATTTTGTATCTATCCATTCTCTTCATCTTCATTGTACCCCTGATTGAAGCTACATTCACTTTTACTAAGACTATTTCAGTAGCCTTGTAAATGGTCCCTCCATCTTGCTCTTAATTCCTTCCAATTCACTTGTCATGAAGCAGCCAGGATAGTTTTCTTTTTAAACAATAAAAAAGCTTAAAGTGCCCCAATGATTCTCTATTGTATTTGAGATAAACATAAATTAGAATATCCTTACCACAACTTCCTGGGCTCTGTGCAATCTGGTCCCTGTCTGCTGTTCTGTGTCTAACTTGAGCCATTCTCCCCTTTGATTCATTGCCTTCTTTCAAATACTCTAGCCTCCATTTCGTTCTCTGAAGGGGCAAGTCTCTTTCCCATCTGAGAACCCTCACACTTTTTGCTCTCTCTGGTTGAAACATTTCTTTCATTACTTTTTGCCTACTTATCCTTCAAGTCTCAGGTTGAATGCTGCTTCCTCACTGAGGGGATTCCTGGAAGACTTGTTTAAACTAGATATACCCTGTTATTGTCTTTCATAGTGTGCTGTGAAGGGTAAATTCAGCAAGCCAGTGTGCAAAAACTCTGCACATTCCAAAGAAAGGCTGTTGTAGGACTCTTTCTTAGAAGATAAATACTGAGCCTTTTGGAATATGATAGGAGATTTTTGTATGCTTGAGGCCTTAGACATACACAGTGCCATTTTGATTAGATATTTTATCCTAATGATATGATTGATGATGAATGACTGCTTTTGCCAAGGGGGCTGAAATCTGAGTGGCTGAGGTCAGTCATGCAGGAGTTACATATCTATGTGACTAGCTCTCAGTTAAAACCTGAGACATCAAAGCTCAGGGAGCTTCCCTGGTTGGCAGTGCTTCACATGTGTTGTCCCACACCATTGCTGGCAGAATTAAGCACGTTCCCCATTCAACTCCACTGGGAAGGAACTCCTGGAAGCTTCCACCTGGTTCCTCTTAGATTGTACCTCATCTGCCTATTCCCTTTGCTGATTTTAATCTGTGTTCTTTCTCTGTAATAAACTGTAACTATGAATATAACTGCTTTTCTGAGTCCTGTGAGTTCTTTTAGTAACTCATGAAGACCGAGAATGGTAGTAGGGACTCAATATCCCTATTTATTTTTCATTCAAAACAATTATCTCTGTTTATCATTATGTATAATGGTCTAGTTCATTTTTTTTTTTTTGCTTGATTTCTATACATTCTAGTGGAAGTTAGGAAGAATTTCTTTCTTTCTTTATACCCAGTGCTTAGCATAGCACAATAGGTCCTCAATAAATATCTGGGGGAAATAAAAGTATATTTACAGTATTTGGTGAAAATAAAATTTCAAATAGCCCCAGAGAAGTTTAAATGAGATATGATAACATTGTCCTTTAATTTGATTTTAGCCTTTAAGTATTATGATTTAGCTTTGCTACCTCAATAATTTGTATATAATTGGAAATAGAAAAAGTCACAACTAGGAAAAAGAAATTGGTAAAAGCAAATATGCAGTAAAGGTAGGGAAACAAAAACAAAAATAAACAGATGGGACCATATCAAACTAAAAAGCTTTTGCATAGCAAAGGAAACTATCAACAAAATGAAAAGGCCATTTACTGAGTGGGAGAGGATATTTGCAAACAATATACCTGAAAAGGGGTTAATATCTGAAATATACAAAGTACTCAAATAGCTAAACATCAAAACAAAAATCTGATGAAAAAATGGGAAGAAGACCTGAATAGACATTTTGCCAAAAAAGACACCCAAATGACCAGTAGGCACAAGAAAAAGATGCTCAACATCACTAATCATCAGGGAAATGCAAATCAAAACCACAGTGAGATGTCAGTTCACACCTGTCTGAATGGCTATTATCAAAAAGAACAGAAGTAACAAGTGTTGGTAAAGATGTGGACTTAGATGTACATCGCGTGCCCTGGTGGTGGGAATGTAAATTGGTGCAGTCTTTATGGACAGCAGAATGGAGATTCCTCAAAAAAACTGAAAAACTGAACATAGAACTACCATATAATCCAGCATTTCCACTTCTGGATAGCTACCTAAAGAAAATGAAAACACGAATTCAAAAAGATATATACACCCCTACGTTCATTATAGCATTATTTACAATAGCCAAATTACGCCTAAGTGCCCATAGGTAAATGTACACAGAAGATAAGATTCACATACACACACAGACAATAAAATATTATAAAGCCTTAAAAGGAATGAAATCTTGTAATTTGCACAGCATGAATGGACCTGGAGGATATTGTGATAAGTGAAATAAATCAGAGAAAGACAAGTACTGTATGATTTCACTTATATGTGGGACCTACAAAACTAAACAAATAGAACAAAAACAGAAACAGAATCATAGATACAGAGAACAAACAGGTGGTTGCCAGAGGGGAGAAAGTGGGGAGGAGAGGAATAGGTAAGAGAGTTTAAGAGATATAAACTTCAGTTTACAAAATAAGTGAGTCAGGGGTATGAAATGTACAGTGTGGGGTATCTAGTCAATAATTATGTAATACCTTCGTATGGTAAAAGATAGTAGCTAGACTTACCATGGTCATTATTTTGAAATGTGTAGAAATACTGAATCACTGTGTTATGTACTAGGAACTCACATGGTGTTGTAGGTCAATTACGCTTCAAAACTAAACAAACTCATAGCAAAAGAGACCAGATATATGCTTCCCAGAGGTGCGAGTAGGGGAAGGGAGAACTGGATGAAGGTGGTCAAAAGGAACAAACTTCCAGTTGTAAGTAAATAAATACTGTGGATGTAATGTACAAGATGATAAATATAATTAACACTGCTGTATGTTTATATATATATATATATTTATATCTGAAAGTTATTAGGAGAGTAAATCCTGAGAGTTCTTACCACAAAGAAAACATATTCTATTTTATTTTGTATCTTTCTATATAGGATGATGAATGTTTACTAAACTTACTGTGACAGTCATTTCATGCTATATGTAAGTCAAATCATTATGCTTTACACCTGAACCTATATGATGCTATATGCCAATTACATCTCAATAACACTGGAAGGGAAAAAAGACATTCAAAAACATTTTTAAAAAGTCCCCAAGATTTCAACTGGCTTTACAGGTTTGTGGTAATAACTAATAATTCTAGTAACTATTTTCACTCAGTTCTCTGAGTTAATATTTCCTTGTCACTTTTATATTATAATTCCTACAATAATGTTTAAGCTTGACACAGAGGATTCGGGAGTGATTATTGAGAAATTAGGGAGAGATAAAACAATGCAAACAATTGTTCAGGCTGGCTTGTAGAAACAAAGTGACAGTGCTGTATATTAGATCCCTAGGACTTATTCATCCGGCATAACTGAAACGTTATACCCTTTGATAGATACCTCCCCATTTCACTCTGTCCCCAGCCCCTGGCAACCACCCGTTCTGTTCTCTGTTTCTATGGGCTTGACTGTTTTAGATAAGTCTATATATAAGTGCAATCATGCAGTATTTATTTTTCTGTGTTCTGCTTATTTCACTTAACATAATGTCCTCCAGGTTCATCTATGCTGTTGCATTGGCAGGGTTTCTTTCTTTAAGTTGAAAGATATTTTATTTTATATATATATATATCTGTATCAGTCTCTATGTATGTATTTATGTATCTATGTGTCTGTCTACCTATCATTTATTTATTTCACATTTTCTTTATCCATTCATCTGTCAATGAACATTTGTTTCTTCATCTTGAGTATTGTGAAAAATGCTGCAGTGAACACAGGAGTGTTACTATCTCTTTGGGATCACGATTTCAATACTCTTGGATAAATAGCCAGAAGCAGGGTTGCTGAATCATATGGTAGTTTTATTTTTAATTTTTTGAGGAAACTTCATACTGTTTTCCATAGTGGCTGTAACAGTTGCATCCTCACCAACAGCACACAAGTGTTCCCTTTTCTCCACATCCTCCCAAACACTTGTCTTCTGTCTTTTTGGAGATAGCCATTCTAACAGATGTGAGGTGATATCTCACTGTGGTTTTGTTTTGCATTTCCCTGATAATTAGTGATACTGAGCATCTTTTCATATACTCATTGGCCATTTGTATATCTTCTTTTGAGAAACGTCTATTTACGTCTTTTGCCTCTTTTAAAAAAATGAAGTTGTTTGTTTGTTTGTTTACTCTCAAGTTATGTTAATTCCCTATATATTTTGGAGTTAACCCCATATCAGATATATGGTTTGCAAACATTTTATCTCTTTACCATTTTATCCCACTTAGGTTGCCTTTTCACTTTGGTGGTGGTTTTCTTTACTGTGCAGCCTTTTAGTTTGATGAAATCCCACTTTTCTATTTTTGCTTTTGTTGCATGTGCTTTTAGTGTCACATTAAAAAATTGTTGTCTAAACCAATATCGAGAAGCTTTTCCCCTGTGTTTCATACAAGTAGTTTTACAGTTTCAGCTCATATGTTTATGTCTTTAATTCATTTTGGATTGACTTTTATGTATGGTTTGAAATAAGAAAAGTTCAATCTCATTTTTCAGGATGTGGATATCCAGTTCCCCAAAACCATTTATTGAAGAGACTGTCCTTTCTCCACTGTGTGTTCTTGGCACCTTTGTCAAAGATCATTTGATGGTAGGTGTGTGGGTTTATTTCTGAGTTCTCTATTCTGTTCCATTGGTATTTATGTCTGTTTTTATGCTTGTTTCATATTCTTTTGATTACTGTATCTTTGTAATATATTTTGAAATCAGGTAGTGTTGTGCCTCCAGTTTTGCTGTTCTTACACAAGATTTCTTTGGCTCTTTGGAGTCTTTTGCGGTTTTATATGGATTTTAGGATTTTTTTTTCAATTTCTGTAAAAAATTGGGATTTTGATAGAGATTGCATTAAAAATAAATAAATTCTGGAGATCTATTACACAACATTGTGACTACAGTAACAACACTGTATCGTATACTTGAAAGTTGTTAATATACTCGGGTAGATATTACATATTTTCAGCACCTCCACAACGAAAAGAAGATGGTAAATGTATGAGGTCATGGATATGTCAATTAGCTTGATTGTGGTGATTATTTCACAGTGCATATGTATGTTAAATCATCAAGTTGTACACCTTCAATATATAACATTTTAAACTGTCAGTTACACCTTGGCAAAGCTGGGGGGAAAAAGAAAATAAAATGAGGCAGTAAGTTATGAGCTGTCACTGGAAGGAGAATTCTAAAGCTGTGAAGAGCATAATTAATTAAAGAACTTTGTACCTTGCTCTTGACCTACATTCGAAATTGCAGAGTTAGTAAACCAGGACTAGAAATCTCTAAAGAATGCAGTCAAATAGATACAAGCTTGACTTATAAATAGAAAGAACAGGGGTAATGAAAAATTAATTTAGGAGTTTAAAAAATGTCTGTTGTAGTAACTGATAAGAAGTATCCACTGTTTTCTACACGTCCTTGAATTTATCTCTGTGTTCTGAGCATCCTGAAGTTATTCTTCCATTGTCCTGCTGTACTGTCTGCCATTGGTGGAAACAGATGTGGAGGAAGTAGAGGAAAGAAATTAGGGAGCTGTTAGAAATCAGTCACGGTATGAATCTGGTAACTGAAAGTGAGTACTCATTTCCAGTGATTCTAGGTCTGACTGCTCCACATACATCCTGTAATGTTAATGTCAATATCACAAATTTTCCTAAGTCGGACACACTTTGTTGCATGTGTTGAGATGCTCATTTTCTCTCTATAAAGTAGAGGGTATTAAAGTGGTCCCGGGGTTTTTGTTTCTTGTTTTTCGTTTTTTGTCTGTGTAGCATTCATTCCTCTTCTTCTTGCAAAGAACCCAGGTTTCACATTGAAGATCTGTCCTTCCCTGCATGGCCTGGACACATGACATTTGCTGTCCGGGAATTTGAATCTGGAGTAGCAATATCAGCCAGGCAATGGTTTTCCCAGCTGTTGAGCCCCGAAGAAGCAGTCATTAAATTCTCCTATCTGTGTTTGCCGAAGGGCCCTAATTCTTCATTTTTCTGAGGCAAAATACTTTCGTTGAATCTGTGAGACACCAAATACAGACAGAGCTGCATGAAGCCTCAAGGTTGAGGAGTATTGATCTCTCACTGCCAGGAAGGTCCACTTTGTGGAGTCAGGTGTTGCTTCGGTAATGTTTGTGTGCTGGTGAAGATGTGTTCAAGCAGATGTGTTTGTAGGACCTTATAATGTCCCTGATGGCAGCAGTGCTTTTATTCTCATTCATTAACACATGGTCTATTACTGAAGTAAATGCTTTTTAGTATACTTTTAACTAAAAAACTGGATCTGGTTACTTCTGCTCCACAGTAGTGTGAATTCAGTGAAAGAAGCTTCTGAATTTTGGCTGCTGAACTACTCCTTATTCTGTTCACTCATTGTCATTCAGTAAACATTCACAGAGTCTAAGCTGTATATAACATCCTGTGGTGTGGCCTAGTGGAGCTTCAGCCCAGGAAATTTTTTAAAACTTTAAAAAATTATTTTTATTTTTATTGGGAAAGGCAATAAAATTTATTTATTTATTTATTTATTTATTTATTTAGGGGGAGGTAATTAGGTTTATTTATTACTTATTTATTATAATGGAGGTACTGGGGGCTGAACCCAGGACCTCGTGCATGCTAGGCAGGCACCCTGCCACTGTGTTATACCCTCCCACTCTAGGACATTTTTATATGGCCAAAATGATTAGCTTTGCTAGAGAGAAACTTAAAAGGCTTGAGGAATAGTACTGTTTCAGACAGGGGTCCATGAAGTTTTAAAGACCTTTAAGAGATCATGGTTCTGTAAGACAACTGCCCTTGTTAACATTTCCTAAATGTAGTCTAGTATTTAACGTCATAAGATTTCAGAAGATTCTCCTACAAACTAACCTTAATTCCTCCCCTAAAATCCATTTTTGCCTTCTCCCCCATCATTGCATCTACAGAATAGTTGATTCCTTGTAATACTCCTTCATTTAGTTAATAGTGTTAATAAAAAATCCTTTATATAGTCAAGACAGTTACTAAGTCACTTTTCAGGCTTTTTCTTCTTCAGGCTAAGTTATCTAATTATGTCAGCCTTTATATCATAATTAAACTAAAGATTGCCTTAGAAGAGTTTAATCACATTGCTGAAATATCCTCCAATCAGTTGTCTGGTGAGGAGAACTATGGTTAGTGGCCTTGTAAAGCTAAAGAGTTTTCCAATTATGTGTTATTCTGTGCTGTAAACTTCCATCTGGCAGAGACCTGGAGTAAACAACCAAACAAACAAAAACACAATCACCTCTGTTGACTCTCGGTGGGGCTCGACACTTGAGCGAACCACTCAAAGCAGGTCTGAATTGTGTCTCGTTGATTACAAAAAAAAAAAAAAAAAATCCCAAGTACAGGGTACTCAGGGTTTTTGCAATAGTATCCTAGAAAATCAGCTTTCAAATCACACAAGTTCAAATCTGAAGTCTGCTCAGTGAAAGTGAAAGGATTACCAGGCTAAGTGATTTCAAGATAATATCCCACGTCTCTGTCCTCTGTGGGGGTTAGGAGTGAGGATGGTGGTCCAGTTCCTGTATGACCTTGCCACCTTGCCATGCGTCAAGGTCTGTATTTGCCAGCGGTACAGTTGTCCCTCCTTATTCTTGGTGGGGGATACATTCCAAGTCCCCCAGTGGATGCCTGAAACCACGGATAATACCATATATATACTATGTTTTTTCTGTAGCTATATACCTATGATAAAGCTTAATTTATAAATTAGGCACTGTAAGAGATTAACAATAATAACTCATAATAAAATAGAACAGTTATAACAATAGACTATAATAAGAGTTATGTGAATGTGGTCTTGCTCTCTCATAATATCTTATTGTACAAATTTATGCCTTTTCCATCTTAACTAAGCACTTCTCATGTGCTGTGGCCATAACTTTTGCAGTTTGAGGTGTGACAGCTAAACTAGCACACATTTCTTTTTCCTTCTTCAGTTTCATGGATTGAAGATCTGTTCTTACTGTAGATCTTAGCAACCTCAGTGTACAATTTTTTCTTCTTTTTTTATTAAGTCAAGAACTTTCACCTTAAGGGAAGTATTCTACAGCTCCCCTGGTGTACCTGAATTGCCAGCATCACTGCTCTTGGGCTTTAAAGAGGGCCATTATTAAGTAAAATAAGAGTTGTTGAACGTAAGAACTGCGATCCTGCGACAGTCCATTTGATAACTGAGAGTGCCTAATGGGCAGGATCCCCTGCACAAAGGGATGATTCATGTCCTGGGGAGATGGAGCCGTCAGCATGTGATTTCATCACGCTACTCAGAACAGCTTGAAATTTTAAACTTACGAATTGTTTATTTCTGGAATTTTTCCATTGAATACTTTCAGATTGAAGTTGACCACAGGTAGCTGAAACTGTGGAGAATGAAATCATTGAAAAGAGGAGGCTACAATATCTCTTTGGCCATAATGGTTCTACACTTTGAAAAAACTAACCATTGGTTACCTTTAAAATAACAGATAGATTTTAACATATTTTCTAGATATCTTAGATAAAATATATGTTCTAAATAACTTTATGTCCTTCAATTCACTTTCACTATCTTTTTTACTTCCTCTTCTGATTGCTATCTTAATCTTAAAATAGGAAATTATTCTGGTGGTTGCACACATCCCTTTCTTCAGATGTGAACATGATACTGATCTCAAATTTGATTCAGAAAGCTGTGTAACTTCTCAGCTGCAGCTCTTTCTGGTGCTGTTGTCCTGATAACTGGATGTCCTGAGGACCAAGACTGGGATGAAGCAAGAGAGCGGCCCAGGGTGCAGCATTTGAGGGGCGTTCACTCTCAGAGCTCTCCAAGTGCCTCCCAGCCTGGGCTCTCCATGCCTTTTCCCAGGGATGTGTGTCGGAGGCGGACAGACATATTAGAATGTGGTTGGAGGAGGAGAGCACACTGTTGCTGCAATTCTAGAGCAGTCTGACCCATGTGTCAGCGAAGTAAGAATCCTGTAGATTCAGGAGAGGGATCCTATATATTGGCAAACAGTGACTAGATCCAGACCTCTATTCTGGTCCCTCTGATTTTTCCTTCTCTCTTGACGTGTGCTGATGCTATGGACTAAATTGTGTTCTCCCCAAATTTGTGTGTGGAAATACTAACCTTCAGTACATCAGAATGTGCCTGTTTTTGGACAGAGGGCCTTTAAAGAAGTAATTAGGATTAAATGAAGCCATGGAGGTGGCCCTAATCCAATGTGACCGGTGTCCTTATTAGAAGAGGGAACGTGTTCACAGAGAAAAGGCCGTGTGAGGACACAGGAAGACGGCCATCTGCAAGCCAAGGAGAGAGGCCTCAGGGGAAGCCACACCGTCAACACCTTGATCTGTCTTCCAGCTTCCAGAAATGTGAGAAAGTAAATTTCTGTTCTCCAAGCCAGCAGCCCTAGTGAACGACAGCTGGTCACATGGCCAGTGCTGTGCAGGGAAGGGCTTCGTGCCTGAGATTTTCCCTTCCTAGCCCTGCCTGTGACCCTCTGGGACACTCACACATGGAGGCTTAGTTCTTATCATTTTATTCTTTGCCCTTTAACTTCAAAGAAGCTATTTTTGGATTAAGAAATCCTTTTATGAGATATAATTAGAATTTGAGGCCAAGCCAAGAAAGACCTCTGGAGGTTTCCTTTTGCTCTAGGAGTAGGATTGTAAAATTTAATGGGCCTGCTCAGTGTTCTTTGAGTTCGGGGCCATGCCCAGTCCCTGCTGTTATTACCTACAGTAGAAAAGAAATCGACTCGATGTCATGCTTGAAGGATGGACCAGGCTGCTCTTTAAAACAGAAAGTTGGCTAGTTTCCGTAATGTGCATTTAATGATTGGAACCATTTATTTGTCTTCCCAATGCTTTCACTTAATTTAAGGTTAAACCACATTTATTTTCTTTCCACTTAAACACACACACAAGTGTATGTATACACTATATATATACACATATATGATATATATACATGCATATATAATATATAAATACATATGTAATACATAAATGATATATTTAGATAGATATTAATATATGATAATAATTATAAAATTCGTACACACAATATATAGGCATATATAAAAATATAAACTCCAATAACAATAAATTAAAATGTTTAAGAATGGACCAAAAGAACACTCTTTTCAGGACAGGAGCAACCCTGAATAGCCTGTCAGAAGTTTGATGGTGTTGAGAGCCAGTAATATATGAAGAAACCCTACAACTGGAGCCCTAGTGTTGATTCCCCGGCCAACTCGTCTCAAGTGTCCATATGTATAAAAGGAGGGTGTTGGACCAGAGCATGTCTCAGTCTGTCATGGAAGGATTCTATGACAATGGTCAGGAAAGTCGTCAGAAAACTAGCTGGTTGGCCACATGCTCTGAACCCCCACTTTATCCTGGCTGAGTTGAAAAATTCCACATGAACGTCTTTGTGATCTAGTGACTATATCCCAGCCAGACCTCCAGGTAGTCTGTAGTCAGCATTTGAAATTTATAACCTAAGCCAAGATTTTCACACCCAACACTGATAGGCCAGGAAAAAGCCTGCGTGGGGGCAGCGGTGAGCTCAAGAGCAGAGTGTGCAGACCATCTAAAGGGTGCGCCCAGGGTCCTGCCCTGTGTAATACAGCTGTCATGTAAGGTGCTGGGACCGTGGTTGCCAGATCCTCAGATTTTCTAGAAGCCAGACATCCACACTTTAATGTCAAATCTCCTATTTTTAAAATGTTGGGAACCAATAACAATTTTTAAAACAATTTTGTGTAGGGCACATAAACATGCCTGCCATTATTCTTTCAATATTCCCATAGTTCTCAAAGCAGGAGCCAAGCAAGCAGTCCCTGGCACACCCATCGGGGAGTCCACCTCTGTGGAAGGTCTGCCACCGTGGTTTAACAGCTGTGTTCCCTCAGAGTCCAGCAGATCCTCAGGGCTCCTTATTTTTTGTCTTATTATTATTTAGACTGGGCCTAACACTTCATTTGAAACAAAGGGTAGTTTCCATAAATACGTGCGGTGTTTAAAACAGTACTGGGCACATAAGAAGCACTGTTTAAGTGTTAGATACTATTACTGGCAAAGAGTCTGTAAGACAGATTCTATAGGAATCAGGAGTTAATGTCCTAATTATTCTACCACGTTGTTCTGAAGAAAGGCCATCTCTCAATTTCATGAAATTCAAAAGCATTTTAAAGTGTCTTTGAAGTTTTATGATATTCAGAAATAGCCATACCTTATTATGTAAGGCTTTAATGTGCAGAAAAGTGAGCCTTTGCTAGTTTGCAACCTCACTTTTGCTATTTTTGCTTTTAGATGAAAAAAAAGAAAATTACAGTTTCATTTTTTATCTAGGTTACCCACAGCTGGGACTGACTTGGGGGACTTTATCTTTGGATCTGAGAGTACTAACACATCCATCAATATTCTATTTCCCAAAGGTATGCTAATTCTCATGAATAATCACTACAATCATGGCAAATTTTCAGAGATTATAACTGGATCATTCTCCTGCAATTGCTGTGAAGAAAGCCTGTATTAGAAGCCACTTAACTTGATGATCCTCTCACATCCTGTCCCCTGGACCACCCTTCCAGTCTTGCACTCCAGCAAAGAGGAGTATTTGTTTCACTGTCTTCCTTTGCGTACAGCCGTGCCCAGAATGCCTCTTATCTCCCTTCAGTCGTCAAAGTCTTTTCCACCTTTTAGCGCTAGTTTCAAATTCTGCCTCCTCCAGGACACTTTCTTGCTCCTTCAGTGTTATGATCACCTTGTACCAGCCCTGACATTTTCTTCCCTAGAGATCTCTTAGCTGTTTATTGTTGTCTCTTTTGAGGTACTCAACCAAGTTCTTCTTACATGTGTATGTGTATCTGTCATTGTTCTCTACTAGATTTTCTGCTTTGTGGGGACATGTAGATAATTAACATTTTCTGAAGTAGTATTGCTCATATAATTAAATCAGAAATGTCCCTGTACCTTGGCTTAGGGATATTGACTCTTGGTCCCCTTTTTACTCTCAGATGTTAAGCCCTTTTATAGCCAGTGGTTGTAGTAGAACCTCCTAAATTGTCCTTCAATCACATTTGAGCTAAACACTCAAGTGACATTAGGGCAAGCGATTTTCTCTTAATTTTGCTCTTACAGATAGTGCCTTTTCATGCCTCTATAGCATTCCATCTTCTCAGTGATATCTTGAGTTCTTGGTTACCTTAGAACATTTTGTAGATTCCTTTTAGGATTGGGGTACATTTAGATGGTGAAGTCTACCATTCTTTAATATTGCCATCATTTCTCACTGAAGACTGCGTAAACCTTGAAACTCACTTTGCCTAGAGTGTCTGGGAGAGGCCTCATAGAATAACCTAAACATGAAATAGCTTTCAGATGCTGACTCTGGTGTGTGAGGGTTTATGGATGCTATGTGAGGACAGGCATCTCCACAGCCACTGTGATTGTCATGCAGAGCTGCGTCCTCTCTTTCCAACAGCTCAGGTCCTCATGCATTTCTGTCTATCTGGAATAGAACTCAGTTTTACTCGTTATCCCTAAGTAAATATTAATAGTGACTTCTTGCACCGGCACAACTGTCTCAGTTTAGATAATAAAGTATGTGGTCCCTCTACCCAGAAAAGCCCTCTACTTATCATGAATGTTAGAACAACATTGGAGACCTGTGAATCGAGAGGGAATCGGGAACTAAATTGGGATGAGGAAGAGAAGACTTACTCCTTACAGCTGGGAACCCTCTTCCTGAGTTCAGTGCATCTAATAAGATCTTGCGATTAGAGCAGGTCCTTATCTTCAAAAGGTGTCTCCGATGACTGCAAAGGGCTATGGCCATGTGTGTATGTGGGTGGGTGGGGGGACGGAAGGGTGGATGTAGAGGTGGGTGCTCTTACTGGTAATATACAGTCATTGATTTTCTTTCATAGTGGCGTTGGCACAGTTAACAACTGTGGTAGCCAGGAAACCCAAAGGCTTTGGCAGCCAGACTTGGTGACAGTGGAAAATGCCTAAACTGGTTATTGTGGCAGAAGAGGCATCTTCAGAAGCTTTTTGCCTCCTGGTAGATCCCTGAATTCAACCAAGAAATTTGAATGTTCCCTTTGAAGGTGACTCTCTACTTGGCCTTGCTCAGATTATAAACAACAAGTATGTTAACACCTATTGTTTTTCGAAGCTCTACACCATAATATTTTGAGCTGACTTATCCTTCCAATGCCCTTGTGAGCTCAGACCTCATCTTTGAGATTTGGGGATTCAGTGACATTTCTAGGCAGGCTGAGTTGGAGACAAAATTCAAGATAAGTTTGAAAAGAGATAGAATTGATAATGAAAGAATAAATGTCAGAAGACTTATCTTGAAATTTGACTGCGAAAGTTCCTAACTCCAGAGACTTTTCTCAGATTTTTCACTGTATTCTTAACTCCTGTCTCCACTTCCAATCACATAGCAGATTCTCAACTATGTTACCTGAACACAAACTGATCTAATTGACCGATTTAGGTGTATGATAACCTGGATATGATTTGGGAGCTAATGGGAAAAATTAAAGTCATCAATGATACTTCCTGAAGTTTCTGAATGGATTCTGTAGTGCAGTGGTTAAAAGCATGAGTCCTATAGCTAGGCTAGAGGGGGTCAAGTCCCTGTACCCCAACTTACTAGCTATGTGACTCATGCCAAATTCCTATTGTCTCTAAATCTCAGGTTCCCCATCTTTAAAACAGAGATAGAGATGATGATGATGATGTTGATGATGATGATGATGATAGTATTTACTTTGTAGGGTTCTTTGGAAGTATTTGGAAGATGATGTGTGCTGAGAACTTAGCACTATGTCTGGCACCTATAAATGATGAGTTATTTGTATTAACCCTGTGTTTCTGATGCTTTAACATCAGGGGCTTTGCTATTCCTGGAGAGATTGCTCCTCCCAGGGCTAGCCAATTCTTAGATATAGTAAATGACTCACTTGCAAGGGTGCCTTTCATATATGCAAACTCAGCAATCTAAAACCCACACGCCCACCACCTCCTCTCTTGGGTTCTTACATTCAAAGCCACTACTCCCCTGCCTTAATCATCTCAGGGCCATATATAGACAATGAGGGACAATCCTTTTGTCCTAGAGTCCACTGAAATTTTTCAAGCTTCCAATCCTAACCTGCTTTCCCTGCCTCACCCATTCCTTCCCATGGAAGCCACAGTAAAGCCTCCTGCCCACGTTTTCCCCTTGTTCCTTCTACCTCCTGACTGTCTCTGATGCTTTCCTGTGTGGCCTCTGTGTGGCAGTGGCATGCCCCTTCCTTTTGGAAACTATAAATAACAAACTATCTTTTCAACAGCCATCATTTCTTGATCTGTTGGCCTCGTCATGAATAATATAAAATCTACATTTTAAGACAGTATTTTTTTGATGATGATGACGATGTTAATAGAGAGAACTTCAACTGATTCATTAACCCTGTAGCTAATGCTTATTCACTAATATTTTCATACAGATAATTTACCAAGATAGAAAAAACACATTTTGAATTTTTACTTAGAAAATTGGAGGACTTAGAAGCCAGCAGATTTGAATTCTAGATTAAAACTATGACATTTTACTTGAGCAATTTTCTCAGCCTCTTGATGTCACAGATTCCTTGCTTTTAAAATAAATAAATAAAATAACACAATCAGGCTGCTAAAAACATGATTATGAAAAGGAGAAAATGAGAGTGTATAGGAAAGGGTTTTAAAAATATGGATTGGGAAACATTATGTTGCATAGAGAAATGTGTGACCCAATTTGACAAAGAATAAAGACCCACCTTATTTCCATTGATAAGGAAATGTTGTATATCTCAATTATTTTATGCAAGAAAAATAATGAGACAAAGCTAATATAGAGACCACATCCAGGGAAATACATGCTAAACTATAAATGAACAGTTCATGTGATGAATTATGCATGACTTTAAATTAGTTAATGAAATAGATTCCTATTAAATGATAATGAAGGATTTCTAGGCCTAGTTCTGAATTTGACACTGAATTAAATCACTGTGCTGGAATTCTTCCTGACAACCGTGGCAGTGTAAATCTCTCCATGTGGCCTGTTCAATGTGTCCTCCTTAATGAGGAAGGAGGGTATTGGAAGTGTTGCAATGCTGAAAAACAGAAGTGAGGCTGTGAGTGGATGAGGGACTAAAATGTGGAGAAGGAAAATGGCATGTAGGCATTTGCTTATGAATGAACATCTTAGGCAAAGTCAGTTACAGTTCAGTCTCCACATGGCCTTAGAGTGGGGGCTCTGTTTTCTCCATGACAGATCTGACCTCTTCTAGCCAATTTCCCATGTCTTCTATCTTTTTTGATGTTTCTTAAATCATGTAGCCTTTTGTCTTCAGTGTTTCCCATTTTCCATGCTTTTGGGCCAGTTAGCATAGCTGGTGGTAATGAGGCTGTTGGACAGTCCTGGAGGCCATAGGAGGCTCATTGGCAATGTGTTTCCATGGCTGGACCCAACTGTCAGGCTTATTTGCAAGAACAGTGGCTTTTTTGGTCGTTTTGTTGGTACCTACAAGATACCAGGTGCTTTACCTGCTGTCTCTAATCAAATCCTCACAATTTCCCTTTGAGCTGTTTACCCTTCACATTTCCTTCACCTGGACTCATGGAGGGCAAGTGACTCAGCCAAGGTCCCATACCTAGTAAGTAACCCCTCGAGAAAGTAAGATCAGAGCTGTCTCACTCTAAAGCTTGTGCTCTTAACCAGTGGTTACTTCTCAAATATTTAGCTGGTCACAAGGAGGCATGGGTAAGAATAAAACATTTAAATGCATCAGGAGCATTTGTCACCACTGGGAAAAACTCTAGGTATCTTGTCTATTTATGGCTTCATCTTTAGATGTGAAAGACGGCACATTCACATTTGGCTCCAGGTATTTGTACCTAGTTCTCTTTCTTGACCTTTCTAGAGATTAGAAACAAACAAATGACCAGAAAAACAACTGCTGATCCTAGTAGTTTATAAGCAGCCTCTGTGAGGTGAATGAATGCTTCAAACACACTACACTTTTCTTGCTCCTGTTGGATTATTATGTACCTCTTCAGGGATGCATACTTTTCTCACCCCCAAACTTCAACACCCCTCATAGGCTGGGGAACTCCTTGGTTGTGTCTTTGGATTCTCTGGTACCTGCCTCAAGATTAAGTAAAATTTCTTTATGTAATCTCCTGGTCTTCATGTGGGATTGCCTATGTACTGATTTTCTGAACCACACATTTGGCAGTTAATGTTTAAGGCAAGGTGTTGCTGGCTGTATACTGTCCTGTGATTTCTTTGAGGAAGGGGGCCATGTCATGTTCTTTTTTGTCTCTCTAGCATTTTACTCTATGCTTGGGACACAGGATGTGCTTGGTAAATACTGCTTAATCCAGCCCACCTGACCTCCAGTGGGGAGCTCTGGGGAGTCCTTTGGATCAGTTCACTTGTCAGTTGAAGTATATCTGAGTACCCATTTGACATAGATAACAAATGACAGATTATGGTAAATTGAAGACTATCCCATAGTAACATTTCCTGAGTAATTGAAACTGCAGAAGCTATCTAGACTTGTAACTCAGTAAACTACAAAATACTTTATTCTAGTTGAGGAAGCTGATTGCCATTGAATGAAAGCATAAAGAAGAATCCTGGCTTTGATGATCACAGAATCTGCAAGTGCTCAGCTCCTGTCTTCTTTGTCCCGGGGATGCATTCCTTTCCACGTGTGTCCCACGTGTTAAGCCTCTTAGGGATGAAACAAAGTGCATTTGTTTGCATGTATTTGGGAGTATGATCGTCTCACAGTCCATGTTTAATGGGTATCTAACCCTCTCAGTTCTTTATTGTCTGTATGTACACTAAAAACATAGCTCAGCTAAGGAGTAAATTATTTGGTTTTTCCACTTTCCCCCTTTGAGTATGAAGAAATCAGGCACCAGCATTTGAAAGATTATGCTAGCAGCCAAATCAAAGTCAAGCGGCTATCATTAAAAATTACAATAATCTAAATTATAATAATCAAATAAATTTCCATTAGGTCAGTGAATTCAGGGAAAGATCAACCTTGAATTGTTACCCTGTTTTTGTTAAATTTCCCCTTGAATTCAGCCTGTAGAAGTAGATTGTGTTTCACTGGGTTTTCTGAATGAGACTTGGTAGGAATAGAAGCTCACTTTTTCCCTCTGGTTTATTACTTACATTGTTTGAGTGTTTTTCCCCCCTCAATCCTTCATAAACACCTGCTAGCTGATTCCCCATTGTACTCTGGGAAAAGCATAGAATTAAAGTAATTTTAAAAAATTAATGGAACAGAAACACTGACTATACCCCAGTTTTTTGTTACCTTCTCTTACCTTTCAGTTATAAATCTATTTCCCATGCACTATTAGTAGAATCACACATTGTGAAACTTTATGACTTCATTTTAGGATGATTTCTTTAAGGTATTCTATTAGAAACTTGTGAAAACATGCATCTGAACATAATGTTTTCACACAGCATGTGTACTATTAATTTTTGCAAATGCACCTTCCAAAGCCTATTACATTTGTCACACTGTGACGGAAACAGTTACCCCTGGAAATGGTGTGAAGGCCATCAAGGCAGGGAGGCTCAGAAGCTGCGTCAACATCATTACCTGATGTGTATGTACATCCTCTCCTGCCAGACAGCAGCTTTCATCAAGTCAGCAAGTACACAACAAGGCAGCCACAAAATGAGGTTTTTGAAAGTTCATTTTGGGAGCTGGCATTTTGCCCGAGCCCTCCCCTACTGTATTAGTCAACTCGGGCTGCAGTAACAAAATACCGCAGACTGGCTGGCTTAAAAAGCAGGAATTTATTTCTTATAATTTTGGTGGCTGGGAAGTCTGAGATCAAGGTAATAGCTAATCTGATTCTGTGATGAAGACTATCTTCCTGCTTTGAAGATACTCGCCTTCTTGCTGTATCCTCACATGGAGGCAAGAAAGAGAGAGTGCAAACACTCTGGGGTCTTTTCTCATTAGGGCACTAATCCCGTCAGGAGGGCCTCATCTAAACATAATGATCCCCCAAAGGCCCATCTCTAATACTGTCACATTAGGGGTTAGGGCTTCAACATCTGAATCTGTTTGTGGGAGGGGCACAATTCAGTGTATAGCAGTGACTCTAACTATTACAGCCGTGATGGAAGGCTGTTATTTCCCGGAAATATAATTGTGAATTTGTCTCCACTCCTTCCTTCAGGCCTGGCCTCCTCGGGTCTCTTCAGTTCATCAGGCTTCCTTTCTACCCTACAGTCTCCCCATCTCCACCTGCTCAGGCCAGGCCCTGTGCAGGTCTTTCTCCCTGCCCCATCATTCATGCCCAAATTCTGCCTGTTATTCAGCATATGTCTCAAATGCTGCTGCTTCTAAGCATTTTCTGCTTCTCATAATCTGAAATCCCTTATTCGCACTCTGGTGTCCCTGGCCTCTTGAATCGGTCCTCTTGAGGCACTGACCATTCTAAAGTATGTGTTACTCTTACTCACATGAGAGTCTGGCCATCTCTTTTGATGGTAGCCGGGTTTGTTTTATTCAGATATGATAAGACACACAGACACAGCAGTGATGGTCACGAAGAAAGAAGTGTTTATTACACTCACAGTTCCCTGGAAACAGGCATAGCACACCGTGCAAGGTCATGTGGGGAAGCAGAGAGAGAGGATGTAGCGGGCTGAACCCTTCCTGTGGTTTCCACAGAAGAAAGAGGTGAAGCAGGGTATGCAGGTGCAGTTTTTGGGGTAGTTTGAATGGTTTCCGTGGGCTTGGGTTGTAGGGGCTGGTGTGCTCCCAGACAAGTTGTTTTACTACTTGTTGGAATTAGCTAGTTCTGGGAAGGGCAGCCCCTCCTGGGTCATTGATGCTACAGATATCAGAGCATCAAAAATACAGAAAAGGAGAAAATGTAGTCAGCCTTCCTTTGTTCAAGATCCCTCTTAAATAACCCCATATACAGAGGTGCTTATTTGGAGGGGATTAGAACTTGCGGATTCTTGGCATAGGAAACCGTAAATAAAACCACAGTGTCAGGCCTTGATGACAGGAGGGCTGAGGAGCTGGGACTGGAGGCTTATTGAGAGCCATTCTCACATTGTCATTCTCTTGCTCTCTCTGCCCCCTTCTCTCTCTGCTCACTTCTTCCCACTTCTCGGGGACTGCCTCACCCTCCCCTCCAGATTTTCTCTTTCCTACTTGTGTTTCTTCCTTCTCAAATTTTTATAGAAGTTCCTGCTCTGCTCCGTCATGGCCCTGTTCTGGCTGTATCCTCCTTTGATACAAACCTTCAGTGACTGCAGCCCCACTGACTCTCTGCATATCGTAAGATTTGCATTCCTAGGAGAGGTCTGTATTTGGCTTTACAGCCTGTAGAGCAAAACTTGTGGGACCCGGGTAGACAGGGCGATTTCCCTTAGAAGAAGTGGTGGGTATGGCAGGGCCCACGATTAACACGTGTGATCGGTGTTGAGTTTAAGAAGGGAAAAAGACATGGACCTTAATCCTCAAGGAGCTCCCAATCGAGAACAGGGGAAAGGGATCGTATGAACAGTGTCATCGATGTGAAAAAGCTCTGTGCAAAACTGCCAAGTGACATATGGACAAACTTTCTTTATTTGTAATGATAATAATAACAATAGTAATAATATCTAACGTGTACATATCCCATTACTTATAAAAATGCCAGAAACTTGTTCCAAATGCTTTATGTATGTATTCTCAGTTAATTCTGAAAACAAGCCTGCCAGGGAAACTATTAATAGAATCATTTTACAGATAATAAAACTAGGGCACAGGGATTAAGTAACTTGTCCAAGGACACACAGATACTGTCTAAGCTGAGTTTCAGATCCAGAAATTCTGACCACTGCCTATGCTGATAGCCACCACCCGTACTTCCACCACAAGTGGACGACATGTTCCATACTGTTCTGATGTGATACATCAGACTTTATATGAGAAGAGCTAAAGGCCTGTACATGAAGCAATTCAGTAGTACGTGCAAGTTATTTTACTTGATATACAAGTTGTCTGAATATTAATAAAGTTATTACCGCTGACAAATGACATAAAGGAAAGAATACACATGTATCAAAATGCAAAGACGATGTGGTTCGTGTGCTTGGCTGACATTTTTAGAGACATTCATCGCTTTCAGGGAATGGACTGCTTGGGAAAGTACACAGTAATTTTCCTGGTGGCTTAGGCTTGTTCTTCCCCAGGAAGAATGAGAATTGCCACATAAACAGGATTCACTTGCTTCTTGTTGGAAAGAAACCTACCTTCTGTGGGGAAAAGATTATGCTCACATGCAACAGCAAATGTCATTTCATGAATTTCACTGAACCCGTCACGGTCTCAGCCCTGCCTTGTTTAAATGGAAGACTGTCTCCAGCTTTCAACCCAAACAACCAGATGGTGAGCTCGTACTTTCTATACATGTTGCTACTCAAGTATGTTTTCCAGCATCTTGGCTGCCAGGGGATGCCGTTGCTAGTGTAAATATGTCATTGATAATTTGTCAGTCTGCCCTACTAATGACAGAAACTGTGACTATCAAAGTGATTAAAAAATTATCTAAGCAATAGCTGTCAACTCAGACATTCTGAAGAGTATCTTTGCAATGGAACAAGCATGAGGATAGCAAGTTGAGTATGAATTCTTCTGGATCTTGGCAGGTACCGCTTTAGCTACATGGAGGCTGTGTAATTTCCCCACTGATGTCTTCTAAGAGTAGCCCTGTGAGTTCGGTGACTGTCATATGTGGGTAAATATATGGGAAAAAATGACAAGGCTTCCATCAGCATTTCACAGTGTTCTAGAGGTTCACATTTTCATTGCTATATTTTCTTTTTTCTTCTTATTATTTGTATGCCTGTCTCCAAACTAACATACAGAGAGAAATTATTCTTTAAAAAGAGAATTACTTTTATTTTATTGAACCGACATATAATGTCACCATGTAGAAGAAAACAGACTCCATCCCTTGTTTTGTTTGTTTACTTCGTGTATGAAGTGAATGCAGTTGTGTGCCTTGAACAAAGCAAGGCACATACAGTCACCTCAAGAAATACACTGAGTTGAAAGATTTGTGAACAGAAAGCAACCCAAGGAAAAATAAATTGTTGATTATGCTGTTTCAGAAGCTGGGTCAAGAAAGAGGGAGTAAGAGAAAAAGATATACATTTACAGTAGAAAACAAAAAAAGAAAAATTCCTCATCTTGAAATTCACCCCCACAATACAGAGAAATTGATCACAGTCTACTTGCTGGAATCCACAAGTCTTTGGCAATATTTTAGTAGAGTCCAGAGAAATCACTGTGATCTGCTGTGCATACAATTCTACATAACTGGCCAGATTTCTGCTTTTATTTATGAGTTTGATGATAATGTTAAAAACTACCTAAACCCAAATAATATACTGGCCTGGGAACAAGACATATAAACTACAAATAAATGTATTTAGTAAGGTGTTAGTATCCTGTATCAGAAGAACATGTTACAATATTACTGCACTACCCCTTTGAAAAGGAAGTTGGTTTTGTTACTTTATGTACCTATCAGGGTTTATTGCAGGCTGTATTATATTTTGACAGTTCTATAGTCAAAGTGTATTCTGATGTCACTTAGGACTGCGGAGCAGTGCTAAATTCTTATATAATGGAATAAAACTGCTTGGAAAACGTATGTTTAAGTCAAGTATGGTTTGTCTAGTTCCGTTTAGAAGTGACTTTGCCTCAAAAGGAAACAGTGCAATTCCATAAAAGAGTAATGATTTCAAAAAATGGGAAAAGCAGTTGGAAATGTCACTTTTACCTTTTAGACAGGAAGTGTGACAGGCGATCAGAGAAATCTTAGGCTGAAGGGCTGTCACTCTCCTGCAGAAAATGCGGGGAGGTGAGTGGAGAGTGGGCTACAGAGTGGTGTTTTCTTATTTCCTTCGGGCCTCCTACTAGGTCTTGGGAAAGGCCTCTAGTGCTGTCAGAGTACTTTGTTTCTTCCTCTTGGATCCTGGTCCTCCCTGTGGTAGCATCTCCTACAAACCTGGACCACTTCCAGTGGGGGGATTCCTGTGTCACTCCTCAGTGGCCTTCAACATCCCAGCAGGCTGCTGAGGAAACTGAAAGTAGGGCCTTGGGTAATTGTGTCACCACCTGCTTCTCTACTTTGTACTCCTGTTGTTTTTCTCGAGTCTTCATGAGGTTTATATTTGGACTCTTAGTCTTAGTCTTTGGGTCTTTCAAACCATACATGAATGAAGTCACTGCCCTCGGTCCTTTGGTCTGCCTTCACTCCTCAAACGTGATCTGCAGAGTCTTTGTCTTAGTCCTACTGTGAAATGAAAGGTCATTTTTAGCACGTAAAATCCTTATCCTTTACTCTAAAAGACTTTTCTCTCCCAGTGTTAAACTCTTGCTCTCAAATTGAACTGTGCAACTTTCATGAACGTGTGAAAACTGCGTTATATGTTACCACTTACTGAAAAGCAGTAAAGACTATATTAGAGTATGTTGTAATCAGCTTAGAAATAAACTTATTTGATAATGTGACTGGAGTGACTAAGTGTGCTAATAGTTATTCTTGATTTATAGGCATGAAACTTCTTTAGAAAGACTGTTGAGAAGGGAGAGATAAAGGAATCAGGAGATGAACTCCTGACGTTTACTCTGATGTTCAATTTTCAATGAAACCACATCTGGATTATCAGTGCTTTGAAAAAATATCACATGAGTTAAAGTAAATCGGATTGGTTAGGACAGGAAAAAGACCATCGACAATTAAAATTTTCCAGACAACTTGAAAATATGATGAATAGTTTTTGTACCGGACATATTTGACTTTCTCTGGCTCACTGTCTTAGATCACTAGGGTACTGAGGTAGGAAGGAAAATAGAAGTATTTTCAGCTCGGAAAATATTTATGGTATGGTTGTGTTACAATTATATTGGCAAAAACTTGTCTTTAGGTACACAACTCATCTGGTTGAAACATTAATCTCTCCTCTGGGTAGATGATCTTGAGATACATTTAGCGGTAGAATGTGGCAGGGTTAGGTTAAAGCTAGGTTACAATATCTAATTATAGTACATTCCATGGTTATTAGTTATTGGGAAAGCAAAGGCACTGATAGGCAACAATAGAGAAATTACCCCATGTTGGTTGGATGTTGTGTGCACCATGTAGATATTAATAGCGAGCAGAGAACTCCCACGGAGCATTCGTGATAGGGCATCGTGTTGGTAAAAGTGGGGCAGACATAGTTTGTGCTTCCTTAGCACAGTTTGCTAAGGAGTTTGCTTATGCTCTCAGCTGCTCAACAGGAAAATAAACTGATGGGCAAAGCAAAAGAGCAATGTAGAAGATGAGATTAAAAATACAAAATTGCTATGCTGTACTGCTTCATCCAGTCCTCCAGAGTGACTCATACCAGGTGGCATGATAAAGCACATCATGGTATTCTGCAAAAAGAAGGTATCTAAGGGTGTAAAGTCACACACTGGAAAATGTGACCACCTTGAGTTGTGAAATAGCAAATAGGCTATTTCTTTCTTTACCAAAATTTGATTGCCCGTTGTTGGCGAGTCCAACCTGTAGGGTCTCTCTGCTTTCTCATGCCGACTTGGACGATGGGCATAGCTTTTGCTTCTGGATTCCTCTGTAGAAATCCAAAGGTGATGTAAAAGTGGTTCTGGAATTTTCAGAGTACACAGGCTCCTTTGAGTCTATGGAAGTGGACTCTAGAGTTGTTGGAGCAAACATGCATATGCTGAGTCTTCTGTTGGGTTCTCCTGAAGGCCCGGCTGTGAAGCAGGACTTTGCCTGGATGCCCTGGAGTCTGGTCCAGCTCTGGTCTCCCCACCTCCAGAGAGCATAAGCTGAACACATATGCAGTCTCCTCCAAGAACAGTGAAGGCAGCCTCTCAGAAACAGAAGCTGCTGCACTCAGAGATGCCGGACAAGCTGACAGCAGGGCCAGCAGGACAGGTAACTGATGAGGTGGGTAGAAAGGAGGCAGAGAAGAAGGGATGAGACCATACCTGACAGTGAAAACTCAGTCAGAGACATATCCTTGGACTCAAAATTGCTTTAGAGAAGAAAACGTGAAGGAAAGATACCCAAGTTGAAGTACATCAAAGCAAAATAGGATAGGAAAGGGATTCTTTGATATAATGAATTGCTTAAAGACTGTTAGATGGTCTGACGAAGAGATATGACCGGCATAATACCACTAACAGAGAGCATCGGACACTAATAAGACAGCTGACGTGTGCGTGACCCATTTATAAAAAAATACTGGAAGAACCTCAAGAGATCTCATGTTGAAGAAAATGCTCTGAACAAGGCCTTTCTTAAATTTTTTCTTCCCAAGATAATACAGAAAATTATTTTAAAATCAAATCACTCACATTGTATATAATTATTATTAACATCTTGATATATTTACTTCCTGTTTTCCTCGGTATACCTGAGTTCTTTTCTTGATATTCTACTATGCAAATAATTTTATATCCCACCCTTCTCACTTAATATTATGTCATATGCTTTTCCTATATTATTTAAATTATTGGTAAACATTATTTTGAAGATTTTGCATCATATGAATGTATAAAATGTACTCAGCTATTATTCTGCTTATTGACGTTTACACTGTTTTTATTTCTGGCTATGCTTTTGTCATTAATGCCGTGATAAATCCACTGCTCATGTAACAAGGACACTTTAAACTTATTTTCCTGGGTGTGATTTCTAGATACAGAATATTAAGTAAGACTTTTATTGTAAAGGCTCTTGATTTGTCTGACAGTTTTCATGCCAGCTGTTTACAGGAGGGCCTGTCTCTTTCCTTGCTTTATGATGTTGAGGATTTAAATTGTAAAGTCTGTTATTTGAAACAAGAAAAATGGTGTCTTCCTTGAAGTGTTTTCTTTGAATACCAGTAAAAGTTTCCTTTTCATATATTTTATTCATGTATCCAGCATGTATTTATGAGGAAATACTGTGTCTTAGGGAATGAACAAGGAATTAGGGACACAGAGGGGGAAAAAAAAAAAAACCAAAAACCAAGAAGTCCTTTGTCTCATCTAAAGTGTAGATGACAAAGGAAACCAAGCAGGGTACTGAGATAATATATAATGGAGATGCCTATTTTTGAAAGACAGGTCAAGGAAAACCACTCTGAAAAGATGATATTTGAACAATACATAAACACAGTGAATGAACAAGCCATGGGAATTTCTGGGGGCAAAGCATGCCTCTCAGAGGACCAGCTGGACAATGGCTTTGAGGCAGGGATAGGTCTGGTGTATCTGGGCAATTGTGAGGACAGCACGGTGGGTGGGGAGTGAAGAACATGGTTTACAACAGGAAATTACTTCAGAGGAGTAGCTGAGTGCAAGACGCTGTAGACCATGATAAAGACTCAGAACTTTATTGCAAAGTCTATTCTTTCTCACTGATCTGCAGGGCTTCCTCTGTTATATATTAAGCCCATATACATGTGGGTCTGTTTCTGGACTCAATCCGTTCTACTTCTCTATTTGTCTATTCTTGTGTCAATGACACACCGTCTTAAACATTTTGACTTTAAAATAAATCTTGATATTTGGTATTGCAAAAATTCCCACCTTGTTCTTTTTCTCAAGGATATCTAGAAGACATTATGCTTTTATGTACATTTTAAAACTAACTCTTCAAGAATAGCAACTACAACAATAACAATAAAAATTGACTGGGCTTTGGTTAGGAGTAAATTCAAACTATAAACTGATTTAGAAAGAACTGAAATATTCAGTGAGTCTTTCAATCTGTAAATATGGTACCTCTCACAATTTATTAAGGTCTTCTTTAATGTTTTTCAGTAAACTTTTATAAGTTTCCTTGCAGAGGTTTTATATATGTTTTGTTGTATTATTACTAGATGTAATATATTTTATACCATTATAAATGGTATCTCTTGACGTTTATTTTTTATTACTTGTATATAGAAATAAAATTTATTTTTGTAAACTTACTTTGAATCTAGCAGTCTCAGTAAACTCTCTTATTAAGTAAAAAATTTATTTGTATACTTTGGAAGTCCTACATATACAATCACATCATCCAAAAATAATGAGGCCGTTGTTCCTTCTTATCTAATCCTTATACTTTTTATTTCCTTTTATTCTATTAACAAACTGGGTAGGACCTCGAGCATGAGATCTTGTATATTCAAGGGAAATATTTTTAGTATTTAATCATTAAGTATGATATATAGTTTAAAAACAGTTAACTTTTATCAGATGAAGGAACTGGCTCTAATTTTAGTTTATCTGTGAAGCTTTTGATTTTTCCATCAAATCTGAACAAGAGCCTTGTTGGGTAGAGTATTCTTGGTTTTAAGTTTTTCCCTTTCATTACTTTAAATATATCGTGCCACTCCCTTCTGGCCTGTAGAGTTGCTGCTGAAAAATCAGCTAACTTTATGGGAATTCCCTTGTATGTTATGTATGTCTTGCTGATTTTAATATTTTCTCCTTATCTTTAATTTTTGTCAGTTTGATTATTATGTGCCTTGGTGTGCTCCTCTTTGGGTTGATCTTGTGTGGGAACTCTCTGCTCTTCCTGGACTTGGGTGAGTGTCCTTTCCCAAGTTAGGGAAGTTTTCAGTTATTGTCTCTTCAAAAATTTTCTCAGGTCCTTTCTCACTCCCTTCTCTTTCTGGGGCCCCTATAATGTGAGTATTAGTGTGCTTCATGTTGTCCCAGAGTTCTCTTAAACCATCCTCATTCTTTTCATCCTTTTTTCTTTTTTCTGTTCTGCAGTAGTGATTTCCACTAATCTATCTTTTAGCTCACTGATCTGTTCTTCTGCCTCATTTAGTCTGTTCTTATTTCCTTCTAGTGCATTGTTCATTTCAGTGATTTTATTCTTCAGCTCAGTTTGGGTATTCTTTATATTTTCCAGCTCTTTACTAAAAACTTAGCTGTGTGCATTTATACTCCTCTCGAGTTCTCTGAGCATCTTCACCATCGTTACTCTAAACTCTTTCTTGTTTAAATTGCCTATCTCCTCATCACTTATTTCTTCTTCTGAGATTTTATCTTGTGCCTTGGCCTGGGAGATATTCCTCTGCTGCCTCATATTGTCTATCTTTCTATTTTTAGGTAGGTTAGTTATGGTTCTCAACCGTGGAGAAGTGGCCTCTGTGGGAGATGTCCTATGTGTCCCAGCAGTACACTCCTCTCTTGTCACCCAAGGGCCAGCGTCTAGCCAGTCCCAGTGTAGAGTGTGGTCTGTGTTTGTGGATTCCTTCCACAGGCTTTGGGATTGTTGTTTTCTTATTTCTGGTATCTGCCCTCTGGTGCATGAGGCTGGAGTAGAGGTTTATGCAGGTTTCCTGGCAGGAGGAGCCGGTGCCTGCCCACTGCTGGGTGAAATTTGGTCCTGGACCTCTGGTGGGTAGGGCTGTGTCTAGAGGCCTTTGTGGCTCAGGAAGTCTGCTGATGGGTAGGGCTGTGTTCCCACCCAGCATGTGGTTTGGCCTGAGGCTTCTCTACAGGCTGTTGAGTGGGGCTAGATCTTGGTGCTAATGATCCAATCAAGATACCATCCTCCAGGAAAGCTCATGTATATGAACACTCCCGGAAAGTTGGCCACCAGCTTTTATGTCCCCTGGGTGAACCACAGCCGTCCCCCACTTCCCCACAGGACCCTCCAAATCCAGCAGGCAGGTCTTGCCCAGGTTCCTATGAAATCACTGCCTCTGCTCTTGGACCTCGTGCACGTGAGTTTCCTTGTGCGCTTCCCAAGTGAATGGAATCTCCGTTTCCCCCAGTCCTGTGGGGCTCCTGGAGTTAAGCCCCCCGCTGGCCTTCAGAACCAAATGTCTTGGAGTCTCCTCCCAATGCCAGAATCTCAGGCTGGGGAGCCTGACGTGGGGCTTAGAACTCTCACTCCTATGGGAGGGCCTCAGTGACTTAATTATTCTTCAGCTTGTGGGTTGCCCACCTGGGGGGAATGGGGCCTGATTATATCGCAAGCACGCCCCTCCTACCGTCCCACTGTGGTTCCCTTTTTATGTTTCCAGATGAAGAAGATCTTTTTTGCTAGGTTCTAGTCTTTTCCCCCAGTGGTTCTTTAGCAGTCAGTTGTGGTTTTGTGGTAGTAGTCAAGAGGAGAGGCGAACTACATTGTTCTGTTGGCTGTGAGAACAGCTAGAGCTGAGCGGGGGCAAAGCCACTGCGTCCCAGGCACTTGGTGCGGTGCTGGGTGGCAGCTGCAGCCACGTCTGGGCAAGTGGCTGCGGTGGCAGCAGGCACACATGGCAGGCGTGTTGCAGACTCTCTAATTTTAGTTTGATAAGGGGTTATTTTTTCTTTTAATAGCATATTGATTATAATTTTGAATTTTACCACTTTTAATCACAACTATTGAGATAACAATTTTCTCTTTAATCAAATAATTATTAATTAATTTTCTAACATTTAAATATGTTATCTCTTGCCACATAATTAATTTGGTTATGATATATTATGCTTTTTCTGTATTGTTGAATTTCACTTGCTACTTTTTGTTTTTAAGATTTTTTTTTACATGTATGTTCATAAATGAAAACGGTGGATACTTTTACTTTCTCATTTTTTTCTTTGTTGGATTTTGATTTCAAGGTTATGATGGTCTTGTTAAATGAGTTGGGAGTATTACCTCATTTTTAAATTTTCTTATGGATTATGCAGGACAGAAAATTGTTTATTCATTAGCTTTTGGAAGAATTTTCAGTGAAGCCATGTGAGACTAAAGATTTATTTGTAAAGAGTTTACTTTAAAAGATTACAGATTCTATTTCTTTAATGGTTACAGGATAATTCAGGATATCTCTCTCTGTTTCCTTTTCTCTGTGTCTCATATTTTGGTAAACTGTCTTTTTAAAGAAAATTGTCCATTTCACTTAAAATTCCAAATTTATTATCATAAAGTTTTAAAATACCCCACAGCATTTGAATATCTATAGTATCAGGAGTGATCATCCCTTTTTCATTCCTAATACTGGTTTACTTATGTCTTCTTTTTTCCTGATCTCACCCCTCAGTGTTTATTTATATTATAGTTATTCTAATTAACCACTTTGTTCTTTGCTCTTCCCTTCTGTCATATATTTGTTTTCTGTCTGTTTATTCTCTTTCATTATAGTAAGCATTTCTTTTATTCTATGTTCCTTGAAGTTATTTTGCTGTTCTTTTATTTATGTTAACTCATTAATTTTCAAACTTTCTTTGTTTCTTTTCCAAATTCAGCTCAGATTATTTTCTGTTTACAGCTTTAATATATTTTTTACTTATGGCTTACTTATGAATAGTTTTCTTAATTTCCAAATATGTAGAGATTTTCTAGCTACTTGTGTAATTTCAGTGCTTTGGAATTTGCTAAATTTGCCTTCTAACTGAATATTATCAATTATCATTTTAAAAAAACTTTTTCACATGTGCTTATTCTGCGAGTTTGTATATATATCCAGTAGGTCATGTATGTTTGGGTTTTTTTGTTCCTATTATATCCTTTTTTCTCCTCCTCTCTTTCGTATGAGTTACTGAGAATTATGAGTTAAAATCTTTACTATGATTATGGATTTTTCTACTTATTTGTTGGTCTATCAGTTTAACTTTTTATATTTTGAGACTGTCACAAAGAATAAGCACATATATAATAGTTATATCTTCCTGGTGAATTGAACCTTTTATAATTATTAATACAGGCACAGGCACACTTACTTTTTATCTAGTTTATTAATCTTTTCTATTTAACTGGAATTTTTAGGCCATTTTTATTGACCATAATTACTGATACATTAGGAGTTTAATCTAGCTATTTTGTCGTCTTCAATTGTGTGTACATATGTGCATGTATATATGTATACACAAACACACACACACATTTTTTCTCTCATTGTTTTCCTGCTTGTAGATGGATTACTTACTCATTTTTTATTCTGCAGTAGTTCAGGTCTTATCTACTCAGTTTTTATTATTTTAGCAGTTGTCCTAAATTTACAACATGTATTCTTAACTTATTAAAACCTAAGGTTAAGCTATACCTTTATCCTCCTCCTGGAAAATACAAGGACCGTATTACCCTGTGTTCAGCCCTTTGCAGTTCCCAGATTAAGGCATGGTGGATGTCCTGACACTTACCACCTTGGGCTGACTGTAGTCAGTCCAGTCATTGTTTCTGCCCTTGTAACTTGATGCTACTGCCTAACTTCAGCATAATTTGGCAGATTTATGCAAATGCCTTCAGGGCAAAAGCAGCTTTGGTTCTCTTAGAATTCTGCCTACCCCTTTGGGTTTATGTTTCCTCCCAGAATTTGGCCTGACAGTTCTTTGCTATCTGGGCAGCTCTTCAAAGACCTTAAAGTATATTTTTGAATGTATTATTTAATGAACTTTAGGAGAAAAGTTGATACAAATAATGGATCCCATTACAATGGAAAAGGAAGGCTACATTTTAAAATATACTATTTAGGGAGTTATCTCCTAGATTTGTGGCAACTTTTTGAATTTTTATTTAACTTTTTCTTTGAGACTTCTGCCTCTCCACATGTGCTTAGAAAGGTTATCCCACCTTGTGTTCAGACACTGATTCACATTTTCTTCTAATTTGTTACATTTTTTATACTACATCTTTAATCCACCTGTATTCTTTGGCATAAAGAGTGTCCAGAGAAAAGAAAGGGATTTTTTTCCCCAATAGCCCTAAAATCTTACCAGAATATTATGTTAAAATTATCTTCCAGTATTCTATCAACTTGTGATATCTCCTTAATTTTATGTTTTTTCTTAATTTCTTCCCTTGATATAATGGTCTACACTTGCATTAGTGTACCACTAACTTAATTGTTGCACTTTTACAGCATATTTTAATCTCCTTAAGGCTAAACTCCGTTTATTATTTAGAAATGATAGGAACCTATTTATTTCATAATTATAATATGATATAATGCCTGTTGGCTTGTGTATGTTTACAGAGAATGAAAACATCAGTAACACTTGTCAATGCCTGTAATTTAGGGTATATTATCAGCTTATTGCTATAAATGTTGTTGGCCCAAGGCAGACTGGAGGCACATAGTGAAGCACACGCATTTATAAATGTATACACTCCACTCGTTTGTTCTGGGCATCCTGAAACAAAACATGAAGAAATAAGATCTGTAACTTCCCCACTATGTGGATATATGAAAGTAGAAAAAAAGTGTGTGTTAGGTGAATGATTTTAGATAAATTATTTATGCAATTACAAGTACTAATAAAGAAGACTTTTGCTATCTAGTTTTAAGTTTGACAGTGGAATACAGTTCCTGGATTCTTGATTGTTTTCAGAAAATCTGATGTACCATTTAGAGAACCTATTTGTTTTGTAATGGTCAAAAAAATAAAAGACTGTTAAAGAACGCCTAACAGATAATTATAAAAAATCCATTGACTGATTTTTCACAGGAGGTTAATTATAAGATCTATCAGAGATTATGTGATTCAAGAAGATACATTCTTTTTATTCAGCCTGGAAATTCTGACAATAATAATCTTTCTCAGATATATTAGAGCACAGCATAGCATCTTCCTTCACAAAAATCTTTAAGTCAGGAGAATTAAACATTTTTGAGGTTGCGTTAATTGATCAAAAAAGGGTCTCAGGAAGAAGTATGATGGATGTGTAGCCAAGCTTATATCATGGTTAAAAGAAAAAAATCCTCCATTAGGTTATTTGTCTGCCTTTAGTCTCTTATTTGCAATCAGTTGAAGAGCTCTATTAGGAAAGTCAGAAATCCTTTTCTTGGTGTTAAATGTGTATTTAGAATCTTTAAGAGAGTCATTTAATGAACGGCTTCTTCACTGACCCCGCAGTGAATGCACTGTGGTTTCTGTGGAGAAATGAGACAGTTATCTGAGGGAGAATTTTTCTTAAAGGATCAGTGTTTTCATTATTTGTGACAATCAGAACTTCTAAGAAAATGTGTTCCAAAAGATAACATTTAGGCAAAGATTACATATGAATGAATAAGATATCTAAACTGTTGTAGATCAGAAGGCACAGTTATTGTTATTAATATTGTAATGCTTAATACTCTTTGTGCCACTTAAAAAGTCAACAAGTATGTGTCACTGTTTATTTTGTATGAAGTGTGAAAACAAGTAATAGTTTCAAAGGGCCAGTAAAAACATCCCATGAAAACGTATTAAAAAAAAGTTCTTGAGAAATCAGTCTTACTTTTTATATCTAGAATAAGAATCCATTTAGCAGAAATATATACTGTACCATGCATTTGTATATTTGAAATAATCAAGTGGTGGCAAATACAATACAGAAGAAATTCTGACATCAAGTGGGACATTAAGAAAACATAAAAACACAACCGTAAATTATTCACTTTTCAATCATATAGGATTTTCCTGAAATCAAATTTGTTCTTTTGAACAATATTATCCTTGCTTTTCTGAAGTGCCTTTTCCAGAAAATGTGTTCTTAAGTCATTTTTAAGAGATCTCAATTATGTGATTCACCTTAAAAAGGACCGACATTCAAATCCACCCAGGAAGCATCCTCAGGTTCCCAGGGCTTCGGGAAGTAGTTTATAAGGTCAAGAAGGCCATTTGATCGTCCACCCATCTTGATGCTGTATCCTTTACACGTTCCCTTTGGGCTGGCATTGTGGACACCTGACTACCTCTCTGTGGAGGGTGCCAACTCTCAGACAGCCACAGTGTGACTGTGAATCAACTCCTGTAAAAGGCAATTTTGAGCTAGTGAAACTAAGGTGATATTGAAGGAAATAATATAAGGAACCATAAAACAATAAAAAGAATTGAGTTTTGGGCTACAGAACCTGTACCTTTGAATTTATCAAGGATGGCCTTTGGGAATTTATTGCAAAATAAAATAGGTGGTGAGGAGAGATACGGTCTGAGTTGACTTGATACAGAATAACAGAAAGGGTACATTTGTACTACAGTATTATAAATGGGAAAAGAACTGTACATTGTAGTAGTTTATAAAAAAAAAGTGTATTTAAATATCCAACACCTTAATTTTAAAAGAGATATAGTCCATACATGAAAACCATTCATTAGAAGCTTACACTGTTCCATACTGTTTGTCAGTGTCAGGATAAACAATAAAAAAGTGTTCTCATGTGCATTGGAAGGCCTGAAATTTCCTGTAATACCTTGACATCTTTGAGCCTCCCAGGCCCCCGAAGCCTAGCTGTGAGTTCCCTGCTCTCGTGATAACTGTCCCCACCTAGTGAGAAAGGCTCCCACTCAGCTAGGTCTCCTGTCAGCTGGGCCAGCTGCACCCCACCTGGACCTCGACCCAGTAGACCGCCCTTCCTTTCCCTGCCAGCCAGTGAAGTTACTCAGACGAGCCAAACCCATCCTCATGGAAACCAAGGATCACCTCACCCTCTTGCCACTACAAAGCCTGCCTCCCACAGGCCCTGCTGGTTCACTCTGTGGCCCCATGTGAGATGGCACTGCAGGCAGCATCCTCCCCCTCCTGGCTGTGAGTGTGGGACAGAGTGCCGATGTCGTCCGTCTAGTGTCAGGTGTCCTGCATTTGGCCATGTCACATCCTTTACGGCCTGAGATCCCTCCTGCACCAACAGGGTAAGTGGGGGTGATGAGAACAGCCTGTAGACTTAAACTCTGGTGCTTCCCTGAGCTTCTGCCAAATGCCTGCCAGCAGCCCTCTCCACTTTAAACCAAGGTCAAATCAGGAGTTAGCTCTTAGTAAGTTTTTGTTTTGTTGCCGGTTTTTGCATTGATTTGTGTGACATTCTCCCAATGCACTGTGATGTCTTATTCTTTCTCTACCTATAAAAGATAGTTCATCAAGTTCTAATCCAATAGTCCAATAAAAAGGGAACAACAGAGACATCATGGCAGAAGATACCATAATGCTTTTTATAATTAGTGGACTTGAATCCAGTCCAAACTGGTGAGGTTAGAAGTCAGTTTCTAAGAAGAAACACTATTCTTTAAAAACCTACTTTTTATGAACCCTTCTTAGCATGCAGGGAGCAGAACTTGTGACACGATATGAAGAAAATAAATCATGCTTATATGTTTACCAAAGCTTATAGTTACCAGTGTCAATGTGAATGGGAGTTAAGTCCAGAGATTAGGGGTTGCAAACTCAAATAATGTCAGGAACCCGGTAGGTAATTAAATGGGTGAAGCAGGGTGGATGATGATCTAATTCTACATGTTGGCAACTAATTAAAATGTTATAAAAATAATGTATAAGCCAAACAAAATACATCTGTGGACCACATGTCCAAGGGCGACCCTAAAACAACTTTTGAAATCCTACTAATTCTTCAAGGCCTGCATTGTATGTGTGTTTTTCTGAGCATTCTATTAAAGCAGAGGGGGCCCCATAGCACCTTTGCCGTCTCACTATTTCCTCAGTGGGGTGTTTATTCCTTATAAGACTGAAGGTTCCTTGGGAATAGAGACCATGTATTATGATGCTCCCATTCTCACAGTTGAAGCACTTTATAAGTACATAATAATAACAACAACAACGATAATCATGATAAAATAATAATAGCAGTAGCTAACATTCATAAAGCTCTTTCCATAAGTCTGATGTATTTCTGTTAGCTTTTATGTATGTTTAATATCAGAGCAATCTTGTGAGGGAGATACTACCATCATCCCATTTTACTGATCAGAAAACTGAGGCACAGAGATGTTAAGTGACTGGTAAGTTTGCACAGCTAGTGAGGGGTGAAACCAGTGAATTTCACCATTCTGATTCCATAACGTGTTTGCTTACCCTCTATGCTACAAGTATTAATTAATTCAACAAAATTAATTCTAGCCAAGAGTTTAAACCTTGTTTTTACTCATAGAGTTAATAAGTCTTGAGATGGCAGGCGGAAGGATCATTCTGTTTCATCCCCATTTCTATTTTCCTTCTGGCTTTTGTCAATCTTTAATCCCTAATGAGAAATGGAATAGTAGAGTTAACATAACATAGTCATACCTGTAACATGTCACAATAGCTAGGTGATTTGCTCTCTCTGTTCAGAATTAAATGTAATTCACCAGTCTGGTAGTTTTGTGTGTGCAATTGGCAGTTTAACAGCCAACCAAGAACTGTTGAATAGTTTGGTAGAAGAACTTAGGAGGAAAGAGAAGAATCCTTGGTGATAAAGAGGGTGCTCTTTCTGTGATGGGCTGCTGTGAATAAATTACTGATGGGATGAAGAGGTTTTGTGACTGTGATTGTATCAGTGTTTGATCTCTTCTTCATTTTTTTCTTCTCTACATGTAAAAGAAACTATTCATGTGTTGGGCCATTTCAGTGTGCATTCAGGATTATAAAAATATCTGATAATCATTTATGAGAGTAAGTTGCTCTGAGATTGTATTACCAATTGTTACTGTTCTTTGCTTATGTAACAATAGAGCTCATGTTGTAACACACAAGCAATGACTGTATCTTCCCTCTCTGAGTTTAAGATGAAGATTTTCCCTTCACACCTAGTCAAGTGTTTTCTGGTATGTCTGACACTGCTTGGCTCTATGACTGCTGAGAAAAGTCTCAACAGTTTAATTTTTAGTGCCAGGATGTATGCACTGTAGGAAGCCACAGAAAAGAAAAAGGTGAGATCCTTGGTCCTATCTATTCCAACTCCTCTCCCAGCCAGATCACTTTCAGTGTCTCTTTAATGTCTATACGGCTGTAGACACATTTGGCACATGGCCTTTGGACAGCCCTTTGACATGACTGTGGACACGATGTGGCTACTTTGGTATTTGTCCTTGAAGCTTCTCACTGATGCTCAAGCTGAAACCCACCACCACCCCACCACTAGAGCTGCATCTAACGCTTCGTCATTATCACCATGTTTCAGCCTTTCTACAGGCAATGAAAGCTTGTCTACCTAAAGTCCCATTGCCTTAGGACTGTGCATTTTTTAAATGATGATGGGTGCTAATGGAATAATTTGATAGACAAGGCTCTGATAATGTTACTCTTCTCAAGTGAAAGTCAATTTTAGGCTAGTTAAAATGCACAGCACCTTTAGAAGGTCTTTAAGGAGTGACAGGAAAATTAGAAATTTATGACAGACAAATTAAGAGGAGATATTTTGGTGAGTGAGGCCTTTTATAACTACAACTTACAGCAGCTGAGGAGAGATGGCTCCCTAAAGCGCTTGGGGTGCCCTTTGATTCATTTACCAGTGAACTGGCCATTGTGTCACACGTGGTGTGTGCATGTACACCCCCACACACACCCGCCAAACCTCTCTCACCTCTGCAGGGCATATAACCATAAACACACTTGTGGACTGACTGATTCAAAGCATAGCAGTGAAAAGATATGAATTCAAATAGTGAAACAAAAAATGTGTAGAAGATTTTATCCAATTTAATTTGACATTTAAATTTTAATTTGGCATAATCCAATGATACTCAAAAATTTTTGACAATTGAAATAGTTCACTGTTGAGGAATGTTTAAATGTATTTTGTTAGGTTCATCAATAAATGGTGTGTAATTATTTAAATAGTCACAAAACAGGGTTAAGTGAAAAAAAATTCAATAATATATGTGTGTATAAATGTGTGTACACACACAGATACACAAACACACACATATATTTATAAAACCCTACATATTCCAGTATAAGACAGGAAGTTTATAAAATGATACCTTTCTGTGTTGCTGAGGATGCTGTTTAATATTCATCTTTATATTTCATTGAATTTTGGACAATTAACATGTATTAGTTTAAAAGTATTTGATAGGCAGATGTGTTGGTAATGAAATAAATAAATCTACGTGTGCCATTACAACATCAGCCTTTGGTTTGCTGACAGATAAAGAGGCAGACAGGCTTCCAGTCCTGCTTCCCCCCAGCTATGAGATGTACTACAGCAACATGGCCTTGGCAAGCAAGACTCACTGTTTCTGTTCACTGATGGGAGAAGGAAAGGATGACTAATGCCTCCTAAAGCTAGAGAAGCAGGATTGATGCTGAAGCTTCTTTCAGGGCATGCAAAGCCACTCGCAGAAGAAGTTAGGGTGCAGGAGGCTATCTTGACAGATGCACTAGCCTGGAAGATAGCATTCTCTGTACACCCAAGGCATTGCCGGTACTAACCCCAGTTTCAGGAACTTCCTATATCTTTATTTCCTACAGGAAGACTAAGAGCACCAAGAAGTTAGCTATTATTAACTGAATGGTTTCCAGGCTGATTGGGAAATTGCATTTTGATGAGAGTTACTCCCAAGTGACTAAGTCATGATCTTTTGTATTGGGGCAGCTGTAGACTCTGGCCCTTCTGACCATCCCAAAACCCTCTAAGTCCAAGGAGCTTCTCTTTTGTCCTTCAACCTCCCTATCAACCTGTCTTATGAGGGGCAAATAAGTAATATGGATTTTTCACATTAAATAAAAGTGTGAGAATTCTGCTTCTGTAACTAATGGAGCAACAGAGGCTAGATTTGCCCACCCACCTTAAATGACCAAATCCAGACAAAATGCAAACAATGGATTGTGGAGATAGGATGCAGGGCAGTCCAGGATGCTGATCCCGGAGAGAGGGGAAACAAACAAGAGAAGTACCAAGGATTGTCCCACCTTACTGCCTGGAGTGAATTTCCATGGCACAGCACAGGACAGGGAAGACAGGTGGAGTCTAGTAGTCTCCTTGAGTTGGAGTGGCAAACTTCAAAATGTCTTTAAGCCAAGGAGTCTGCAATTTGCAGGACAGAATACTGCAGAGATGATTGCTGCACAAAAAAGAGAGATGCAAGGAGAGAGCTCTGAAGATCTGCTCACGGCTTCCCTTGAGTCTTCAAATGATACTGCTCAGTCCATGCATCCGAGGAAACTGTTTGAGGTTGGGAAAGAACAGCTGGTAAGGGCAGACAAAGCAATCCACATAGCCTGCACAGAGCCAGGAAGAGTTCATGTTCTTCCTGACAGCGTAGAGAAGACTAAAATGCATGACATTAGATGGAGTACCCAGAAGGGTGCTTGGTAGCGGGGCCAAGCTGAACCTAGACTAAAAACTGCTCTAGTTCCACTGAACAAAGCCTGTAATAGAGCTTTGCAGAAAAAATGTTCTATAGCTCAATTGTGACAGCAACCTGGATCCGGGTGAGAGACCAAGCAGCACTCGGAGAGTTGGAGAACTCAGGTTTATAACACCAGTGGGCCCATAGGAGTTAACACTCCAAGCTCTGGACCCCATCTGTAGGTTTACACAGGCTTTTATAGGCTGTCAGTTTACACTTTGCAACATTATATGCAAATAAGGTATAACAAACGTTGACTAATTAGGAACAGGCTTTGTAGAAATGGACCAATCAGGGGGGAGAGAAATAACCAATCAGGAGTGAGGGAAATGGACCAGTCAGGAGTGAGCTCCACTTTCCTAAAAGTTAGCTATTTCAGAGGGAAAAAGTGAGATAAAGCCGCTGGGCCAGGGAAACCAGATTGTGCTGGCAGGAGAGTAGTGGCCCTGCCTGGGGGTCCTGCCGGTTTTTTTATGAGGCTTCCCACCTCAGAGCCTTGAAAGGGTTAGACTGTTACCTCAGTAACGTAACTGCACCTGAGAACAAAGCTCAAGAATATTTAAAGGAATATAAATATATGCAACACTCAAGGTAAAATTTGCTAAGTCTGGCATCTCATCTAATTATTAGTCATGCAAAGAAGCCAAAGAATATGACCTATAATGAGGAGAAAATTAATCAATAGAAAGAAACGGAAATGACACAGGTGGTAGAATTAATAGAAGGGGAAATTAAGAGTTACTATAAATAGATTTTCATATGTTCAAGAAGGTAGAAAAAAGAATGAACATATCAAGGAACTAGATAGAAGATATGAAAAAGATCCTGCTCAAACTTTTAGAGAAAAAAATACAATGTCTGTGATAAAAGTATGCTACATGAAATTAATAGCAGATTAACTGCAGATTAAACATTGCAGAATAAAAGATTAGTGAATAAGAGGACATAATAATACAAAGTAACTAAACTTAAACATAGAGAAAATAAAACCAAAAAATATACATAATGTCTGGGATTACTTTAAGTGTTCTAATATATGCATAATATGGAGTCCCCAAAAGAAGGGAGGTCAGTACAGAGAACCTGCTTACAAAATAATGGCTCATATTTTATAATAACTGTAAATGGAATATAACTTTTAAAACTGTGAATCACTATACACTATATAGTTGTATACCTGCAACTTACATAATATTGTACATCAAGTATACCTCAATAAAAAAATAAACCCACCCTCAAAAAAACACTGGTTCCAAAGAATGAGGAGACAAGCCACAAACTAGGAGAAAATATTTGTAAAAGATGAACCTAAGGACTTTAATCCAAAATATTAATTTTAAATTAATTAGTTATAAATTCTTAAAACTCAATGGTAAGAAAATAAACAATCTGATTAAAACATGGCAAAAGATCTGAACAGACACCTCATCAAAGAAGATTTACAGATGGCAGGGAAGCATATGAAAAAATGTTTGACATTACGTCAGTGGGGAATTGCAAATTAAAACTACAATGAGAGACCACCTACCTATTAGAATGACAAAAGTCCAAAATAATGGCAACACCAAATGCTGTGGATGGGGAGGATGAGGAATAACAAATCCAAATTCAGTGCTGGTGGGAATGAAACATGGTACAGCCACTTTAAGAGACAGTTTGGTGGTTTCTTTCAAGACTAAATGTAATTTTACCGTGCAACCCAGCAGCACAGTAATATTTACCCAAATGAATTGAAAATTTATTTCCACACAAGAACCTGTGCATGGATGTTTATAGCAATTTTATTTATAATTGATAAAAACTGGAAGCAACCAAGATGTCCTTCAATAGGTGAATGGATAAATAAACTGTGGTATATCCAAACTATGAAATATTATTCAGCACTAAAAACCAATGAGCTATCAAGTCATGAAAAAACTTTGAGGAAAATTAAATGCATATTACTAAGTGAAAGAAGCCAATCTGAAAAGGTACATACTGGATGATTCCAACCATATGACATTCTGAAAAATGCGTTACTATGAAGTCAGTAAAAGGATGAGTGGTTGCCCATGGTTAGAGGGGACAGGGTGTTGAATAAATGGAGCCCAGGATCTTTAGGGAAGTTAAACTATTCTGTATGATACTGCAATGGTGGATCCAGGTCATTTTATATTCATCAAAACCCACAGAAAATAAACCCCCCAGACTGAATGCTGATGTTTATTATGGACTTTGGATGATAATGCGTCAGTGTAGATTCACTGATTGTAACAAATGTACCACTGCAGTGGGGATGTCAGTAGTGGGCAGTTGGTGTGTGTGTACAGGGACAGGGAGTACTTGGTACTTTTTGGAGAATTTTGTCATGAACTTAAAACTTCTCCAAAAAATAAAGTTTGTAAATTGAAAAATAATGGCTAGATTTCCAAATTGATAGTAATGATAAACACAGAGGTCCACCAAATTCAATAAGATCTAAATACAAAAAAGAAAAAACTGCACCACAGAAATCCTAATCAAGTTATTTATAATCTGTGATAAAGAGAAAATCTTAAAAGCAGTAAAAAAAAAAAAAAAGGATTATAAATTATAGAGAGAGACACAAAGGTAAGAGTGAGAGTAGACTTTTTCTCAGAAGAAGTGGAAGTCAGAAAGAAGTGGAGCAACTTCTTTAAAGTATTGAAAGAAACAAAAACTTGCAGCTTCAAATTCTATGTCCTACAAAAATATCTTTTAAAAGGATGATAAAATAAAACAGCCTTCAGATATACAAAAGCTGAAAGAATTAGACTGAAAGAAATAGTAAAGGAAGTCCTTTGAATAGAAGAGAAAGTGTTACCAGATACAAATCACAGTAAAAACAAAGAAAGGAAGAGAACTGGAAATGATGAAATAATGTAAAATCCTGTTCTTATTTTATCTTAAAAAATTGCTTTAAAATATAATTGAGTGTTTAAAATTAACAAGGCTGAATTGTGGAATTTATAATGTATGTAGAACTAAAATGAATGATCAAAATAGAACAAAGGCTGGGAGAGGAGATATGTAAGTATAAGGTGCTAAGGTTCTCCTACTGCATGTGAAGTAGGTTAACATTAGTTGAAGATAGACTGTGGTAAGTTAAAGAGGTATACTAAAATCTCCAATGCAACCACAAAGCAAGAAACTAAGCAACAGAAACCAGTCCAAAAAGGGGAGTAGCTTGTAGATCAATGAAGGAGATAAAATGGAATCATAAAAATACTTCATCCAAAAGAAAGTTGAAAACGAGAGAGAAATGGAAAAAAAATGAGTCAAGTAGAAAATAAAAAGCAAGATGCTAAAGTTAAACACAGCCATATAAACTGTTTCATGTGTATATGGCCTAACACTCCCATTAAAAGGCAGAGAGTCGTATGTTAGATTTAAAAAGCAAGTTCCCTCTGGCTTACTTCACTTAGAATGACATTCTCCAGGGCCATCCATGTTGCTGCAAATGGCATTATTTCATTATTTTTTATGGCTGAGTAGTATCCCATTGTATAAATATACCACAACTTCTTTATCCAGTCATCTGTCAATGGGCATTGATGATATCACTCGTATGTGGAATCTAAAAAAAAAAAGACAAATGAACTTATATATAAAACAGAAACAGACTCACAGACATAGAAAACAAACCTACGGTTACCAGGGAGGAAGGGGATGGGAAGGGATAAATTGGGAGTCCGAGATTTGCAGATACTAACTGGTATATATAAAATAGATAAACAAGTTTATACTGTATAGCACAGGGAACTATATTTGATATACTGTAGTAGCTTATGGTGAAACAGAATATGAAAATGAATACATGTATATTCATGTATGACTGAAACAATGTGCTGTAACACCAGAAATTGACACAACCTGAGTATACTTCAATTAAAAAAAATAAAATAAAAAGCAAGTTTCTACTAGAAACACATTTTAAATATAAGGCACAAATAGTTTAAAAGTAAAAGGATAAAATAATATATGCTATGCAAACTTTAATCTACAGAAAGCTAGAGGTTGGGTTTGGCCCAGATATATTAAATTGAGCACCAAATTCATGAACTTAAAATGATTAAATAGTACTTTACAGGAAAAAAAAATGATTAAATAGTACTTCATGAAATTAAAATGTTTGCTCTTTAAAAGACACTGTTATGGAAATGGAAAGACAAGTCAATGACTGGAGAAATATTTTCAAAATATGTAGTTGACAAGGGACTTGTATTTAGACTATGAAGAACTCAGTATTATACAATTCAACATTAATAAGACAAACAACCCAATTTAAAAATGGCCAATAGATTTGATAGACAGTCTACTGAAGAAGACACATGGATGTCATATTAACATTTTATGTTGCTTAATATCAGTAATCTTTCATGAAATGTAAATTAAAACCACAAAGGACTACTCACAAATAGCCTCTAGTATCAGTAATACTAAAATACTAATTAATTACTTCAAGGGTGGGTGGCCAAGGACTTGGAAGAACTGGGACTCTCATACACTCCAGTAGGAAGGGAAAATGATAAACCATTTTGGAAATCAGTTTGCCAGTTTTTCCAAAAATGAAAAATAGATCTACCATATGACCTAGGCATTTCACTCCTAAGCATTTATCCAAGAGAAATGAAAGCTTTTGTCTGCATAAAGACTTACATAAATGTTCATAGCAGCTTTATTTGTAATAGTGAAAAAATTGGAAGTGACTCAAATATCCATCAAGAAATGCATAAATGCTTTGTGGTATATCCATATAGTGGAAACCTGATCAATCATAAAAAAGAATGAACTTTTAATATTCACAACAGTATGGATGAGTTTCAAAATAATTATGCTGCATGAAAGAAGCCAGTTGCCCCCTGACAAAAATGAGAACATATTCTCTGATTCCATTTATATAGAATTTTAGAAAATTAATCTATATAACATAAAACAGATCCGTGGTTGCCTGGGAGGAGAGGAAGTCATGGAGGGGTGGGAGAGAGGCATCACAAAGGGAAACAAAGAAATTGTGGAGGAAATAGACACGTTCATCATCTTAATTGTGGTGATGCTCTCATGAATGTATACATATGTCAAAACTAATCAAATTGGAGTCTTTAAATATGTGCACTCTTTAAATATGTCAGTTATACTTCAATAAAGCTGTACATTTTTTGAAGGATTCCAGATGAGATGTTTGTCAAGTGGGGTGGGCCTCCCAGATATGGCTATGTGAATCCAGAGGATAACTCTCTGGAAGCTGGTTAGCCTCCACTGTGGGTTGGGATTTCCAGGTTTATAGCAAAGAGATGCCTAGAGAGAGAGCTTCTGTATACGGAGTCCTCAGGGCTTGGCTTTTTGGAGCAATCTATTGTCCTGTTAGGTTTAATAAGTCTACACCCCACTGCATTGCAATATAGGTCACAGGAAGGAGGAAAGGCAGATTATTTGTAGGTTAAACAGCAAGGTAGCACAATACAGCTACCAGGCACTAGCTTTGATCATTATGACCTTAGATTTTAAACATAGATAATAAAAATGTGAGCGAAGTGATCTGGGACTAAAAATCATGAAGAATGGTTTTCTAGAGCCGTATATAAAATTTTATCTCATCTTAAATATCCAAATATGCCCATACACAGTTACAATATGCTGGTTATCTTTAAGGTGGAGTAAAGTACAAATACTCTGTTTGAAATAGATTTATCTAAAAGTTTCGACAAAAATTGATTTTTCATTGTTAATGTTACAATCTCTGTATTGCACTGGTCTAAGACATAATGTCCCTGTACATACCTTGAAAAAGATGCTGAGGGGAGAGGTAAGTCTTTATAGATTATTTGACTTTATTAGTAGAGCTAAACCTTAAGGAGAGAACCTGACAAATACTGTTTGTTGTATTTTTGTCTATGTTCCTTGTCTTCAGAGTCTTTAGAATTTTCCATTAACTCGTCCCAAAGGGGATTGGTTAAAGGACCCCCAAAAACATGGTGGAAAAAAATAAATGTGACAAATCACATGTGACTATAAAAAAATTACTGTGGTTATTATTGCCATTAAAAATATAAGCATAGAAATGAAAAAGTGTAGAACATTCTCTAAGGCAGCGAGGAATGTTTATAACTGCCCTAAGCATGCTATGTGAGTATGGAATATGTTATGGTTCAATTTGTTCTAGGACATTACAGCAGTTGCATTATTTCACTCATCAGAAAAAAAAATGTACAAACCTTAAATATTTTGGACATATTTCACCTTTGTACCATATGTGTCATGCTGTGGGCTGTGGGGTTATGGCAACTTAGAGCAGACACCTCTGTACAAAATGCAGTTCATTAATGTTGATTTTATTCATCTTGGTATGTGATGAAATATTTGTTTTGAATAGAGGGAAACAGATTGGAGTTGTATGAGTAAGACTCTCATTGATTGTAATTCCTTTTAAAAAAAAAAAAAGCTAGGTTACATTTTATGGCATAAACCAAAAATCCGGAAATTACTTATTAGGGATCCATATCTTCTGCACAGATCTGTGCAATGAGTCTATAGAGCTGAGATCCACATAGTGGATGCACGAAAGTTATAACCATGGATCATCATTATAAAAATTTTGACCAGTTATCTTTAACTCACAGAAATTTTATCAAGGGATTTGTAAGAAGTTTTCTTACCTTTGTTTACAGAAAATCCTTAAAATACATTAGTAATTATGAAAATATATTAGAAAGAATAATAATGAATTCACAGAAACACTGAGACCATAACACGATTACATTTTTTTTAATTTGATTTTTTTTTTGAAGTGTAGTTGATTTACAATGTTACTTTCAGGTGTACAGCAGAGCAATTCAGTTTTATACACTCACACATTTTCACATTCTTTTCCGTTATGGCATATTATTGAATATAGTTACCTGTGCTGTACAGTAGTAGGTCCTTGTTTATCTATTTTATATATAGTAATGTGTATCTATTAATTCCAAACTCCTAATTTATCCCTCCCTGCCTTTCCCCTTTGGTAACCATAGTTTGTTTTCTATGTCTGTGAGTCTATTTTAACACAGTTACATTTTAAGTTACAAAATGTAATGGGCTCCTTGGGATAAAACTCTCTTCCTGTCCAGCATGATACTGAGTCAAGAATTGTCTAAATGTGCAGGTAAGAACAGGATTGCTTTGATGCCATAAATTACATTTGGTGTCCTAATCATTTATCACCTCCTTGTGTATCTTCGGAAATAATGGCTAATTGAACAATATATTCACACAGAATATTGCAGGAGATTTTAATGAGGCAGAAAAATGTCAATATTTCAATGGGTGATAGGTTTTGTTCAGAGCAGCTGGAAGTTATGAATTGCCAATAAGGAAAACTCTGATAATCTGGGTAATCTGTGTTGCTTGTCCAGGATTTATCTGAGTTTGGCAGCCATAAATTTGGAAATAGAGTAATGACCTGGGGCTATTCCCTCATGTCGTCCGATATGTTTGTGTAACATTTTCAATTTCATGTGTTGCAGATTGAAGCAACATAAAACTCGGCATTTATAAGGTGAATCTTTATAATTTTAATTAGTAAAACTCTTTATTTTGGTTTATTGACTTTTTTTCCTCTCTGCACAATGTAAGGTGAAGAGGAGAATTAAAAGTAATACTTAACCAGTTGATTTGATCAATGTCGACAGTTTAAGCAGTTATTCCAGGTCTCAAAAACAGATCGTTTTCCCCCAAAGAACTGAATGATTGGTATGACGAATAGACGGTATAACTGTAAAATAACTTGTTAAATTTGTGTTGTTTGAAACTAATTTCACCAGTTATCTTTTTAACAACAAATTTTGCAGAATTGGTGTGGGAAACAAGTGCTCCCTGAAGAGCTTACATGCAAAAAAAGTGTAAATAATTTCTCTATATGAATAAATAATTTTGATTAATTTTTTTCGAAATGGAGAATAGGGCATCTGGAATCTTCCAGGCATACTTTTGCATCTCTGGTGACTCTTTTTGGGAACAGCTCTCAACATTGCCATCGGAACCATGCATCTTTTATCATTTCAGCTTTGGAAAAATACCTTAGTTGGTTTCTACATAAAAGTCTGGTTTTCACTTACCAGAGGGTAAAAACTAGGAGGAATAGAATACTATGAGGTAGCAAAGGACGTGATTCATAATATTTAAAAGACAATTTATTCTGATCAGCTAAATGTCCCTAATTAAAATGCACGAACTCTGACATCAAAATTTTGTTATTCACATGGAAATTATTTCTGTCCTTGGAACTTCATCCACTTGTTACAAAAAGAATATTATAAAAAGATAATAATTACCTACATACTTTGTCACAGTGTCCATTTTTCCCACCAAGGCAATGACCAGTGTCACCAACTCTCTTATGTACTCACGATGCATGTATTTTTCCTTTTCATGGTTTTTTCCCTTTATATATGAGATACCTCATATTTTTTCTGCTCTTATGCTATCCTGCTGTGAGAAAGAATAGTAATTACATCTAATTAGAAAAGATTAAAATGCTATGACTCACGGAAATAATGAAAGTTGATTATGTTTTATACAAGGCATAAATCCCAAACCTACATTTTACACTTGAAATTAGCTTCGAGCCTGATCAGCAGTGTAATAACAGTGTGTGAGGGTTCATCACGGTGCTTGTTTAGCTAAATGCACTCCCCAAGCTCCCCACTCCCCACTCTCAGCCTTGTCATGAAAGACCCATCTTCCCTTAAGCTTGAAAAAGAGGCCAATTTGATCTATTAAACCTTAGTTTACTTCATAATGTTTTGATTTTATTTATCTTAGGTAATGTTTAGTCCCAGCAACAGGTGCGAACTGGATAACATCTATGGTTAAAAAAGAACTCACAAAAAAAATTCCTTGGTTTTCCCTTTTAACAGACTCCAGGACCGAAACACTGTTTTCAGTTTTGTTAAGATTTTTTAGGTTAAGAAAGATAAAATGCAATCTAGAGATAATTGTTCCTTTTTAAACAGTGAGGATCTTTTTCCATCATGGACTCAGCGTGAATGCTCATTTCAGTTCTGGTCCAGTTCACAAAGCTCTCTCCTGCACACAGGCATTGTTGTCTAACATATGCAGTTTTATAGTGGAGCAGAGGGAGACATTACACACAAATAGATTTGTGCCGTAAACACATATGGGCATAAGGGATTGTCTAGAAGGGAAGAGAAAAAGAAGCCAACATAAAAACTTCAAAAGGATTGAATTGCAATTCTAGAATGCGAGAAAGTCTCATTTGTCGATCTACCTATCTGACATGAAGATCGTAACATTCTGAAATATAATGTGTTAAAATGTTTTTTAGGTCCAATGATAAGATAATTCTGATAACACATTGGCATCACATGAACATTACCCCATTAATCTGAGTCAGATACCCCCCTGGGGAGATAAGCTGCTTTTACTCCACAGGTGGGTATAATGTGAGCTAGAGCCGGATTATGTGGAGCTAAGGCTCTGGTCTCAGTAACTATGAGAATCGGCAACCAGATTAGACACCATGAGGCGTGTTTATGTGATGGGACCATTCTCCTGTGATCTTGTCTCAGTGTGCGACGAAGAAAAAAAGTTATCGAAACTTCTATTAACAACTGTGCAGGCAAAAAAAAAAAAAAGAAAAGAAAAGAAAAGAAAAAAAGATTAGAAACACAGCAAAGAAATGTACAAAGTTACCTTTAGGGAAAAATCATGGGTAACTTACTCCATGCGAAATGAAGAGAAGAAAAATATAGTGCCTTCCAGAAATTGAGAGTGGCTATTTTAAAAGGAGCAATTCTTTTATTGTAATACTTGTATGCTCACCTCTTCTTTAATTGCTTCTTTTGCATGGAGGAGTTTCACTGGAAATAAATGCATGTCATAAACCAAGAGTGGCATTTCCAAATGGATTCTGTGAAAGTTATAATATAGGAATCATATATTATTAGTTCAGTATTGGAAACAAAATAACTAAATATTTGTTCTCAAATTCTATCTCATATAACAGTAGAGTCAGAGTTCAAGTCATTCCCATAGCATGCATTTATGTATTTGGACTTCTCTTTAATTTATGCATCAGTTCTTTATTTTCTTCTTTAGAATCTGTAGTATCAGCAATACTGCATTGCAGGTTTCAAACTGGCACTTACTGTAGCTGGATTTTCATATCATGTTGTCCAGTTCTGGAATTCTGTAAATAAAACAATGCTAATTGTATCCTTTCCTTGCCTAGTAAGTAGCAGTAAGTAGGAAGGAATAATGAGTAGGTGAAAGAGAACCCTAAACTTTACATAACATCACTTTAGCCTGCATATTATTAGTCCTCATTATTTATCACAGAAAGTTATTAACTTGATATATTTACCCTACATGGAGGCATTAATAATACTCAGAAGTTTGTACTTGCGTTTAGCTAAAATGTTGATAAATTGATGACAGCTCAGAAATAGGTCATTGCTGACAGGAGAGAGGGAATTTTTTTCAAAGTTCACTAAGAAACAGTTTTCCCTCCAAGCTATTACTGAATGGGCACAGCTGGGAAGCCTCAGCCCTCACAAGAGGCTTTTCTCATTATTCCATTTCTCAGATGTCACTCACAGTGTTGCCAGCACAGAGAACACACTGTAACGACTCTTCCCTCCTGGAAATAAGTACTTTATGGAAACAGTGGAGCAGAGGATACTGAGGCCAAGGAAATAAGAAAATGTAAGGAGCGTCCCAAGTTCCAGCGTGGGCTGGTTTGCACGTGGGGAACTGATGCCACTTATGAGTGCACACTGGTTGAGCCAGTCTAATCGTTTCTCCTTGTATAGGCTCAGAAAAATTGGTGGAAAAGGATGCTGGCTTTTCGAGAGTTCTTGTAAGAGGGTCCTAGCATTCAAGTAATGGGCAAAACAAGTGGAGGCCAGAGCAGCATCTACTTCTGCAAAGCCCTGCTCCTGTTTTTGTTTTGTTTTGTTTTGTTAATTGGTCCTGTGGAGAAAATGTACTTTGTTCAGGATTATTGCTCTCCTCTCACAAACTACTCTAGTAGCCTCCTCTCTGCTTCTGCTCTCATCTCTGTGATTTTCTCCCCACATACACAGTAGACCTAACATTCTGTTTCTTTTTTAAAAATCTCTCTGATCACTGTCACTTTAAAGTCTGCAGAATTTTACATTGTTTTCCTAGCCTCGAAGGCCTGGAAGGGTCTACCTCCTTCTGATGTCTCTGACTTCATTTTAGGCAACTCTGAACCCTGCTTATTATCATGTACTAACCTGGCCTTCTATCTCTTTCTCGAAGAATTCAAACTGGCTTCTACCTCGCACTTGATTTTCCTGTCCCTGAAGTAATCTCTCTCTCCTAACCCTGACCAAAGAAAAAAAAAAAATTGCTTTGGTGGTTCTTCCTGTGAAGAATTATTTCAAGCCCCAGCTCAAGCACTTCTTTCTTAGATATGCCTTCCTGATCTACTCTTGTTCACTATCGTAATATTTTTATTTTCTACATATCCCTTACAAGTAACAGGAATTATATTTGGGGGGAGGGAGATAATTAGGCTTATTTATTTATTTATTTATTTTTAATAGAAGTACTGGGGATTGAACCCAGGATCTTGTACATGCTAAGCACACACTCTACCACTGAACTCTACCTCTCCCCCAGAAATTATATTTTTATTTATACATATATATAATTATCTAAAAAACACAATTATATTTTTATTTACTTGCTTCCTCTTTCATTTTAGATTTCTCTCACAAGAACATACAGTCCATGTGAGTGTATGTCTCTTGTTCAGGGTGCTGCTCTAGCATCAAGAACAGTGCCTGACATACAGAAGGTGCTCAATAGATGTTTGCTGAATGTATGACTAACTCAATTATGAATAAATAAATGTAGTGATCTTTAGTATCCACATTCTGTGAGTAGTGCAGAATTTTCCCTGTGCCAGTCATCAACTTTGGTATGCCCTCCATATCATTTTTTGGAAAAAGCCCAAAGTTATTTCTTGGTTTATATGAGGAAAATCTTACAGAAAAGCAAAATAAATGGTTCATTTATTGCTTCATGTATTTATTCACTTAAAATAAGTTCAAAATTCAATACCTTAAGGATTACAGAGACCCTGACTTTTGTCTCCATAGTCAGTTGTTAATGGTTCTTAGAAATGTCTTGAAGAATAGGAGCTAGTACTGCAGATCAAAGGTTAATGCAGGGAGCAGCTCCAGGCAGGTCAGGCAGGAAGAGAGACAAAAGGGTGCATTTTGGAGATTTTAGGGTCTCAGAATGGCTGTGGAGTGGTGATGAGTTTGGAAAGATGGAAAGGAAGTAATTTGAGGGACTGTTAGAACCAGTCCCAAACTTGGCATCCAATTTCATAACCATACCAAGGCTACAGAACTGTGGGAGCTAGGGCAGGGTTGTGCAGAACAGAGATGGAAGTGAGGATGAGGAGACATACAGAGCATGGGTGAAGCTTGGTAAAGTATTACAGAGAAGTTCTCTGAGTAGGTGAGGGATTGGTGCTGAACTGGGCAAAATGTAGCATGTATGTTTGTTGGAGGAGGTCATCCAGAGGACGTGGTGGCAGATGACCTGAGAGCTGGACTCCCTCTCCGGTGTTTGGACTGTATGTTCCACCTACTATTGCCATACTAGCGGCCATTTAAAGGATGCCGCCTTGAGAGAGCAACATGTTGTTGAGGCCAGCTGGATGGAATATGTGACTGAACCCAGGTAAGGCCTGCATATAGACTTTAAAGATTCCAGTGAGTGGGTTAAAGTCATTTCACCTGCCTTCACTAATCAAAGTTGTCTTAAGACTAGCAAAGACCTCGAGGTGGCATGCAGCAATGTTTGCCAGGGTTAGTTTTCAGGAACCAGAACTGGAGTCACCTGTGTTTAGTTGGAGCTGAGCTGGTTAAGGCCAGATAGGACCACCAACCCTTCAACTGAGCATGCGCGAGGGTCCTCCCTGCCCTTCTGACGTCAGAGCGCTGAAAACTCCGCCCCCAGAGCGTGCAGCGTGGCGTGTAGCCTCGTTACGCCTGCGCGGAAAGCCAATTCCGCACGTTTCCCCAATCATGCTACCGCCGCCCCCCACACCTCACGCCGCCTCTTGCCTTCAGGGTGGTGGGTTTGAGATTTGTTCTGCCATCTTATCGCCTGGCTGCCTTGAAAATGAACCCTCTCTTTGCTGCAAACTGTTTGGTAACAGGTTCAGAGGTCTACAGGTCTTTCAGTCGCCCAAGACAAGCCTCGTAAGTACGTTTCCTTGCTTATGAAAACAGCCGCCACTTGGAGTAGCGGTCCCTTCCTATGGTCGCTTCTTGCCTTCCAGTGCGGGATTCAGGAGTCTCGGTGACGCTGCACCGGCTGTGAGACCTTTGTAAACTTGTTTAACCCCTGTAGCCCCTAGTTTCTTGGGCAGGACTGCCTAAGACTGGTTGGTTCCCAGTGCCACCATTACATTTTATAGAGGTGTTAGAGAAATGCCCAGGATATGAGTCATACACTACACTGCAGTTTTAAATCACTCATGATAGCTCTGTAAAGAAAATATTGACGTTGCTTGCTAGAGCTGTGTTGTGAATGAGCTGTGCAGGAAATTGGCTGAGATGTTAGAGTTGGCACTTGCAGAAAAGCTGAGATGAAGGTACAAAGTGGAATGTGCAGGAAAAATGATGGTTGGGGTCCTCCACAGTAGCAGATAACAATTCGGCCCTTGGTGCATAACTAACATAATTAAAAACCTTATTCCTCCGTGGCTGCTCACAGATATAAGTCCTGGTGGATGTCTGTGGGAAGTAGCTTTGCTTTGGAAGAGAGGCAGAGAACTTGCAGGGGCTGCCTCCCTCTGGCAGCATCACAAAGCCTTGTAGTTGTGCCTCTGTAAATGAAGTATTGGATGAACAACTGCTGTTTTTTATGGGGCGTGTCGGATGCAGCAAATGCTCTTCTCAGAGTGTATGAATTCATTTGTCCTCACAAGAACCTTATGACATAGGTATTAACTACTCCCATTTTGCAGGTGAGAATTGATCTACGGAGAGGTTAAATAACTTGTATAGTGTGCCACACCCCACACATGCTGGAGCTGGAATTCAGTCCCAGGCATTATGGTTTGAGTAGACTGACGACTGTCGTATGTGGAGACCACCCTATTTTCATAGATTTCGGATTTTAAGAGGCACCAGAAACGCTGGAGACTTGATGAGAATACAGATACATGGGCCCAATCTCAATGAATTTTTTTTTTTCCGCCTAGTATATGCAGGTTTTCCTGGCATTTCAGGAGATTCTGATGAACGTTTAAGTTTAAAAACCATTGCTTTTGTCTGTGAGTTAAATTGCTTGATGTGGACAATATTCTTTTACATAAAACAGTGATGATAATGAAGTTTAGGCCGGACTAGATTGAGAAACGAATGGGAGAACTTTTTTGAAGACACTTGGAAAATCACTGACTCTCAGAATGGCCAGAAACACCTGGGTAGTTAATTACAGTGAACTCCCCAGTCCTCACCTGCAACTACCTGATGATAAATAGCATTGATTGATAAAGGAGACAGTGCGATTTGGTGGCACATAGTGTTCGAGCAAGAATGATCTTGGTTTAAGTCTCATGTGTATAGTTTACACTTTGTAGTACATTGAATATCACCTAAGTTATTTGGGTCACAGTTTCTCCTCAGAAAAGTGCAGGTGGAAATTTCTCTGCAGCCCAAGATCAGAGAAAGGGGTACCTCCTTGGCTTTTGAAGGCATGCATCACATTAGTTGCTTTCCTTTAGAAGTGAGCAGTCATCCCCCTTGACTTTAAAGTCCAGAGCATTTGTTTTCTCTGATAAAATATGCATTAGTTTTCCTTCTCCTGCTGTTATAATATTCAGTCATTATAATCTCACAGAAAGACATTTTCTTGTATAGAATTTAATGGTTATCTCTCAAACTGCCAGATGGTTCCATCAGCAACTTAAGAAATTTATGAAATTAATCCCTTCTAAACTTCACATTTAATTCTGTTTCAGTGGCTTCAAACTACAGCTTTCATTTGAATTCTGAGAAAATTAGAGAATGATTTTCCTCATAAACTCCAAAATGCTGTTTTGCTTGCATCTTCTAAGCAGTGCCTGATAGAGCTACAGAGGGATAAACAGGGCTGGCACACCATTTTGCATTAGGCTCCAAGAGATTTCATTTTTCTTCATAATCCTAATAAAACAAACAACAGACTAGAAGAGAGTTGGGTGGGAAGCGTGGGACTTTTCTATTGGGTATTGTATTTATTTCTGCTCCTTTTTTACCCTTTCTACTTTTGTTTCATTTGCATTCATCAACTGAGAACTAAGAAGAGGTTAGAAAAGTTCACATTTCCCCAGTGCCGTCACACCACGGCTCCATCACACAAGTCATGTCAATTTCACTTCCATTAGACCAAGGATTTGAGGTCTGAACTGCTGTGGCCCAAGAGATTTACTCAGGTCTAAGGCAGACCCTGGCCCTTTGCCATTCTGACTCGCACAGATCCTCAGCATGAAAAGATTTTTCATCATGAATTATTATATGAATTTTCCAAAAGGGGCTCATTCCCTTTTTTATATTTTAAGTAAATAGCCCATGGTCACCATCATTTCTTGCGTTTACTTAGGAGAAATATTGCTTCTTATTCTGGACTTGAAGAATATAGACTGAGTTCCATTTTTAGCTGTTTGACTTATTACCTATGAAACCTTGATGAAGTCAGGCAGACTCTTTATTCAACTGTTAAATACCATGTAACTCAGTGTTTTCTTTAGAGTTAAAATTTGACAAATGTGGAAAAAAATGTTAATTGTTAATGAGCTGTCTGGAGTCCCAGAATCCTTGCTGGAGAGTGGCAAGTTAACTAAGAAATCATTTGAAGTCAGGAACAAGTATTGAATGATACTTCAGTTTACGTCTAAACCAGATCAGTCATCGGGGCTGAACGGGTAGAGCACTGAGTAAATGATCATTTACTGTCATGAATCACATTATCAGTATGAGGTACAATTAGAAAACCAGCACTCAGTGGACTGACTATGGATTTACGTGGTCTTCCCACCACTGATGGACTCCCTATTGGTTTGGCTGAAATGGCTCTTCTAAATCTTCTCATTCAAGCCCATTTTCTCCTGCCTTTTAAATCTGAACAGTCTGACTTCCTACTTTAAAGAGAACGGAAGGTCACCTGAGTTGACCTCCCTCAGAGTCTTTCCTCTTCGTCAAACTTGTCTCTCTTTCTCTACAAATCTTCTGAGACGAACACTACAACGTGTTCCTTGACTTACCTCCTTTAAGTTCTTTGGGACGTTTCTCTCTTCTTATTTTGCACCTTTAATCTCTTTCTCTCTTAGCAGTTTCTCTTCTACTTCAAAACGTGCTTATACGTTTCTCTGTTTTATAAACACAATGAATGAAAAATGCTTTCTTTACCTCAAACTATTTTTATTGTATCCCTTGATCACAAATTCCTTGGTAGAGCAGTCTCCATGCGCTGGTCTTTCTGACCATCCATCTCCCCTTCGTGACTTGTGTGGCCTGACCCTGACTCCCAGGCCACACAGCCTCAGCCCTCCTCTACCTCATCTTCCTCATTTCTCTCCACCAGCAGCTCTGGGATGTTGGAAACGTCCCTTCTTTTTGAAACTCACCCTTCATGCCTTTCATACTGGTTTTCCTGTGTCTTTCTAAACCTTCATTTTTTTCTTTTCCTTACTGGCTTCTTTTTCCTTCTTAAGCTTTTCAAATGCTTACTTTTCCACGGACTTATTATTTGGTTGCAACAACAAAATTTTGTGTCTCATTCATCCTATATGCCCATCACAGATTGGCTGGAGTTTGTTTCTTGTAGCCACTCATGAGCACAAGCTGACGTACAGGGGACTCACCTCAACACATACATTCAAAATCCCCCAGGCAAGGGCAAGAGAATGTGGTAAATCTTAAAATGGTGCCTGAAGCTTCTCCCGAGAAGAGATACCACTTCTGTGCACGTTTCACTGGTCAGAGACAGTCAGTACGGTGAAGCCCAACTTCTGAATGCAGGCCTGTGACATATCCTAAGAAAGGTCTGGAATGTTCAGTCAGTGGCCTTAATGACTGCCCCACAGCACATAGGCCAACCTGCACTCCTGCCTCCATGGATGTTTTTTAAGGCCTCTTTCCTCCTGTCTCCTCATCAGCTTGTCCTTTTCTTCTTTTGCAAATACTGTCTCCATTGAAGAAGTCTTTGAAATCTAGATTTGCTTTTCCCTCCAATCAAATGATTCCCTTCCCTGAATTATGGCAAATCATTATTAATACTCACTTACCAGACTTATCCTGTTCTCATGATAGAGGGATTAACATTTTTTTGACTTACGCATACTGTTTTAGACTTTATATATCTTTGATGGGATCTGGGTCTAAGTTACTTTTTTGTAGTATCCTATCTACATTAAAGAAAAGCTCACGTTGTTGAAACTATTCTCAACAAGGGGCTTACCTTTACACAGTATATTGTAGATATCAGGACACGTGATGAATTAAATTGAGGGCACCGTGAGTCACTTTTAAAAATTGAGGCTATAGATCCAGAAATAAGAAAAGTAAAACTCTTTGCTATAAAATACTTGTTTCTTTGCAGTTTGCTCTCATAAAGTGCAGTACATTAAGATAACCAGGAAGGTGGCAAGAAGAAGTAAATATAATAGGTCTAGTGAGTTTCCTTTACTTACCAAATGTCTCAAAGATAACTGTGAAATATGTGAGTGCTGCTATGGATTGGCTCAGCCTTTACTGGTTGTACTGTAGGTCCTGTCCTTAACTATGTTCTGGTCCCACACCTGATCTTAACACTCCTTTGTCAACATTGCTCACTTGGAAGGAATGGAGAAAGCTGGAGAAAAAAGTGCAAATCAGCCTTGTCCTTGATTCATTGTCCTCACCGTGGGGGGTGTGTGTGTGTGTGTGTGTATTTCCTCATTCTATACTGATTTCTACCCTGTTGCTTATCTTTTTTCTGGCCTTGGTTAACTCTCAAGAAAATAATAGGATATCTTTTATTATGTACCACATATACATAATCTGTGTATAGTGATAAGCATATTTCAAGCTCTGTATGATTTTAAAATTGAGGAAATACCAGGTGATTGTAAACTTTCATAATCACCTCAAGTGTCTTGTGGAGTGAAGCAGGAATATAAGTAAGTCAGAGGAAGCTCTCAGATGTGTAAATGAACACACGAATGGAATGAACTCTGGGCTGTGCCTTGATAGAAGCTGGACATGCAGATTAGATAGATACTTTTTTTTAACAGAAAAAAAAATCAAAGATTTGGCTAAAAGAATCGGAATCAAAAGTGTCATGAGTAGAGATGTATCAGCAAGAATGAGGAATATGATTAAGCAGAATGAGAGACAGAATTCAGTAGACAGAATGGGAACTGGTCCAGAACATCATCTGTGTTGATCTCAAGGAAGATGGGGCAGTTATCTGAAAAGAAAAATAACTTGTTTTTTCATAATTTAGAAAAGTGCATAAAATGACTGGCCTGAGATTATTCTGTCTCTGTTTTGCTTCCCTTTCTCCTCCTCAGGAACGTATTGGTCCTACCTGTGAGTGACTTGTGAAAAATAGCTCACTACTGTTGATCGAGTCAACCAAATTACTCCAGTTTGTGAAGGAAATCCTTAGGTATACTGACACAACCTTTGCTAAGCTACTCAATCGCTTCTTTTATCTTTACTTCTCCGTAAAAACCACTCATTTGAGGGAGGATTTGGGGAATGGCTTATTCAGTCAGAGAACCTGTTCTTGAGTTAACCAGGATAATTCAGTCTTCAGTGATTATCATAATGATCATTATTAATTAGTTCTTTTTCAGTGACTTATTAAGTGGTAGCCTAGAGCCATTTCTTCTCACATCTATTTCTCTATTCCCTCGTATTTGGTTTCTCTGTTCTTTAAAGTTAGGAGTAATTTAGTCACTATGGTGCATCTAATTTTGACATGCAAATCAGTCTGAATTTCTTTTAAGACATGAGCAGAGTAATTCAGATTGAACAGAAAGGAGAAATTTATTTTTTTTCACCGAAATAACTTCTGCAACCATTACACCTTACCAGTGGAATGGCTCCCTATTCAGCAGAACATTATATACAAACATTAATTTCACTGTAAGATTACCAGTTTTCAGTTATAAAATTGGGTTCATACGTTGGCATATGTTTTTCTTGCAGTTTTTTCAGCTTGATTTCTGAACAGTTGGCCGTTCTTAAAAAGTTCAGTTCTTTGATGAATGAACAACTGTGTAATATAATTTCTCCTTCCCCTTAAAGAGATAAAAAAAATTTAAAGCAAAATAGAATTGGATTTAGCTGTGAATGATTGACTCTTGTTTACTAGTGAAAAATGGAAGGCTCTGAAAATGTGCCTCCTTTGTCTTTTGCTTATTTCCAAAAAGATGTACCTGACGTCTACCTATGCTATTGTGGGTTGGCAAAAGCGATTGATGTGTAAGCCAAAAGAAAAGCTGTCAGAAATTGCGGTCAGAGGATGTGTGTGTTCTAAACAGGTGAGATTGACAGGGTCTCATAAGATCTGCAACTGGACATGTGACCATTAAATCAAAAGAAGGAATTTAAGCACTAGACTCTCTCTGAGCATCGTGCAGTGAAGAGTTTTAAAAAAGTAGATTACAAAAATCTTTCTTCCTTTTTTTTTTTATGTGTTCATTTCAGCTTGTAGTGAGAGCGTGGGAAGAGATATTGCTTGTTAGTACATTGTGCATGGAAAGTCAATTTTTCTTTTGCAGGCAAATGGGAAGTAAATCAGTTTGTGTCACTTCACTCAGAGTGAGAAGACTATTAAAACAACACTGTCAATACCACACAGTACGTTTCAATTCCATCAATTCTAAATGTCACTTTCGATAATATGTTATTGTAGGGTGGTCTCAAAATAAAGTGATGTTTGTACCTCATTTTTTTACTTTGGCCTGTGGGAGATTGGAGAATAGTGGCTTGGTGAGTTAGGCTAACCTTCATCTCAAAGACACCACATTGCTAAATATGGTATATGATAAAGGAATCTTGTCCTATTTCAAACCATTAGTTTAATGGTGTGTTAACCAAAAAATGGTTTCCTTCAGTATTAACATTGTAATTCAAGTGAATTTTTGCATACGTGGTTGTCATGAATGCTTTCCGATAAAGAAGACAACATAGGGATGTTTTAGAAAACCCTCCTTCAGGTGGACTGTCTCAAATGAGGCTTTCTCCATACCCTGTGTGTCCTTGATGGGGCACTGTTTGAGTTCTAAGTACTTTACATGTGTTTAGTTTTGCAAGGACGCCCTGAACTCCACCACTCCCCATTCTGTGCCTTTAAAGAAATAATTGTCTCTTTCAATCACATTCAAATAAATATTTCTGGTACACAGTACAACCTGATTCTGATTATGCAGCATACAAAATGCAAGGGATCAAATCACCAGCAATTCGCTTCCCCAAGTTGCTTTCTTAAATCAGCTTTTAAATAGATTTATGTTGCCTGTGGATATAAAGCAGTAGAGTAAAACTAAACCTTCCTGATTTCCAAATCAGCATTTAAAGAGCTATAATTCATATTTAATGAAGAAAAACAGCTAAATAAGCATCCACAAGCATTTAACTAGAGACTTCATGCTCATAAAGTTTTTATCCCCTGCTAAAAGCCCCTTTACCATATCTTTTTATTATGCTTAGATACAAAATGCTAAAAGGAAGTTGGATATTGTTAGACTGCTATTAAATTATAAGAGAACAAATATTAGGAATAAATTTCAGCTCAATTAACTAGGACAAGACTGGCAATTTTCCTAACTTGTACTCAACATTTAAGTTTTCAAAGAGAGAAAATATTTTATTGCCAACAGAACATGAAACAATATTGAGGCCACGTGTCTCTGCCCTTTTGTGTAACAACGAAGCACTTTCTATTTCAAGGTTGGACATCTTGTTTATAAATAGGTAAATTGTGATGAGAACTGACTTTGTTTTACCTGTGAAATTGGGTTTGGCCATTTCCTCTAAAATCAAGATGGGTTGTTGAGAGCTGCTTGCCTGAAGGCAAAATATAAAATTGATAGCATAGAGTATGTGTATTTGAGGCTTTGTCACCGCTCAAGTATACATGCCTCAAATCTCCACCACTGAAAAGCATCCCACCTCTGTCAAAACCAGGATCAAAGCTAGCTGAAATGAAAGAGTACACTGTTTAGAGCTAGCTAATGCCTTTAGATGCTGTTTCCTTGGTTAGAGGCCTCAATTTTGCTTCACTTTTTATCTTGTTTTCCAAAGCAGACTAATATTGAAGGGGAATGATGAGGCATGTTTAGAGAGTGAGTGATCAAGAAAGTTCCTTTAAATAGACACTGAGATTTCAGCATGTGTATGTGGCCACCATTTACCTCCATACTTAAGAAGGAGCCATCCCTTGTTCTAGGCATGTCCAGTGTCTTCCACATTCCACTATTCTGGACAAATAAAATGATAGACACTGTTGGCCTCCAACAAATTCACTCAGTTGCCTAATCAGCTTCAAGCTCAAAAAGGGTCCTACTAACACAGAGGCATTTATTGAGTTTTACTTACATCTCCAACTCTTTTTTATTAAAGAAAGTCATCACAGGTGGAAATCTGTAAACCTAATCGCTTTGAAGAACAAGAGGACACTTAGCCTAAGTTTCTTTGTATTTCAGTCTTCTAAAATGTACTTGCTTTTTCAGAAAAGACAGCAGGACCCGTAGCAGCCCTTTCCCTTCTGTCTGTGGCACAGTTTTGATCAGTGCCCAAAGACGACAAAAGGCTAGGTGACCTTGGAGAGATTTCCGTATATTTGGGAGTCAGATTTTAAACCAACCTCTGCCTCGGCGTCTTGGGAAAAGAAAAATGACTTTGAATTTCTTCTGCATTGGATTGGTCTCTGGAATGAAATATAAGTGGTGCCCAATGGACTTCTGTTTTAATGCAGTGGAGCAAATTCAATGAATTGCCCGATTCTCTTGGGCCCTTTAGAAAACTACCCAGAGCATGGTTTTAATGGAGAAATGGCATGAGAAAATTGAGTACAGAGTCTCCCAGTACTCATCCATTAAGGCCATGACATCTACCTCACTGCCACAGGGTTATGGAGGTCCCTAGTGAAAGAGTTTAAGACTGGAGTGGGGTCTTTAAGCCATGGGTTGTATCTGTGGAATGACTCACTCTGCATCTGAAGGATGTCTGCATCTAGTGACCTGTTGATGGGCTTATGAAGATGAAAGAATCCTTTAGTGTCAGAATCCTTAATAGAGATGATTCTCATACCCTGCCACTGTTGGAAACATACCCAGCACACTTCAAAGGACATTAGCGGTGGGCAGTCAGCTTTGGTGTGCGAGGCGAGCATTTGTGGGCTTTCCTTACATCTACATCACAGTACTGATCGTTAGCTTAGGTGGACCGTTCTTAGGAATGAAATGCTAATTTGGTTTAGCATTCCTGTGAAATAACATTTTAAAAATAGCAAATGTACTATAAAATTGATTCATACCTGTGCATCTAGGGCATTGATGCTGCTCCAGTAATATGCTCTATATGCCTTAGATCTTATTATGAAAACCATGTATGTTTATTATAGAAATTTGGAATCTGTAGGAACAGCACAAAGTGAAAACTATTACAGCTTAAATTATTTCTTACACATATCAGAAGTATGCATATGATATATATTAGAATTGTATATTCAAAACTAATTTTCCTTCCATTTTTGCATGTTTTAGATGTGAATGAGTATACTTCTCGCTACTATTTTAATTGCTTTATTACATTCTATATTGATACAACATGATTTACTTGACCAGTCCATTAATTACAGACATTTAGATTGTTTCCAGATTTAGAGTATAACAAATAATGCTGTAATATGAATAACCCTTAGTAGGCAACTTTGTGCAATCTCTACTACTTCTCCAGGATGATTTTTAAGAGTAAAAGCATTCTAACAATTGAGTAGCTTAGTACCATGATTCTTGTATATATTGCCAAGTTGCCTTCCATAAAGGTCATACTAATTTTCTTTCTCGCAAACATATCCTGAGAATTTATTTCACCATACTGTAGTCAACACTAAGAATTCTTGTTTTTTTAAATAACAGCCAATTAGTAGACAGCCAATGCTATTTCATTTTTAAATTTTCACATATGATCACATAAAATGTTGAATGATTTTCACATTCTTGTCAGCAATTTACACATCTTACTTGGTCTGCTGTCTGTTTTTGTCATTTGCCCAAGTCTTTCCTACAGGATACTTGCTTTATTCATATTGATGTTGAGACCTCTTGATATATTAGTAATATCAACACATCTTTTTGTCATGTATTCAAATATTAGTTTGTGGTTTGGAAAGGGGCGTTTCCCAGCAGGTGTTGTTTTCTGCAATTTACTTAGGGTAGTCTTAAAATGGGTAGGCACAGTGACTGAGCATTCAAGAAAGGAAGCCAAGGAATGTGCTGGACATGGAAGAACAGCAGAGTGGAGGGAGGTAACAGGAGGCCAGAGTTCACATTTGTGTGTTTGAACTCATATAACGGAGACAAAGAATTTTCTGGGGTATTCTTACATAACCGCTTGAGAAACATTAAGATTTTTTTCCCCCATAAGCAGTAATTTGTGGTCAGATTAACAGGTGATTGATAGGCCAGGTAAAGTGAGTGAACTCCTCTGTGTGATTAAGGTGACAATCAGAGAGGTACATTAACCCTTAAGGTCATGAAGCTTCCACATGCTACCCTCCAGTTGCAATTTACTAGTAACCTTTATAAGTTGGTGATCTTTTAAGTGTCTTTTTAAAAGAGAAATTTACTCAAATAAGCCCACCCAGTGGGACTTGGGGTAAGTGTGTGGCCTGTACCTGCTAGCTTTTTGGAGCCCACATCCTGGGCTGCAGCATTAATAATAATCAGATTACTGAAGGTGGTGCCTGTGGCCACCAACGTTGTCTGTCTGGTGTATGTTTAGGAGTTGTTTTTCTCCGGTCTATTCTGACATTAGCTAAAAAAATTTTGTCCCCTGCTGGGAACATTGTTTATTTACTTTCACTGCCTTATCCATTATTCCAAGGACTTTAGAACCATTAGGGAGATGGATATTGCGTGTTCTTCCATAGCAAAGAGATTAATTCTAATCAAGAGGTTGTCACTTTTTATTCTGTTCATTGGAGGCTAGACTGTTGAACTGACTTCACTGACAGCTTTCACAGGCCCACCACTTAAGATAATGGATAAAATGGAACATTTTATTGAAGCAGGATTCATTTCTTAGTATAACATGAATAAACTACATTGCTCATGTTTGCAATACAAATGTGCGGTCAAGGAGGGAATAAATTACCAGATATGTTGTGCTGTTTTTATGTTAACTCTTTAGTAAATTTTAGTCTTTTCTCTCTTGCTCCTTTTTAGTACAAATATGGCAGAGGCCTTTTTTGATCACAGTGTGCAGTCCTGAAAATTACTCCTCAGGTAGTTTAAGTATGTACCATACAGGGATATGGTGAGGATTAAAAATGATAAAGCTTGGGAAAGTGCTTTGAAAAAATTGTGAAGCACTTCACAAATACCAGGAACAGTGATGATTATTTGCAGGCCGAGTACAACATCTTGGCCTTTGCTCCAACTTTTGCAGAGGTCACTACCAGTGACAGAGAGAGAGTGAGTGACAGCGCTGATGAGGGTGAAGATGAAGGATAAAAACCTCAGGACAGGAGAAGCATATCTGCTAAAGTCATTAAGCTTGGAGGAGGGAGAGGTTTTTTTTTTGGGGGGGGGTTGTGGGCAGTGGGGTGGCTTTGTTTCTGTTTAGACATCTGTATAGACTCCTAATCACTACATGGAGCCAAGAAGTACAGTAAGTTTTTAAAGTTGCCCTGTTCATCATACTCTTCCTTCATGCTGTCAGCATGATGCAAAGGAAATGGCCTGACCTGCACGTCAAGAGAATTGAGTGTAATTTGTCCCAGCCATGCCATGCACTGTATCAGTGGCACTGGGAAATCTACTTATTTTATCAGTTTCTTCACGTAAGAAGGGGTATTTGAAGAGATTAGTTTTTACAAAGTTGGCATATATATATATAGTGCTGGTAGTTAAGGTGATCTTAGGTGGTATGTGCAACATATTTATTATGCATTCATTTCAATGTGTATTGGAATAAATATAATTAGTGTGTAAAGCACATAACTTTATGGATGTTAAGTGAAAAAAGTGAGAAAAAAGTATTTAGTAAATACTAGTACCAAGGGGATGCAGATGTGGCAAAAATCATGAAGGAAGGACATTTGGGAGGTGGTGCTGGCCTCAATTATCTTGAATTTCATGTTGAGCCCTAATGTTTAAAGTGTACAGTTTCTTAAGGGAGACGAGGTCAGTGGCAACCATTTCAGTGGTATCTATTTGTTCATTTCTGTAGGTTTCTGGACCAGAGTAGGCCACAGGTGACCTTCTATGTAGCATCAGTCAGTCCAGAAATTGCAGTATGACTTTAGTGCACGAGCAGTATTGCTGGCCTGAGTCTCAGTGCACATCAGAGACAGGACAAGAAAGGAGAACTGGGTCTAGTGGTAGGTCAGAGCGGCTGCACACTTGAGTGCACAGAACGTTCAGGGGCTGCTGACCCCCTCTGGTCACTTTGTCACATTTTCTCTGTTGCGTTATCTCTGCAGACAAGGATGCTTGTGCACTGTGATTTCACTCATCCGGTGGGTTCTCAGAAGTCACATCATCCCATTCTGGAAGAGGGGATATATATTAAGGCCACCCAATGACACCTTCTTTGGCTTTTTTGTGCCATTTTATTAGCCGCATGTTTTAGAAAATATTTAAAGAAGACAATTCTTAAACCTTTTAGGGTGTCACTTAGAGGAGAATTTCATCCAGCCGTGAGGCTGCTTCAGAATATCCTGAGCATCTGATCCTCATTGCTTCATTATTCAGTGATGAGAAATCAGTGAGACTGCATGGTCTCCTGCTGAGTCTGCAAAAGAAATGAGAAGCGATGCCCACTGGGTTGCAGTCTATTCATCAATAGTAATCATCAATTTTACAGAAGTCTTACCAAAAGTAACAAAGTTACTTGTATCCAATACTTTTTGAAAAACAGAATTGTAATTGAATACAATTCCTTGTTTGTTTTGCTCTTTATATTGGATCTACCAGGCCCATTAGTGGCAATTAATGCTTCAGGTTCTAGGTCAAATGCCCTTTTAATGTTCATCAGGTGCAACTCAGGCAGAACCAAAAGTGAGAGGTGTATGGCTTTTCTCAGAGGTTCAGCAGCTTTTGTAGAAGCTCCGCCAGTGGCCCCTGGTTGGGCCGGTGGTAAGAGGATGATTGCAGGACACAGCAGTTGACACCCTGCTTGTGAGTCAGAATACAGTAGGGTTAGTTGTGTCTTCTGGTTTTGGAAAAGGATGGCAAATGTTTTTGCTGTTAAGAAAAGCTCTTTCATAAACTGACACATGAAGTTCACTGCTTTTATCCACTTGGAACCGAATCATGCAGGAAGGGCAATGCAGTGTGCTGGCTAAAGACCACCGTGCAGCCAAACCGATCTGCCTTTGAATCTTGCTGTCATGTGGCTGGAGTGAGGTGCATCTCCGGAATGTACTTGGAAATGGGGGTAATGAGAGCATCTAACTCGGAAGTTTGCTGTGAGGATCAAATGAAATATCAGGTGCCACTCATGGTGCGCTTTGAATCTTCTTAATCTCATTTCTTATTGCAGTTTCTGAGTAGGTTCTGTGCTGATGACTAACTTCCTGCTTGGGGCATTCTGTGATGCCTCAGACGTGGAGGACCAGTGGAACTGAGCTGGTCTGTCTGTGCAGACTGGGAGGGATACACATCAGAACACTGTGGGTGTACATAGTTCTGTGTTCCATTTCAGGTTAATACAGTGTATACAGTTGGAGACAAGGGTCAATATTATCTTTTTTTTTTAAGAAAGAGTTGATTGACCATCATTTGCTAAGAGACTATGTATTTCCCATTGATACGCCTTCTTGCTTTTGTAAAACATCTGTTGACCATGCATATATGGGCCTCCTTCTGGGCTCTGTATCCTGTCCCGGTCTACCTTTTTGCCAATACCAGACTGTCTTAATTGCTGTGACTTCTACTGAGTTCTGACATCAGACAGAATAAGGCCTTCAGTGTTCTTGTTCCTTTTAAAAAGGCTCTTGTTATCTCAGTACTTTTATATTCCTACATAAATTTTAGAATCAATTTGCCAACTTTTATAAAAAGGCTTCTCAAATTCTGATCAGGCTGGCTACAGTTTTTAAGAGAAGGTTTATGCAGTCAACCTTGCTCATTTCTTTCTTTTCTTACTGCCCTAGGGGTGATGAACCCCCTCAGGTTTTATTGGTCTGGCAAAGGCTTTGTACATCCTTCATATCTGAGTAATAATTTTGTGGGGTAGAGTATTCTTGCCTGACAGTTTTTATCTTTCAATATTTTGAGCATGTCATTCTACTCTCTCCTGACTTGTTGAGTTTCTGCTGAGAAATCTTCTGATAGCCTAATGGGGGCTCTTTTGTAGGTTACTGTCCTTTTTTCTCCCTGTCTCCCTGTAAAACTCTTTGTCATTGACTTTTGACAGTTTTAATATAATGTGTCTTAGTGAAGGTCTTTCCTGAGATAATGAGAGTTCTCTTCGCTTCATGGTCTTGCGTATCCAGCTCCTTCCCCAGTTTGGGAAGTTCTCAACTATTGTTTCTTAAAATAAACTCTCTGCTCCCTTCTCCCTCTCTTCTTCTGGCATTCCCATTATCCTTACAGTGCCTTCCCTAATAGAGTCAGATAGTTATCATAAAATTTCTTCTTTTTTTTTTTTCAGATGTTTCCTCTCCACTTCTACCCGTCTCCAGTCTAGATTTCTACCTTTGAGTGCACTAATTCTCCCTTTCTTGTGGTCTGCTGTGCTTCCAGAGCTTTCTAATGAGCTCTTCATCTCATTTATTGAGTTCTACAGTTACTGAATTTATGTTTGGTTCTTTTTTGGGGTTTCAGTCTCTTTGGTGAGGTATTCCTCTTGTTCGTTAACTTTATTCCTGAGCTCAGTGACCTGCCCATCTGGGTTTCCGTGGAGCTTGTGTAGTTTCCTTGTGACGACTGTTTTGAATTCTCTTTCAGATTGCAGTATCCCGTGACCTTAACTTTAGTGTTTGGAGAGTTGTTATTTTCTTTTTGTGACACCGTGTTCCCATGGTTTTTCACTGTGCTTGATGAGTTGTTCCTCTGCTGGTTGATTTGATGTAGTGGATACCTTTTTTTCCAGCAGCTCAACAGGTTAGTAATTAGTGGCCTTTCTTTTGCTTTTCAGTAGGTGGCACTATAGCACAAACTTTTGCTTTCTCCTACCTGTGTTGCCTCTGGCTATGTTGGAGAGTCTGTACCTTCCACCGTCCACTGCCTCTAACCATAGTTGTCCTGTATGCACTTGTCTTTTGCTGCTTGTGCCTCCAGGATTGTTGCTGACTGGCTGCTGCAGGTGTCACTGCTGTCTCTTGTGTCTCTGCCTGGAGCACCCAAATGGTGGACACCTACATCTGGAGCTGCCTGAGTCGTGGGCACCATGCCATGGGGAGCGTCAGATGTTGGGAAGGGAACTGGGATCACTTAGGGACTCTTCTGTGACTGGAGGAATGGGGTTGCAGGCCCCACAAGTGGAATTAAATTTGTAATTAAAAAAAAAAAAGAAAACTCCCAGCACACACAAGTCTCAAACCAGACAGCTTCATAGAAGAATTCTACCAAGCATAAAAAGAAGAGTAATACCTATCATTTTCAAACTTTTCCAAAAAATTAAAGAAGACAAAACTCTCAAATTGATTCTGCAAGACCACCATTGCCCTGATAACAAAACCAGACAAAGACACCACAAAAAAAGAAAATTATAGGCCAATATCTTTGATGTATATTGATGTAAAAATTGTTGACAAAGTAGCAGACCAAATCCAATGATACATAAAAATGGTCATACATCATGATCAAGGTGGTTTTATTCCAGTATCACAAGGATGGGTCAACATTTGCCAATCAATCAATGTGTTACTTCCAGGGGGCTGGGATTGCCTGCACTGCCTCTGTGGTTTCCTGGTTCTGCCTCCTCTGTGTGATCCAGTCCACCCACTTTTGCACATATAGATGTGTGGAACTCCCTGGTGTCCTTGTGTGCTGGGCAGAGGTATCTTTGAGTTATGTATGTTTTACTGGTTGTAGATTGAAGAGGAGAGACAAAGGGAGTGTCTAACGTCACTCCCTACTTCCCTTCATTTCTTAGACATAGCATGGTCCGCGAATCTTTTAATGTTTGAAAAAATGTGTAATTTATAATGTCCATTTTTCTTATGATGAGGTACTTAATTGATGACTGATTTGTTTTATTGCTATTCTACTTGACAGATGTCACACTCCGAGTTTATGAAGACCTCATTGCTCTTTAACAGCTTTCTTTCCTTCTCAGATATGGATACACTTGGAGATTTATGCATTGATGTAGTACAACTTTCGTTAAATCAAAAGCACGGATAGCGACTAGGCATTGCATACCATGGCCTGATCGTAAATGAATCACGCATGGTGTTCCCAGCTAATTAGTGTTTGCTGAAAGGTAGAGAATGGTTTATGTAGACAGTTTCTCTTAGAATACTGGGATGTTATTGCTGAAAGGGAGAAGGAAAACTGTAATTTCTAGGCTTTTTTAGTGGTAGGTGCCATGTCGGTTACCTATTTCACTTAATCCTCACAACAATTCTATAAACGGCAATATTAGCACCATTTTACAGATGACATTACAGACCAAGCGATGTACATTAAGAAACATGCCCAAGATCTAAAGACCTCAGCTTGGATGGAAATGTGAAATCCGTGGTCTTTATTAGTATTCCATCAGCTTAGAGTACACACAGAACAACTTTTAAGGAATTACTAGAAATGAGCCTGGAGGAGTTAAGTTTCTTGTTCAGTTTTGTGAAGTGAATTCATGACAGACCCAGGACAAATTCAGTTTTCAGGTTCTTAGTCTTTTGCAATCTTTTACATTGTCTCTTTTATCCAAGAAATTATAGCATAGACTCACTGTCTGATTTTGAATGTAGTTTTTTTCGTTTACTGGATATGTGATCTTGGACATCTATAAAATGGAGATGTAAACAGAATCTACTTAGGCATATTGCAAGTAAATATATGCAAAGAGCTTGTGCACGTAGTAAGTGCTCAGCAATGAGTAAATTCTGCAATGGTAATTCTAGGATCACATTCTGTCTCCTCTTTTACCATTGTCAAATCACAAGAACAAATCAGCTGTCCTTCTTAATACATGGGTATAAATTTAATCCTCTTTATTAGCTTTTCTATAGAGTATTTCTTATATTTTGTACTTTATTTCTCATTTTGTTGAAGTTTGTCAGTTTCAGTGAGAAGATGAAAAGAACCTGTGTTGATACAAAAGAAGGGTAAATAGACATTTTAGAGAATTCCTAAAATCATACTGCTTGACCAAAGTCACCCACCAAGTTTATGCCTGAGGCTTACAGTGAGTGGGATAAAGAAAGTCATTGTTTAAAGATCACATCCCGTCTCATTAGGAGTAGACATACTTGGAACCACATGCTTTAATGACTGCACAGAAAATGTCAAGAATACTAAATTACTTTGGGTTGGTAGTGCACAATTCCAGGAGAGTTCATGTATGAGGCAGTAGTAACAGGAAGACAGGTGTGACTTTCATACATGTATTAGGACAGGGGCCAATTTGATCCACACATTTAAGAGGCTTCGGAAGTACTCTGTACTGAGATCTAAGGGGACTGCTTTTTGAATCTTGAGCTTGGTACTAACTACTTTTATTCTTTTGAAAAACCATGTGAACTTCTGTTGTCCAAAATAGTAGCCACTTGCACATGTGAATATTTAAATTTATAATCATTAAAATAAAATTGAATTAAAAATTCAGTTTCTGTTTGATTAGTCACAAGTGCTCATTAGTCACAGTAACTCATGGCTATTATATTTAACCGTGCAGAATAACATTTACATCTTTGTGGAAAGTTCTGTTTGACTGCATTGAAAACCTTCTGGCCTCACTTTCTACCTCTGTAAAATAAGAGAGTGGGCTCTCTGCATGGTTTCTCCTAGTCGGATGTTCGAAGACTTCTTGATGACAGCTTACACTGGGGTGGGTAAGCTTAGGCTGTGTTATAGTATCATCTCCATGAAAATTCCTTTAACAATTGGAAATAAAATTTGGAAGAAGTTTGTGGTAAGCAAACTGCTATGTCACTAGTAGTCACTGCCTTTTGTCTTCTCCTCACTCCCCTCCCCATCTTCCTCCTCCTCTCCCTCCTTCCCGTCCTCCTTTTTTCCTCTCCTCTTTTTTTTCCCCTTCCTCCTCTTCTTCCTTTGTCTTTCAAGATCAAGGCCATTAGTCCTGGACCATAAAGATGACCCAGCAAATTCCGCTGGTAGCAGGTGGCTATCTTCACAAAGACGGTTTTATCTGCCGCTCTTAATGTGGTGGTGACACTCCAGACAGGCTAGAGTAGAGGTGATAACAAACACCTCCCGAATCTCAGTAGCTTAAAACAGCAGATGTGTTTCTCTCTCATGTTAAATATCCACTGAGGCTCACTGTGAGCTTTGCTTTGCATCCTCCTTATTCCTGGATCCAGGCTCACAGAACAAGCAGTACTTCATGGTAGCAAAGGGGAAAAAGGAGTGGTGAGTCACATCCTGGCATTAAAATTTGTTCCCAAGAGTGCCACATGTCACCTGTGCTCAGATTTCCTTTGGCCATGGTGAATCCATGGCCACATAAAACCTCAAGGGTGTAGGCAAATACAGTGCTGCAATGTCCTTGGGAAGCAAACTGGAAAAATGTGATGGAGATTATGAATGACCACCACAGTGTTCGTAGGTTAACATCCAATAAAAATGCTTCCTGTGGGGCCAACAGGGAAGATCAAACACTTCAGGTACAGTAGGTAACACCCTTGCTCTGAATTACAGACGTCACACCCATTGTCCTGCACACTGCTGCTACACAGAAAGGCTTGACCAGGTGGCCAGATCGCCGCCGCCTCCTCTTCCTTTTCAGGAGAAGCTGGAAAGATACGTTGTTACATGAAGTATCTTTAAAAATATTGGCTCATTGTTTATAAACATTGTGTTTATAAGATTGCGATCAAAGATGGTGCAGTGCAGACATGTGGAGGACCCATTGGCCACTACTGAACTTTGGAATGGAAAGCGGGTGAAAGCAGGTAGTGGAGAGACAGGGGCCTGGGAGGAAGGAGACCTATGTGCTGGTCCTGGTGATGTGATGAACTACTCTGGAGACACTGAGGGAGGCATGACCCTCTTTCCTCATCTGTAAAACAGGTAGATTGTGCGAGGTCCATGATGAGGCTGAGTATCATAGAATGGATCCAGCAGTTCAAGGGGCTCCCTAGGGTCATAGACAGAGTTGTTTCTCCATCTCCTTGCACTGGATAGTGTAAATTTGATGGACATTAAACCATAATTCCTTTCTCCGTTGTGCTGGGCACTGGGGCAGGGACCAGCGATCTGAGAGGGAGATTCAGCTTTCATAGAACACTCAGTGCCGTCGACGCAGACTTTAGCCAGAGCTGCCCTCAAAGAACCGAGTCTCTGAGGTCCTTTTTTACAGAAAAATGATGGCACCCTATAAAGTATTTCAAAAGGGGAGATGGTGGCATAATCGCTAAATTAGGAGCTTTGACTTTGGTGAAAGATTTGGGTTTAAATTGGGCTCTTCTGGTTCCCACCTGTATCACCTGACCTGGTCCCATCCCTTGTCCTTTTCTGCTTCAGATTCTTCATCCATAGAACTGGGGTGATAAATAATGGTATTTTTTCACAAAGCTGTTGGGAAGGTTAAATAAGACAATACGTATAAAGTGCCTAATATTTAAGGTTTCTGAGCTGTTACTGGTACTTTTGTGCCTTGGCTTCTTCCCCTACCAGCCTCCCCCTACACGTGATAGTTCTGGAACCTGATCATGTGTCTTACAGCTTTCATTGAGAGTGTGCTCAATGTGTGACAGAAGGAACTGTAGGCTTTTTCACTTGCTGCTTTTTTTTTTTTTTCCCCTAATCAGACCTTAAGTAAATGTAGCTTTGTACCTTTGGAATTAGGAATCTAGAAAGGAGATGGCTTTAGGGGGAATTCTTGTCCTGGACTTGTTTTATATGAACATTTCAGTTTAAGAATTATGTCTGTATTAACCGGAGGGGATTTTCATTGTGCTGCAAGTCTGGTAAGAACCTGAAATAACTGCTTCAATACCATCGATGTGAATCCACTTGGCATAACTAAGGCCAGCAAGATTGTTCTTCAAACACTGTGTCTCCAAGTTAGAAAATCTGAAACATGGTGGCAATTAGCAAAGTAAATATTTCTTGAAATTTATTGAGGTTGTGTTTTTCTTGTGATGAATTTGGAGGCCTGTGGGTAACAAGGCTAATTGGAATCGTTGCAGCTTCAAAGTATGTTAGCTTTGATTTAACGCTTTGATGACCCTCTGAAATTTAAGCTATTGTGGCATCATTTTATTGGCTATTTACCTGTGTTATCATTGCAAGGATCAGAGTTGATCATTGAGTAACTGAATATTCAGAAAATGGTTAAATATGTCATAGCTGTGATCCTAGGCAGTTTCTTTCCACTGGGAAAGAGTCTTTGCCTGCATTAGGTTATACCTGAGTGAAACCTCTTGAGCTGTCTGTTACATACACCATGTGATTCTGAAACTAATTACTTAAAAGATGACTTTGGGTTCTTGTTTTTAAAATTTTTTTTTTATCATGAGCATGTTACTCATCTGCTAAAACATTTGACTTTTGTTACACTCATTTCGTCTGTGGAGAAGATCCACTTTGTTTCTCAAAGACAAAATTGAGCTTTTTTTTTTTTTCCCCCTCCAAGTAGATCCTGTCATAAATGCTAGTTCTTGAATTCAAAATGAGCATACTCTTTTTTTGGAATCAAATTTTAGTTCCACTTTGTTGAAGTTATTGCACAAAAGACAAAATCTGTGTCTTTTATGGAAGTACAATATGTTCTTTAAAAAAAAAAAAAAAAGGCTTAGTGTTGTAGCTTTTCCCCCCGATTTTAAAATTATGCATGCCCCTTGTAAATATGGAGCCGTGTCACATTACCCTGCCATGTAGAAATAAAGCTGTTGATTTTTTGAAATATTACTTTTTTGGTCATTCCCCTTGCACATAGAAGCATAAAAATTACAGGCCCAAATAATTCCAAATGACTTATAAAAGATTTAAATGGGGGCATTTTTATGTGGTCATATTTTCTCCTTTTTCAAGTATCTAGATTCCTAGTTACAGAGGGTATTTGCTGGTGAAAACTATAATCCTTTCTTAAATCTTTGTGGATCAAAATTCAGTCTAAGTATTTCTTTGCCTTTTGCTTGTCTTTCCTCCCTTGAGTGGACTAGCTTTTGGCCTTTTTGGAGGGTGGGTAGAGGAGAGAGAAGGCACTGATCTTTAGGTAAAATCAGCTTTTGCTAAGACTCCAGAGCTGGAGCGGTGGAGAACAGATATTAGACACTGGTTAAACAGTTTAATAGGTGGGTAACAGGAAAAATAAATAATACCTATGCCTTCTAAATTAAACAATCACTGAAAACTCCTAGTAGACCATTAAAATAGCAGCCACATTTTAATTGAAATAAATATGCTTAACCATGTTAAAAACATAGTCTTCACATTTGTTGAAGATATTTACACTATATTGTTCCTGGAACAAGTTGTTTATGTCGAGTGTTTGGTTTTCCTTCACCAAAGTGCTTATTCATTATTTAAAAATTTCCAGATTCTGCACCCACATCCCTAGTGTATCAGTTTATTTTTAGAGGAGGACTCCAGCATATCTCATCTTGTATGGACTTCACCCATTATCTAAGAGGAAGTTTGCCTTCCTTCTGGGATCCAACAGGTGACTCCATATTCAAAGCATCACAAGGAGACTGTTACCCTTGTCTGTAGCTTAGAAATCCAGAGTCTAGTGTCCTAGACCCAAAGAAAATGAAGCCCTGACAATGGCATGTCACTGGGCAAGGAGTTGCTGAGCTCACTGGGGGAGGAGAGCATCTTCGTGCTGTTGCTGGTGGGTGATTATACTGTTCATGCTTATCTTTGTCAGACTCACCTTTTCAACCTGCTACCTTGAGTAACTCAACACTTGGCCTGCTGGAAAGTCAGTACTTAGGACATGTCGTTCAATTGCTTGAGTATTACTGGGACCTTGTCTCACTAAAGTCACAAACGAGACCAATTCTTTTAATGTCCAGGGTCAGGAGAAGACTCAGAAATGAGGACTGTAATTAGGTTTGTAATATTAAATTCCGTTTCATGGTCTCACCGTGGAAACATCTCCTTGCAGGCTGCTGCGCCATCGTCCCACTTCCCCAGCTTGATTTCCAGATGGCTGAAGCTGGGGATGGTTTTGCTTTGACAGTCAGCTGATAAGCCCTTGCATCATCTTCCCAGCTGCCTTGTGCTTAGAGGAGGTGATCAAAACACCAAAAGAAGGTTCCCATATCTAAAGGGGTTTCTACTCTAAAGTAGGTTACTTTGAAAATAGATTTGGCTTTTTTCTGCCCTCCATTTCCTCTCTCTAAGTTCCTTACCTCTTACTTTATGCAACCCCCTCAAAGCAATGAGTTCCTATAAAATGAATGAAAGAGGGAGTTCTTGTTCAAAGAAATCTATAGAATAAGATGCATGATCTTATGTGGAAAATCACAGGAAGCCTTTCCTGAAAAGGGTACAAGGGCAAAGCTAGAAAGCCAAAGAAGTCTATAGACTGTTTTCAAGGAACGAAAGTTGTCCATTTTGACTGACGGTAGAGTGTGTTAGTGAAGAAAAGACTGGAAAGCTTGGTTCACTAGATAACTGCACAGCTCTAACTTTATGTATATGTAAAATTGTCTGGAATTGGCTTTTGCATTTTGCCATCACCACTAGAATATAATGATAATCATTTCACAAATAAATCCCATGTAAACTTAGAATTGACGTGGTCTAATCTTATCCTGGAGCCAAAGTAACAACAGTCTAGTAAGGAAAAATGGCATATGTATTTCATGTATGTACATTTATATGTAAATATATATACAAACCTGTCTGAAACTAGAGCCGCAACAATGGCAGTGACAAGTCAGGTTAGTACATTAATGCTCAGCACAGTTCCCTAAAATTTCTAAAGGAGGTTCTCTTAATTCCAGATATTCTTGCAGTCCCAGCTCTCTTTTAGGGGAAACTCCTCTGTCTCCCTCTCCTGTACCCTCCCCCCTCAGCTTTTTATTATGTAGATAAACTTAGCCTCTGTGAATCTCAGCGTTTCCTCCCCCACCCATTTCTGGGATTTAAACATCTTGAATCAGCAGAAGAATCTTTACCCCTTAGCAGGGGAGAGGCAGAAAAAGCAAGTGCTTTTTCCTCTTAACTCTGCCACACAAAGAATTGTTAATTAAAAATAAGGTGCTGGAAAGGAAAACACAGAGTAATTGGGATCTGAGGACCAGGGTTAGGTCAGTAATTCCCGTTTTTACTAACTAGGCTACCTTGGGCAATTGGTCTCGTCATCTGTTAAATGGGGATGATAATTATACTAAGTTGACAGTGAGGAGGGATGTCTGTCTGTGTGTGTGTTTACTTGCAAAGCACCCCATAATTAGTGATTTTTTTGTGAGATTATTGAGTCAGTTTGTCAAGTTCATTTGGGAAGAAAATTGTTCCCATTTTGTCGTGAGCGCCTGTCCTCACATTTCCAGTGCGTGTGCAGCGGCTCTGTCTGGGCTGCCTGAATACTCTCCTTGTTCAGGGCCTTGTTGACACTTTACTTTTGGGGATTCTTTGGTCCAAGACACATTGTTTAATTTAACGTCTTCTTTTCTCTCTTGTAACACTGTCATAATTGCTTCTTCAGGTGTCTTCATACCATGCCACTATCTTACCCATCTGTAAGCATGTGCTTACTGAACATTTGATGTTACAGTGTCCCTCCTGTTTTAGCTCAGTCTAAGATAGCTTGAATCAATGACATTTAGTCCATTTAGGCTGCTGTAGCAGAACACCATAGACTGGGTAGCTTATAAGCAACATAAATTTATTTCTTATAGATCCTGGAGGCTGACAGTCCCAGATCCAGATGCCAGCATGGTCAGATGAGGGCCCTCTGCAGGGTGGCAGACTTGTACCCTCCCAAGGTGAGGAGAACTCCATGGTGTTTCTTAAAGGTATTAATCTCATTTATGAGAGCTCCACCCTCATGGTATAAGCACCTCCCACAGCCCCCACCTCGTAATACCATCATATGAGGGGTGCAGATTTCAATATATGAATTTAAGGGGAACATAGATATTCAGACCATACCAACTTTGATTAAAAAAAGAAAAACTTGAAACTCTATCAGATTCCCTTGCAAAAAGCACCAATAGGAGTTGTCAGAATGTACAGTTTCTTGCTTTTTCTGTATTTCCTGGTGAAGGGCCATTTAGGCATGAGGAGCTATATTTTAGATAGACTTGGTGTACTCTTGTGCCCTCTTACATCTATATTAACAAGGTCAAAATCAAACTAGTAACCAGGAAATGCTTATAATGGGGCTAAAAGTGATTCCATCTCTGACCTTATGCATTAATTGCCATTATCTGTGTCTTAGTCATAGTTTTATCTGCTGCTATTTCCCAAGGAAAAGACCTGTTTTGAGTCAATAGAATGGTTACATCTATAACACTGATGTCATTCCTCCTTAATAATTGAGATTCTAATTTAATTTATGTACTACGTTTGTGCAGGAAATTAACTGATGGGTCAATTTGTCTTAGACAAATAATTGTACAGCACAGATGTGTAGCAAGGCTCTTGAATTCAAAAGAGCATCACTTCACTTCACCCCCTTTGTGATACTTGGCAGTTTATTAGTGTTGTAGATGTAAAATCTGATTATATGAGATGACCAAGACAGAAGCCACATGGAGTGAGTGCTGGCTACTGACTGGGTCTCTTGGGTGTATTCATCAGGCCCATCAAGAGGGGCAAAGCGGAGCCGTGTGTGGAACCTCGTCTCTTGTAATACGGGGAGTGGCTCTTCCTCGGCCACCTGCGGGTGCCACGTGGTTGCCAAACCTCTCACTTGCCTGCTGACAGCAGTTATCAACTCGAGTCAGAGACTTCTGTTCTGAAAATGGCCTTCCTTGTGCACCAGGCCAGGGGAGTGCTGTGGCTTTCAGGGCTGGTCGGGGTAGGGGTGGGGAGGTCCTAGATGTTATGTGACACTTCTCATTTCTTCATGCTGCTGCGAAAAGGGCCTGGTGTTGTAGGAATATTGGACTTCAGTGTTTGAGTTGGGTTCATCCTCAGAGAGGTCTAGGAAGAAAAGCATTTGCAAGTTATTCTTAAATAACTTACGGTTTCATTCTTTTAGGTACCCCCCCCCCCAAATCATGGACTTTGGAGTCAGTCTGACTTGTAACTTACTTGTTTAGATAAACCTGTTAATAGCTGTGTGATGTAGGAGACGTCACACAATAGTGCTCTGAGCCTATTTTACTTATCTTTGAAATTGACCTCTTGATACGTGTGTGTGTGTGTGTGTGTCTCTGTGTGTCTGTGTGTCTGTCTGTCTCTGTGTCTGTCTCTGTCTGTCTGAGAGAGAGAGAGAGAGAGAGAGAGAGAAACAAGAAAACAAGTCCAACCTGGGCCTGAAACACAGGAGGTACTCAATATATGCAGTGTCTTTCCACCTTTAATTAATCTCATCTTTAGCAGTTGGCTCAGCTTGAGCCTGCAGAACTGTTTGTAAGGTATTTGTTCTGAGCAGTGTGTTTTCTAGGACACTGACAATATGAATAACTGGAGTTCTGAATCAAAGTACCATTTACACAAGATTAGAAAGGGACAGACTCAGAGTTAGGAGGAAATAGATTAATTTCAGCTTCAATTTTTATAACTTTATTGGTGTGACATAGTACAAATGGGCTGCCAGGACTAACAAATTAAAGGTTTGTGTTGAGGGACAGATTTTAAATCGCATCTTTCTCTGTCTCATTAGGTGGCATCCCCTCCTCCACCCCTACACCAAATCAGGATTGGTTGTGGGTGATTGGCGGCCTTTGTTTTCTAGGGCAGTGTTTCTCTGTTTGGGGAGGAGTGTTTCTTCCAAGTATATAGAATATGAAGGAAGATACGGAGAGCTGAAATGTCTAAAAAGTGATGAACATACGATGAAGGATTGAATACACTGATCTTTGAAGACAGTCTAAAGGAACTCTGATGACTGGGTCTCAGGAGGAGAGTGTGAAGGGGATAGGGAACATAACAAACGGCAGTACGTATCACACATGTGCCAGTGACTAGCCAGCCCTCCCTTCAAAGGGAGAGGGAAGGGGCTGCTTTTCAATACTAGTCGTAATTTGGATGCAGCTTTAACATGCGGTTCTTGCCTGAAATGGTTAGCAGATATACTGGAGTTCAGCTAACAAATGAGCCGGCGAGATTTCTTCCTTAAAATAATTTTGTTTAAAAGAAGAGTCACCATCTTTCTGTTGTGGGTAAAGAACATCTTGCTGAATGGTGGCAAACAAGTTTTTTTCCCAATGACCTGTGGCAGAACCGTCTAGGTACAAACTTCAAACTGTCCTCTGCTTTTAACTAGTTTGTTTATAGTTCTTGTCAGGTTTCATTTGCTCAAAGGGTTATGCTGATAAAAAGTGTTTCAAATCTACTGATCTAATGGGAGAAGGAAGAGCTGACCTATCATTGGCTAAGGGAATGGAAACCGGGCACATGTCTGTGCTTTCCATGTACCATCGCATTTACTCTTCACATTGTCCTGTGATGTAGGCATGGTTATTCCCATTTTCTGGTCGAGAAGACTGAACCTTAGGGAAGTTAGATCACTTGTCCATGCTGGTGTGTGCGGACTTGGAAGCCTCTGCTCGCTCCGTAGCCCCGTGTGGCCTCTGTGCTCCCCTGAGCATCTGTGACTGACGGCCTGAGGCCAGGATGCCTGTTATCTTCCCTGAGGATGCAGTGGAGTACAGAGGACAGAGACCATGTTTGGAGGATGGCTTTTGAAGAATTCACCTACTCTTACGTTTCCTGTTTATTTAGAAACGCTGTCTGGTGAATCTCTAATAAGAAAAATAACCTTTCAGAAAGTAACGTATACCCTCAGATAGTTCTAATAATTGGAGAATTTAGTAAAGTAGTTCTTAACTGATATCCTGCTTGAGTTTTATCATGTGAATAAACATTTATTCAGTGGTTTATTCATTCTTATGAAATTGTAAATATACTTGAATGTTGGTGTTAAAATATGATTGTTGCTATTTCTTAATCTGTCTAACTGCATCTTTTTGGATAGAGATTTTTTAATCTTTTTAATCTTAGAGAAACTAAGCAAAGAAAAAACAATCAAAGGTGGTAGAGCTTGGTTTCTAAACCAGGAAGTCCATCTGATTCCAGGCAATAGTTTAGAAACAAAGCCTCTTCAGTTTATGGCTTTAGCCACACACTAATCCATGGCTTTGCTTGTATTCTCTTCTTGATCGTGGAATAAATATGTTTAAAAAAAAAAGTCATTATTGCTACATACCAGGAAGCTCAGAATGACATTAGTTCATCTCTGCTGAAATATTTTTGCGTGTTTCATGTCCCAGACATATCATGTGGTGACCATTTGTTTATTTCTAGGATAATCATTTTCAAGGAAAGCTCATACTTAAAAATGCAATATAGGAAACTAGAAATTACCCACATACCCAGTAATCCTTGCATGAATAAATATGTGATGCTTATGCAGTGAAATGCCACACAGCCAACAGAAGGAAGCTCTGTATCTGCCTGCAACAAAAAGAGTGAATCTCACAAACAGGATGGTGAGCAAACAAAGCCAGACACCGGGGTCCAATGGTGCATGCACTTGTAGAGGCTCGGCAGCTCCATTCATAGAGAGGTCAGCACGGCAACGCCGACCCGCGCTGTTCCGCGTCAGCATGTGGATTTCCTCAGGAGGCGCAGGAGGATTTCCTGGGTGCTGCTACTACTCTCTGGTCCTTGGTTTGGGTGCTTAATATGTGGGCGTGTTGAGTTTGTGGTAACTACTAAGCTGTGCAGTTAGAATTTGTGCGTGTTTCTGTGTGTTTCCTCATGTTCACTAACAGTCCAACCCAAATAAAACAAGACACTAAACATGTAACAAACTTACTGACGGTAAGTTGAGGCATCAGAGTCTTTTGAAAGTAGAATGCCATGAAGATAAGGGTTATCACATTGTATTGATTTTTACAGTGCACTGATTTTCAAAGTACATCCTCTTTGAAGTTAAACTAGATGTCATGATTTGTTATATAATTAAGCAGTGATTTCTCTTTCTTAATTCTGAAGGGTGTTTTATTATTGATGATGTGTCAGATTGGACGAAATATGACATTAATCTATTACATTATAATCTATTACATTATATAAAGAAATGCTTAAATAAGTGACACATCGTTATTTGTAGAGGTGAATTCACTTTTTATTTTTAAAATACTAACGGTAAGCTTTGTGGCATTTTGTCATGTTTTTACAAAATCTCTTTGGAGGAATTAATGTGTAAGCAAACCCAAAATATTTTTAAATGAGACAAATGAAGAAAAATTGACCAGATTCTAAAATATATTCCAAGAGCCCAAAATTAAACTGAAATAGATAAGTAAAATAGAGTAGTATTCAAAAAATACCTGAATACATATGAGAATATAGTATATATTGAAAATGGCATTTTAAATCATGGTGGAAAGTTTAGGAAAAAAAGGAAAGGAGTGAAATGTGGCTGGATCCTCAATCTGTCACTTTTAGTCTATGTTTCCAAAGATTATGTGTGAAAGACAGGAGATATCTGAGTTTTGGCTTATGACAGACAAGACTGTCAGTCCCCGAGTGTCAGGGATAACTACTTTTCTCCTTGGGAAGTGCTGGTGTTTGCCTGAGCCCTGGATTTAGTTCCTTTCTCTTCTGAGGTCTCAGATGAACTCCTGGATGGGAATTAGGCCAGCCTTATGTGAATGCATTGGTCCATCAACAGAGAAAAATCTCCGCACTGAAGAATGACTTAAACAAATGAAAAATCTTACCCCCAAATCAGCTTACTACACGTACTTCATGTTACAACCCCCATATTTAAAAGAATCCTTCTACTCTAACTCCTGAAATGAACTGATAATCTAAAATAAGTGTAATCGGGTGGGGAGAGGACGGGGGGGTGCTTGGGCTTTTTTTTTTTTTTAAACGTGTAATTTGTTAGAGGGAAATGTTAGGGAAAGTCTGTTTCCAGAAGAAATTATTTCTTATTAATGGAGTATCTGAAACTCATAGGACACTGCCCTGATTGCTCTCTCATCAGTTAAAAAAAAAAAGTTAGGAGAAAAAAACAAAAAAATTTCAATTACATTTACAGCAGCAGCTGAAGGGGAACAAAATCAATGAAAGGAGCATACTTATTAGAGACCTGCAGTTGCCATAAAACTGAAACTAAATCACAGTGACAGTGTCTGAACTTCAGATAAATTGCTTTGAATTCAGAATGGGAGCCTGGAGAAAAAAATGGAAATGATATTGCAGTTGGTGGAAAAAAGGGTTAGAGCTTTTTATACCCATCGCCTCTCTGAATCTTGTAGATAACTGTCAAAATCAAATACTGATTTGTTATCTCCTTTTGTTTTATTTATTTGTGTGTATAGGGGATTCTCTTGTCTCTCCAGTAGATAATTCCACCTTCTGTGTTGTCTTGGCACTGAAAGGATGGAGAATTGTGGTATTCAGATGTTCAGAGCTTGCTGGGAACCTAAGGCAAGGAGACCCTCAGGGAGAAACATGCTCTCTCTGGAGAGAGGCCACTCTTTCTGGAGAAAGGGAGGGGTGCAGGGGCAGCCAGCCCTGCCCTGCTTGCTCAGTAGCGACGTAAAGCATTTCAGTCTAGAGGCCTCTCCTACGCTCCACCCTGGTGTCAAGAGACATGAGTCTTTTCTGCCCCAACTTCTGCGCTTCCCTGAGCGGCGCCCTTTGTCAGGCTCACCAGATACGCCTCCTGGTGGGCTTTTGCGCTTTGGCAAATGGTACTTAAATGCTATTCGTGCCTTCACTGAGCCCAGACCAGTTTACCAGCACTAAGGGGACGGCACCAAGGATTTTCTCATGACAAACTGCTGTGTAAAACTGTGCACAAGTCACCAAGATCATCAGACTGCCATCTATACATATTACACCAGGGCAGAGTGCGTCTTCACAAAGAGCTTTTCTGACCTCATGACCTTTTTTTCACAATACCTCCTGGGATCCTGGCTTTTCAAAAGTCTCTCTTCATTGTGGGTTCACTCAATTTGCTGTTTTTAAGGGAGAGGAAGATACAGGATGATAACTAGAGGAAGACATCAGAAGAGGGATTTGATTGTAATTTTTTTAGGTAGGTGAGACTTAATCGTGTTTATAGGCAAAGGAGAAAGACTTACCACAGAGGCTGAAGGCACAAGGAAGACGTGATCCTTCCTTAATAGGGCACTGTCTTTAGGGAGACGTGAGTGGGCAAGATGAGAAGCACAGCGGCGGGCTTTGTGTTGCACCAGGAGGGATGGTGAGTGCAGGGGAGAGACACGGGGGCTGAGGAGGTTGTCACGAGGCAGGCCTGCTTGTCCAACTGTAATAATTCTACCTAATAAAAGTGAAGAAGGAGAAGTAAAAAAAAAAGAAGATAGGCCTGCTTTTCTTAGCAAAGAAAGAGGCAAGGCCACTGGCCAAGGGTGGGAGATTAGGGTGTAGATGATTTGAGAAGGGGGAAACATTTAGGTTAAAAGAGGGAAATTCACAAAGGGCTTATCAGTCTGGGTGAGAGAGAAGATTGTGCATTTCTGATTGCATCCATGCATCCTTCTGTGTGATTTTTTCTCTTTCCTTTGTAGACTTAAGTCAGAATGAAGAAGAGAAGTTGAGGGGGTGATTCTCAGCCACAAAAGCTCCATGTGATTTGTCTCACGGTTCTCCCCGCAGCCCCTAGGACAGTGCCTGTATCAAGTAGGTACTCAGTATGTATTTGCTGACTGAGTGAATGAATGGCTGAGTAGGACAGAAAGGACAGCATGAGAACTGGGGGAATGTTAAGTGACTAAACTTTTAATGTGGGGAACAGACAGGACAAAAAATGAAAGGAGACAACTTATAGACTGGGGGAAAATGCAATGGCACAGAGAGAAGTTTTCAGTGATAAAAAATATTAAATATGCTAAAAATAATACAGCGAGGGATCTAAAAGGATAGGAGTTTGTTGTCTAAGAATAGGGTAATGAAATTTAAGATTTCAGAGATGGAGCACTTCAAGATAATATTGTATCTTTTAACACATTTGTACGTCTTGTCTCCTCCACCGACTTATGAATTCTTTGAAGGTGGGACCTTTTCTTTCTTGGTATTTTTCATAGAAGAATGGCACATAGTCAATAAAGAATGAATAAATGAATAATAATACATGCATAATAATCAGCCTTAACTTCATAGCTGACTTCCCATTCAACTGCAGGTAATTGCCTCAGCTCTGCTGTACCTTAATTTTATTGTCAATAAAGCAAGTAAGTTACTTTTTTTCATCCATGTATTCTGTGAGAAATAATTCAATAACAGTGGTAAATGACTCTGGTGTATTTGCTTTTATACATCAGTAGGAAAATGCCCAATTCACTTCTTAAATATTCTCTTTTTTTAATCTAGATGAACATTTCTGTATTTTTGTATCACTTTTCAAAACATGCAGCTTCTCAGATCTCATTTTGGAAACACTACAGAAATGCGCTGATGATCATTCACTAAATAAGAATTTATTGAGCATCTATTGTGCTAATGAGTGTGTAGGAAAGCCCCAACTTCGCATGGGCATTTAGAAGTAATAGTCATGATTTCTGAGCCAACATTAATAGATATAATAGTGAGCTATATGTGGTGATGGACCCTTACATCCTCAATGACCTGGTGCATTGCATTAGTGTTGTGAGAATTCTAAGCAGCTGAGATCAGTGAGGACTTGGATATACAGGTGGGAATTCACTGACCAGATGGAAATGGGCAGAGTTGAAGAATGGGTACAATCTGCAAAGGCAAGAAGAGCTATTCAAAAGAGGTAAGCAATAAAGTTCTAACACCACAATTTTTTTTCTCCTCTTAGCAGTGAGGATGTATTGGACTTTCCAAATGCTTCATTCGTAGACACGTTTTGGCGTATCCCCCTGGCCTAATAACGCCCATCCCTCATCCGCTACCAAAGTGAGCTCTTTCAGCTGTGCATGTGGTACATGCTAACCTGTCTGGCCTTAGTTGATTGGACCAGACATAGACACCTAAACCAAACTGAGTGGGATTCTCCCTCTTGTGAATTTGCGGTTAGGATCAAGAGACTCATGTGTGGTTGCAGGAAGAGAGGTTATGAAAACTTAGGCCCTATGGATTTCTCCTTCAGAGAGAAAAAAAAAATTAGGTAGTTTTGCAGAGAGAAGGATGATGAGAGACCTTGAGGTTTTTCCAAACTTTCCTGCTTTTGGAGCTGGCCCTCTGCTCACAGTGTTCCCTTAGTATTTTTTTGATGTCTGCAGAATCTATACTGATATCTATTGTTTCACTATTGATATTAATAATTCTGATCATCTGCTTATTTTCTTAGTCTTGTAAGATTTTTGTAAATATTATTAATCTTTTCAAAGAATCAGCTCTTTGTTGGCTTTCCCTATTTTTCTGTTTTCTATTTCATTAACTTTTACTTTTACATTTATTGTTTCCTTCCATTTGCTTGCTTTAGGTTTATTTTTCTCTTCTTTTTCTAGGTTCTTAAGATAAAAGCCTAGATTATTGATTTGAGACTTTCCTCTTTCTATTGTATGCATTTAGTGACATAAATTTTTCTCTCAGCACTGTTTTGGCTTTGTCCCACAAATTTTGGTATGCTGGTATCTTCAGTTTAATGTGATTCCCTATACTATGCAATAGCTTTTAAATGTAATTAGGTCTCATTTGTTTATTTTTGCTTTAAGTTCCTTTACTCTGGGAGACAAATTCAAAAAAACTTTGCAGTCTTTTTTGTCAAGGAGTGTTCTGCCTTTGTTTTCTTCTAGGAGTTTCATGGTTTCCAGTCTTAAATTTAGTTCTTTAATTCATTTTGAGTATTTATTTTTGCATATGGTGTGAGAGAATATTCTAATTTGGCTCTTTTACATGTAACTGTCTAGTTTTCCCAGCACCAGTTAGTGATGAGACTGTCTTTTCTCCATTGTACATTGCTGCTTCCTTTGTCATAGATTAATTGGACATAAATGTGTGGGTTTATTTCTGGGTTCTCTAGTCTGTTCCACTGATACATGTTTGTTTTTGTCACTGTACCATAGTATTTTGATTACTGTAGCTCTGTAGTATAATCTGAAATCAGCTAGCATGATACCTCTAGCTCTGTTCTTCTTTTCTCAGGATTGTTTTGGCTATTTGGGTTTTTTTTTTTTATGTTTCTATACAAAGTTTAAAGTTATTTGTTCTGTGAAAAATGCCATTGGTATTTTAATAGGTATTAGATTGAATCTGTATATTGCTTTGGGTAGTATAGTCATTTTGATAATATTAATTCTTCCAATCCATGGACATGTATATCTTTCCATTTCTTTTTGTGGTCTTCAATTTCTTTCATCAGTGTCTTACAATTTTTAAAGTACAAGTCTTTAACCTCCTTAGGTCAGTTTATTCCTGGGTATTTTATTCTGTTTTATGCAATTGTATATGAAATTGTTTCCTTAATTTCATTTTTTGATAGTTCATTGCTAATGTATAGAAGTGCAACAAATCTCTGTTTATTAATTTTGTATCCTGCAACTTTACCAAATTCATTGATAAGCTCTAGTAGTTTTTTTGGTGTGTGTGGCATCCTGAGGATTTTCTGTGGGGTAGTATCAGGTCATATGCAAACAGTGACAGTTTTACCCCTTTATTCCTGAAGAATATTTTTCCTGGAGAAATACCTAGGCTTGATCTTTCAGCACTTGACCAATACTGTGCCACTTCCTTCTGACCTGTATGGTTCTCATGAGAAATCTTTTGTCATTCAAATTAATTTTGTTCCTTTAGGTAAAGTGTCATTTTTCTCCTACTGCTTTCAAAATCTTTCTCTTTGCTTAATTTTCCTAAGTTCAATTATGATGTGTTGTGGAATGGATTTCTTTGAATTATCTTGTTGGTGTTAACTAAATTTACTGAATCTGTACTTTTATGTCTCTTGTTAAGTTTGAGAAGTTTTCAGGTATTTTTTTCTTTGGATACTTTTTAGCTCTCCTCTCTCCTCTCCTTTCTTACGACATGAATATTAGTTCTTTTGTTAAGTCATGCAGGTCCCTAAGGCTCTGCTCATTTCTTTTTCTCAGTCTATTTTTCCTTTGTTGTTCAGATTGGATGCTTTCTATTGTTCTGTCTTCACATTCACTGCTTCTTTTCATTACACTCTACTTTTGAGCCCAACCACTAAGCTTTTTATTTCAGTTATATTTTCCAGTTGTATAATTTTCATTTAGTTTTTTCTTTGTTGTTACTTTCTATTTCTTTGTTGAGACTACTTTTTATTTTTATTTGCTTATTGGTAATTGTGTAGTGGTAATTGCTCACTAAAGCTTTTATTTTTCCTTCATGACTGCTTTAACATCAGATAATTCCAATGTCAACATTTTGGTATTGATGTCATTTGATTGTCATTTATTGTCAATTTTGTAATCGTCCTGATTCTTGGTATGAGGAATGATTTTTGATTAAAAGCTAGACAGTTTAGTATAATGTTATGAGTCCCCAAATTTTATTTAAGTCTTCTGTTTTAACTGGCTTCTTCTGACATTACACCTATGAGATGGGAGTGTGCCATCTTATTCTTATCAAGTAATGATAGAAGTCCAGGTTGCCCATTAGGCTTCTGTTGACACTTGAGGGTTGGAAGGTAGGGGGCTCTTCATCATTGCCAGATGGAGGTTGATATCCAGCATCCACATATGATCTCTACTGACAGCAACTCTGTCAGGGATTGTTTCCCTCCCTTTGATAATGAAAGTCCCAGATTTTCCTCACTGCTCTCTGATACCACCCCAGCATGGAATTATGGTGCCTCATTACAGCCTGCCCATGAGGGAAGTCTGGGTACCCCAGTCAGCCTCCCCTGGCATGCATGGAGGTGGGGCCACAGTTAATTCTATGCTGTTTAGCTGAAGTAAAGTGGCTATTCTCTAAAGTTTTCTATCTTGCTAAGCTATCCTTTTCCTTATGATTTGTCTAGAGGGGCAAGGCTTTTCTTTGCCTGTGCTTGGTGGCATTTCTGGTTTAATGGTTTCTTCAGCTCAAAGTCTGGGATATATGAGGCCAGAACAAGCCAGGGATTCAACACTGTGTTGATTTCTGGGCCCTGAGATCCCTAGATAGTCTCCCCTGTTTTTTTCAAGCTTTCAGAGTCTTCTTATGTTTGTGTTACGTACAATATCCAGGATCTTTAGTTATACTTAGCAATAGAAATATGGAAAATTACGTCTATACCGTTTTTACCTTTTAATGTTCTTATTGAAAGGGTTTTTTTTTTTTTTGCCATTTTTAATCTCTTTATGTGTTGTTAATTATGCACTGGATTTATGCTTCAGTCAACATGAAAAATGTTATTGATACAGATGGCACTGGTAAATTATTTGTGAGGATTAATGTATTTCATTACCTTGGTGAATGGATATTTAGTAATTGTTTTGTGGGCTCCTAATGTGAGTCTGTGCAAGTCAGATAGCACATGAGAGGATGTGTGAAGTAGTGTTTGTTATCAGCCTAATGTAAAACTGGGTACAGTGGCATGTTTCTGCTAAAAGACTGTCATCTGAATTGAGCATTGATACATTTAGGAATCACTCATTTAGAGTGACAGTCTTGTGGGTTCCTTTTTCATGGCTAACCACTGATTTGGGTCATGCCTCTAGATCCTGTTTGGAGAGCAGAAATGTTCTAATACATCCTTCTTTATGCTTCTGGGAACGTCCTGCATGATGTAGCTACTTTTTTTGTATTTCTAAAAGTTGAAGATAATTTCTAGTTTTTTCTTTACTTTATTTTACAAATCTTCTGTATTCCAGTTAGATTTCATCTAAACTCAAGCAAGAGTAAACATGCATGTATTATTCTTTTAAGAGTCAAGTTGCAATGAACTCTTAAAACTTATTTGCAAATCTACTTCCCTGGGCTTTATTACCAAAGAAAGTTTACTTGAATTTACATAAGACCATAATGTTTTTCTTGAAAGATCTCAAAACTTCGTAGAATTGCTAAGAATACATTCACTGAATTTCCCCAAGAGGAACTAACTCTTGACAAAGCTCCTAAAACAAGAGACTCAAATCTTTCCTCCTAGTTTATTTTCTCTGGAGGAAGCATTCTAATTTATTTTCGTCTGGAAGACTTTGCTGAGATGGAGTTCATCACAGTGCATCCTCGTGGCATATATCAGTGTCCTGGCATATAACCTGCCTGTGGATAGATTTCATCAGAACTAATGGAAAGATGAATGTGTTTACCTCCGAATCCAGCGGAGCTGCTTCTTACCAAAAGTTGCTCTATCATTTAGACACATGTCAAAGGGTAAAATTATAACATGGACAGATTGAGGGTAACTAGGATACAAATTTATTAGTTATGACTTCTATAATTAAAATGAGATATCACAAAGGAATCCCAGGCTTAGGCTAGAGTGAGTGACCTGTGTTGCAATTGGTTTTCTGTAATGTTCTGGCTGTACCTCAGCCATAAACGGATTGATGGTTTTACTGGTTGTGTCAAAAGCTCTATATAGGAAAGTGGTAAATGTTTCTTGGGCTTTGTGCAAGTGTATAACATCCCACACCACTAATGACGTACTGTGTTAGCCGTGGTAAGATTGATTGAATTAAGAGCCCATTGAGATACTTCACGCCTGAGTCGTTGTTCAGCCAAGAATATTTTCCTGCCAGCAGGTTGGATATGCTACACAGGGCCCTCCAGTAGGGGGAATCCCACCTCTGAATCAGCTTAGTAGATTTAGGCTCATCGAAGTGGGTGTGGAGGAAACAGTTTAGTTATTAACAGTAGCTGTTAGGCAGCATCTCCAGGCCCATACAACAATCTTGGGAGACTTTGGGAGCTTATTTTGAGAGTTTCATACCGAGGTCAGTACTGGCACCCAGAGGTCTTGCTGTGTTTCTCTGGCCGTGGAGTTCCAGTGGGCTGGACTTCAAGGAAGGAGAAGGACAGGGAAGCCCTATCAGTTTCCTTCTGAGACCAACATTTTGTGACTGCATTAAAAATCATAACTCGCTATGCAGACTTGGAAAACTTCAGACTTCTGGCAGGTAGTGCTGTGCTCTTCCTTCCCCCACACGTGAAGGTGCCCTCAGAGCATCTTTCTCTGAGTATCAGGCCTGTGCCCCATCAGTCTCCACTTCTGAGATTTTACGTCACAAATAGGTTGGCTTTATAGAACATATTTTAGTTAGTAAGTGCTTGACATGAACTAACAACTTTATCTCTCATAATGCTAAGGTGGACGTGTTAATTTCCCTAGTTTACACATGAGGGAACTGTGAGCCAAAGAGGTTAAATACTTGGCTAAAATCAAATAGTAACAAAAATGTGCCCTGCTATTGTAGAGTTACACAAAGATGGAGATGATAAAGAAGTTTCCAAATATGTAAACAAGAAATTGAGAGATTAAGATGTTCTATGAAGGGAATAAAACAAGGTGATGGTATGGAATCTCTGGAAGGAGTGCTGATTTACTTCAGGTGGTCAGGGTAAGTCTTGTTGAGGCATGGCACGGACTCTGAGACTTGGATGATTAAAAGAAACCAGCTCGGAGAGGGTTGGGAGTTGAATCTTAAAATAGGTCAAAGGCCTTCAGAAGGAAATGAACTGGAGAGAGGCAAAGGAGACCAGACAACCAGAGAAACAAGACAGTGGTAAGAGATGAGGTGGGAGAGGAGGGGTTTACATTTTCATTGTAAACAAAACAACCACTCTTGCTCTATAGGACATCTTCCACGTGCTGAGCACTGTTGAAACAACTTTATGTATATTTAGTCATTTCATCTTCACAGATGTCGAACGAGGTAATATTACTACTAGTCTCATTTTACAGATGTGAAAACTGACACACAGAGTAAAGTAGCTAGTGGTTGGAATGCGATGGGAAACAACTGGAGGAGTTACAGCAGAAAAGTAACATAATCCGACTTGCATTTAAAAACATCACTGGAGCATCTGTGTGGAGAATTGACTAGGGGCTTAGGAGGGAAACCGACTAGAGGTTTCAGGCACGAGATGATGGTAGACTATTCTAGGGCATTATTGACAAAAGAGGAAACTGAATGAAAGGGTTTGGTACATATTTTGTACCTGCTGCTGGCGTAGATGTGGGAGGTGAAATGAAATGAGAAATCAGGTCAAACTTCTGGGCTTGTCTGGACACCTGGGTGAATAAATGTGTCATATATGACAGTAAATGATAGGGAAGGTTGGCCAGGGGAGCATGTGAGGACACAGTGACTTGACCGTATTGATGTAGTGCCACTCTTCAGACATCCATGAGGAAATGTCGAATAGAAAGATAGCTATGTGAAGTTTGGAACTGACAGGGGAAATTATATAATGTTTGCACACAAGCCAAAGGTTTTGGTGAAGGTATGTTTCCATAAACAAATCTGGGACCAAAGTTTGTTTTTGTGGTAGAAACCTGAGCAGGAACTTTCTGCTCTTTATTTAAAGACTTGTTAAGGATTCATGCGTTCCTTCTCAGAAAAAAAAATGTTTATGTTCCTAATAAAATGTCCTTCCTGGTATCAGGAGAGGAGAAGTCCATTCTTAGGCTTTTTTCTTTTGGATACGTTCAGCCACAGGATCACACATTCTAGGGTTTCATTGCTCCTGCCACCAGTCAGTACCGTCCTACAGAAGTTCAAGGGGAATGTTGTTTAAAAGCATGCACAGCTTACTCTGCCCTCAGGAACAGCAAGGGTGGAAGGTGAGTATGAACTTCTGAAAGATGACAGCTGCCCAAATGCAAGTGGTATTTTCAAAGGCAGTTCAAACTGAGTATATTTAAAATGGACGGTGCTACGTTGGGGGTTTTCTGTGTTCTGCGGCATGAATAGGGCAGTGATTATTTTCATTAGGTCCTAGTTTATAGCTTGTGCATTTATGCCTGCATGGTTCTCCCTCATTCTGAATTTATTTTTCAAACATTTAGCAAAATCTCAACCTGATGGGAATAGGATATCTTGGGCTTGCTGTACATTACCTATTCTTTTCTATGGAAAGTGGAAATCTGATAAATCTCTCTTCCTGAACTCTAAAGTACGAATGCACTTTGATGTGAGAAATAGCAGGAAAATCACAGCTGCTGAGCACCATCGTGCCTCCTTAGCTGTTTGCTTCTAATAATGCTTCTGTTAACTTCCAGAGAGATTTTTCATCAATTTAGAGAAATGCCTTTTTCGATATTATATTTATAATATCTCCAAAATTGGAATATGTCTTATAATTGTCATTGTGTTTTGTTTCTCATTAGCATATAAAATAATGGTGTGTTTAAAATTGATGTCATTTTATATTGCAGAAAATCACTAGTAAACAGGGTTAACAACTAATAACTGATAGAGGGCCAACAAGTGGAAAAGGGAAAAGGCTGTGTAGTGCCAATATTGGAATTAGGGATATAAGATGAGAATTGTTGGTTGGGTATTATTTGATTGGGATGCTTTTTTGGGTAGATAACCTGTTACTTTTTATTTGGGGCCCCAAAGTGATGTTTTTATAGTGACATATATATTTATTTTCTCAAAAAATTTTCTTTGAAGTATTCTTAAATTTGAATTCCAAGGAGATGTGTTCCAAGCTTTTGATTATGTTTATGGAGTTTACGGTTTATTCATCATTACTCACTCACTTTTTCTCCACTGAATTGAGAAATGAAACAGAAGATACAGATAAAAATTCTCAAGTTTAAGACTCTGTAGATGCAGGTCGATCTCTGTATGTTAGTCAAGAATTATTGGCATATTTTTGGAGATTGAGGGATACAATTAAGAGATGCTTAAGATAATTTATAATACTAAGTTGTTCATTAACATTTTCCTCCTTAAATGATGGGCTCAATTACTCATTTCCCAGAACTTCTTAATGATTTTCTGAGTCCTATGCTTTGCAGTTATGCCTTTATAAAGGCTGTTTGACAAACAGAATCATCTGGTTTGGGTAGGACATTTGTCAATACTGGATTTATGAGGGCTGGTGTTTGTCCCAGTCATGCTACTGTTCTAAAATGTTGGCACCTAGTCCATCAATCTGCCTGTAAAAGGACAACCCTATTTCTAAAGTGGCAGAGTCTATTTGTAGTAGTGCAAGCAGTTAGCAAAGCTACCTATGAAATACATCAGAGAGGAGGAGGTGAGAGATGGGGGTATAAATTTGTTAAGATCCTCCGAAGAGCTCAGCTTCCTGAGCGGAGCTACTTATTATCCTGCCTCTCTGGACAATAGAAGTATTTCCAGGAGACAGTTCTTCTGATTCTCCCCCAACCCTGCCTCCAGACTCCATAAGCCCACAGCAATTTGGCAGTTTATTTGCAGATGTGCTCCTATTACCCTTTGACTAGAGACAAACTTCGAGAGAGCAGTGGGCCTGTATGACGTTTTCCCTGTATTGTGTAGTTTGGTAGTCGACTAGGGTTTTGCCTATGCTGTTTCTGTGTGGTGAGACATGTTTTCCTCTCCACTTCATCCTTCCTGGAATAAGACGCCTTTCCACCTCTCTCCTGGGGCCACGGTCCGTCTCAAGATAGAATAATACAGGGACTTGTGCTAGAGAAGAAGAATACAGATTCTGCTAGCACGATGTACGAGAGTCTTGCTGAAAGTGATAAATACCATTGGTAAGAGAAAGATCAGTTTCTATAGTAGTTGCTTCACTTTGGGTTTAGGTCTGAAAGGACTGTTTTCTTCTATTTCTTCCTCCTATAGGGGAGACTTGCATGGTGGGCCATCCCACCTCTGGTAGGAGCTCCTAAAGCAGGCAAATGAGCATTTTAGGAATCCTAACCCCATAATGCCCATCAGCCCCCACTCCCAAAGCCACAATAAACAAATGAGAAAACCCTGTTTGTTGATAAAATGCTTGTTTTATAAATGAGTTTTAACATTTCTATTAGGCTCCACCTCCCGCCCCACCATTACTTAATATGTTATAGCTCCTAAATGACATCTCTGTAGAGACTGGAACAGCCCCCACTCCTGCGTGTTCCACTGGGTGAAATCCCAGCCTTAATGGCAACCGACGACGGCAGTCTTGAGGAAAGAGGAGTCAGACGGGCAGAAGAGTGAAAAGTCTGAGGGCACCAGAGTGGGAGCAGGTGGGGGATGAGATCAGAGGGTAGCTTCTGTCTGAGGTCTGCAGAGGTGGGCTCTGTAGGGACTGACGGATGACAGGGGCAGAAATAAAACAACTGTTCTTCACGTCCTTCAAAATTCTGTGCAGGCTTGGTCGTTCAGTTTCAAGGACTTGTAAATAACGGGCTGACCCACTCCACTCTTCCAAGTGATAAAGGCATGGCTCTGGGGTCTCATCACCTTAGGTAATGAAACGGTAAATAATAGTTGCTAAAGCCTGCACAGGTGCACATGGGAGGCACTAACCTGAATTAAAAGAAAAATGGCCTTCTACTTCTTGAATTGGTCAGTGAGTTGATTTGGTGACCTTCCATTTCTTCACATGTGAAATATGGGTATTGGAGCAGTTAACTCCTCAAGTCCCTCCATCTCCTTCGAATTTTCTGGGCCTGGATTTGACTTTCGGCTGGAATATTCCTGCTATAGCATGTGCCTACCATTTGTTAGTTGTGCAACCCACTGATTGACACGAAAACCTCAGTTTTCCTAATGTGTGTAATTGAGATACTAGTAGCTTCCTTACGTAGTGAAGTGCTGCAATGGTGGTACAGTGCCCAGAGCACGGGAGGCGCTCACATGATGGTTACTGTGCATATTGGTCTAGATTACCGTACGCTTTGATTTCAACTTGAGGGTTTTCATAAACTAAAACCATATCAAGATTTTCTCTGAAGTTGTATGATTTCTCTACTACTACTTAGTCATATTCAGTATAATCAGCAATGATGTAATATTTATAGAATATTAATTTTGCAGCTGTTCCTTAGAACTTATCAATTTTCTGGGTGCCTTATAAGCCTTGATTTTTTTCCCCAAGCCCAATATAGTTTATTCAATTTTTTTTGAAGTATATTATTTATTTTATTTTTTATTGAAGTATAGTTGACTTACAATGTTAGTTTCTGGTGTACAGCAAAGCAGTTCAGTTATACATATCCATACACATACTTTTTTCAGATTCTTTTCTGTTAAAGCTCATTACAAGAAATTGAATATATTCCCTGTGCTATATAGTAGGTTATTGTTGTTTATCTATTTCATATATAGTAATGTGTATCTATTAATCCTAAACTCCTATCCTTCTCCTCCCCTTTTCCACATGGTAACCACAGTTTGTTTTCTATGTTTGTGAGTGTATTTCTGCCTGTAAATAAATATTATATACTTTTTTAGATTCCACATATGAGTGACATCATATATTTGTCTTTCTCTGTCTGACTTACTTCACTTAATATGATAATCTCTAGGTCCGTCCATGTTGCTACAGTGGCATTAATTCATTCTTTTTAATGACTGAGTAGTATGCCATTGTGTGTGTGTGTGTATGTATGTATGTATGTATGTATTATTTATCCAGTCATCTGTCAGTGGACATTTAGGCTGCTTACACATCTTGGCTATTGTAAGTAGTGCTGCTGTGAACATTGGTGTGCATATGTCTTTTTGAATTTTAGTTTTCTCTGGTTATATGCCCAGGAGTGGGATTGCTGGATCATATGGTAACTCTGTTTATAGTTTTTTAAGGACCTTGCATACTGTTCTCCATAGTGGCTGCACCAATTTACATTCCAAACAACAGTGTAGGAGAGTTCCTTTTTTCTCCACACTCTCTCCAGCTTTTATTATTTGTAGACTTTAATGATGGTATAGGACTTTATTTAGTGACTTGAATTTGATGCTAAAATTTTAAGTATGTTGACATACTTGACTGATTGGATGGTAGGTAAAGAAGTAATCATGGAAAGAAAGTGGACTGTTCATCTATATGAGTAAATAAAACAGACATTTTTGTATCACAGGTGTCAGAGTTACTGTTCTTTAAGGGGTCACATTTGAGCTAATCCTTTGAAGATATTAGATTCTGATTTGAGCCAGTCTCCCACACTCCTGAGCCTATAAAAAAGCCATTTTGCATCAGGAAACACTTATTAAATGAACAAAGCACAGCCACAAATGGGTGTAGAAGAAATGGGGAAAAAATAGATGTCAGCTATTGTAGGAAGGACTCCAAAACAAAGCAACACTGATGTTAGGCAAACGGCAACTTGGATAGCCTGACATTTGTTGGAATTACCTGTCATTAATAGCTTCTTTCAGAATGTTTGAAATCTAGGTGTTTTTTAAGGTAAAAAATATTTTCATAATTATATGATTAACTTAAGATGCAGCAGTCATAACTTACTCCTCATATTTCTCAGAAACCAGTATCTAAAATGCAAAACATTTGAAAAGATCTGAAGCAAAATAAAAAATACCTATCTGGTTTTGTTTGGCTGTCATAATGGCCTAAACTTTGTTTGAATTGGTTGTAATAGTTACTGTTGGAGAGATTTCAAACTAAATACAGGTTTCTGTCTTGTCCTGAAAGAGCGCCTCACAGCGCCAGAGCTGTGGCCGCCGGCTGCCCCTGTGCGCGGGGCCTACCTCTGGGGGCCTGATGCCCTTCCCAGCGCTCCCTGCTGTTCTTTCCCCGCTGAGGTCAAGGGCCATTTGTCTTTTTCTTGTTGCCCCTGCTCTGCTGTTTTCCTTACACCTGGGTCACGTTGTTTTATCCTTCTTTATTACCTGCTTAATCCCTGTGGTCCTCTGTTCGCATCGTGACCAAAATTGGCATATCCATTTTTTATGTTTACCTGGTGTAAAGTACTCTTTCATGCTTACCTTGTCTGTGTCTTTTCATTTAAGTCTCATTGAGGGTAAAGAGTACTCTTCAGTGTTATATGCATTTTAAAGAAGGCGAGACTGGTCTTGGCAGAAGAACTTGTAGTGACATAAATACGGATGAATGTGCTTTGAGCATTGCCAGTGCTCTTCTCTAAACCTAATGGATGTGTAGTTTCATCAAGACAGGTTGAAGGGGCTTGAAGTCCAGCATGCTTTTTATGAGATTTTTCCATACTGGCTGAAAGACCCTGGGAGAAGAATTTTATTTGTTAGCATGCTCACACATCTGTCTACCTAGCTGAGATGAGTGAAGTGCCCAGAGAACACGTTGTAGATTGCAGGACAGAGAGACTACTGAAGGACATGGTTTGAAGTGGAAACCATGGAAGTTTCATTGTCTCAATTAACCAGCTCATAGATGTTTACCCAGTAGCTCCTCTTCTCCAGCCCAGTTAGTTACACGCTCACTTCTATGGTCCAATCAGAAGGGGGGTGTTTTAGCCTTGATTTATGAGAGAAAAAGGAATGATTCAAATTAGATTGTTTAATGTTATTAAACCAGAAATTCTGAATGACCCAAGGACAAAGGTAATGATTCCATGGGACAGTTTTATTTCTCAAATCAGAGTTAGTTTTTATTTTCTGATTGTTTTAGACTTCCCACAGTACTGTACCTTCAGCGAAGATCCAGTTTTATTTTTCAAAAAAATTAGTTTTATTAGTTTTATAATCAAGGAGAGCTATCATTTCATTTTTTTTTTTAAATTTACAAGTGAAAAAAATCAAAATGAGCATCTAAGGAAGCCGATTTATTGGTTTAGTCAGTTATGACACAAATGGATATGAGCCAAACGTTTGTGCTTCTGAGACAAAAACAAAACCATGATAAAACCTAGCTGTAGTGCTGCCTCTTGCTCTAAGTTACTCCATGTTGGTCTGCTTGTTCTTGAAAATGTCATTGATGACTGCTACAAGGGAACTCATCTATTCTAACTAGTCTCTTAGGTAGTCACCTTAATCTTGAGTTCATTTACCTCCAAATTTATAGTTACCAGATTTATCGATGTGACCTAGAGGTGTGGTCATTAGAAATGAAATCAGTGGTTATGGATGAGGCTGTTACCTGCTCTTTCTCTATAAAAATTTCTCTTCCATCACTGATCTTACATTAATTTAGCTGTAAATATTAAATGTTGAAAAATTTCTCTGGCTACAGAAAAAAATAAAGATAGGATAACTGGCTTTTGACAGATGAAGTAAGGATTTTCATACACAGAAATATTTTCTAGTAGTAAAATGAAAATAAATTGATTATCTCAAAAACAAACAAAACCTAGCATAAACAGAGACCAGGAAAAGAGTTGTTTAAGAAAAACAGTATAATAAGTATAAACAGAGAACCAAGGATGAGGGAGAGGATTAATATGGGTTTCTGCGATAATCCCAATGTTCTAATTTCAGGTTCTTTGAAATAGTGATAATTTTATCTCTCTTTCTTACTCTTACCTTACTCTTAACTATGTTTCACTCTGATTGCAATGATGCTATTGGCATGTGAGGTTTTAGGACCTAGGACTTCTCCAACATTATCTTGTCCTGTGGAGAGAGGAAACTGCAGTGAATTACAGCCTCTCCTCATATACACACACAACCCACACATGGTGTTTGATTTAATATTTCATAAAAATGTAGGACCAAGAAAAAGAATCTAGCATTTTGTTTGGTAAAGCATTATGCCTCACATATGCATAATGACACTTGATAATGCTCATCTTAAGAAAGGGGAAACATTTGGAGGAGACCATCAAAAGAAAAAAAATCTTAAGTTGGATTACCCTATTCTTAAGGACAGTATAAACAATTCACTGTAGACATCTACAAAATAGTTAAGCATTTAGAGAAACTAATCAGGGTTTCATCTGGTCTAAATAATACCAAACAATCATTAATATGCAGCTAATCACCAGCATGTGGAGTCCATCGACTCCAGTGTATTTCCTTCACTCAGTCTTGATCCTCTCATATCCTGTAGGCACTTACCCTGGGCGTCAGATTTAGGTAAAATCCAGTAGGAATTTAGTTTATGCCATAAGAGGGCACAATTCTGTACAATATATGATATAAAAAAGATAGTATTTTTGCATTTTGTAACCTGAGGTACAAAAGTTCCAGTGCTTGGTGATTATGTTGTGTGACCCCAGGGGGTTTCTGTTCATGCTGCATCCTACTTAGGCTAGAGCAGCGTTTCCCAGCCTATTGTCATTTTGTAGGGAGGAGTTAGACTCAGGGAGAATGAGGGACCACTTAGGATGAATGTTCAAGAAATCTTTTTAATAAGGATCCTTTGGGGATTATTCTCAAAGACAAAAAAATCGCTGCTGTTTTAAAAATGTATGAAAATTAAACACTACGTAATCTCAGAACCAAGTGGTCAGAGGTCCTCAATACTGTTAAGAATTAGGGCATTGTTTAATGTAAAAAACAAAAGAAACTGTAATCTACGTAAAAGGAGTCATAATTTAAATATTCATTAATTGAAATTTTTACTTTATCAATCATCAATGTATCTTGTGGTCTGGTCTGCCAGATGTTCAGATTTTGCAGGTTGGAAATCACTGAGATAAAATGTCAGATTAAGGCAGGGGACCTTTCACAGATTTTGTTTTATTTTTTATTGCAAAGAAAATAGAGAAAATTCCTATATAATGCTACTTAATGGATTAAGAAAGCATGTGAAGTAGAACATACTGAAAACTTTGGCTGCAAATTCATCAGGTCTTATCCAAGAATAAGTACCAGTTTTTAAAAAGAAACAATAGCAATTGATGTAAGATGAGTTTCATGCTGGAGAATACAGTTCCTGCAACACTTGTACAAGGGGAACAATGACTATTAGTTAAATAAGATAGAAATTGCCAGCTTCACTAAACTTACAAATGTTTATTGTGGTAATTTTCAAACCAAGGTAGAAAATAGCACAATAAAATGCTGTGTGTACATCATCCAGCTTTAACAGTTATCAGTGTTTTGCAGTGTTGTTTCATCCATCTTCCCACTTTATTCTAAATTATTAAAAAACAAATTGCAGATTTGATAAATTCTTCAGAATGTTATTACTAATGATTAATGATTTCTTAAATGCATTGCCATTATCATAACATAATATCTAATAAGCAGTCCATGTTCAGTTTGCCTAATTACCTAAAGCATGTCCTTTTACTATTCTAATCAAAATCTGGACAAAGTCCATATATTACACTTCCTCAGTGTTTATAACTTTTTGTTCTCTTCGGCAGTTTCTCCTCTCCTTTTTTTCCCCTTGCCATTTATCTGTTGAAAAAGAAATTACATCTGGAAGAATTTTTCACATTCTGGATTTGCCTGGGTGTTCCTTCATGGCATCATTTACTGTTTTATCTTTTTCATACATTCCCCATATTTCCTGTAAAGGGTCAATCCAAAGTATTAATTTGATTAGGTTCTCTCTCTCTCTGTCCCACCTCTTTTTTTAAGCAGAAAAACTTCAAAAGGTACTTTAGGAGATGTTGTGAACTTTCTAGTGCATCACATGGTGAGGAAGCCCCATTTGTGATGCTCAGACACTCCAGCAGCTCCGTGCTCTCAGCCTCATATGTCTATTATAGGGTTTCTCATCAGCCTTTCACCTAATGAGTACCCATTAATAATCATTGCCAAGATCTTTTCTTTCCTTAGAGGTTACAGCATGGTGATTTTAATTTTATTATTCCTTCTGCATTTATAGCTGAAATTTCTCTGCAAAGAATTACTTTCCTTCATATTGTTAACATAATATTGTTAACTTAAAATACAGTTTATATAAATAGTAGAATAAAGATTTAGCTATTAATTTGCAGCATAATGAGTTAATATTTTAGCAACTTTAAAGTTGACCAGTGATTTTAAAAAAATTTTAGTGTACTCTAATCAGTTTCAGACACCTTTCTTTCTGGTGCTCAAATTACCAATTTTGGGGCCAGTAGGAGCTTGTTGGCTCTTGTACCTTTATTTTGTATGACTCCAACAATGTTGGAAATCTTTTTTGTTTTGGGGCACAAAATGTCCCAGCCTCATTTTTAATATTCTTAGGTCTGGAATCACCCATTTTAATCAAACAGCCGTTGTTTTTTTTAGTAAGAAATAACAGTTTGATTTGAAAGTGAGGATTCATTTCAGATTTACCCATTGCTTCTAAATGATCATTTATTTTAATCTTGTTTAGTGGACAGGATTTGAAATCCAAAGTTATTTATAATATAGTCCACCCTTGTCCACAGTTTCATTTTTTATGGCTTTATTTACCCATGGTCAAATATGGTCTGAACATATTAAATGGAAAGTTACAGAAGTAAACAATTGATAAGTTTTAAGTTGCAAGATATTCTAAATAGCATGATGAAATCTTATGCTGTCCTACATGGAATGTGAGTCATCCCTTTGTCCAGCATACTCATGCTGTATAGACTACTCATTCATTAGTATCCAGAAAAATGTTGTATATCTAGGGTTCAGTTCTATCTGTGGTTTCAGAAGTCCACTTGGAACCTATCTCCCACATATAAAGGGTGACTGCTGTATATGTTGCCAAAACTAGGCCTCTGTACCCCACTTACCAAATCAAGACTTGAGGAAAGAGTTTTGGATGAAGTAGAAAAGATGGTTTTATTTCTTTGCCAGGCAAAGGAGGTCACAGTGGGCTAATGCCTCCAAGACTGTGAGCCTACTGGGGAGAGAAGGCAGGGGTTTATAGTAACAACAGTCCAATAAGCTGTGCTAGTTTCTATAGAGATCACATACAGGGTAACAAACTGTTGCAAAGTTGTTCTTGTTTTTGGAGATGCAGAAGGTCCCCTTCCTTTTGCTGGGTATGACGTTCACCTCCGTCTTTGGAACTCTTCTAATATTATTGTGCCTAGAACAAAGGATGCTTAGGAAGGGGGTCTGTGAAAAAGTGCTCTAGAGAAAAACTTGTGCAGTTTGAAGTCATGTTGATAAATGCTTCTAGCATTTTAGGCAGGATGAGGCCTGGGGCTGCTTGCTGCAGCCTGGGACCTGCACCTAAAACAACAGAATACCAAGAAACCACAAGGGACTAAAAATAACTGCAGACATGTACAGTTAGAGTTAGTTATGAACAACAAGATGAACAAAATACCCACTGCCATTTTTTTTTCTTATTTTTTTTTATTGAAGTGTAGTTGATTTACAATTGAATGTAGGTCCTTGTTGTTTATCTATTTTATATATAATGATCTATCTGTTCATTCCAAACTCCTAATCTATCCCTCCCCTGCCCACCCCTTCTACCCCCCATAACCACAGATTGTTTTCTATGTCTGTGAGTCTATTTCTTGTTTGTAAATAAAATTTGTATTTTTTTTTAAGATTCTACATGTAAGCAAGATCATATGATAATTTGTCTTTCTCCGACTTACTTAATATGATAATCTCTAGGTCTACCCATGTTGCTGTAAATGGCATTATTTCATTCTTGAGGTGTTGGGAGCAAAGGCAGGGTACTGAGAGCAAAGGCAGAGGTACTGAGCATGATCCTTCATATGCAGCACCATGAGGGGGTTGAGTGAACCATCCAACACTCCTTCCTCTTCAGCTCAACCCTTGTCGGCAAAAGCATGAGAAAAGCCATTTAAACTATTATACAGTTAAAATGCCATATGCAGTTAGAAATACCATATGATCACCAATTACAGTAAGTTCCTGCTCATTTACTTATAGAACAAATATTTGAGTTGGTAGGAATTGTGGTAATTCAGATTTCAGATATTCAGATAGTAGAATACTTAACTTTGATTTTATATTCAGATCTTTTTCTTTTAGTCTGAAAATCTTGGTTCCTAGTGGCATTAACATAATTACTTGGTTCTTTTATTCTACAGTGTTCCCATAATAGTTTGAAAATAACAATGCCAGCATTTCTACTAATAATAAGACCACTAATTATAATTTAAGATTTCTTCCTCATTCTATATATTCTAAGGATATAGCCCACAAGAACTATATAATAAAAACATTTTATTTTTAATCTCTCAACATAATTTCTTTAGATGGTTGTTCCACAACTTAACATAGAGTTAAACTCATTTGCTTCAATTTGTTTTTCAAACTACAGGCATTTTTTTTTGTTGTTGTTATTTAACTTTGCTTTTGTTAATTAGTTATGTAAAACATTTATAGTTCTCCAAAGTAAAAACTCAAAACAGAAGTACAACTTTCATCCCTATCCTTGCTCCTCTTATATGTAACACTTTGGGGCAGTTTTTGGTACATCTTTCTGTCTTTTAAAGTAATACATATATAAAAAAACACATGAATACATAAATACATATAAATTATATATGTGTGTATGTGACTCAATAACCACACATGTAGGTGTTTTTATACCTACACACATACTCACACATATACTTATATCTCCTTTTTTTACACAGAAAGTAACATACTATAAAAAGTGTTCGAAATGTTTTTTTTTTTACCTAACAATTTGTCTTGGTGATCAGTGTATAACAGTAGAGCGAGATTGTCCTCATTCCTTTTTGTAGCTGCAGAGTACTCCATTAGTGTTTATTCAAGAAGTCTCCTAATTATGGACATTGATTTCCCCCCAATATTTTCTTAGTACAAATATTGTTGCAGTGAATGATCTTTGTGTATGACATTTTCTACTATTGTCAATGTATTTTTAAGAAGGTTCCTAGTAGTGGATTGCTGAGTAGGGTAATTATATATAAAATTTTGCTAGACATAAAATTCCCTTGGGTTGTGTCATTTTGCATTCCCACGAGTCGTATATCAGAGTCCCTGATTCCCTGCAGGACTACCCCATGTATGATGTTAAATTTTAGATTGTTTGCCAATTGAATTGGTGAGAAATCATCTGAGAATAGGTTTAATTTGCATTTTTTTTTATTTGAATGAGGATGACCATCTTTTTTTTAATATAAAATGTCTTTGGAGCTTTTGGTCTTTTTTTCTTAAGTATTGAATGTTCTTTTTATTTCCTAGGGCATTAAACTTTTATCTGTGATATCTTATTGATACTGTATTTTTCAGTTTGTAGTCTTTTTATTCTTATGGGAGGTGTGTGTATTTGCTACGCAGACATTATTTTTTAAAGGATAGAAATTTAATAGTCTCTTCTCCATATTGCTTCTAGACATTGATCATAAATAATAAAGTGTTCTCTAGGCTGGATTATAAAGAAATTTGCTCATTTTATTCTAGAACATGTATGGTTTATATTTTTTTACATTTTAATTTCTGATGCATTTGAAATTTATCCTGATGTTGATGTAAGGAATTATCCAAATATATACTATTTCCATATGATGATACAATATTATCAGCACCAATTTGAGATACTGTGTTTATTATATTTTAAACTTTGCTTTGCACTAAGATTCATTTCTGGATTTTTTGTTCTCTTTCACTAGTAAGTAAGTCTTGTCATTCATGTGCTGATATTATATAGTTTAATTACAGAAACTTTATAATATATTTTAATATCTGGAAGAAGTAACCTCCCTCACTACTTAGGATTTCTCTGGCTATTGTTTGATTGTTTTTCCATACACATTTTAAAATTAACTCGTGTAAGTTTAGAAGCATTTCTTACGGTATTATTTTTTATTGAGATTGTATTAAATTTATGAAGTTACCTTAGAGAAAATTTTATTCTTTGTAATGTTTTTTCCTACCTAAGAACATGGACTGTGTTTTCCTTCTTCAAGTCTATTTTTGTGTTTTTTTTTAGGAATGTTTTACAAAAACAAATTATTTTAAGTAAAGCATTTAACATGTTATTATAGCCACATTTCCTCAGTTATATTGACAAGTGAGCTACACTTTCTAACTTGAAATATTCACATTGTTTGGTAGGTTTCTATTGAAACATACCATGTTAAGTAAGTTTCTATTGAAAAATATTGAAGAAACCTGTCCTTCATTACTTCATGATGATTTTTTCTGTCCATCCTATTGATCAAATAACTTCAAATGAGGCTGATAATATTTTTATTTGAATATCCTGTGTAGCATATTTACCCCACAGTAAAATTAGACCTCTAGTCATAAATGCATATGTACATATAAGGTGGTCTTAGGGTCAGGTTAATTTAGCTCTTTATTGCCATCTCCTTATTTCAATTTGGCTACGTGTACAATTAAATACAAGTAGATATGAATTATCTGCTCATTAAAATACATCAGAACCTGAGGAAAAAATATTATTTACTTTCACTGTCTTCGCCTTGTCTTTGTGTTTGCAAGATCCTCTTTATTATTTTCATCAAGTTAAAGAAATTGAATATTTAATGAAGCGAAATGTCAGTTCATACAAAAGAAAAAAATCTACCTGAAGCATGTGCATACCTTGTGGTTGGACTCCTTTATTTAATATGTAACAGAACTATCTTTGCCCCTTTGGGGCCCTAGGTTAGAAGAACCTCAAAGGCAGCCTTGTGTGCATCAGGTCTCAAGTGGGAACGATGCCTTGCCATCTGTGGGCGTCTGGCGGTGGAGGGGAGTGTTTCTTGTTTGACATATACACAGCGGGGAGAGCGCTGCCACCATTTTGTAGGCAAGACTAGGGAAGCAAGTGTCTTGCTATGAAGACAGAGTCCTCCTAGGTGGAGAACTGGATTGCCCAAGTTCTGGGTGAGGTGTTGGAAATCTCCCAGGACATCTGGATTCCTTGTTTTTGTGTTCTGTGGTTAGGACTCCATTAATTATTCATTCAGAATTCCCACTGAATTTGGATTCCTATTGAGGGAGGGTATGATTAGAGTCAGACCAGTTGCTTATTTCTCACGTTACTAATGTGTGACCAGGAGCAGAGTTGTGGGCCTTTTTCGAGTAGAACCCATAAATCAATAAACACTATGTAGTATGCCAGAAAATATGAAGTTCTGTTTGTGAAGGTCTGTTTTCCTATGCTGAATTCTTCTGTCTTCTTGTGCTGGACTTTCAGATTGAATAGAAGTTACTCTAGTTAGGTTTTCCCCAATGCATCTTCCTGGGGAAGAAAAAAAGGCGTAATCAAGGGAAACTGAGACATTGGCAGGACTTTATCATTTCCAGTTCTCACAATGCAGTCATTACACGGTGGAAATACGTGCTTCCCTTAACAATGCCAAATGGTATTTCACTGTTGCTATGAGATTGCACTTTGAGCACCCTTTCTTTACTAGACGGTCCTCAATATTTGATCCATGGTGTGGCAAAATTATTCTCCCTTTTCTGAAAAGGAATATTTTATCTAAGTTTATGCTTTGGCTCTAACTCCTGAAATGAATGCTTCTCTTCGAGGTACCATTTCTGGAAATAAGGTCATGAAACTTCTATTGAGAGAGAGAGGGTCTTACTATTTTAATGGGAATGCTTGGCAAGATGTTCTTTTGCAAATAAATTTAATTGTTATCATATGTACTGGCTTAGGGAAAAACAAACAGTAAAAACGAAAAGAAAATAGTAGGTAATCATTTAACTCTTCTAAAAGGAAAGAGATGTTAACTTCAGAGGTAATCGGATTCATTGAATATGTACCAAAATAGAAAACAAATGTAGGAAGATTAATGCTGATTATCAGCAGAAATTTTTTCTATTAAATTCCAGCCACCAGAGCTGTGCCTAACTCAAAGGCCTTCAGCCCTGTAAGTCACTACGGCGGTCCTGCTTAAATATGTCAGCAGTGGGCACAGGAAACAAGAGCTGGCAGTTCTCCCACCTGTTATAAAAAGACGGAAGCCCATCGTGAATGAGCGCACACAGCACTACAGTTGCCATCTGCATAGCTTCCAACCCTCTTGTGTTTTATAGCCGTAGTCTGCCAAAACCCCAGCAAGCCAAAACAGGAATAAAACCCCCAATCTGAAAGAGAGAATAAGGCAAATAATAAAATCATCCCGACAGCAGAGGAGTAAAATTGCAGAAAATCAGACTGAAATAACAGAACTGTCAGGCAGGGTTGGGAGAGCTAGGAAATGCCTCCAGAAGAAGATCTGGAGGAAAACCGAAGGCCGAGGATAATACGAACCATTGTTCAGTTGAAAGGTTTTGCCAAGAGAGTATGCTGGCTGGTAAGAAAATATTACGCCTTTCCAGAAAATGTTACTTCTTTCTCGTTTCTAGTATTCTCGCTATGTTGGTCAGAGATAAAGCAGACTTTTATGTCTTGGAACTGTTGGGTCCCATTTTATTTTCATAAAAGGATAGACTTCCAAGAGAGATTCAGACGAAGTCAGGGTTTAATAGCTCTTGATTTGTCACTTGGGATATATTAAAAGTTAGAAGCCAAATAAACACAGCTTTGCAACATTTAAAGCTAATAATCTTCGGGACATTTTTAAGCAGTTGCTAAGGGGATGTTGACTTGGATTTTACGTAGGTTAGTAGTAGTGCAACTCTAGCAACCAAAATGTATCAAGCTTTTCCAATTTATATTGGTAAATTAGGAAGAAACAGGTGTGTATGTATGTGTGTGTATATATATGTGTGTGTGTGTATATATATATATATATAAAATTTTTGAAGTAATCTACTCTTCATGTAAGGAATAAAAAGGATAATTTAAATGAACTCCTGTTCTAGGCTGTAGGCAGTCTCTGTCCCCATTCCCACCCCCTCCTCACATTCACAGTTGTACCCTAAAAGCAATATTAAATATCTCTCCCATTTCCCTAAAAAATGGAAGATAAAAGCATGAAAGTAAGATATTTGCCAGAATGGAGGATTAAAAATGCATGTGTATATATCTTTTATGAAATACTCAGTTTTTGCTGTCTTTTCCCATCTCTGGCTGAGGCATTTCTTTTTCCAAAACCCAGTTAAAGATAATAAGAGACAATTAGGTTTTCTATCCAGTTAATAATTGCACTGCAGGGCAGAGTCCTGCAGAAATTATCCCTGCTAATGGCCATCCAGCACTGGAGGCACGTCCGTATTTTATCACTAGCCCCTGAGATCTGAACATCCCTTCTACTCAGTGCTCAAAGCCTATAGACAAACCTTGTTCTCTTCGTCTCTGGGAAATGGCACCAGACCTGCGGAGAGTGGGCGCACAGCACACTGTACATTGAGACTGGAGGAGATGGGTAAGCTTTGCAGTACTAGAAAACACAACGGCTTTCCTAGTTCAGAGTTCTTGAGAACAGGGGCAGTTTGCTTCATATGTTAGCCCATCAAGAAGCATGCAAATAAGGAGTGGGGAGAAATGCATTCTTAGGGACAAAAAGAATATCAAAGAGAAGAAAGCTATGGAGAGCTATTACTTAACTTTCACCAGGCAAGCGACAGAGGGGGATTCATATTTTTCCTGGGCACCCTTGACACCTTCTAGAAAAGCAGACTGAGATCTTTCTGTTCCTGATTATATATTCAAGGTGCTCAGGGTCTACAGGTAAAATGGAGGAGCAAGACAATTGAGTCTGGACTTTGTCTAAGGACAGTGACAAGTCCTTCGTGGTAGAAGCATCTCTTAGCTATTTTCTCCAGGCAGCAGTGTGCTGGCTCCCACTTGGACTAGAAAAGTCCTTGTTTGAAAGCAGATTAGTGGAGAACAGGGACCCACAGCTTGGTCCCAGTGAGGATGGACTCAGGGTACCCCATGGGTACTGAGGAAAGCAGGAAGTAGGAAGCTGGAAAGATTATTGCAGATCAACATAGAAGCTCACTATTGCCCAGCCCAGCCCAGGAGCCCTAGAGGCTCCTTACAGACAGTGACTATATCTTAGACCTCTTTATTTCACTGGTTTTACCTACGTTCTTTGATATACAGTAGTGCTCAATAAATGGTATTTGAATAAATGAATATCCTAGTATAATGTGGTTTTGAAGTCATTTAAACTAGGTTTGAAGGCTGGCTCTGCTCTTTATTAGGTGTGTAACCTTGGGCAAGTTAATTACTATTTCTGAACCTCAGCTTCCACATCTATAAAATTATAATAATAATGCTCAGATTTCTGTGAATATTAAACAGGAGTGTCTATTGGAAATATCTAGCATGGTGCGTCTACTTGTCTCTCTTCCATCTTTTCTTCCTGTGCTAACTCCTTTCCTTGAAATACCTTGCTGTCTTTGCTTTCTCATTCATTTTCAAGACTGATCTCAAGCATAATCTTTTCTGTGAAGATTTTTCTACTTTGCTGCTCTTTCCCTCTCCTCCCACCAAGTTGGATATAAACTTTACTTTAAGCCCATGTGCTATTTTATTTGTTTTGTGATCATAATTCAAAGTCAGTGTGGCTGTGTTTTATTCAATGACTCATATTTGGGGGATGGGTTGCATTTTTTTCTTATTGAAATGTCTTTTCCATATGAGACATATATAAGCAAAAATAGCAAAGTGAAACCATTGCTTGGTTGGCAAAAGAAAAATGTGATCTGGAAAAACGTTTTCTATGGTTGGGAATCCATGCGTCCAAAATAAGTCAGTTTGCTATCCGAGATGAACTAGTACAATGATCAGTTTAAAAAGGTTGGCATTAATAATGATTTTTTTCTGCTGTCCATCTGGAACTTATGTCAATAGCTCTTTGCACTATGTATCATTTGAAAAGTGACAAGAAACAAGATTCTCTATGAAAAAATGTTATTTAAATGTGCAAATAAGAGGAATAGATGGAGTTTCGAGTCCAATGGATGAGTCAACTTGATCCTCCTTTTTTGGCTAGCATTAAATATGTTTTAAGACTGATGCTCTAACAGATTTTCTTGAAAAAATTTTTTTGTCAGTTTACATGTGTTAATTTCTGGTGTACAGCATAGTGATTCAGTTTTTTTATACACACACACGCACACACATTCCTTTTCATACTTTTTCATTATAGGTTATTAGAAGGTTTGAATATAGTTCCCTGTGCTATACGGTAAGACCTTGTTTGTTTTATATATAATATTTAGTCTCTACAAAATCTGAACTCCTAATTTATCCCTCCATACCTCTCGTCTACCCACTGATAACCACAGACTTGTTTTCTATGTCTGTGAGTCTGTTTCTGTTTTATAAATAAGTTCGTTTGTGTCATTTTTTAGATTCCACATATAAATGATACTGGGTATTTTTCTTTCTCTTTCTGACTTACTTCACTCAGTATGACATTCTCCAGGTCCATCCACATTGCTGCAGATAGCATTATTTTATTTTTTTATGCCTGACTAGTATTCTATTGTTGATCTGTATACATATATAGATCTATCTATCTATATGTACACACCACGTCTTTTTTATCCAGGCAGCTGTTGATGGACATTTAGGTTGCTTCCATGTCTTGGCTATTGTAAATAGTGCTGCTACGAACATTGGGGTGCATGTATCTTCTTGAGTTAAGAGTTTCCTCTGGATATATGCCCAGGAGTGGGATTCTAACAGTTTTTCTAATGGGGTATCTTTTGATATTAAGAAAGAATATGAGAAAGAATTAGGGATAATAGAGTCAAAATCTAAATAGAAGTTCTTAGTTGAAAAAGTTCTTACAAATGACCTCATCCATTACCTTCAATTGTTTTACAGGCAAGGAATCAGATCCAAGAGAAGAGACTTGCTTAAATCACAGAACCGGTAAGCAGCAAAGAGCAGAATAGATGAAAATTCTGGCTCTCTTTTCCCAATACCACCAATTATTGTATTTATTTCTACTCATTTAATTAATTATCTGACTTGGAAAGCCATTGTCCCTACCTATGTTTTAAGCTGTGTCCATCTGATGCCAAGACCAAAGAGTGAAGAATAAAATATTCACATAACCCTGTTTGTTGCTAGGGAAGCATATGGTTCATAATGGTTAATTGAATGATTTTACCTTTCTTAAAATATTATTTTGGGTGGAGGGGTAACAGATTCAGCATTCCCACTTTGAAAGCAGGTGCATGAGGAAGGATCTCAGGAGGTAAGACATTTGTGTTAATTCTTATTTTATGTATGGTCATTGTACAGATGGTTGTTACTCCATCATGAAATAGAAATATGAGGACTGGAGAGTATTTAAATTGCAAATAGGATGCTTTTTAATCCATCTCTAGAATTCTGCATAATTCAGAGTTATTACTGTACTCCTTTGAGGAGGAGAGTCTTAGCACTTCTTTATTAGCATTGGTTTCTGGTAATCAATCAGTAATTACATAATGAAGAAGTGAAATTGGGTGTTTAGCACAAAAATACGTAACTACCACATCCTTGTATTATCAACTCTTGACTGTGATGATCAGTGGATGGGGAAGTTAGAATTGCATCGCTCTGGGATTCTCTGAAAAGTCCAGCTGAGAAGGACCTTGAACACTGACTTCTGCTGTGTTTCTCACTCTCTGATGTGATATTGAAAGCGATACATTTATATTAACTCTTCATTGTGAATAACTGTGCTGCAGAATTATTTCAACTCACTGATCTATGTCCTTGACCACAATGAACATGCTCACTGTAGTTTGTGCAAAATGAGTGGACTTTAACCTTCTCTCCATGAGATGACTGAAATGTTCAACGGTACCCAGAAATTTGGACATTGACTGAATATTTGATGCTTTTAAGAATTTATTGAGGTATGCTTTTAGAAGTGATAGTGGTCTTGTGGTTTAGTTAAACACAAGACAGCAGGCTCCAAGTGGAGTTACTTGTGCTAAATCCTACAGCACCAAACTGAGACCTAATTACAGTTTTGGCTCCCTCAGAAATAGAGTGGTAAATCAGGAACTGCCTGATCAGCACTTGTTAGATAACCTGCCTGATGGACCCCCCCATACCCTAAAGGAAAGTAACCTTACCGTGCCCAGTCCACTTTTTTGCCTAGTATAACTTGCTTGTTCTTGCTCCTTCTGCCCATAAATGTCTCATTTTGTACAGTTCTTTGGAGCTTCTTTCCAAATGCTAGATTGAATGCTGTCTGATTTGTGTGTCTTTGACTAAAACCAATAAGACCTTTAAAATTTACTCAGTTGAGTTTTGTTTTTTTAATAGATTTTTAAAAGAGTCTTTAATATTTAGAGGCATATACAGAAGTATTCATGGGTGAAATATGTGAAACAAGACTGGCCATAAGTTGGTAATTACTGAAGGACAGTCATGATAATTTTCTCTTTACATTTGCTAATGCTTAAAATTTTTATAATACAAAATTCCAAAAATTTAGTAGGTAAAATATTTTTTTTTCCTGCTTTAGAAAAGGCTACCAGCATGGTTGGTTAAGCTCTACCAGTTAATACATTATAGGGTCACAAATTAAAAAATCAGTTAACTCTAAAGTATCAATGCAAAAAACAAGATTTGGGGTGGGGAGAGAGTTAACAAAACAAAAACCAAGCCTACTTATTAATTCTTTACACACGTGAATTTTGTTACTGTTGAGAACATAAGAGAATATATATTACTTCAGTTTGATAAGAAGGTATATGACACTTTCTATGGGCCAACCACTGTGTTAGATACTGGGGATATAAAGGTGATCAGACATCATCTATAGCTGTGATGATGTGTATTAAGTGGTGTGATAGAGGTTAGGATAAAATGCTGTGGGACCTCAAAGGAAAGAACAATGAATTCTTCAGGGGTTGAGAACAAGGACCACAAAAAGGTGATAACTGACCTAGACTTCAGTGAGGAAGAGTCTGCTGTGTAGAAAAGGATTCTGTTTCTAAATAGGTTAATCAAGGACTGTTTAATTTGCATTACGCTCTCTCTCTGTCTAAAACAAAGTTTCCCTAGGAAACATTCTTCCCTTCCTCAATGACTCCAGGTGGTCTCCATTGAGCCACCATTGATAGGGGGCTCAGGTTATTGATTCATTTATTCATTTGCTCAGCATAATTCCCTTGGGAGAATCAGGTAGCTAAAAATGGGAAAATGGCAGGGGGTGATACGTTAATAGGAATAGTTTTGCCAGGTGTTGAATACAGTGTCGTGGAAACGTCTCCCTAATTGGTAAACTCTCTTATCCGGCTTTATCCTACTTCACTCTTGATCTAGCATCCTCAAGATCCTCTCTGGGGGATACTCCGCTGGTTCCTGTTGATAGGTGCAGGCTTGGTCCTACAGATCTTTCAACATGGAATTCCTCTTCTTTGGTAAGCCCAGCATTTCTGATTTGGGCCATATTGTGACTTGACCCCTCTTTACTGATCTGATGTCCAGGAGAGGAGGAGGAACAAATCCTGCGGCTGGCAAGCGTTGCCTTAGGAACAGCCTTGCTTTATGTGAGGTTATTTACATAGTTTTCAAGCAAGGGTGAGTTGAGGGGAGAGGGCTTTATCTTCTAACAGGAGGTGACGGTTCATGTCTGCAGCATCACAGGGATGCGGCCAATCTACAGCGTGTGTCTCAAGTGCATCTCCTCAAATAACTCCTAAATTTCTTGTTCCTTTACTCTTAGAACTCTCAGAGCCCTCAAAAGAGAGAGAGAGTGAGGAAAGTTAGGGAAGAGCACAGCGAGGAGCAAAACACAGGTGGCGTTTCATTTGGATTCTAGCTTTAGCCAGGTCCCTTGGGGAGCAAAGGGGCAGGGGCTGGTTGTGGGCTGCCCCGGGTGGGTGAAGTAGCCTGTTGGGTGAGGTGGCTTCACTTAGTCAGGGTTAGTCGGGTTAATCTCTGGAGAAGAGGCAGCTGTGAGCTGTTAGCCACCAACATTTACAGGAGCTGAGGGATGTGTGCACTGGCCTGGTAAAGGGAATCTGGATGGGCAAAACATTGCCCATGTCGTTGAAAAGTTCATCACTCGATCTAAGAAAGAAATGGAAAATTTTATTTGAGCCAGATTGAGTATTATAACCTGGGAGCAGCCTCTGAGAAGCCTCCGAGAACTGTTCCGCCTGTTAGTGGTCAGAGCACAGTTATTTAAGTTTTTTGAAACAGAAGGCTGAACATTAAATGACATATTACTGACAATTTACAGAATCCAGATCTCCATGTGCCAAGTGAGTAGTGGGTCACGGGTCATCATGGGCCCTTACAAGACTAGGAAGGAAGGTTATCTCCTAAGGAACTGGGATCCTTGATGAGATTAAGAAGGAATATCACCCCCTAAGGACACACACAAAATGCGGAATACACACAAAAGGGGAGGGAGAAGACCCAAATGGGCAAAGAAAAATTTTTTGTTTAAATTTTTTTTGTCTTGCTAGAAAATACGAATTTAATTTTATTACCCTCTAAAAACCTCATTCTAGGCTTTGGTTTTTTTTTTCTTGCTCCTTTTTCTTCCATTTCTCAAATTATGTTTATCTAGTTCTTTAAAAATTTGGTCTGTTCTTCATGCATTCAGTAAGACAGCAGGAACATCTACTATATGCTGGACACTCTGATAACCAATGGGGATGCACTAGTGAGCAGGCCAGGTACGGTTCCTTGTCCCTGTGCAACGTGCATTCCAGTGGCCAAAGAAGACAATGAGCAATGTAATTTCAGATGGTTTTAAATAGTAGTAAGAAAATAAACTAGACATTATGATAGTGATTGTGGGGTGTTAATGAGGATGCAGTTTTATATGCGGTTTATAAACCAATCTTGCTTAAGCCTAAGGCATGGTTGAAGGTGGATGAGTAAGGACAGAACAGCAGCGGAAGGAGCACGTCTGTGCCGGCAGCAGAGGTCTGGGGGAGCTCAGCGTGTGTATGTTCCAAAGTACTGATTATATCTGAAATTCCTTAAAGATGAATGTTGAGGAGTGGCTTTGTTTGATATTTATCAGCTAGCAAGACATGAGGGAGCATGCAAAATGTAGTAAAGAGTTTAGATTTTTTTCCTCTGAAGTAGTGAGAAACTGCTGAAGGTCTTTAAGCAGTAAATGGATTATGAATCTCTTCAGGGAGACTGTCTATGTGTATAATGTTCATGTAGACATGTTTATAAGTATATGTGTATATATGTATAGGTATGTATATTTTAAAATTAGACTAATACACTCTGCTTTTCATGTAGTACATCTAGTAGGTAATTCCATTTAAGTATATATATCTGCCTTCTTTATTTAGATTAGATAGTATTCTGTTTTGGATGTAATTTACTTAACTTCTTAACCTTGATAGATATTTACTTTATTTCTAATCCTCTCCTAACACAGTGAGTTCTGCCATGAATATTCTTGAACGTGTGTACTTGTGTACCTGTCTAAATATATTAGTGGGATACATTCCTAAAAATGGAGTGTGGTGTCAAATCCTACATTCCGCAGATTTTGCCAAGCACCCCTCCGTAGAGTTTGTACCAATTCACGTTCCCATCAACAGGATATGAGAATGCCTTTTTTTCCCCTCATTTCTTAACCAAACACTGTTACCATCAGACTTTTTGTTATTGATGATCAGACTTTCTAACCTGAATTGGATGTATGATACATCATTTTAATTTGAATTTTTCTTATTATGAGTGTGAGTACACACGTGCGCACACACACAAATATGTATAGGCTTAAAAGTTACTGGATTGCAGAAGGGGATATATTTGAGAGGTATTTAGAAGGCAAAATCAAAATATCAAAAAAGTCAGTGAGAAGATCAGGCCTGGATCCCTTATCTCCAAAATTATAAACCAGTGAAAGTTAAGTCCCTATGGTTTTCCCAAGAATCAAATCAAAGGCTACCTTCTCTAGGATAAATTACCTGACTGCTCCAGAAAGGTGAGTTGCTCCCTCCTCGTGCTCCATTTGCCCTCTGCACATGCATCTGCTCAAGTCCTTACTGCATAATGTGTGTGTGTTTAAAAAAATTATTTCAAAGTCTTACATACTTGTAAAAATCATAAAAATCTAAACAGTATAGGAGTGCCTGCTATAAGCAGATTAAGTTCTCATTTTGTTCTTTTAAATCTACCTCTTGAAGGGAATTCTTTAGGGACTTGTACAAATGCCCAAACTTCCATTATTATATTCTTTGCTTATACAAATATAAAGTACATTTGTACATATATCTAGAAATAATATCATGATCAAATAGTATATACTGTTAACTTGTTTTTTTTCAACAATAGTGTAATCTTTTTTAAGTTAATACATAAAATCTGTGTTACCCTTTTTAGGATCTCAGAGAGCATTCTTTTGAATAGGTATGACCTAATTGATCAAAATATTTCTTTATAAACAGGCACTTTGGGCTGTCCCCAGTTTTTTTCTTACCATTTATAATGCTCCTATAAATCTATCTATATATCTTGAAGTACTTGGCACTTTTATTTCATTTGGACACATTCCCAGAGTAGGATTTTGGGGTCAAGGTGTAGGCAGTTTTAAAGTTTAGTAAATATTTCCAAATTATTTCCAAAAATCTGTCCTAATTTATGATCTCACCTACAGGGTCTGAGAGGAAATACTTCCTATGCCTTTATCAGTGCTGAATGCTGTCAGTCTTTCAAGATCGTGTCAAATTATTGGACAAAAGTTTGATACTTTCTTGGTTTTATAATTTGCATATTTTTCTGACCACTACTGAGACTGTGATTCTTCAGCATTTCCTCACATGTAAGACACCTTTTCATGGCATTTGTCCATTTGTATAGTGTATAGTTTATCCATTTTAGAGCATTCTTGCTTATTTGAGATATTTAGGGTTTTAAAGTATTTTCTTCTAATCTTTCATGTTTAGACTTTGCTTATGGGGTCTTGAGCCATGTCTATATATGTTTTCTTCATGGAGATATTTTCCACATTTTCTTTTTTTGGCTCATAAGTATCTACTGGTACTTAAGATCTTCCTAAGTATAAGGTTATAAAATATTCTCCTAGATTTATTCTCAAAGTTTTATAACTTTTCTTCTAACATGTAGTTCTTAGATACACCTGTAGTGAAAACTTTGATAGAGTGCATTAATATTAAAGTTTTCCAGCTAATGAGAGAATTTATGAAAAATAATCCCAGGGAGTTCTAAGAATGAAGGAAACTGAGGTTTACTGAAGCCAAGTGACTTGCCAAGATTACCCAGGTTAATTGTTTATGGCTTGCTTTTATTTTCTTTTCTCTCTGGAATTTGAGGTCATGTGAGTAAAGACCTTGGATGTATTATTCACTTCTATATTATTGACACCTAACACTCTTAATAAATATGAAGGAGTAAGTTCTCTGGATCATTAGACATGACTATATCTGCCTTTTGCTCTAAGAAATACTGTCACTGTGGTGATGCTGATTAGTTACACCATAGGCCAGGAGGGTTTCCCTGTGTGGGGATGCCCGAGTAGGAAAAACATAGATGATTCCGAGCCAGATCAAGTGTCAGTGTTGCTAGCCAAGGAATCTCAAGTTTCCTTATGAAGAAAAGGGAGTCCAGAGGATTCAGAGAAAGGAGGGAGTGGGGCTGGGGATGAGGTGACTGTCTTGGTTAAGTAGAGTCAAATGGAGTGGCACCAGCCCCAGGTCATCTGGATTACACACGCGCACACACACGCACACTACAAGAAGCAGTAGTTGTATATACTACAGAGGAGAGTATACCCCATACAGGGAGCTGGGATGTTGCTCTGGTTTCACCATTAATAATCTCTCACTTAGCTCCAATGGTTCTCAATTTTCTCATTCCTAAAATTAATCTAATACTAGGTTACATAAGCTTCCTAATATTTACTGAGTACTTATTGCATATAATATTATTTCACTCACTCACTGTAATTATTACACTTACTCTCTATCACTCATGATTTTTAAAATAAGCTTCATGAAGAAAATATACTTACTAAAATTTTACAGGTGAGAAAGCTTTACATCTCAAGGTCGTTTAACCTGTGAGTAGCAGAGTTTGTCTCCCCAGTTGTGTCTGAGTCTCCGTGGCCCACAGTCTTTCTAGTTCTAACACATGAAGTTGGCACCAGATGAAATAAACGGCAGTGGCATTACCTGTCTGTGGGCAGAAGTCCCTTAGATGTTTCAGTCTCCTTAGATTCTTGAACTTTGCCACGTAGTAACTATTTCATGGTTCACATGTCCCCAAATGTGACGGTCTTTCAGGTTTCTCAGGTCTTGGGAAACTGGCAACTGTAGTAAACTCGATTATTACTGAGATGTTGGAAAACAAAGAAAATAATGGTTCCTTAGCCCATACCTTCCTCATAGTAATTCCTCTCCTACGTCTTAATTAAAGCAGACAGTAGAAGAATCACACAAGGCTGAGAGGGCTGGGAATCACGCTATAGGACCACAGAACTTGGAGCCCGAAGCAGCAATCATCAGTCACAAAGAACTGAACCCACAGAGGTCTTCAGCAGAGACTTTCGTCACGTTTTCAGTATGGATCAGGGAAGGGAGAAAATCTAAGTGCATAAAACCTCATGTGGTCATTGAGTTCTTAAGATAATCTTGTAGCTTTAAAAATAATGAGTCATGAAGTAGCGGTGAGTTTCCACATAGTTCCATCAGAGTTTCTCTCTGCCTTCAGACGTAGCAACACTTTTCCTCTACGCTTCTTGTGAACTGCAGAGTTGTGGTCGGTAGTCCTAGTAGAAAACTCCATCAGGAGACATAAGCTGCGGCCATACTGTGCTGTGATTTAAAACGGCAGCTGAAGGATCATGTCGTACATCCCCCTGGACACAGTGAAACAAACGAGTGTACTGACATTCTTCAGAGCTGTGGCTTTGGTGTGCTCAGACACAAGGCCCAAGCATCAATGTCAAATCCTGCTTGGTTGGACTCTGCTTCATCGAAGATTAGCTACCTGTTTTGCTTTTGAATAATTAGGTAGAAAACCTAAAATTCTGACTGGTACTTCACCTTCATGCTGAATATGAGACAGGAGACATTCTTTCTAAAGTGTCCAGATGTGTTTACCTGAAGTAGTGTCATTTATCTCAGAAGTACTTGTCAATAGCTCTCTGCCCCACACTCTCTCCAGCACCTTGCCTGGCGTTTAATCTTTATGTTTCTGTTTGCGTCACGTAAACGCTAAAGGCCACAAGTAGGCAAATCATATGTAAGACCAAAGATTTAATTTTTGAACTTTGTGTTCACTGTCACTGATCCCCATTTCTCTTCTCACTGTTCCTTCTTCCAGAAGCCTGTGTCCTGTTTAAAAATACATATAAATGACAGAACCTCTGATTTCCTGGGGTGGATAAAACCCTGTTCTCTGGGAAAAGATTCTGAGGCAGGTAATATTGGTAGAGGGCTCTGGCAGGTGTCACATCATGCCACCTCGAGTCACAGGTAGAGGGGTTGGGGGTGCCTGAGGCTCATGGTCTTGTGGAGAGGAACACTGGGCCCATAGGCCAGATGCATCCAGCTCTTGCTACACTCTGTCTCTTGACAGGATGGACTTAAAGGTTGGGGGAGGTCTTCATAAGCATGAAAATAGTCTTGCCAGCCAAGGCAGAGGCCTTGCAGATGGTCTGTGCTTCTAGCACCAGGAGACCTTGGGGGACACTTAGGCCGTAGGCAGTCCCCTCTGCTGCAGTTTCTTGCCAGACACCGAGGAAAGAGCCACTGAGGCCATCCTGTGGTCATCCCTCTCTCCATACAGTGACAGTATACTTCCTGTTTAGTAAGAAGGAGAAAATTAAGAAACCAGTTCCTCTCCTGGGTGGTTAAGGAAAGCACACAATTGATGGAAGTGTATTTTGAGGTCCTTAATGCCTGGAACCTTCTTCTGCTTGTGAACCATATTTCTCTCTCTCCATCATGCAGTGTGTGCCAGTGATTTTAATGCAATTTAACACTAAAACAATCAAATGGGAATCTTCAAGAGTGTGCAGATTTATTGCTTCAGTGTTTGAGTATACACAAAAGGCCTCCTCTTCTTCAGTTTGCTTGAGTAATTCTCATAAATGTCAACAGGAGCTGTGAATGCATATCAAGGAAAAATAAAATGCATTTGAAAACCCTTCAACGGATCATTCACACAGACCCTGTTTTGTGCATGTGTTATAACAACATGAAATTTGTTCTTACTCTTTTCTCGGAGTTGAGGCCATATGCGTCAGTGTTCATTTCTTGAAATGTCATGATTGTGCATTTTCTGCATTAAAAAAATTAATCAGAAATGTAGATGTGGCCAAAAGTTAATTTCAGGCCAAGTTCCGTGGTGTAGGAAGAGTATGTTACTGATGGCATTTTCTTTGCTGGGGTTGTGGTCATGACTTTTTCAAAAACTGCAGTTTTGAGATTGACAATACATCATCATAATCATTTTTTTCATGCAGGAAACACCCACTTAAAATAGTTTTCTTTTTTCCTCTGAGTTCCTGTGGGCAGATAATTTTCACAATCAAGTTGCATAGAAACCCTTTATTCATAAAGGATAACATCTGAGATGTATCAACGAAACATTCACGACCTCTGCTTTTCTAAGCAGTGACTTTGAAACTGCCCAAGTCTTTTCCTTGAAAAAGATCAAAAACAGTGCCTGCATGGGGAGAGAGGTGTGTATGTGTGTGTGTCTCTATGTGTGTGTGTACATGTTATTAGAACGAGAAGTCACGCAGTGATGGCCTGAAATCCTTGAGGGCAGAGGCCACGGCTTTTCAGTCAGCAATGTAGTCTTGATACCTATAGCTGGGTGTGGCATGGAGTGAGCGTCTATGAATGTTTGGAAAATACATTTGCAAATGTTCTGGAAGCCTCCAGACTCCCTGTGTAGGCAGTGTCAGCCTACCTGTAAATTCACAACAGTTTGTAGTTGAGAGTCAAAATGTTGTCTTTCAAAGTCTGATTTTCCAAGAATATCCTGACATGGTCAAGACAAATGAGTGGATATTTGCCTTACAAATTTTGCGTTGTTTACGTTCCTGTTTTTTAGAAGCTATATTGTAAAAACTAAATGATGACAGACCTTGTTTTGACAGTATACTAAAAATGTTTGGTTAAAAGGAGAAAAAGAACTGGGGCAGAAATGTTTTAATATCCAGGCCATACATTGCTATTTATATTAAAGAGCAGTCATAAAAGCATCATTAGTGATTTCATGTAGAATGAACACGGAGATCATTTAGTGTAGCCGTTTATCAACTAAAGTCCATACAGGTGTAGCTGGAACCAGCTACCTAACACGCAGTGGTGTCCTTGGTCTTCTTTCCCAGTGGGAAAGATCTGTTAGAAATTCTACTTGTGATAGAAATACAGCAGCAGCACCCACTGACTAGAGAGGTTACATAAGGAGTGGGGCATCTGGGTTTTTTAAAATTCTACCTTGGTTCCAACATACTCAGAAATTCCTGTCTCTGCTTCAGAAACATGCTTTATGAGACCTTGACATTTTACGGCCACAGAAGTTTCCTTAAGCACTTGCGCAGAACTTTTTATTCAGATTTGGGAGAAAGAATATATGATTTATTTTGTTATTATAAAAGTTAGAATATAGGAAAACAGCGATTTAAGAAGGAACACACATTAGATATGGATAGTATTCTGTTTCTCTGGCTCCTTTTTTTTAAGTAGACCCAAATTAGTATGGAAAACTTGCAACTTAATTCCCTTTTTATTACCTTGAATTTAAGGAATCATAATACAGTAGGAGATTAGAAGAACATTTTCTAAGTTATATAACATCAGAGAATGCTTCCTATAAGGAGATTTTGGGATTTAAATGCCTGATTTCCTACTATTTCTTTGTCTTTTTGTAAAAGCTCATTTTTCTAGATATATGCTGATAAAATTTACAAAAATAAGGCCACAAAGGGGGTTGTTTTTACATACAGATGAGAAAAGAAAGACTGTTTAATTTGGAAATTGAGGTTTTCTTGCCTTCTCTTGTTTGCTTGCGTTAATGGAGTCAGTTTTACTCAGCCTAAGCTAGGACTGAGGAAAATGTCAGATATGTTCCCTTATGAAACTTCAGGAATAATGCAGAATTAAAAACTCCAGAAATTTTTACAGTGGTTCTGAATGTTTTCCCCGAGAACAGGAAGTCACTGTGAACTTAAAAATGTGGAAAAGACTTCTAATTGTAACCATGTTGGGCTCTGAAAAGCTATGAATCCATTTTTAAAGCTCATTTCTTTCTGTGAATAGTGACTGAAATGAACTTCAACTTGCTGTCTCTCCATGCATTACATCCAGTACTCATGCCTTCAGTAAATATTTTTTGAACACCTACTCTGAACTTGGTACAGTTATAGCCATTGGGGATGCAGTAATAAAAGTAGAGAAGTAGATATATCTTTAATATAATGTTAGGAAATGAGAAAGGACTATAAATAAAAATAAAATATGAGGGGACATAAAGATGACAGGGGCTGTAATTTTACATTTGGTTGTCAGGAAAGATTTCTCTGAGGAGGTGATACTTGAACAGGAACATGAGTGAGGTGATGAATAAAGTGAGGATGTGAACCCTGTGTATATCTGGAGGATTAATGTTCCAGAGAAAGCTAACCACGGGTGGAGACAGCCTGAGGCATCTGTTTGTTTGGTGTGTTGAAAGGCTGTGAGGGAGGGGGAAAGGGTATAAAGGGAGATCAGAGGGGTAGCCAGGCTCCGTATCATGTAGGGCCTTCTGGGAGTGGGAGGCCGTGGGTTTGTGTTCTAAGCGTTATCACGTGGGCTGTATAGGAATTTAAAAGTACAAGAAAAGTAAACCTCTGTTTAGAAGGTTAATGTCCACCTCAACTGGAGGTGATAGTGGACTGGACCAGTGAGATAATGGTGAGGCTGGTAAGAAGTGATTGGGTTTGTTGGTTGACTGAGTGTAGGTTAGAGAAATGGCACTGAGGAGAGTTTGAGAATTTCCAGCTGAGTATTTTCAAGGTGAGTGTTTTCAGATATTGTTACTCTTGAGTAAATAGATTTTATTAGGCTTTAAAAATATGTAATAAAAAATAGGATGGTGTTATCTGCTCTGACAGTCTGTTAAGTTTGGTAAACACCCCCAGATGATCTCTGCCCCTTTTTCATCTTTGCCATTTGGCCTGTTCTTCCTTAGAACCCTAGCCTTCTCTTAAATTAGCGTTAAGCCAATAGGCACTCAAGTGGTTCTTTCTCATAAAATCCAATTCACAAACCATGTTCCTTCATTGCTGAGTCATCATTCATTCTTCTTTACTTCATCCAGTAAATATTTACCTAGTCCTTTAACAAATATTTTAACAGTATCTACTTACTTTTTGCTAGGTATGCAGGACCAAACAAATCAGACCACATTTCACCCTCAAGCAAATCACTTCAGATGGAAGGAGAGAGAAACTAAATAGATGAGTAAACGTATATAGTTTGCCATATGCTGGTAAGCACAGTGGAAAAGACTGCAGCAGGAAGGGGGAGAGGACACACTGAGAGGGAGAAGGGAGTATTGTGGTGTAAGTTGAATGTCAAAGAAGGTCTTTGTGAAAAGATGCTATCAGAGGAAGAATTCAAAGCAGGTAAGGGGACAAACCATGTGTGTATGTGGAACAAAATCGGTCGGAGGAGAGGAAATAAGTGCAAAGGCATGGAGGTGGAAGTGTGCCTAATGAGTTCTTGGAATAGCAAGGAGGCCAGTGTGGCAAAGCAGCTTGGGCAGGAGGAGGCAGAGGATTAGGCAGGGCAAGAAGTACCAGATGGAGCAACTGGGGATGGAGGCCAGATGATTAGATCTTTGAGGAAAGAAGACACTGGCAGATTTTGATTTGGGGAGTGAGATGTTCTTGTGTTTTAGCAGGATCACTCTGTTGTTGTGTTCAGAATGAGAATGGAGGGTAGGGGCAAAAATGGAAGAAGATGACAGATTGGGTGGCTGTGTCATTATTGCCATTACTCATTGCACAATCATGGTGCCCCTTACATGTCCCAAGATTTGCTTGCCATCCTTGAGTCATTCTCACTACTGAATGATTTAGCCCGTGTACATGGAAGGTATTTGTTAATTTTTTTTTTTTTTACCAGATCTCTTTCTTCTCTATTGAGATTATAAACCTCCTCTTAGTAGAACTTTAAATCTTCTGAATATGTTTTGTTTTACTAAGACTTACTAAGGATAGCACAAATAACGCTTGCAAAACATCTCAGGACTAAGCTAAGTATGGTTAGCATTCTGCAGCTAAAGACCAAAGTACAAATCTACAAAGATTCTAAAATTCCAGACACTAATGTTAATGCCATCTCTAGGAAGTGGGCAGACTGACACACTTTTTTTGTAGAGTAAAACGAATATAACTTGGTTGGTATCTGTGAAAATATATAAGTTGAAAATTTAAGTAGAGCAGATGCTGTCCACGTTCTCATCAATCCACAAGTGTATAATTACACCTGTATATGTTTTTTTAACTGACACATTCACTGTGATGTTTATTTGCTGTCCCCAGATTTTTACTTGCCACTCTTTGAAAGTGGACTGTACGGGTAGCTCTCTCTAATCTATTAGCCACCAGATTTCTCAAAGCTCATTTCCCATCATGTTCCTGCATATCTGACTGAAGGGTTTATGTCAAGCTTTTCTGCTAAAGAACAGGGAAAGCAAAAAACATGAAGTGGGAAGTTCTTTTGCTTATTCTCAAAGGGTTGTTTATCTGAAGTTAAAAGAATAGAAACAGATTTGAAAGCAACTCTTAGGCTATCATTTTTTTGCAAGAAAAACCTTAACTATATAGCATATGGTATAGGAAGAAGAGTTAGAAATACATGAACGAAAAAAAAAAAGAGTCCCTATGAAATAAAAGACAACACCAAAACTTAGAGCCCAATTTTTGTATCCACTGGATAATAGAAGGAATATGTCGTGTGTGCTCAGAAATGATTAGGATTTACCTTCCACAGACTGTATGACCACATTGTTCCAAGGAATCCAGAAAACTACTGACAAGCCCATTAATTCTTCCTAGCCAAGTACTTCCAAACTGCAATGGATGTAGCGACCCCCCTCCCTGGACATAGGGGAACTGCCCCTTGTCTTGCTCTCCTGGGGGAGAGCCCTCTTTGTTCCTGTCTGAGTTATTGTACAGCTGCTGGCTGGAGGGGAGAGGGGAAGAATAACATCCAGTGCAAAACAAAGGGTAGTAAGTCAGGAATCTCCGGAAACAGAATTGCTGGATATTAATGAGAAGACATAGCAGAAGTAGATTCTGACATTTAGGTGACATGCATGAAATGAGAATAGTATTAAGAAACACATGGGCAAGCCAGCTTTCAGATGCTCCTGAATTTGGTTTCTCACTTAGGTTGTCTGCTATTTGTCCTCTGCTGCTAATAATATTTTCAAAATGGAGGTAGATTTTAAAATATAAAAGTACAAATGTCTGATATAAAAGTTGTGACAAACCAAAAGTATGTGAAAATTAAATTCTCTCCCGATTCTCATAACTTTACTCCTCAGAGACAACCATTACTAATATATGTGTATTTGCAAATATCTTACCAAGACATATAATTCATCCGTAAATACACCACACACTACATATGTTAAACTATGACTTCGTAGTTTCCTCAACATCACAGCGTCTTCCCGTGTCCATTTCTTATTCATTATATTGGCTGCAAGTACCTCTTATATAAAAGTACTGTAAAATTTTTTTCTTTTTTTCTTGAAGTATAGTCAGTTGACAGTGTTGTGTCAGTTTCTGGTGTACAGCATAATGTTTCAGTCATGCTATAATGAATTTTTAACCCACCCACTGCTGCTGTTTGAAAGTTGCTGCCCACATTTTTTCACGTAAACAGCATTACAGTGAACATTCTTGAATTTGTATTTTTGCTCTTGTCTATGATTTCTTTTTTAGGTTAAATTCAGAGAATATACATTTTAATTTGGATAACACTTTCATTTTGTCCTCTAAAAAAAACACTAAGTTGCAGTCTCACCAGAATAGAGTTCATGAGAGTACCTTTTTTTTTCTGTATCAAAATCAACATTGAAGTTTATCATGATTTACTGGAGGTATGAAAATTAAAAAGACTGATATTTCATTGCTATTTTAATTTAATGTATTCCAATAGTGAGATTAAATGAACTTTTATTGTCTGTTGGTCATTGTATACTTTTTGAAGACTTACTTATTCACGTATTTTACCCATTTTTCTAATCATGTGTTGATTATAAAACCTACTTTCCAGAATTTTTCACTTTTTATTAGTTGGTCCATCAGTCTTTCCATTCATGGACTTGAATAATATTTTGGAGGGCTTTTCCTGCCCCTAGTTTATACAAAACAATCTGTCTCTGGTGTTCTTGTGCTCTATTTTTACTTATAAATTTACTTAAAGACTACTTACAAATTATTCTTGCCTGGTCTTTAATCCTAAATTCCAGAGAGAACTCTAGCAATGGTGCTAGACTTTTGGTAAGACTTCGGTTTCCATATTTAGTTTGGCTTAAATAATTTAAAATATATTGACCAGGTTTTTTTTTTCCCTCCTAATATAACACCTAAATATCAACCATCACTAGAGACCGTAAAGCTAGTCCATAACACATCTGCAAGTGTGAAAAAGAAAGGAAGTGGAAAGACAGGAAGGGAGCATTCGGTGCAAATATGCCCTGGAACTGATCAGCTGCTCAGGTCTAAGAAGCTAGGACCCAGCTGCCCGGCTTCCACCAGAGAGAAAAGACCAAGAAGAAAGAAAAAAAAAAAAAAAAGCCTGGGGCTTCTCCTGGAGGAAGCAGCCGGGGTTATTACCTTATCTTTGCCAGAATCCTGATAAGAATAAAGAAAAAGAAATAGAGAGATCTAGGGCTTCTCTGCCCAGAGGCAGGCTCTTAGCATCTTACGTTGATGAGACTCAGTCATTTCATGCAAATGTATCAAAAGCCTGTTCTGATGAGTAATGGCCTAGGTGTGGTAGCTGCAAGAGCAGGCAAGACACAAGAGTTGTAGTCGTGCAGAGTTTATATTCTCATGAAGTAGACAGACACTTCCTAGTACGTGTGAATACAATATAATGCGCTCAGTAACGGAGTGTTTATGGAGATAGTGATATGTGTGAGAAAGAAAAATGTGTCAGGGAGAAGGATACGAAGGGTTGCCTAGGTGCTGTTTGGTCAGGGAAAGACTCACTGAACAGGGACGTTTACTTGAAACCTTATAACCTCGTGGTTTTCCAGTTAGGTGACCTGACATATGGCTGCATCTTGAACACATCACATATGTGATGTCATAGTATTTTTGCTTAAAATTTGCTTCCTTCTGTTGGCTCAGAAAATTTTGAGAATGATGAAGAGCATTCAGATCATGTATTTCTCAGACTGAAAAAACAGTATTTTTCTGGAGCTGTTTATAAGACAAAAACGTCAAAAATGCCAGTGTTAACCTGTAAAACTCTGAATGATGGTTAAAGTCCTGTCCGCTGCTTTACTTGGAGGACAGTCATATGGGGCTTACAAATTATGAGGTTTCTATCTATATTTTTACATAGAAGTACTAGGAGAAGTATTTACTAAATTAGTGATTTAATTTTATGAAAATGAAGGACAGTTAATATACTTTAGGAAAGATATGTGTAGCTACTAAACCAGAATAAAAAAATAGGAAGAGCAGGAGAACCTAAGGAAGTTCTTTCCTCTCAAATATCTTCTCTGTCAGCCAGCAGGGGTCCCATGCACTGTTGATTTCTCCCTGGAAAAAATGCAGACACAATTAGGAGAGGATGACTTCAGCCTATGTCCATGAAAGAAGTTATTGTAACTCATGATTTAAGATCCCAGGGAGCATGAATACCAGCTCAGAATCATTTCACAGTTACTACTGTGGGTGAGTATTAGTGACAGATCAATCAGTCCTTAGAGTTGATTTGTGGTAGAAAGCAAGGGAAAGAGAACAGAATTACATAGACAGAGGCTAGGTGGGCGTCCAAAATAAACCTTTTCATGTTTTTGTAAAGGATTTTAAGCATAAATTATATTGCATCTTAATTCTAGAGTCCAAAATACTGCCATTTTTATTCTAGGAAATCTGCTGGAAGAAAAGTGTATCCAATATCCTATAGCTGAGCCTGCATATTGTAAAAGGAGGAGAGAAAAATTAGGGTGGAGGGGAGGGGAAGGGAAGGAAGAGAAATACGGAGAACCATGAGAAATAGGAAACTTTCTGTAGTCATGTGAAAAAGCAGAAATCAAATAGAAAAACAAGTTCTCAAGTGGTAAGAAGTACATGTAAATGAATAATTAAAGTGAGGATGCTGATAAAAACAAAATCTGTATTTTTTAGTAGAAAATCAAGCCCAAAGGACTATTTCAATATAGTTCCTTAGCATTTTGTTGTCATAACAATCTAGTATAGAAAATAAGCGTGGTTATATCCATTTTACAAAAGAGATGTATACATATATTTACTCACAGTTTAGTCACACATATATGTATGTGCACACATATATGTCAGTCTGTCATCAATGATCTATAAAATGATAGCCTCCTCTCATAGTATATTAGTAACAAAAGCAAAATGAAAACCCTCTTCTTATCATTTTGAGAAAAGATTGCAGACTGAGTATCAACTCATCTGCTTATCCTTTCAGAGAAGAAAGCTGAAGCCCAGGGAGGCCAGAGTTAGCATAACCAGCAGTGTCGGATTGGGCCGCCAGGTGGATTGATCTTCAGCTGGTTTTTGGTCCTTTATGCTGACGTAGAAAACCTTCCTGAGAATAACCTACTTCATGGACTACAGGCTAGTGCCTCGAGAAGCTTGCTTCCTCTTGCAGCCAGGGAGAACAGTGGGATCTGATTGAGTGTATAGTTTAAATGCAGCAGCTCTTGCCCATCCCACTCTCCTGAGTCATCTCCCATCTGTGGTTTCTGGGCCCATCTCTGCAAAATAGTGCTCTGTGCAGAAATAGACCCTGAATGGGTGAGAGAGAAGCACAGCTAACCGTTTCCTGTGGTTAGTGAGTCTGGCTCTTCAGTACTTTCTCTGATACTGAGACTAGAAGTACAAGGAGAAAATTTTGCTGTCCTTGAAAACTTCACGATCAGGGAGAAGAAACCGCCCTTTGATGTCCTGATATATAGGAGTATCATTCATTAGGTCTCTCCACCTGCTGCCCCTCTCTCTTACACCTGCCTGGTTCATACCAGAAAGTCATTATAAATGAACCTATGTTAATATCCACTTTTTTGTGTCTTTTACATTCACCTTCAGTATTCACTTTGCGTTGTTTTTACGTCTGTCATCTGTAGGGAAGTGAGGACACATAGAAATACATATGTAATGCAGGTGAAGGCTCAATGAATATAAAAGCAACCCCAGAAGCAGCCAATATCATAGATTTAGTATATATCATTTCATTTCATTTTACACATAGAGGAATGCATTCATAAACAATCCAAGAGTATTATTTTTGGTATATTTTTATACTGCCACAAATTGATAGTTCATTTTACATTTTGCAGCATTTTGCTTTTGAGATGCAGCCATATTCTCTCTGCTTTATACTGTTCCGTCCTGAGATTAGGCCCTATCATACCAGTGTCTTTATTCATTTTTCTATCTATGCATTGAGGTGATTCCTTTGCTTTTTCTGTTAAAGAGAAGTGCCTCTTTGTATATGTCTCTTTGTCTATGTGTGTAAGAGGTCTGTTAGGCACGCACGAAGATGTGCAGTACTGAGCTGTGTGACATAAAGTTACTTGAGTTCACCGGTGAGTGCCAAATTGTCCTCTAAGTGACTGGATCCGTGTGTGCTGCTTCTAGCTGTGTCTGAGAGAACCATTTTCCCCTCTATATCTTCCCAATGCTTGACATTATCAGATATACCACTTTGTTTTGTTTTTTTTTTTTTTACCGTTTCAGTAAATGAAGTGAAATGTGGTTGTATTAATAATTAATTTCTTCAATAATTAGGTTGGATGACTGTTCATAATTTATTGGCTGTTCTGGTTTCCACTTTTCATCTCTTTTCCACCTGACTATTTTTCTTACTGATTTGTAGGTGTTTTTTACAAAGTCTGCAATCTAGAGGAGTTAAGGATAAATCTTAACGTTTTCGGCCTGAGAAACTAGAAAAAGGAGTTGCTCTTTACTGCCAAGAATGGGGTTTAGCTTTTTTCTTTAAAAGAAAAAAAAGTACATCAATTTATTAGAATAGTGATGAGACTGTATCAGATAGATTTCTTCAGCCTTCTATAGAGTAATTCTTTTCAGAAAGCAGCAATAATTATGGTTGGCTCTGAAAGCCAAGAACAGTGTAGTTTCTGGGTCCTTCTCAGCCTGGGATGAAGCTAGTTCCATTTGGCCAGCAACACTGTTGGTGTCATGAGTCACATCAGTGATGAAAAAGGGACCAGCTGACATAGCCACCTCCACCTCTCTTGTAGAGCTTCCTTTCTCCTGGTGGCCTTGGGCCAGTGTTAGGGAGGAATGTGGCTTTGTCCAGGGGTGAGTCTCACAGCAGTTACAAACGTCAGTGTTACCCTCTAGAGGGTACTGCGCATTGTTAGTTTTGCTGAAGAATCTAGCTCAGCTGCTGTTCCAGTAGCTTTTGAATGGTGTGTGATACAGATCAGATTGCAAATGTCATCAAAATCTAAATGCATTAACTCTGAACTAAAGGATTGAATACTAATTGTTTGGCTGTGAGACATGTAATACTGTCTTACATTAATCACTTGTATTTTCACCTTGCTTACAGTGAGCTTTGATGTTTAGAATTGCATTGGTTTAATGTAATCAAATTTATTATCATTTTCTATAGGGTATATGCTTTAAAAATCTTACCTAGAATCTTTTCTACCTGAGTTCTTAAAGTCTATTCTAAATTTAAATTCTAGATTTAAAGTTTGTTGTTTACTTTTTTAAAAAAAGTTCATTTATTAAAAAGATTATCTTTTCTCCACTGAGTTATAGCACAATATTGAGTAAGAGTGGTTAGAAGGGATATCCTTGTATTATTCCTGATTTTAGGAAAAAAGCACTTAGTTTCTCAACATGAATGTTGAGATGTTCTTTATTAAATTGAGGAAGTTCCCCTCTGCTCCTAGTATTCTTGTAGTTTTTGTCATGAATGGATATTGGATTTTGTTCAATGCTTTTTATGTATCTATTCATATGATTGTGTGATTTTTCTTCTTTAGTCAGTTGATGTGATGGGTTATATTAATTCATTTCTGAAGACTGAACTAGCTTTGCATACCTGTGATAAATTGCATGTGGTCATAGTGTATAATCTTTCTTTTTTACCCTTTAATTTGGTAATAATTTGTTGAGGACTTTTGCATTTATTTTCATGAGGGTATCTGTTTGTAGTTTTTATTTTTTATTTTCACATCTTTGTTTTTGGAACTCGGGTAATGCTGACCTCATAGATTGAGTTAGGAAGTCTCTGCTTCTAGTTTCTGAAAGAGATTATACAGAATTGATATCATTCCTTCCTTGAATGTTTGGTAGATTTTATTTTTATATTCTTTTTTTTCCATTCTCCCTTTGGGGAGGAATTTTTACTCTTCCTGAAGTGTATCTTTTAGTAATCCTTTCAGTACACGTTTGTATGTAGACTGTTCTTAGGGATACCTTATGTCTGAAAATGTCTTCATTTTATTTTCATGCCTGTTTGTTGGGACTTTCGGTTGATAAATGTATTTCCTTGGCACCCTGACAATATTATTATTCTATTGTCATCTCATTTCTGTTTTTGATGATTAGTCTGCTATCTATTTTGAATGAGCCTTTGTTCATTCTGTTGGGTCTGGTCCTCAAGTTTCTGAGTATTGCTTTTTTTTCCCCATGTGAAAAGTGTTAAGAATTTTTTGCTAATAATTTTTGTGTTTAGGTATAATGTATAAAAAGTCATCTTCCAATTCAAGAAGTACTTTTAGTCTGAAGAATTATATTTTTAATTGTTAAGCATTTTTCTCCCATTCTATTACTTCCTTCTGGAATTTCTACTCATTCTCTTTTTCTTACCTTCTTTTTCATACTTTTGTTTTTAATCTCTTTATAACTTTCTGCTACTCTTTGAGAGACTTGTGACTTGTTATTTCATTGTTGTAATTTCTTCATCATCTCTACAGTTTTAGTTATTGAATGTTTTATTTCAGTGAGTATATTCAGTGTATTTTTTCTTTATTTTTGATAAGCTTGCCTTTTTTTCTCTTTTTATGGACTCCATTTTTGCCTTCTTGAAACACTCGGTTTAAAAATCCCTTTCAGATTGTTCTCTAATCTAGTTCTTTGATATTAAATTTCCTGGTTTATTGCTCCTATGGACTCTATTTTGTGTTGTTAATGTGTAATTTTCTTCCATAGGTATACTCTGGAGCATTTCCTCATTCCCTCTGCAGGTGGTCCTGAAGATTTCATGAGATCTGAACCAATATTTAGATTTGGTTTTCAGTTAAAGAGTTCAGTAATTGAAGGTTGGGTCACTTTAACCCCCACCCCCACCCCACATTGATAGCTGCATGTACTTACAATTCTTTTTTGGCATGAGGAGGGCATTCTCTTTTTCCACACATGTCCACACATGTTTCAACCTGCTAGAATGTGGCTGCTGAAAAGAAAATTTCAGGTCACCATTCACTTAAATAATAGCCATTTCCTAGGCCCCAGCTTTATGTAGGGAGCCAAGTGCTACCTTCCTGGCTGGAGTAATGAGACCTCCTGTTGTCTTTCAAGATTGGCTTAAAACCTCAGCCCCCAGGGCGTGTATCTAGTCCCCTTTCTCCGTGGTTCACGTAGCTTCAGCTCTTGCTGGGTGTCTGGTACATGGATAGTTTCCTCCTTTACCTTCAAGCTTGGCTGTGTATTTCCCCCAAACAGCCTTAATTGAGAAGAGATGGATATACCTGTGTGTGCTCAGTTCATCATCTTGACTGCAAATTCAAGAAACTATTATTTTCTGGGAAAACAAAACAGAACTTTTAAAGTGAAGCTTATGTGCCTAGTGGTTACTACTGAAGTTTCGGCCATCCTTTGGAGTGAATGTCTTTGTGATTCTCAGTTGTAACTCTTCTTTTTCCAATTACTGTCTCTGTGTTTAGCCCAGTAGTTAAAAAAAGAAGATTCCTCTAGTTGCCCCTGTCAGTTTTCCTGCTAGATGAAAATGGAATATTGGATGGTTTTTAACTTTGGTTTTCATTTTCCTATTAAGTTCCTGTTCTGTTAAAGGGACCTTGTGGACATGTACAGGCACCCTCACTAATTAACTTTTTGTGCTTTGAATTTTAATAAGACTATCAGGCATATCACAAGCAAATCTGAGTGATCACTACATCGTTTAAAAGCAACCTCCGTTGTCAAACAATTGCATTTTTTCTTGTCTTATAGATTAAAAACATAACTAAAAATACAGTTACACCCTCATAACTGAAAACAGTTACACCTTCTAATACCACTGCAGTTCTCGCAGTGGGTACTCAGGTAGAAGAGTGAACAAAACAAAACTTGCCCAGTACCTTCATGGAGTTTATACCATGTAATGAAAGGATGGGCAAACTATGGCCAGAAGCTGCTAGAACACAGCCACACCCATTTGTTTACTTATTGGCTCCAGATACTTTCTCCCTCCCAGGGCAAAGCTGAGTATTTGAAACAAAGACCATATGCCCAGCAAAATACAATGTTTACTGTCAAGTTCTTTATGGAAAAGGTATAACAGAAGACAAAGACCTTAAACAATTAAATACAAAACTTCCACTAAATAGTCTCTGAGAGGGAAGAGTAGAGGGTCTCAGAGCATAAACATGAGAAGTATGTCTTGTGTGAGGGGACACGGCAAAGACATTTGATCTAACAGACACGCAGGAATATGTGAGACGTACATGTTAGAGGAGGGAGGAGAAGAGGTTCACCAGAGCATTTGGGACAAGGAGACAGTGTGCGGAAAGGGTAGGTGTAGCACAGTGCAGGAGCAGAAAGGAAGATGCTGTATCTGAAACAGAGAAGGTTAGAGTGGCACAAGATAAAGCTGGAGAGGTGGGCAAGGGCCACATCACACAAAGGTGGTTTGTTTTGATGAAACAAAAGTTTTTTAAGGCAAGGCAAGAAAATGTTTAAATATAAAATTCTTTCTCTGCCCATTTGAGCCACTACCCTTTCCCGCTTCGTGTGCACTGTGTATTTGCATCATACATTAACCAGATCCCCTCGGAAGACACAGGAATGCCTACTCACCAAAAATAGAAACAAAACAATTTTCGGCTGGAGCCAGCAAATTGACTCCTTAGTAGATAACATTTCTCTTTCGATCATGTAAGGGGTCGGGATGACCCACTACTTTCCTCATTGGATTATGTAAACTGTCAACATGTTTCTTTGAGGTTTATAACCCTTTGTCTCAAAAATTTGTATTACTGTTCTTTGACTGCTCATAGATGGAACAGTCCTCAGAGCTTTCCTCCCAGGTTATAACCCTCAGGTGGGCGAAAAAAATTTTTACCATTTCTTTGTTAGATTGACTGATTTTTCATTAACAGTTTTCATTAGTGTTGTAGATATCTTCTTAGGAACAATGAGAAGCCATTGAAGGCTTTTCAAGCAAAAAGGGGCAGTTAGTGTATTGTGATTTTCCACGTGAGACCTGGACTTGGGTAATGAACAAGAAGCTGACATAGTAGATGGATTTAATTGGATGTGGGTGTTTTGGGAAATGAAATCACTATGACCTTGAGGCTTCCACATCAGACTCTCACTTAGTAAGACGGTGGATACAGGGAGAGGGCCAGGATGGGGTGGAAGAGTTCATAAGTTAAATTTTAGAGGTATGTTGATTTTGAGGTGTGTGTTGTATCAGCAGCTGGTTAGGCTGATCTGAAGCCAAGAAGAGAGATAGTTATGGGTATGAAAGTGGTAATTTAAGCTAGTTATTTTTTTTTCACGAGAGTGAATAAAAGCAAGAGAAAAGACCTGATGGTATAATTCTGACAGTATTTGCAGGGTGTACGAGAAAGTCTCCGCGAAGTTGGTTGCCTGTGGGTTTTTAATTGTGAAGAGCTCTCACATGGAAACCTTTGCTGCAGGCTTGTAGTACCATTCTGTATTTTTGTCAGGGAAACAACCTACTGAGCTTTATTTATATTTCTCTGGGCTAAGTAGGCAGTAAAAAAAATAAAATAGCATAGGGTGTGCAGAAGGATATAGTCATTATATGACCTCCTGTACATTACAAATCTTCCCAAATGTACAACATACTCCCAGCCCACAACATTCAAATGTTACATCTAGACTCCAAATTCGGTAAAATCATGTGTTCAAAATGAAATGTGAACAAAACATGACTTATGATAGAAATTCATAAAGCTATTCTCTATAGAGGACCTTTGTGGTGATAAATTTCTTCTGTTCCGATTAATGTCCTTGCAGTTGGAATTTTTGAACCAAGTCTTTGCTAGGTGAACTAGTTTGTAGAGAGATAAATTTGTCTCCTTCTCAGTCCCTGTCTCTATCTTCAGTCCCACCAGATCAGTACCTTATCATTTTATCAAAGGCTATAACTTCTTGTGGCAAATATTACTCTATGTGTGCTTATGTATTTATCTTTAATTATATATTTATATATCTGGTCATAAAATAATTGGTGCCAAGTAGCAGTGCTTAAGATTATTTATTTTATTATTGATATGATGCTTTTCATTGTGTGATTTGTCTAACATTGTTTGCATAAATTGTGGAAATTTATATGATATCCCCAGGAAAGCAATCAAACACAAATCTAACAAGTAGGGGAATGTTGGCAGGCTAATTTTTCGGCATTTTGTTGAGTTTGTATTGTTACAACCACATTTTCGCTCTTAGGACTATGGGGGATGTTTAGAAATGGGCCCAAAGCCCCAAAATCCTCAATAAAGTTGCCCTTCTTAAAAGGAAATGTGTGCATTGGTAGACAGGCTTCTACATTAGTAGAATAGTTTTTAGTGTCACTGATGGGAATATTAAGTGCCAAAATTAATGTTTTAAATCCAAGGCTAGCAGGTAAGTTATTCTTTAACTAATGGCAGGGAAGGAGCAAAATTCTGTTAAAGGGAAAAGAATGGGTCATTTTAACTGCACTTTAAATCGTGGTCATCTGAACAAAGGTGCAGCAATGCCTTTATAAATGGCTTGTGAAAGAAGTTGAAATTTCTATGGTAAGACCTGTTATTTGTGTAGATGGGATATTTTAGGGTATAGTATTTTTGCAGTAAGTTGGGACATTTTATAGATACGATATAAAAGTACCTAGTTATAAGATATGTGTATGTATATGTACACAAAACATTTTTGAATTTAAAAGACTAAAAAGCCTAAGTTATAATGTAATCTATTAGAAGTGGTAGGCATGTGAAATATTGCTTCAAGCTTAATACTGATGGTTTGGAGGCTTAATCAAACTGAATTAACTTCCACAGAAGTGACCCTAAGGTAGATCGTTGATTATCATTCTCAGTTAGTCCTCTGTTTTTCTCATGTTTAATTGTCAATTTGGATACATCCAAGCAGGGACAGCTGTGGGTGATTCCTTTCCAAGCTACTCAGTTCAATTCCTGCCAAGATTTCCCCAGTGTCAATTGCAATGTCAATTATAATGTCGGTGTTTTCGGAAGAGTGCTTGAAGATTAAGACTATTTTCCAAAGGAAAATTTTAGATCTTATAATTGAATGCTTTGTGTTTATTTGAATCAGCTATTTTTTTTAACTTTATATATCATTTTAGAAAATAGACCCCAATTTTAGCTGTATTGCCCTCCGGGTTGCAGGATTATAGTGGTGATTTAAATTTTTCTCTGTTTTGTAAACCTTTAAAATTACTTGCATTATGTTTAGTTTTAAATTATCATGTTATTAAAGTAAGACATATAAATGGTTAAAAATTAAGATGATGATAAAGGACTTCCAAATTTCTATACCCAAAGGCCTTCATTTGCAACACTTTCAGCTGTTTGTTCTATTTATATCCACTTTTAAAATATGAAAATATATTTATACTGCTGCTTAAAAAATTTCAGTTGTAGCTGTTTTCTCCTGTTTGCTAAATGGGAAAGATGAGGCTTTAGCATTATAACCATGAAGTTCCCCCCTCCCACTCCCCATTCCATCCACCCCACACGCATTCTCTCACCTTCTCACACTTTCCCTCCCTCCAGTCTACCAGTGTGGTTGTCTTCTGTTTGTTTGGTTAAATGACTATACAGGGATTACATTATTATGGCTGTGTCTACTGTCTATGTTCATATTATTCAAAGCTCAGTCTTGTAGTGTACCAGAATATATTACCACTCTTGTCATCATTGGTTCATGCTTATCTCTAGTTATCACTAATTAACCTCTGAACTCTGTTAGAATGACGAGGCTCTCACAGGGTCAGACACATCAGTTGAACTCTCAGTGTAAATTTTCTCTTAGAGGGATATTTACAGAGTATTTCATTCTCCTACTCCAATATGGACTGAAATCTTTCTTCTTTGGTGGGTTCTAAGCATCCTGGGAATTTCCTTCACCATTTTTTCCCCTTTGGGTGATGGGTCCTATTTTCTGGTTCCTTTGACTTCCTTTGCTTATTGCTGTGTTTCAGTAGAGCACATTTCTCTGGTAGCTTCCTTAAAAAAAAAAAAAAGTTGCACCACAGGTCAAACTTTTTCAGACCTCTATTTTGATAGTCTAGCTAGGTGTAAAATTTGGACCACAAATTATTTTCTCTTGGAATTTTGTAGTAGTATTTGTCTTTTAACTTCTGGGTGAGAATTAAGATGTTTTGATTCCCAGTCTCTTCTATGACCTAATTTTTCTCTCGATAAACTTGTAGAATCCTGACTGTATTCTTAATGTTTCTGAAAAATCAGCGTAGTGTGCCTTGTTGCCGGTGTTTTTAACTCATTGCTGTGTGCATTTATACCTCACATTTGCTTTGAATTATTTTGAGGTTTTCAGTGCTGGGAATGTTTTTTGTACGTTATTTCTTTAGTAGTTTTCTCTCTATATTTTTCTGTCTTCACTCTTCCAAGTTATTTTGATGTTTGACCTCCTGGACAGAACTGTTAATTCTTTGACTCTTTCCTCCACTTTTTACTTCAACTTTTCTGTTGATGTTTTGTTCTAATTTCTGATATCACTTTTGTAATTTCCTAGATACTTTCTTTATTTTGGAGTGTTCTTCTTTGTAGCTGTCTGTTCTTAGGTTTCATCTGAAATTTTTCACTGAGATAATTATAGATTTACATGCAGTAGTAAGAAAAAATAGAGTTGCCATGCACACTGGACTCAGTTCCCTCCAATGGAAGTATTTTGTTGAACTATAGTATAATTTCACAATTATGATATTGAAGTTGCTGTAATCCACCCAGCAAATTCAGATTTCCCCAGTTGTGGTTGTACTTGTGTGGGTGTGGATTTAGTTCTACGTGATTTTCTCACACATGTATGTTTGTGTATTTACCACCACAGGAAGGCTCCTTCCCCACAAGGATGCCTTGTGTTGCACTTTTATAACTAAGTCTCTTCCCCTACTTCTCCAACCTTCTTGTCTAAAATTTTGTCATTTCAAAAATACTATAAAAAGATAATCATACAATATGTATCTTTTTGAGGCTGATTTTTTTTTCACTAAGTGTAATGCCTTTGAGATTCATCCAAGTTGTTGTGTGTATCAAGAGCTGACTTGTTTTTCTGCTTGATAGAACTCCATGGCGTGGATATGCCACCATCTGCTTAACTGTTCACCTGGGCTGGTTCCAGTTCTTGGCTATTCCAGATAGAGCTGCTATGAACATTCTTGTACAGCCTTTTATGTGAATGTAAGTTTTCATTTCTCTAGGATAACTGCCCAAGAGTGTAATTGCTTGGTCATATGGTAATTGTCTGTTTATTTAGAAAAGAACCTGCCAAACTGTTTCTCAGAGTGTCTCGTCTCTGCTGTCTTCTATTTGGACCAGTAATGTATGAGTGCTCTATTTCTCTTCAATTTTGCCAGAATTTGGTGGTGTCACCATTTAAAAAAAAAACAAAAAAAACTTCAGCCACTGTAATAGTTGTGTAGTGCTGACACGTTGTGGTTTTTATTTTGTATATTTCTGGTTATGAAATGGAACCTCTTTTCATGGCTTGTTTGCAATCTATGTATCTTCTTTATCGAAATGTCACTTTGTGTCTTTTGCCCACTCTGTAACTGGATTGTTCATTTTCTTGCTGTAGAGTTTTGAGAGTTCCTTATATAATCTAAATGATACTCCTTTGTTGGTTTGCAGAATTTTCTCCCAGCCTGTAAGTGACCATTTTATCCTCTTTACCTAGGCTTTCAAACTGTAAATGATGAAGTCCAATTTATCAACTTTTCTTCTTATGGATTCTGATTTTGGTGTCAAGTCTAAGAACTCTTTCCCTAGCTGTAGATCTTGAAGATTTTCTTCTGTAACTTTTCTAAATGTTTTATATTTTCAGTCCGTAACCCCTTTTGAGTTAATTTTTGAATAAAGTGTAAGGTTTAGGCCTATGTTAATATTTTTACCTATGGCTGTGCAATTGCCCCAGCAGATCTGGTAAAAGACGTTATCCCTCCTCTATTACATGCCTATTCCAATTTTGTAAAACCTGAGTTGCACACCTTTGTGTGGGACTATTTCTTGGTTCTCTGGTTCCATTGACCTTTGCGTCCAGCCCTGTGCCAATAGTACACTATCTTCAATGCTGTAGCTATACAGTAAGCCTTAATATTGTGTAGATACGTTGAATCTTTTATTACTGTCTTACAAGTCCTTGAGATTTGGAATAAAAATGTTAAGATCTATACAGGATCTCATTAAGAATACTGGATTAGATACCAAAACCAGACAAAGACACTACCAAAAAAGAGAATTATAGGCCAGTATCACTGATAAACATAAATGCCAAAATTGTCACCAAAATATTAGCAATAGAATCCAACAACACATAAAAAAGATTATACATCATGACCAAGTAGGGTTCATCACAGAGACACAAGGTTGGTTCAACATACGCAAATCAATCGATGTAATACGTCACATCAACAAGAGAAAGGACAAAAACCACATGATCATCTCAATAGATGTAGAAAAAGCATTTGATAAAATTCAACACCCATTTATGATAAAAACTCTCACCAAAGTGGGTATATACGGAACATATCTCAACATCATAAAAGCTATATATGACAAACCTACAGCCAGCATAGTACTCAACGGTGAAAAACTCAAAAGCTTCCCACTAAAATCTGGGACAAGACAAGGATGCGCACTATCACCACTCCTATTAAACATAGTCTTGGAAGTCCTAGCCACAGCAATCAGGCAAGAGAGAGAAATAAAAGGGATCCAAATTGGAAAAGAAGAGGTAAACGTGTCACTATATGCCGACGGCATGTTACTATATATAAAAACCCTAAAAGGTCCACACAAAAACTACTAGAGCTGATTGAAGAATTCAGCAAGGTAGCAGGTTACAAGATTAACGTTCAAAAATCAGTTGCATTTATTTACACTGATGATGAATCAACAGAAAAAGAAAGTGAAGAAACAATCCCCTTTAAAATAGCACCCAAAGTAATAAAATATCCAGGAATAAATCTAACCAAGGAGGTGAAAGACTTATACACAGAAAACTACTTGATGAAGGAAATTAAAGAAGACTTAAAAAAATAGGAAAGATATCCCATGCTCCTGGATTGGAAGAATCAATATTGTTAAAACAGTCACACTGCCCAAGGCAATCTACAGATTTAATGCAATCCCTATCCAATTACCCAGGACATATTTCACAGAACTAGAACAGATCATAATAAAACTTATATGGAACCATCAAAGACCCAGAATTGCCAAAGCATTACTGAAGAAAAAGAAAGAGGCTGGAGAAATAACTCTCCCAGACTTAAGACAATACTATAGAGCTACAGTAATCAAAAACAGACATATGGACCAATGGAACAGAGAGCCCAGAAATGAACCCACAAACTTTCGGTCAACTAATCTTTGACAAAGGAGACAACAATATACAATGGAATAAAGACAGTCTCTTCAGCAAATGGTGTTGGGGAAACTGGACAGCAGCATGTAAAGCAATGAAGCTAGAGCACTCCCTTACACCATACACAAAAATAAACTCAAAATGGATCAAAGACTTAAACATAAGACAAGATACAATAAACCTCCTAGAAGAAAATATAGGCAAAACATTATCTGACATACATCTCAAAAATGTTCTCCTAGGGCAGTCTACCCAAGCAATAGAAATAAAAGCAATAAACAAATGGGACCTAATGAAACTTACAAGCTTCTGCACAGCAAAGGAAGCCATAAGTAAAACAAAAAGGCAACCTACAGAATGGGAGAAAATTTTTCCAAATGAAACCATCAAAAGCTTGATCTCCAGAATATATAAGCAGCTCATATGACTTAATAAGAAAGAAACAAACAACCCAATCCAAAAATGGGCAGAAGACCTAAACAAGCAATTCTCTAAGGAAGAAATCCAAAGATCAATAGGCACATGAAAAAATGCTCAATATCAATAATTATCAGAGAAATGCAAATCAAAACTACAATGAGGTATCACCTCACACCAGTCAGAATTGCCATCATTCAAAAATCCACAAATGACAAATGCTGGAGAGAGGCTGTGGAGAAAAGGGAACCCTCCTACACTGCTGGTGGGAATGCAGTTTGATGCAGCCACTGTGGAAAACAGTATGGAGATTCCTCAAAAGACTAGGAATAGACTTACCATATGACCCAGGAATCCCACTCCTGGGCATATATCCAGAAGGAACCCTACTTCAAAAAGACACCTGCACCCCAATGTTCATAGCAGCACTATTTACAATAGCCAAGACATGGAAACAGCCTAGATGTCCATCAACAGATGACTGGATAAAGACGATGTGCTATATTTATACAGTGGAATACTATTCAGATGTAAAAACTGGCAGCATAACGCCATTTGCAGCAACATGGATGTACCTGGAGAATGTCCAGTGAAGTAAGTGACACTTCACTTACTTACTAAGTGAAGTAAGCCAGAAAGAGAAAGAAAAATACCATATGAGATCGCTCATATGTGGAATCTAAAAAAAAAAAACCCAACAAGAAAACAAATACAAAACAGAAACAGACTCATAGACACAGAATGCAAACTTGTAGTTGCCAAGGGGGCGGGAGGTGGGAAGGGACAGATTGGAACTTCAAAATGTAGAATAGATAAATAAGATTATACTGTATAGCACTGGGAAATATATACAAGATCTTATGGTAGCTCACAGAGAAAACGTGACAGTGAATATATATATGTTCATGTATAACTGAAAAATTGTGCTCTACACTGGAATTTGACACAACATTGTAAAATGATTATAACTCAATAAAAAATGTTAAAGAGTAAAAAAAAAGAGTACTAGATAAGGAGCTAGAAAATCTGGATACAAGAAGAGACTGAGTTTGTAACAAACTGGCAGTGTGAACTTCATTGGGCTTATTAGTAGTAAGTAAAATAAACTGTCAATAATGATAAGATACCTTTTATACAATCATTCTTATGAGTCAAGATTTAAAATTATAACCACATTTAATTTTTTAGAATTTTTATTGTAGTAAAATATGCATAAAATTTCACATTTTAAGTATTTTTCAAGTGTATAATTTGGGGACATTGATACATTCACACTGTTGTGCAACAACACCACTATTCATATCCAGAGCTTTTTAAAAATCATCCCAAGGAGAAACTCTACAAATTAAGTAATAACTCCCCATTTCCCCCTCCCCTCAGCCCCTAGTAGTGACCAGCCTACTTTCTGCCTCTGTGAATTTACTCATTCTAGATACCTCATGTAAGTAGTCATGTGATATTTGTCCTTTTGTTGCCGTTTTATTTAAAACATTTTCAAGATTCATTGGAATTGAGCATGTGTTAGAATTTCAATCCTTTTTATGGCTGAATACTATTCCATTGTATATATATACCACATTCTGTTTATCCATTCATCTATTGATAGACATTTGGATTGTTTCTACTTTTTGGCTATTTATATGCTTTAAAATTTTTAGATACTTATAAGAACATTGTGAGATGAGTATTATCATTCCCTTTTAACCACTCAAGGAGAGGTTCAGTTAAACAGGTGGCTGAAGTTCTTATAGAAATCAAGTAGTTTTAAATGAGTCTGAATTGATAAAGTGAGCAAAGTGAGACTGAACTTGAGATATTATCAGATACATGGTTTTTAGTCATGAGGGATTGCCTCAGGAGTGAGCAAAGAGTCTGAGGAGCTGCTGATACTGGCTCTCTAAATCCCCAACTTTAACCATGGGTGCTCCATTTTTAAGTGATTTACGCTTAGCTTGAACAATATATTCTGTTTCTGAAATCAATCTAAAAGAAATGCTTTAAATGAAATGAAGATCCTTTCTCTCAAATCTGAATTTTCTAACAATATCTGTTTTGATAAGAAACATGCCTGAAAGTTTGCAGGGTGATTTACTAGCTTAGGACAAGAAAAGGGCTGTGGTTTTCTAAGTAAGTCTGGGAATCTCTGTAGGGAAAAGTTGTGCAATATATCCTCAAAGATCACTCACTCTCATCTCTTGTGCATCTTTCTGTGTTATCTCCACCTTTCATTGTCGTTGAGCGATTTTATAATGATCTTTGTAGACAACCAGTAACAATGCAGATAACTCTTGTCCATAGAAATATAAGTCAGTTTCATCTGGTGGAATGCAATTGATTATTATCCCATGGGAAAGACAGTCTTGTGTATTTTTATAAATGTGTTTTAGAATTTTGATTGACTCATATAAATGAGGTCAACATTTTACCAGTAGTAACATCGTACTAAACCCCACATTAATGAATAAATTAAATAAAATCTTTGTGAGTGTTCATTTTATATTTGTATGAGTCATGATATTACCTTTTTTGAGAAAATAATTACTTAACAACACATTGACCTGGAATTTAAGGTAACCAATCCAAGGCCTGGAGATTTCACTCTTGGCCAAGCCTGGGAGAAATTCCAAAGAGAAGAAAATCCTTTCCTAAGTGCCTAGAGGAACTCATAAAACCACTGACAGGATCACAGAATTCTGGAGTTGCATGAGCAGACCCCAGAGGTGATGACTTCTCTCCATCTGTCTCCTCCCATTGTTGGGGTTGAAGTTGAAACCCAGCAGTTCAGTAACAAGCTCAGAGTCATCTATGGGGAGTTGCAGGCTTGGAGGCAATTCCAAGGCTCAAATTAGGTCTCAATTTTACAGCAAGGGAACACTGGTTGGACTGGAGTTTTCCATGTTATTAGAAAATACAGGAATTTTTTAAATGGAAGCAGAGAATGTTTGAAATAGACAGAAAATGCACTCTGCTGATAAGAGAACTGTACAGACACATCGACCCAATCCAAGCACCAGGTTGCCTCCACTTTCATGAACTTTTACCTCGAGATGATTGAAATAACTTTGCAACTTTATTTCTATTATATGTTATTCATGTAGTTGCTTTTGTGATACATAAATATTGGCATCCTCAACATTTTAGGCTAGTAGTATGTTGAGGTAAGTAGATTGAAAATGGGCTGCATTGTTAAATAAAATATTTAAGTTTATTTTTTATTTTACTTTATAAATAACCAGGAAGGATGTTAAATATTAAGAGTTGGAACTGAACCTATCGACATGTATCAGGAGACTTTAATCTGGAAAATTCACTTAGTTGTGAAGGGAACACATGTTTTTCTCAAAGGAAAGAAACAAAGGTCACAAACCTTATGTACCAGATTACTTTCTTAATATATATATATCATAGATAGAGTAAGTGACATTTCAGTACACAGGGAAACTTGCTATTGTTATTTCATCATGGCTCTTAGGCAGAATACAGATATTAAGAATGAAGAAAATGAATATGTTTTATGTTTCTGAATCATGTTTGTGTTGTTCCTTTAAAATGGTTTCTCACTCTCTGGCATATGAAGTTTTTATAGTTTTTAAGAATAGTCCCTTTTCCTTCTGAATACTTACCCTGAGCTCGTTCGCGCTCTCACTTTGAACCTGGAGAACTTAGGCATTGGTATCATTGACTCAGCAGTCAAAGCAACCTTATGTTTGTTCCTATATTCACTCATTCATTCAACATCATTTATTGAGAACCTCTATGAACCAAGGTCTGAGCTAAGTGTTATCACTCGTCTTTGGTCTTGAGGGATGAAGAAAAGTTTTGCAGGTGGAAATAGAATGTTGAAAAGTTGGAACAGCATTTGCAAAGACATAGCATGGTGAAAGGACATGTGTTTTTCAGAAAAGTGTCAATACCTAGATCATAGAGTCCTCATAGTGTTTGGAATTGAAGTTGGAGAGGGAGGTGAGGAAATCCTGCTTTCAAGGGGATTATACCATGATAAGAAATCTGGTCACGTTGTTATAGTTAAATTACCTTTTGCTGCTTCTTTATAACTGGATTATATGTTTCTGGATCCCAGAGATTATATAGCATATTCTTATTTGGAGATTTTTATATATTGTGTATTTCCTGGATTTACTTAATAAAATACAGTAATGATTTTGTAGCAGTTATTGCTGATTTTTTCTTAGTATACATTCTCTCCTTTCCCCCAGTGTAGAATCCATGTTTCAGCAGGCATTTGGCAGGACAGAAATGTGTAGATGTGTTTGTGTATGTGTGTGTACATGAACATACGTTCTAACTGGAAGGTCCCTGCACAGCTGGAAGTCCATGAAAACATGGACTTAATATTTTGTTCTTGGCTGTTCCCCAGAGCCTAGGACAGTGTCAGCCGTGTTGCAGGTGTTGAACAAATCTTTGCTGAATTGATTAAACAATTAATCTAGACAATAGGGGTTCGAGTGATGTGGCTTTGTGACGAAAGAAAACATATTAAAAATACACAACTTGTACTTTGGAGTACATAATTGGAACTGAGAAAAAAAGAATTCAACAAACAGGTTGAGATATTACACATTTTCCTTCATGTTTGCTGAAAGATGAGGGGTAAAAGATAGTTTTCCAGTGCCTCATTTTTTGGGGAAAATAAAAGTGAAAAAGATAGATGGAAAAATGACACAAGGAAAATAGAAAAAAACCTGAACATCCAAGAGAAAAATAGATTTCAACAAAGAAAACTGAAGGAAGGACTGGTTAGTTATTGGATAATTAATCAGAGAACACATTGCAGTAGGAAAACTGCACTGTGAGACTATCGAGTGAGGGTGGCTTCTGACACCCAGAAGTCTAGGGTCTTAAATTGGTGTGAGTTTGTGTTCGAGCAAGAAAGTCCTCATACTTTCCCAATGCAAAGCTAAGGTGCAAAACCTGAGTGTTGAGAGTCATGCCTCGAGTTTAGTTTTGTGTGAATAATTTTAAAGGGGACAAAGCCTAATTTGCCCTATTTTATGTTTTGCATATTATGTTGAAAACAGAATTTATTCAGATAATATTGATAGAATGATTGAAATTTTCAAAATAAAGGAAATTACCAGTATGATATGTTCTCACTCAGCCATCCAAAAATATTTAATAAAGACCTACTGTGTGCAGACACTGGGTGGGCTGCTAAGGGGAAAAATGGTGAATGAGACAATAACAGTTCTTGTTCTGACGACTTCCATTCAAGGGAAAGAGTGAAATTCACACATACATGCACACAAGGGGACTAGAGAAAATAATAGCGAATTCCTATTTCTTATGAAGGACATGAATAAAAAGCAGAGAGAGAAAGTGATGCAGAGTGAGAATTCTTTTGGATAGCCTGACAGAGAAAACTCTGAGAAGATGAACTTAAGCTGACACCTTAAGATGAGAAGAAAATGATATGCAAAGAGCTGGAGGATGAGTGATCTTGGCAGAGGGAACAGTAAATGAAAAGGTCCCAGGGAGAGAGTTTTTTACCCCAGAATTGCGGAGAGCTCAGGTGTCCAGGGTATAGTGAACAAAGAGGAAAGTGGAAAAGGCTCAGCTTGGAGCACAGGAGAGGCTAGACTGTGATGAGCATCTGTGAGCTTCCACGCAAGTGGGGTCTGCTGCATCCAAGGGCAGGGCAAAGCCATAGGAGGCGAACAGAAATAGGGCAGTGAGGCCTTGTCCTCATTTCCTTGTGAAGCAACAGAAATTAAGTTAAAATATAGTTACTTTGTCAGCCACATATACACTTATTTGTGTCAGATTTAGAAAAATGCCTCCTGGAAATGGATGCATATTTTTGGTAAGCCAGACTACTACTTTATGCTGCTGATGCCTGGGAACAAATTATAACTGTATATGGGTTAACTGTGTTACATACTCTTTTTCTGATAATTGAAGTGTAGTCAGTTACAATGTGTTTTTTACTGCATGCAGTTAGGTTTCAGGAGAAATTATTTGACCTTTGTTGAATCTAAATCCACAAGTCATTTGAGCTGATTAACACCTTGACACTTTTCTTTCTGCAAATTTTGTATGTACTTGTTCTGATCAAGAGCTGAATGTCCTGATACTCAGCTTTGAGATCAGAAAGTGAAGACAGGTAAAATGATAAAAACCACTCAATCTATGTGGCTTCTCTGCTTTCTGCCCTTAAGGAATCAAGTTCTGGTATAAAGTAGTATTTCCAGAAAATTATGCTTCCATCACGGACATAGTTTTGCCATTTCTAAATACTATTACTGGCCTTGTCTTGAACAATGACATACAGGAAATCATAGGTCTGATGTGATGGTTACCTACTTCTAGTACACATTAAAATAAGCGCATAACAACACCACCCAAAATCATTGTTGATCATTTACCAAGTGGAAGTATCTTGGATCCCACTAGGGTTACATAAACCATACTTAAAAAATTGGCATCAACAAATCAGATTAGTTCTTCAGAGAGTCCAGTCATGCACCTAAACCGTCCCTTCGGTGGACAGTCAGAGTTTCTGTGTCTTCTGAAAAGTCAGTAGCAGCAAGCCATGACAGAAGCATAAGCAAAAACCGAGCCCGACTCTGGTGGAATCATCTGCACTCCCTGTGAACTGCCGACGTGAGGGACGGCTCCCCAGACTGTTTATAGCACGTGAATTATTGCGGGACACTCTCAGCTGGACGGACCTCGACTTCCGGTTCTGCTCTAGGTCACTGGCAAGGACGCAAGTCTATTGATCAGAAGCGCGTGACTAGAGAAGGCACATGAAGAGCCGCGTTACTTTTATGTACTCTCACCTCTAGCTTCTCAAAGTCAAAAACACTGAGTTACACAGATGTCTTTTGCCTGCTAGTAATTCAGAAATTAGAACAACGGAGAAAGTAAGAATTAAATGAACAATTAAAAGCAAAATTTACATTGCACACAGTATGGATGAAGTAGAGAGTCTTGGTCTGTGGAAAGATAAGCCAAAGAATGATTGTGCTGAACTCTTCATCAGAAGCTCTCTTTTGACTCTCTCCTCAGGAGCAGACTTGCAGTTTGTCATCCCAAAATGGAGAAATTCACTTGTTAAGTCTAATTTAACCTTCAGAAACATGCTTTAAAACCAACTGCTCAGAAGATCAATAGTGTTATAAATGGAAGGGTGAGATAAAGGTTAGGAGGCGAAGTTACCATGATAAATTCTACTGGGACTTTCTAAAAATTTACTATTTTCTTCCTCTTTTAGTTAGAGTTGTATTTCATAGGGCTGTCTCTCTTTTCTTCTTTTTGTTTGTATTTAGATTATATTTTAAACTAGTGCATAAAGGAATTTTTTAACATTTTTTTATTGATTTATAATCATTTTACAATGTTGTGTCAAATTCCAGTGTTCAGCACAATTTTTCAGTCATACATGGACATATACACACTCATTGTCACATTTTTTTCTCTGTGAGCTACCATAACATTTTGTGTATAGTTCCCTGTGCTATACAGTATAATCTTGTTTATCTATCCTACAGTTTTGAAATCCCAGTCTATCCCTTCCCACCCTCCGCCCCCCTGGCAACCACAAGTCTGTATTCTCTGTCTATGAGTCTATTTCTGTCCTGTATTTACGCTTTGTTTTTGTTTGTTTGTTTGTTTTTGTTTGTTTAGATTCCACATATGAGCAATCTCGTATGGTATTTTTCTTTCTCTTTCTGGCTTACTTCACTTAGAATAACATTCTCCAGGAGCATCCATGTTGCTGCAAATGGCATTATGTTGTCGGTTTTTATGGCTTAGTAGTATTCCATTGTATAAATATACCACCTCTTCTTTATCCAGTCACCTGCTGATGGACTTTTAGGCTGTTTCCATGTTTTGACTATTGTAAATAGTGCTGCGATGAACATTGGGGTGCAGGTGTCATCCTGAAGTAGGGTTCCTTCTGGATACAAGCCCAGGAATGGGATTCCTGGGTCATATGGTAAGTCTATTCCTAGTCTTTTGAGGAATCACACTGTTTTCCTTAGTGGCTGCACCAAACTGCATTCCCACCAGCAGTGTAGGAGGGTTCCCCTTTCTCCACAGCCTCTCCAGCATTTGTCATTTGTGGATTTTTGAATGACGGCCATTCTGACTGGTGTGAGGTGATACCTCATTGTAGTTTTGATTTGCATTTCTCTGATAATTAGTGATATTGAGCATTTTTTCATGTGCCTTTTGATCATTTGTATGTCTTCCTTGGAGAATTGCTTGTTTAGGTCTTCTGCCCATTTTTGGATTGGGTTGTTTATTTCTTTCTTATTAAGTCATACGAGCTGCTTATATATTCTGGAGATCAAGCCTTTGTCAGTTTAATTTGCAAAAATATTCTCCCATTCCGTAGGTTGTCTTCTTGTTTTACTTATGGCTTCCTTTGCTGTGCAGAAGCTTGTAAGTTTCATTAGGTCCCATTTGTTTATTCTTGCTTTTATTTGTACTAGGAGAAAATTTTTGAAATGTATGTCAGATAATGCTTTGCCTATGTTTTCCTCTAGGAGGTTTATTGTATCTTGTCTTATGTTTAAGTCTTTGATCCACTTTGAGTTTATTTTTGTATATGGTGTAAGGGGGTGTTCTAGCTTCATTGTTTTACATGCTGCTGTCCAGTTTTCCCAACACCATTTGCTGAAGAGACTGTCTTTATTCCATTGGTCTATATGTCTGTTTTTGTACCAATACCATGCTGTCTTGATTACTGTATTGTCTGTAATCTAGGAGAGTTACTTCCTCCAGCCTTTTCTTTTTCTTCAGTAATGCTTTGGCAATTCTAGGTCTTTGATGGTTCCATATAAGTTTTATTATGATCTGTTCTAGTTCTGTGAAATATGTCCTGGGTAATTGGATAGGGATTGCATTAAATCTGTAGATTGCCTTGGGCAGTGTGACCGTTTTAACAAGTATTGATTCTTCCAATCCAGGAGCATGGGATATCTTTCCATTTTTTTAAGTCTTCTTTAATTTCCTTCATCAATGGTTTATAGTTTTCTGTGTATAAGTCTTTCACCTCCTTGGTTAGATTTATTCCTGGATATTTTATTACTTGGGGTGCTATTTTAAAGGGAATTATTTCTTAACTTTCTTTTTCTGTTGATTCGTCATTAGTGCAAAGAAATGCAACTGATTTTTGAACGTTAATCTTGTAACCTGCTACCTTGCTGAATTCTTCAATCAGCTCTAGTAGTTTTTGTGTGGACCTTTTAGGGTTTTTATATATAGTAACAGGTCGTTGGCATATAGTGACACGTTTACCTCTTCTTTTCCAATTTGGATCCCTTTTATTTCTCTCTCTTGCCTGATTGCTGTGGCTAGGACTTCCAAGACTATGTTGAATAGGAGTGGTGATAGTGGACATCCTTGTCTTGTCCCAGATTTTAGTGGGAAGCTTTTGAGTTTTTCACCGTTGAGTACTATGCTGGCTGTAGGTTTGTCATATATAGCTTTTATGATGTTGAGATATGTTCCCTCTATACCCACTTTGGTGAGAGTTTTTATCATAAATGGGTGTTGAATTTTATCAAATGCTTTTTCTACATCTATTGAGATGATCATGTGGTTTTTGTCCTTTCTCTTGTTGATGTGATGTATTACATCGATTGATTTGCGTATGTTGAACCACCCTTGTGTCCGTGGGATGAATCCCACTTGGTCACGATGTATAATCTTTTTTATGTGTTGTTGGATTCTATTTGCTAATATTTTGGTGAGGATTTTGGCGTCTATGTTCATCAGTGATACTGGCCTATAATTCTCTTTTATTGTAGTGTCTTTGCCTGGTTTTGGTATCAGGGTGATGGTGGCTTCATAGAATGAGTTTGGGAGTATTTCCTCCTTTTCAATCGTCTGGAAGAGTTTGAGAAGGACTGGTATGAGTTCTTCTTTGTATGTTTGGTAGAATTCCCCGGTGAAGCCTTCCGGTCCTGGACTTTTATTTGTAGGGAGGTTTTTAATTGCTATTTCTATTTCCTTTCTAGTGATCGGATTGTTCAAGTGTTCAGATTCTTCTTGATTCAGTCTTGGTGGACAGTATGTTTCCAGAAACTTGTCCACCTCCTCCAGGTTATCCAGTATGGTTCCATATAGTTTTTCATAATATTCACATATGATATTCTGTATTTTTATTTTATTTGTTGTAATTTCTCCATTTTCCTTTCTTATTTTGCTAAGCTGTGCTCTCTCTTTTTTCTTCTTTGTGATTTTGGCCAGAGGTTTGTCGATTTTACTTACTTTTTCAAAAAACCAGCTTTTGGTTTGGTTGATTTTTTTCTATGGTCTTGTTAATGTCTATTGTATTTATTTCCTCTCTGATCTTTATTATTTCCTTCCTTTTGCTGCTTTTTGGGGCTTTTTGTTCTTCTTGTTCTCATTCATTCAGGTGGTGGGTTAAATTGTTTATTTGAGATTGATTGTTGTTTTTTGAGGAAGGCCTGTATCGCTATAAACTTCCCTATTAGCACTGCCTTTGCTGTGTCCCATAGATTTTGAGTGGTTGTGCTTTCTTGTCATATGTCTTAAGGTATTTTTTAATTTCAGCTTTGATTTCCTCATTGACCCATTGTTTTTTCAATAACATATTGTTTAATCTCCATGCTTTCCTTTTTTTCTCCTTTGTTTCTCTGTAGTTGATTTCCAGTTTCATGGCATTGTGGTCAGTAAAGATGCTTGAGATAATTTCTATCTTCTTAAAATTGTTGAGGTTTCTTTTGTGCCCAAGTACATGATCGATCCTGGAAAATGTTCCATGTGCACTTGAAAAGAATGTATATCCTATTTTTGGGGGGTGTAATGCTCTGAAAATATCCACCAAATCTAGTTTTTATATTGTATTATTTAATTTCTCTGTTGCCTTGTTTATTTTCTGTCTGGAAGATCTGTCTTGAAGATCTGTCTAGTGATGTTAATGCAGTGTTGCAATCTCCAACTATGATTGTATTCCCATCAATATCCCCCTTTATCTCTGTTAGTAATTCTTGTATGTACTTAGGTGCTCCTATATTGGGTGCATATATATTAACGAGTGTCATATCCTCATCTTGTATCACTCCTTTAATCATTATAAAATGTACTTCTTTATCTTTCTTTATGGCCTTTGTTTGAAAGTCTATTTTGTCTGAAATCAGTACTGCAACACCTGCTCTTTTGGCTTTTCCAGTTGCATGGAATATCCTTTTCCATCCTTTCACTCTCAATCTATATGTGTCCTTCTCCGTAAAGTGGGTCTCTTGTATGCAGCATATTGAAGGTTCTTGCTTTATTATCCAGTCTGCCACTCTGTGTCTTTTGACTGGAGCATTTAGTCCATTAACATTTACAGTAATTAATGATAGATGTGTGTTTATTGCCATTTTGAACTTATCTTTGCAGTTGAATTGGTGTATCTTCTTTGTTCCTTTCATCTTCCTTTTGTGGTTTGGTAATTTTCCTTTGTATTATCATGGATTTTATTTAATTTTTGTGACTCCCATGTAAGTTTTTGGCTTGTGGTTACCCTTTTTCGTAAATCTATCAACCCATTACTATAACTGTTTTTATTACACTGATAGTAACATGATCTCAAACCTATCCTACCATTAAAAAATTTTTAAAAAGAAAGAAAAAATAATTTCTCGTATTTCCCTGCCTCCCTCTCCCACTCTCAGTGATTTGTATGTCTTCTTTTATAATTTCGTGTTTATTTTATTTGTAGTTCATGAGTTACCACCTTTCCAGTTGTGAGTTTCTCATTTCTGTAGCATCCGGCTGCTTTTCTATTTAGAATAGACCTTTCAGTATTTCTTTTAGCATGGGTTTAGTGTTGCTAAACTCCTGCAGCTTTTTCTTGCCTGTGAAATTCTTTATCTCTCCTTCTATCCTAAAGGATAGCCTTGCTGGATAAAGTGTCCTAGGCTGCATCTTTTTTTCATTCAGGACTTTGAATATATCTTGCCACTCCCTCCTGGCCTGTAGTGTTTGTGTAGAGAAATCAGCTGAGAGCCTTATGGGGGTGCCCTTGTAACTTACTCTTTGCTTTTCTCTTGCTGCCTTTAGAATCATTTCTTTATCCTTAACTTTGGCCATCTTGATTATGATATGTCTTGGTGTGGGTCTATTTGGGTTCTTCCTGTTTGGGACCCTCTGAACTTCCTGTACTTGGATATCTGATTCCTTCTTTAAGTTTGGAAAGTTTTCAGCCATGATTTCTTCAAAAACGTTTTCAATCCCCTTTGATCATTCTTCTCCTTCTGGAACCCCTATTATGCGAAGATTGGGATGCTTTATGTTATCCCTTATGCTATTTTCATTATTTTTTATTTGTTTATCTTGTAGCTCTTCTGAATGGGTGCTTTCTTTTGTCCTGTCTTCTAGGTCACTAATTCGTTCCTCTGCATTATCTAGTCGGCTTTGCACAGCTATTAGATCATTCCTCATCTCTGTCAATGAGTTTACCCATTCTACGTGGCTCTTCTTTATAGCTTCAATTTCATTTTTGACATATTTTATATCTCTAAACACTATCTCTTTTAATTCCTTCAGCACTTTGATCACTCCTTTTTGGAAATCTTGATCTAGTAGGCTATCGATAATCTATTTTATTGATCTTTCTTTCAGGGGATTTCTCTTGTTCTTTTAATTGGGAAGGGTTTCTCTGCTTCCTCATCTTGCTCATACCTCTCTGGCACTGTGGTTTATGGAGTATCAGTTATCTATTTGGTCCTTAAGGAGTTTATCTATCTAATGCCTATTTAGGAATAAGGCTCTAGAAAAAAAGAAAAATAAGAGAGAGAGAAAGAATTTTAAAAGAAGGGAGAAAGAGGGTTTGAAAACAGTGTATAATGAATAATAGAAGAGTGAGTTGAAGCAGAGTATTAATCGGGTTGAGACGTCCTTTTAAAACCTTTTTAAAAAGGGGAAAAGATGAAAAGATGTATTTGAAACCTGTGTCTAGTCAATACCAGGACATCAAAACCCAAGAGAAATAGAAATGAATTATGAAGTAAAAATTAAGAGGGTAATAGAAAATAGAACAAGTGAAAACAGACTAAAAAGAAAAGGGGGGGTGTCGGTGTTCTCCTGGAGTCTGTGTGCTTTTAATGTGAAGTCTTTCTGTCTTCGTCCTGTTTTGGAAGTTCAGCTTGCTGTTTCCAGAGGCCCTCCGTTGGCGCCCTCTTCTGTGCTGCTCCCAGTACCTGTCTGCAAGCCGATCGCGCCCCCTCCCAACACTGGGTCAGGTGCAGCTCTCCTCTGCTGTGGGCGGGCGGGTCGCTGCCCCTCCGGATGCCGCAGTCAGATGTTGCAGACTGGCCAGGTGGTCAGGGGCTGCATTCCTGCCCGAAAGGCGTGGTGGGGGGGGCGGCGCCCTCCCTCTCCCCGCGCCGGTAGCTCCGCTGCCCTGTGCTGCTGCGCGCTCCGCCTCGGGTCGGCGCTCCGAAGGCGGGCTTAGGGCAGACCAAGGGACAGCCTTGTCCCTGCTCTGGGCCAGAGCCCAGTTCCTTGTTTGTCTTTGCGGAGCAAGTTCTCTGAGGGACCAGGACGGAAGGCTCCTATCTGCCTCAGGCTGTAGACAAGTCTCAGTCTGGCCTTTGAGGCTGCTAAGCCCTTCGGTGGGGATACAGGTTTCGCCCCCGCCCCCGCCTGGGTGCTCAGCGCGGAGGATATGGCGGCTGTGCCTGAGCCCCGCCTCTCTTCCCCTGAAAACTTTCCACGGGTTTTCAGAGATGGGGGTATGCACCCTTGCCCCCAGGGCACATCAACCGTGCTGTTTTATTGAGGGCCCAGGTTGTTCTGCCCTGTACACCCACAGCTACGGGGCGCAGCTTCTTGCAGTCCCCTGGGGCTGCCTCAGTGCAGCCGCCCCTGACCTCTGCCGGGCTCGGGCAGCCTGGCCCTGCCCGCAGCTGCCGGCCCGCGTCTCAGGCTGAGTGTTGCAGGAATCCTCTGTGCCCGGTTATCTTAGTTCTGTTAGTCAAGGGCTGCTGTGTACAGATCCGAACCTCGGAGGCTCCCCCTCCGTCCTGCTGGCCTCTCAGTTGGAGAGGGGAGACCCAGCGAACCAGCGCCAGTCCTCCTTTGCCGCTCCCTCCCCGCGGGACCCGTCCTGCTCTGCTTTGCCTTTTCTTCTTTTTTCCTTTTCTCCTACCAGATTCTGGCGTCTGTATCTTATGAAGGCGACAGTGTTCTGTCGGAGTTCCGCAGGTGCTCTGGTTGGCTGAGTGGGTCTGTGGATGTGAGTCTTGGTGCATTTGTGGGCGAGGGTGAGCTGCGAGCGTCCTTCTACTCCACCATCTTCTCTCTTCCCCAAAGGAATTTTAAAGGTATACCATTAACGTAGAAAGAATGTCAAATGATCACCAGGTATCAATAAAAAAAAAAACCATGAAAACTTTAGCCTCAATTCTTGTCTTCTCTGTGTTCATTTTAACTTAGACATTTGTTGGATGTCTAGGATGTACTGCAGTTGTTTCTGTCATTTTCAGGGTAAGAAATTAATAACATGGTCCCTAATCTCAAGGAGAGATTCTGATCTAGTGTGGTTGTGGTGATAGATACAGGATACACCCACAAAGAGCTGTAAGACAAGAGGAAATGTGGTGGGAGCTCCAAGGATGATGAAAAGGGATACCGTTCTCCGCTGCGCTTGCCAGCCCTGGCTGCAACAGTATCAGGGTCAGCTTCACTGGGCAGTGGGTGTATATGCTGCATCTCTTACCCTGAACTTCAAATTTGTTGTGCTCATCTCAGTTCTTCACTTTTGGGGAAGTAGAAAACTAGGGACAGCCCCTAACATGTCATGGAATTTTCAAGTACGCCAACATGAGTGTATGCCAAGCTGTGTAATAACTATTTCTCACTTTTGTTTATATATGTATTTGAAGTAAGAGTTACCTTTGAGTGTCTATCTCATTATATGCAATCTCCTCTCAAAGCCTGGATGGTCATTTCCCCATTAATACCACTTTCCCCTTCTTCAGTGTTTGGAACCGTAGTGGCGCATGTAGTGATTTTTCAGTAGGAAGGTAGCAAGATACCCAGGATACACAGGGGAAGGCCTGATGACTACGCCCAGCAGCAGGAAAGAAACTCAACCGAAGAATCCTTTTCATGGAACTCACTTTTCAGTGCCCGTAATTTTTGGCATTTTTCATCGAGAGTTTAAGGGATATGGCCATGTTCCTGGAATCCTATTTTGTTCATAATTTAATATTGTCCTGTTGAAAGTAAATGCAAAACAAAATCTTGCTTGATTATACACATTTGGACAAAAAAATAACGGGTAACAGAGATTATAGGATATTAGTGATGAGAATTAGGATTTCCTTATTTGGGGTAACACCTAGCAGCCTAGCATGTAAGTCGTAATCGTGATTTCATTTGGTGTCACAAATAGCCTGTGCCTAAGACAAGAGGGACTCAGAAAGGCTGAGAAACTTTCCCAGGGAAAGAGAACTAGTAAGGAAGAAGCCAGGGCGAGGACCCACATCCTGTCTTTTGTTCCATATTCTTTTTTCATAAACCCCCACACACACACAAACAAAACCCTCTATGATGCAAGCTGTACTACTTTAACCACACAGTTTAAGTCCTGCCAAGATTGTCCTTTTTGTGAACAACAAAGACCAACATACATCACATAAAAACACTTCTGCCAGTCAGAATTTCTGAGGTTCTTCTTAGCTGTTATTTACATAGGGTTTTGAATGATTCATTTGATTAATTAGAAAGGAGCTGAGTCAGCTCCCTTCTTCTGAATCTGCTCGATTGCCTTTTGCCCCAGTCTAGGATCTATTTTTATTGACTCTGCTTCTGAACTATTTACTGTTATGTTGTCAAGTATTGCAGGATTAAGTGGTTTAGTTGCATATGCAACTAAAGCTTCAGTGAACGGAACAGCATTAGTTAGAAAGTTGTCATGATAACTGTTGTGCGTAACTGAAACGTGTAAATGTCATCATGAGCAGTCTGTACAGCTGTTACATAGTGCAGTGGCCTCTGGTCTCAGCAGTACAGAATGTGTGTTATCAGGTGTGGCCTGTCTCCACCTTGGAATGATACGTGTGCGTGTGTTTGTGTGTGCATTATACATGAGTGTCTATGTTCTTGCACATGATGACTGTTCATGTCTCTTTAAGCTGATTTGTTATTGATGGAAGATACTCTGAAAAGGTGCTATTGTGACAGAGAGAAACACTGAATGAAAAAAAAAAAAAAGTCATAAATGGTTTGAGGCAGAGAGAAGTTGCATGTTTTTTTATGTTACCAGCATGACAAAAGGGAACAGTGTCCATCTAATCAATGAAAGATAAACAAGGGAAGACATTAGCTAGGGAGATATAATTAATAGTAGTATCACTTCTTCCCTTAGATTCTCGTCCAGAGACAAACTGTCTCAGTATCACATTAATGATGATCAAAGGTAGGCACCACAATGTTTGCCTCACTATAACTGACTAGTACCACTGTGCCAGGATATACTGTCTTTTTACTACCTTTTTTTGGGTGATACCTCCCTAACTGAAAAGTATATTCAATTTAAAGGTGAATTTGCCCACAGGGGTAAAATTATACACTTTTTATATATAAATCACAGGTATGCATAGAATACATAAACAGATATACAGTATAACTATAATATTAAATTTTGAGGCAACTTGGAAAACAATGCCTAAAAAGTCTCCTTGGGGAGTGACATTGAAAAATGGTTGAGAAACACCACGCTAGACATAGTGATCGTAAAAGTCTCTTTCAGTGCTCATTCCATGATTCTGGGCTTTTACATCTTAAGTGTCATTTATATATTATCATTTTAAAAAATGGAGGCAAAGAGAACTTTTCGAAGTGAACAGTGTGCATCATAGCAATACCAGCCATGTGGTCTAGAGCATATGAAAGTGCTGGATATAGTGAGGAACACTCTGGGAGAAATTGAGTGAGTGTGGGAAATTTCATTCCCTTCACATCTGAAAACAAGATTTGTGTGGCCGATGGGATCTGGAACTAGGCTCACCTTCTTGGGGGTGGAGTGTGAAGGAGAGGACCGGAGAAGAGATCTGGTGGAATTTGTGGTAGAATTCATTTGTAAATAGGCCAGTTTCTATGTGTCATTGTTAAAATTTAGGAACATTTAATCCTGAATGTTTATATGGTTACTATTCTCTCATTTCTTTGATATATTATGTAAGTGATCTCAAAAAAGACACAAAGTAAGAAAGGGAGAAAATGACAAATTGATAATAATTTTATATTGCCCTTGTAATTGCATGCTGCTTTGTGCATATAAAATAAATAGCCATTGATTTTCATTCCCAAGTTGTAGTACAGGTCAATTTGAAGGAGTTAGAATGAATTCCAAGGTCATCCTTTTGGCTTTTTTATAGGGACGGGGTATACCAGTATGTCCTTAGGGCTTTTAGACATAACCTTAGGCATACACTTACATCTATACCATTTTATAATTCATACATGCTTTTAGAAATACGGCTTACACTGTTAATGTACTTAGAAAAGGCTAGTAAAAAATCAGAGTCATTCTTCCATAAAATACGAGCTTTATTACCTGATTTGGGGAACTGAGTATCTCTCCACTTCTGAACACAACTCTACCACTCAAACACAAGTCATGGGCAATTTATTAATGTCAAATTGACAGGGATAGATGGAATAGAACAGTTTCTAGTCAGTCAATTTTGTGAGCAAGGAAATGTACACACAGTTCTGAAAAGTATTATTGTTTTTATTTATTTTGATGGAAGGAGAATGGAATTACATAACAAAATTTATATGATCCTTAAGATATGAATGACAAAATCAGAGAAATTAGACATCAGAGTGAGTATTCTCCTTTCTGAGTTCTATTTTTAGAATTGTCAATAAAAATGGTAAAAAATAATTCTTAAACTAGACTGCTAGGTATTAATTAACGGATAGATACAGCATGAATGAAACTCTAGTTTTGGCATCTGAGACTCTGATTCAGAACAATGTCCATATTTCACAGTTAATTATGGCTATCTGTTCTTTTTAGAGTGACAGTCAGTAAATCTCATATGCATAAAAAACTTGAGTTTACAAATGTTTAGAACAGCTGTAATATAATATTAATAATTAGTATTTTCTAGAAACAGAATATATAAAAGCTTAATAAATAAGAAAGTGTTTTTTTTTTCCAAGTCTCATTATGCGCACAATCACATCTTTTTGTTTGCTTATTTGTGTTTCAGGCTTCTAACTTGGGGATCAATGTACAACTTCAACAATAAATTTACTGTTCATTTGCTAAGAGCTAAATATAAGGGACTGTATTCACGCACACATACGCACTACCCAACACGGAGTCACATCTTACCCAGTTGCTGTAGTTAGTGACACTTAACGAACATGAAACATATTTTTAAGTAGACTTTTTTAGAAGCAAAAAATACTAATCCTACACGAGAAGGAGTAAGTGCTTCTAAGAATGATAAATTCATTTTTTAAAATAGTTCTATCTGTTCTTGCCACTGTTAGGCCTTGCTGACTTTTTGAGCTCTTAACATAAAATGCCATTCACCGATAATAGCAATATTTATGACAGGATCAAGAAATTGAGTTTGTTCTTTTAATTAATTTGTTTTTCGAGTTCTTCATCATGCCTATTATTGCCAGCTAGTCTAATCCTCAAATTGACCAAGTTAATTTTGTGGAGTTGGGATTTGGTCCAAATCATGGATCAAATGATACATTGCAATACATGTTATGTCTTAATAAAAGGTTATATTAGCCCAACTGAAGTACCTAAAAAGTTCACATATTCTACTTTAAAGATCAGAATTCTTTTAGGATCCTTTCACAGTCGAAAAACTCAACTTGTCATCCAGATGGATGGTATAAAATGAACATTTAGTCCTTTCAGTGGCATCCTACCTCCTGAGGTGAAGTGGCTTCTTTCAGCCCTTGTGTTACCGCTGGGGAGAACGCTGCCACCCTGTAAGGTGGCTCTGTGTGTAAGTTCATTGTGGGCAGGGGGCGGAGGGTGGTGGTGATGGGGTGGATTGGAGCCAAGAAATGACAGAAACAGAATGAAAGTAGATAGGGCCACTTGAGCTAAGATACGTGAATTCTATCAATTGTCAGATAATGGCCCTATTATTCCCCAAGTTTATGTGCTGTTTTTACGGTTCTCATTTCTTCTCTGTGATACTGAGGCAGACCCAGAGAACTTCCTGGGATGTTGCAAAAGGAACCTGCACAGTGGTAGCATTGTTCTGGGGAGAGCAGAAAAAAGAATGAGGGGGGAGAGTTGGAAAGAAAATTGACTCATGAGAAACGGCATGCTATTTTTAATCTTTGAAGACTGTTTTAAAATAAAGGATTGTTAAGACTGTAGTTACTATGATTTGCCCCATTAATTTATATCTAAAGTTACTTTAGGTTAAATCTATAATTGGATTACCTGGACTAGAAAAGTGAAGGACCTTGATTGTGAGTGTGTGTTTGGAAGCTTAATTCTCTTTGCAAATTTTCAGATAGAAAGATTTAGATTTCCTCGAGGGGCAAAAAGCAGTAGCCTAGGCCTGTCAGGGCAAAATGTTTCCTTATCTTGGCTTTACATTTGACTTGCTTAATCTCACTTTGCTTCTTTGTGCTCATTTATAAAATGTGAATTGGAAAATTAATTTAATTCTCCAGTTAAGATGGATGGAACTAAGGAAAATGCTTGTAGGACAGTTTGAAAATGTAAAGACCTATGTAAATGTCAAATTATAATGCTGAACCAGCTAGCCCAATTATCCGTTACAACACTTTGCACTGTTTGAGTAACCAAACAGAACTTCACCGTTTTTCTGAAGTAGCACCCTTCAAAACCTGTGCAGCTTGCTCTTGTAGACTGTCACATTGAAATGTTAATGGCAAAAGGTGGCACATCTTGACAGCATTTTAAGCTTGTACATCTTTATGAATTATAGAGAGTAATTTCATTTAAATTACACGTTCTGAGTTGAAATTTTATTTCTGTTTAAGTCTTAAGTTTGTATACTGCTGTGTGCTGTATTTTGCCTCGATTTGGTGATTGGAGTAGAACTCAAGTCATAGCTTAATTTTTGTTTTGTTCTATGTTTGTTTTAAAAATGCCAAGCCTAATTCACTTTAGAAATGAGATTTTTTTCCCAGTAATATTGTGGGGTGACTTTCTTATCATTCTAGGTAAATATATCATTTTAGGTAAAGAAGTGAATTTGTTCTTTTCTGTTTTTTTTTTTTTTTAACCACAAATTTGTTTGCTAAACTTAATGCATATGTAGAGTAGGTTCCATGTCATATGATTTGAGTCTACGATTTATCCTGTTTAACACAAAATTCAAATATGAATGGATATGAATGGTTAAGGAAAACATGAGCCTTCCTAGGTCACAGAGTGGGAAAAATGGATCAACTTTTTAAATGGAAATTGTTGAAGGAAAATTCAGCTAGAGTCCAGATAGATCTCTGTTGAGCCATACATGGTTTACAATTTGAGCTTTTTTTTTTTTTTAAACAGGAGAAAATCAAACAAAATTTATTAAGATATATACATACATGGGAGTCTTGAGAGAACTGAGTATAGTGAGCTTGTTAATAACGTGCTGTGCCTTGTAAATCTGCATCCGAGGGCCTAAGCCACCTTCAAAGTCAAGTACCTATAAATCCGTCATAAGCAGTCAGGGCCTCTGGGCTTAAATGGTGAACTCTCTAGACAGTGGTTTCTACTGCAGACTCTCTGGAGGAGAGAGACTAATTAGGATGCTGTGATTCGCTAATTTCTTCCCGTTCATGAATCAAAATTGTCGTTATCTATCACCACAAAGCCTGTGACTGTGAAAGGGCACTGGGCACTTGAGGCAGAAAGTAGGGAGAAAAAAAATATTTAACTGCTTTTCAGTCTTTTGCTATGAGGTCGGTCCTAAGTGGATAGCTAGAGTGAGTTAAAAAATGAATAGACTTGATGAAAGGTAATAGTGAATATGGATTATTATAGATTTGTCAAAACCCATAGACTGTACAACCCAAGGAGTGAAACATAATGTAAACTATAGCCTTTAGTTAATACTAATATATAAATATTGGCCCATTAATTCTAACGAATGTACTGCACGTACTCAAGATGTTGACATAGGGGAAACTGGTGTGTGTGTTTTTTGGAGGTGGGGGACTATATAGAAACTCGATGTAATTGATACTCATTTTTCTGTAATCCTAAAATTGCTCTAAATAAAATTAATTATTAATTGAAAATAAACCTTTTAAAATGAAATTATACACAACTGTCTTGATTTCCCCCTTCTGTAATATATTTTAAATTCTTCCCATTATATTAACAAAAATCTCTGGGATATGCTGAAATCTTATTAATACTTATATCTTCTGATTGTTCTAATCAGAAACATTATCACTTTACCATATTAAACAATTAATAAATAAAAATAAATTTAAAAAATACACATGTGATAAAAGACCTAATTTAAATTTCCCTGTCCCGGAAAAGATGGAAAAGGTCAGTCACTGGTCCGCTGGGTCAGAGTGCTGACAATTGCTTCATAAATTCATGCTGAGTCACCATGTAATTTCTGACCAGCAAATAAGATCCCGTTTACCTAAAAAATTAAAAACCCTCATCTTGTTTTTCATGCTTCAGATGGGAAAATAATGAAAGTACTTGAAAAAAATTAATATTATGAAAACACAGTGGAGATGAGCTGATTTCAACTCAAGATGGCAGACATGAGTACATGTATTCATCTTTTATCTTTCTTTGGACTCCGTGAAAATAAAGTATAAAAATATAAAAAATTAAGTCATAACTAAAAATGGATATGAGCATATTTACGGATGAAACAATTAGGAAATATTATGAGGTGTATGCTATATGCACCATTGTTTATAACTTATTTATTTAAAACTTATTTTATCTGGGAGCTCTTAGCATACTAACACAAACAGACCTAACTCATTGGTAGACTCCCTAATCATTTTACTAGTTCCTTGTTTATAGTTTCTTGTTCTGTTTTGTTTTCTACGAATAAAAATGTTTCAGTTGGCTTGAACATAGTTTTATGTACAAGTGAAAGGCCATTTATAGTATAAATTATAAGAAGTGAATTTTGGAGTTAAAAGATGTGTGGGCATTTAAATTGTAACAGACACGGTTAATTCAATAATGTCATATTTTTAAAATAATGAAATATTCTATAGGCTTAGTTGACACAAATGTATGAAAAATGAATCCGAATAAATTATGAGAGAAGCCAGTATTAGAACTGTGCGGTGCCCAAACACACAGAGTCTTAACTCAGTACAAAGTTAAGTATGTAAACAGTTATCACAAAACTTCAGTGCAAAATGAATAGCTCCACCATGATTTCCAAGCTGAAACCATTGTGCCATTGTGATTCCACTTAGGAAGTTGCCCTTGATGTATAAGAATCCGTTTTTAGATACACAGGCAATGTTTCCAGCTTAACTCTAGCCCTGAAGATAACCCGAGTTTGACCCATAGCGGGTTTAGTTCATCTTATCAGTCTTTCCCACTTGAGTATTTGCCTATTGAAATAAAACCTGATTGGAAACCATTTTTATGAAAAGTTAAATCATAAATTCATTTTTTTCACCTTTATTTTCTTTGGAATTGCAACAAAAAAATGTAATTAAAAAAAAAAACCACGTCTACTTTATGCTGAAAAATTCCTCAGTGAACCACGTTTTGCCCTTGGGCTACAAATCTGCTTTGGTGCATCAGGAGTGTTCTCGGGCACGTGTCCTTTCGATGACTGTTGAGGGTAAAGGCCAGTGCAGTTCCAGCCCACCAGTAACAGCAGGATGCCCCCTCTCCTGTTAGGTCTGCTGTATAAAACTCTGAAGAATGGAGACTGGGGTTATAATGCATACTTCCTAGGGGACACCATGAAGATAAAGTTGAAAACCACCATCTGGATTCTTTAAGAGCTATGCTGAGGCGAGTCTAATGATGCTAGCCCTGGTAATATACCCCATACTGTCTGGCAACAGCACAGTAATTGTTTTTAATATGTGGTATGTAGGTCATACAGTATGAACTGAACTATAAAGGTTTTCATTCTCTCCCTTTATTGGAAAAAAAAAAGATTGAAATTGCCTATATTTTCCTGAAATAGTGACCCTGAAAACACACATGGCCAAATAGTTAAACTAAACAACATGCTTGTTTTATATATTAATGCACTCTCCTCTCCTCAAGAACCAGCCCTTATAAAGTTTTAAGTGAACTGTGAAAAGTTTATGCCATTATTATCCAAATGTTCTTTAATCCAAGGTCAACCACTGTAATGTGAGAACAGGCGCCACGGAGCCCTAATAGGAAACAGTGAGGTTTTGTCTGCATGGACTGGTGTTCGCCTACCCTTTTCCTGATGCGACAGCGTGAACTCAGGCAGCTCAGAGCCCTGAGTTGGAATCAAACCTCAAAGGTCTTTGTTGCAAAAATCTGAAAACATTATGGAGATGCTTGGAGTGCAACTCTTGGCTACTTGACTTACTCCATAATGTTTAATGAGCCAAGTTCTCACCTTGTCCTTTCAGGCTGAAGGCCTAATCTGAGTGTGAAGTTTAAATTCAGCTTGAGCTATAGTCCCAGATGAGCTTTGGTAAGCAATAGAGCAAGAGAGGAATTTGTTTTACTGCGTGCACCGACATCAACATTTAATTTCAATTTTTTTTAAAGTTAGCTTTTTCAGGGATGGAATCTAACAACGGCATGTACTGAATGCTGAGTAGAGTACAGCAAGACTTATCCTCTCTGTGAGCACCGATGGGGTGCTAGAGGGGCAGACTTAACAGCTCAACATTTTGTAGCATTTCATTCACTTATTACTATGATGCTCTATGTTTTTTGAGGAGTTCCCAAGCAAAAAGGTACCAGGAGTGGGTTCCCCAGTGGCACCAAGAAATTGGGCCATGCCATGTCCTCACACCTACCTCATCTGTCCCTAGCCTCCTAGACACATGCTTCAATCTAAAATCTTTGGGGTGGAAGGATCTTTGCCTGATTCTGGCTCACCATCTTCTCTTCACTTGTACCGTTGTAAGGAGAGGAGAAGGAATTCAGGTTGGCTGCTCAGGCGTTTACAGCACTTACTATGTGCCTGGCATGGCTTGTAGCACTTTTACATACACTGTCTCTCTTAATCCTCACAGCTATGTTACAATGTAGGGCTATCATCTTTGTTTTAGAGATGAGGACAGTGAGATTTGACTGATGTGCTGAGTATACAGCTAGTGAGTGGCAGATCTAGAATGTGACTCCAGTCTGTCTGATGCCAAAGTTTGTGCTTTGCTTTATCCACTAAGTTCTACCATCTTCAGACTCTCTATCTTCCTTGAACCAGTGAGGAAGTTTGGAGTAATGAGGAAGGAAGTTGAAGGTGCTGTCTTCCATTATGGATAACATTCTAAACATACACATAATGTAACTGCAGAATGAAAACTTCCAACTATGCATTTAACTGGTAGTGTAGTTCTCTCTGGATGGTGAGATCAGCAGGGATTTCTTCTCTTTGTACTTTTCTATACATTTCCAAGTTTCATGTATTGAGGATACATTGTTTTATAATTAAAAATTACTCAACAACTGATATATTAAAAATTAAGGTATGCGTTAAAGATTTAAACCATTCCATGATTCTTCTGAACAACCACAGAAAGTTACATGGTATAGCTACCCTATTGTGTTCTTTTTAGGAGTGATTTCCTATTGTATGTTTATAGCTCGAATGAAATGATAAACTCTTTCATTAGAATAACATGTGAATGCTTCAAAACAGTAATGTAACATATATATGTATATACACATGCATGTATATACAGACACACACACACATATATATATATATGTATATATATGTAGTTTTAACTTTTTACAGGCACATAGATACAGGAAATTATCTGAAAAAGCACCATAGTACATGTCACACTGTTTCTATATCCCAGACACTGAAACAAGTGCTAAAGGTACAAAGAGGAGATACTTGTAGTGAATCCACTTATATTTTCCCGCTTGACACACTAGGCACCCGCAAGGCATATTTTCCAGTATTATTTAGAGGGGAAAATGTTCCAAATACACTCATAGCGCATAGAAACTAGTTTCCCGAGTCTGTGCAGTGACAAGGCAGGACTTAAGAACAGCTTTCATAGAAATACTAAGTTGTTTGTGATTTGTGGGTGATAAACACCTAAGACTCAGAAATGTTTTAGTAGGCCTCAAAATGGTGTAGTTATTGAACACTGTTAAATAAAACGATCTGAGCTGGAGGGTTAGGCCGGCCTGGTAATGGGTAGAGATTTTAGAGGTATTTTCTAAGATGCAATAGATTGGATGGAAGTGTTGGTGTTTTAAGATAGTCCACAGAGAGTCTGAATTAAGAATCCCATCCAAATGGGATTTTAATAAAGGACTTACCCTGTAATTGCCGTGTTTCTTAGCGTCTTCTGAGATTCTCAGCTGAGCTCTAGCTCAACTGTCCCATTACCTGAGTTGATTAGAACTCAGTCCTTCGGAGCGAATTGAGCCCTGGAGAATCCCAGTGCCTTCTCATAGCTGAGAGGGTCCAGTTTGACCTGCACCGTGTGGCAGTGTGAGTGCTATGTACTAGTACTGAACTTCAGTTTAGACGTGAAGGATGCATGATTACTTATGCATTGTTGTTACAGGGAGGAAGAAATATCCCTGTGGGCAGCAGGATTCTGTATTAATGCTGACAAAGGAGGCAGGATGGCTGCATTAGTCATGGTTAAAATGCTCGCAGGGGACCAGCTCCAAGGAGTAGGAGTGTATAAAGCTGTAAGGAAATCAGAGCACCCAGATGGCTGCCTCTGAGCTAGTTATCTATTCAGCATTGCGTCTCTGGAATCTCTCCTCTGGATCCTAGATTTTTTTGAATTCTTTCTCTCCCTTATCCTTTAATCCTAATCTCACAATTTTATTAGTCTAATTTTTGACCTCTGTTTCTCTCTATGAATTGGTTTGACTGCTTTACTCTAGTCTCTGGATGAACTGACTGTCTTACTAATTTACTAATAGCTGTTGAGAAAGCCCAAGTGACTTGACCAGAAACTGCTCTCTTCCAGGGAGATGCGTGCCAGAATTCTTGATCAAAATGTTAAATTTGGTGGCTCCGTGGAATCATATGTCAAAATATAGAAAATCAAAGAGATTTGTAGAATTTTCTGTAATTCGTACATTTTTGTGTGTGTGTGTGAATTCTGAGCCATATTGATTGTCATGTCTCCTGATCAGTGTACTGTTGTTTCTTTGTATGTATTGTGGGTAATCTCTAATTTCAAGACATTGCTTTATCTAATTATTCACTGAAGAGTTTGCAAAATTAAACTCATGAGAAGAACTGAGGAGTCTTCATTAATTTGGGTTAGGAAAAGAAAATCTTTAATTAGGACTACAAATATGTGCTCAGAAAATAAAATTATCTTATTTTTCTTGATATTTAGGTAAATAAAAGACTAAGCCTGACGCTCTTTGAGCTGTGGCTCAGAGCACGAATGTCTTTTATTAAGTCTTACACTTAATGGTCTACAGAGTCAGTATTCATCCAATAATTTCATTTTTATTTATCTATTATAAAATTTTACATAGTTATATTTTAGCTTTTTCATAAATCCATCATCTACAGGGCAATATGAAAATATTTATTAAAATATTAGAAGACATCTGGTTTTTCTCCAGTGGCTTACAATTCATATTTCTGCATTAGGAAACTCTGTTAGACTGGGTAACATGGTGTTGGTTTTAACATCCATTAGGACTTTTTTTTCCCTCATATGTATTGTATGCTTTTAGTTTGACTTTTTGATTTATAAACCTTCTTCTTGGCCTTGATGAGAAAAATGCTTGTCAATTTTTAAATATCTGTAAATTTTCAAATATACTTGCTTTTCTTGGCTATTAATTTGAGGCTGTATTTGTTCTTTTCTTTTAACTCTTTGACCTCTGCCTGTTGAAATATGAATCTACCCCATTCACTATATTCATTTTTCTCCTCTAGCCTACTGTTTTTTGATATTGTATTTCTTCTGCTTTTCTATAAACTAAGCTTTCTCCTGCTATGCTTCTTTCCCCTGCAAGTTATGGACTGTTTTTCTATTGACAGCAACACTGCTTTTAAAATTTTCTTGATTGCTGCAGCTACACGTCACTCTGATTAATCTTCAACCATTGAGATCTGCTTTCTACTAAAGATGCCATCTTAACGCCTGGCTTCATCATGAAGTCATCTAATTTTCTCAGAGTATCTGAATTAAGAGGTCAGAGTTGAGGAGAGATCATGACTAAAACACAGCTATTTAAAATGCTTATCCTTTAAAACCTCCTCTTTCTGTATGTGAATTCATAATTATTAATGTCTTCCTCTCACTGTCTTCATTCTTTACTTACCTTACTATCATTTCAGGTGCTCTTAAATCCTAGGCTAGTTTATATTAAATTCCTGATAATTTAATGTTGGCCCTGATCTCATCTCCTTTTCTAAATTTTATACATGGCTGTTGTTTATTTATTTCAGTCTGAAGACACAAATGATTTACTTTCACATTTTTTCTCAGTATAGTATTTAGTTGTTTTCATAGTTTAATGAAAGATTCTGAACTGAGCACTAATATTTGGATTTGCTAATTTGTAAGATGGTCATGAAATGATTGATTAGATCACAAGTGGTCTTATTCCACTTTATTGGTCAAACATTGTGTTCCCAGTCATTCTGATATGTTAATTGGTTGGGCTCTATTGTATATTTAACATGTTTAAGGGAGGAAACAAAAATAGCAGAAAAAACATCTTTACTGTAAAATACAGTTGGACCGGAAGGGGACTCAGACACTTTCTTCTGCTGTTCAGTGTAGCAGCTAAAGGACTTCCTATTACATATGGAGGTTCTCTTTGGAATTGGATGCTGTCATCTCTGTGGGTCCCCTTCTTTTCCCCTTTTAAGGTAGAGTATAGGGTGCTACTTGGATATCATCTAGCCTTTAGAAGAGAATGACTTCTTACGTACCACAGTGATGTACAATGAATGGCCCTTGTAGTTGGAGGAACCTTAGAAAAGTCTCTAAAGTCAGCTTCATCTCAGAGCATGAATGCGTTCAAACTTTCATTTGTGCTTTACACAATTTTTTCCAATAATTATAATACGTAATTTTTACTGATGACGTTAAAGTTCTTTTCCTCTAGATACTAGCAAACTTTAGATATTATGCATCTACTATTTCTTCTTGCTTTTACTCCAGCATGGTTTAATTAATTTCAGTTAAATACCACTACAAAGATTTTGCTTTCATGTACTTAAAACATTCTGTCTTCTCCCAGCACTGTTTGTCAGATGGGCAAATCCTTCCATTTGCATGGATCAGTATTGGCTCTCTTTTAGCTGCTCTTTTATTTATTTATTTATTTTGCCTTGCATTTTTTTCTGATATTATTAATCTTGCCATTTTCATTTGTTTAGTATTTTTTTAAATGTCCAATTTCCACAAGAGTAGTTTGATCTAGTTTTTATTAATTCTCACTGAGACTTTTGTAATTCCATTTCTACAAGATATTTTAGCTTTGACCTTTAGTCACATTTAGCATTTAGAACTCAATAGCTAAATTTATTTAGACCTTTTCTCAAAGATCTCATTTTCAGGCTATTTATCAAAGAATGATACTAGATATTGCTAAAACTTGTCACCACCTCAGCTCTACCCCTGGAAATATGATTGTGACTAGCTCTTAAACTTCCTTCTTTTTAAGGAATCTCATTTCAGCATTATTTGTTCTCACTTAAAAAATCCTATGGAGTATTTCCCTTCTTTCCTTTTTAACACAAGCAGTCTCCTGTAAAAAGTAATACATTTCTAGGAATTTCTTCAGTTAAATTCACTTTAATTCACTGATTCTTTGCTCACAAATACTGATTGGCTCTGTGTCAAACTCCTTGGCTGACATTGAATATGGCCTGCACAATGTGCCTGTTCCCGGTACCTTTTTGTATCATTTGTTTTGTTTGGCCTCCCAGTAATCTAAGTGAAATCCAGTTGGACTACTTGTTTTGCCTGATACCGTCCTAATTTTGTACATTTAATAATGCTTTCTTCCTACAGAATCTCCTCTTCCCATTTAGATCCTCCACTGTCCTCTCTCTTTTTAATATACCCATAGTGCAATGTCTGTGTGGCCAAGAACAGTAGTGATGAAGTTAAAGGCACGAGCCAGCTACCTTCCTGCAGGAAATACCAACAATGTCTGGCGACACTTACCCTTATTCAGACTTTTTCGGGTGTGCATGGTAGTAGTCCCAGGGGAGCAGCGTGACCACATTCTGTGGGTGTCAGTATTACCCCCACCCCTAACAGAGACACACACATACATGCTATTCCCATAAAGCCCATGTAGTGACTCCCTATAAGCAAGCCTTTGTTTTTCCCCTTGTTTTCACTTTTCTTTCTTTGTAATATGTACTTATTATGAAAAGAAATACCTAGAGGAATGTTCCAACTGAGTGAAAACCATCAGAAATACACTTATTTTAAAGTATAATTCAGTGGGAGAGTGTTCAGATAAATAATCTGTAGTAATAAATAAGAACCACGTAAAAGGCGGGGAGAAGACGGAGCCTGAGTGTGGAAGTAGCAGGAAGAGTGGCCTACATGGACAGATGGAGGTGTGTTAGACCACATCTCTGTCATTCTTCCAGTGGCAGTACCACAGGACAGCTCTTGGGGAGGTAAAGAATGTGTCTGCAGAAAATCCCCATTAGTCCTTCCTTCACAGGTTATCACAAACTAATCTAAAAATGCCCACATGTCTGCTGTTAAACTGCTCCTTAATGAAATTCTGGACTTTTCTCTAGTGACCCAGGCACTGGGTACAGCCAGTGGAAGTAACAGAAAGGTTAAGCACAGCAAAATGGCGCAGTTCAATGGATGCTTTGTACTTTGGTGTCATGAGGGCCGTTCCTGTTGAGCCTGCAAGTGTTTGCGTATTTCTTTTGCCCAGTCTGTGCTCCCCCGCCACTCACTTGGGGTGAGATAATAGGGTGTACATGACATACATTTCTAGAATGTTGTTTACATTCTTTGCTTTTGATTCTATAGAGAGATTCTAGAGTGAGTAAACAACTACTTAAACTTGATTACACTGAGTCACTGGGAGCATTGTCTTTCTGTTGCCCGTCTTTTACCCAGTAATCCAATATTTATTGATGACTTCTCTGAAAGGTTCCTGAAACTTCAGTGAGCCTTTTGGATCTATAACCTTCTGTTTTATTGTTTCCTTGGGGAAAATCTGAAAATCCTAGACTGGATCTGTATTTCTTGTCCTCTACATTTTTCATTGTCTCTAATTTTTATCTATTTCTTCTAGCATAGCATTCATATGTATCCTCATCACAACTGATAATGATTTTTTTCCCGATGTCTATTCTTTCTACTCATTTTAATAGATTATAAATTTACTACAGATTAGATTCTTTTTCCCTTAAGTCAAATTGTTGAATTTCTGCCTTCTCATCATGTGATTTTTTTTGTGTGTGTCCCTTTGTTCCTGATTTGAACGTGAGTTATTTCCCTCTTTTTCGGTGGACTTCTGAAATCATATTTCTTTAACTGAACTTCCTCACAGATTTTGGAGAATGTCTTATTTTCTTTTTGCTCTAGTATTTCTTACAGATGCTAAAAGAAACCTATCTCTTCCTATTGCTTCCCTGAAAGACTGGCAGGATGGAGTATCCTAAGCTCCTTTCCATTTGGGTGGTAACAGCTTCAGGCTTTCAGATCTAAACATGAAGGAAAGGGAAGATGTGCTAAATTCTTCTTAAATTCCCTGCTTAGCAGGCATTTCATTAAAAAAGAATAACTGGGCTGATACAGACATTTCTGTGCTGAGTTTTGAATTGTCTAACTTAGTTCTGCTCCAAGTGTGGTTCAGAGACTGGTGCAAGTATGTAAAATGTTTGCTACAGATCCACAGTAGATAAGTAAAGAAATTGAAAGTAAGGCTTTTAAAACCTTTTTAAAAAATCATTGTTAGAGGGATTTTGTGTCTGTTGAATCTCATAGTTTAAAAAAATACTTCTTATTTTGTATGATTTGGTGATTAATTTCCAGAATTTTTATTGTAATTTTTAAATTTTTTAAAAAATTAAACAACAATAGATTGGAATTTTAAAAAAATGAATGAACTGGTTCTTCACTGAAGGTAAATTGAGAAGCACTGGCCTAAAAAAGCAACAGAATACTCAACAATTAGCTCTTTATTCATGAATTCAGGACACCGTACTCCTATGCTGTTCCAATCTTCAAATTCTATTGTAGTCTCTAAATGGCTGCAGGATGAGAAGAGTCAGTGAGACCAAGGAGAAAGAAATGGCTCAGAATCTGGCTAATTTGAGAGAATAAATTGCATGGACTTGAAATAGCAGACTTTTATTGGGCGTTGATGATCTTACATTAAGAAGCAAGAACTCAACTATCAAGGCTATATTTTCCTCCTTTAGCAGGTTTTAGGGAGCATGTTTGGTCAGTGCCCTTCAACCTGGACTAGTGGGTTAGATGAAGAATGGACTTGTGAATCTATCCCCATTGACGGTGCATCCAGTGTGAACTGCTGTCCTGCCCTACCTGGGAGTTTGAAACATAGTCTAAAGTAGATGATTTTCATTTCCAGGAATTTTTTTTTCAGTTTTTATTTATTTGTTTGGATTCATGACTATTTCATGAGGACTATTAGGAGGGGTCCTATGGCAGGTCCTTAGTCCACTGTCTTTATTTCACAGGAAACTTCCCAGTATAGCTTATACATGACACCTCTTTGTTTTCCTTCAGTCATGGAGGAAAAAAAACGTGTATCTTCTGTATTTTCTTCATGAACATATTCCAAGAAATCTATTGAAGTCTCAGAGAGGAGGAGCCTTTTCAGGAAAGAGATTTCTATCACGGGGACAGCTCTCTTAAGAGGAACTAATGATAAATTAATTGAGTAATGTGGATTGAGCTTGAGGTTATCTTTTTTTTTTTTCTCCCTTCATCTACTATCTTACTCTGACACTTCGGCTCTTTTAGTATTGAATTTCTGCTTTGGAGCAAAATTCCACCCTGCAATAGTCATTTCAGTTATATTTATCTGACATAGATGAGGTACAAAGCCTGTTGGATCATGATCTTTGTCATCCCTGGTAATCCCCAGACTCAGCAGACTTTAGCAATAGCTAACCTCCGTCGTGATTTAGTTCAAGAAATATACTCTATTGTCTTTTACAAAAAATGTAAACCTTTTCTGAGTGTAAATAAAACTTCCCTTGAAGACATACTAGTGGGCATAAAAGTATGCCAGCTAAATGCTCTTTTGCCACCTGGAGGTAAATGACAATGAAATGTGAACGGGCTGAATCTGAAAACCCCCAGCTGGTGGAAATTGATTACCTTCCCTGCTTGTGCATTTTTCTGGGGATTGAGATCTTCTCCCTTTAATTCCACTTTAACAGCCTTTCAATGCAGTACACCTGCCATCTCTTGCTTCACAAACACAGGCGCAACTAAGTATTAAAGAAGAAGCCAATAAAATTAAGTTTAACCTAATATTGTTAATGTGTCAAACTTGCCAACCTATTTTTATAAATAGATTTCTTGATACCTGAGCACTTTTTAAGCATTTTAGATGTCCTGAGTTTTTTTTTTTTTTAATTTCCTGCCTCAGAGCACCTGTCCCTGCTGATATTCAAAGGTATCTTTTTCAACTCCTTATATGACTTAACAATATTAGTCTGTGTTCAACACAGTAGAATGTGAGGCAGACTTGTGACATTTCTAGATAATGCAACAGAAAAGTGATGAATGATGAGAAGAAAATTATGTGCTAAAGGTAAATTCCTTCTAGGTTTAAAACTTATGGTAAATGATTACGAATGTGTACAATCGTAACTAAAAAAAAAAAAGAAAAATAATTTCTGAAAGAACCTAAATAAGGGTCACATCCTTACTTTGACATTACTCATCTCTCTCAAAACAGGATTTGAAAGCAAACAAAATGACCTCACCGTATGTTCTTATTTCAGTCATATTAGTGGATATTAAATTCATATTTGTAACATACTTTTACTTAATTCATCTCAGTATCTTATAAATCTATCTCTAACATAAAAGTCACATTCCATCTAAAGAAAAACTAGTGGAGAAAAGAAGAAAAACTTGAGGGTGACTTCTTAACAGCGTGATTGAAACAAACAATTTTATTTCAACTTAAAGTAGTTCCCTTGACTTTAGGGTGAATTCCTGATCTGGAAAACACTGAGACACATCTCAACATGAAGGAACAACCATGAGCCCTATGTGGTCGGAAGCCAGAGGAACGGAAGCTTCAGTGCTTGCCAAAAATTTTCCTGGGATGTTTTAATTTAAAAAGGCATGTTTGGTGCATGTGAATGAGAGGAGTACTGGCCAACCATTAGGGCTCCCTGGTGGTCATCAGTGCGGTCAGTATCAGCCTTCTCTGTGCATTGATGTCAGGCATGGAAGCTGTTGTACATTCAGGGCGGCCTGCCGGAAACCATAGAAAACAACCGGGTCACATATTCAAAGCCTCAGCATTGCAATTTCTATGGCTCAGCAGGGCTTTCCAGGATGCTTGGAGTTCTGGTGTCTTTGTTCTGTCTTCTCAAAGTGCATCTCTTATCCTTGGCACCCTATAGTTATTGCCTGCTCACGGCCATCTTATGACAAGTTTGTGCAGCTCAGCTCTAGGACTTTTCTCAGGACTTGGCAAACTTTTATAAAATGCAAGCCCCAGAAAAATTTCCATCCCTCCCTCCCCCAAAGCAGGTCTTGTGAATTTTGTGGCAGTCTGGTTTTACAAAGAGTTGGTTTTATCTCTTAGATTATTTTATTTATATTCATAGGCTGGTACCTCAGATCTTGGTAATAGAGTCTGCATCTTTAAGAATGTACTTTTCTGGGGTCAGTTTTTAACTTTAAAATCAGCTTAGCATATTTCTAGGTCTTTCCTTCTGTACTCCAAGTCAACATGATGACCAAAGGCTCATTGTGATGTGTGCATATCATATCTTCTTAAAAATAAGTTGCTAAGCAGTTCAGGCAAAATACATTCTTCTGATTTGGATCATATCAGCACTTAGCCTGTACAGGTATTCAGTGTCTTTTGAATTAAGTAAATGCATGGATTCACAAGAGTCATCTTAGCCTCACATTTCCATTTTGAAAGTATAGTTTATTTATTAAAAGAAAAATAGGTATTGTATTTTTTATTTTAAACTGTTAGACTTTGACCAGAGATTAACTTTTTATTTATAATGCATACATTAATTCAAAATAAAAAAATGCATTTTATCATAAAATGTTTATAACTAGGAAAGTTTATGAATCAAAGTTTAGATAAAAGTGCACATTTTACTTATTAATTAAAATGTCCTGGCATCAAGACTGATTCTCTCTTAGTTAAATCAAACAAAAAGTTCATAAAAGTACAATGATTTTTTTTTATCTTCTCCTAACGAATAGTCAAAATGCTAACTAAATATGTATTGTTTGTAAATTTAACTTGGATTACATCGCTATGATGCCAAAATAGGTGTTAATTTAAGGATGGCAGTTTAAAACGTATGGTAACCAAAAGGAAAGAGATGGGAGAGGGATAAATTAGGAGTGTGGTATTAACAGATACAAACTACTATGCATAAAATAGATGAACAACAAGGATTTACTGTATAGCACAGGGAATTATACCTATACTGGAATATAATCTGCAAAAAAAAAAAAAATCATGACTCACTATGCTGTGTACCTGAAACTAACACACAATTATAAATCAACAATACTTCAATTAAAAAAAGACAGTAAATTTGGTGGTTAGAATCCAGCAAATAGGGTAACATTTTGATTGACTGGGTTACTGATGTTGAGGAAATGATTTTATGATTTTTGACTTGTTTAGTTATATATTCTGCTGACAAAGAGCTACGTGGGAATATATACAATTTCAAAAGAATAAAACCTTATGTTGATAGATTTTAGATTGTAATTTTGAGCATAGATTTTTTTCCCCCATAGAAACTAAGCCACTTATATTGTGTTTAGTTACTAGGAGAGTCTTGAGAATCTGACTTAATTGAAAAAGTACTTAAAATCACTTGAGATGCCAGTAATAACACCACTACCTCACTGTCACTTTTGACAGCAGTTTACCGTGAAACAGCCTAATTTTCACTAGAGTTGTTAGAGGCCAAACTCCTTTGTTGAAAGGGTGAGCTGGAAGATTCTCTTCCATCCAGTGTTACTTGATAAGTGAGAAAAGCGCACCTAAGAGAGGTACGCTTTACGCAAGGGAACTGGTTAATATTGACAAAACCCTTAGTTTGCCAGCTTCCAGTCTAGGTCTTTTGTTACTACATTTCAGGGCTGAGACTGCCTGAACTGAGACCACATCCTGAGTGGTAAAAATCATGGTTTTCCTTAGAACATAAACAGATCTAAAGTCTATCAGAACTCTATAATAATTAACAGATATGTCTTAGGAAACATTTGTTATTGCTTGTTACTTGCCAGGCTCTGTGAAGGATAGAAAGACATATTAAGACTTCTGCTACTCTGTCTAGTGGAGAATCATTGTGTAGAGATTGCAGAAAGTGAAAGATAGTGCCTATAAAACCCTCTACATACTCCACATCAGTGGAAGGAATTTCTTATCTCTTTAATAATGTACACAATTATGTCGTCAGTGTGATTTATTTTTCTTCCTTTTACATCCCTCTGATTGTTGGGACCTGAATTGTAAAACAATGAAGCAGAATGGTTTGTCTCCTTTACATAGCACGGATGACCATTTTCTGGAATCTCTGGCAAAATAATGTAGAAGAGTACACAATATTGTGGGGATAATATTTTAAAACAATCAAGAGTATTTTATCAATCATATTAATCTTTTTCCTTTGCATGTTTAATTATTGCAGCCTTTGCAATGTATAAAATTTAAATCCATTTAATTCCAATGGCCATCTGTCAACTCCCTTCTGGGATTTTCCTTTAGTAAAAATAAACAACTAGTGAAAATTCATTTGGAAATGTGAAACATAAAAGACTCAGTGATATTCTCCCATGAAATCAAAACTGAATTTTGAACATGGCTTCTGGGAAATGGAATTTTAAAAAAATGACAAGTTCTTCTATTTCCAGTTCTGAATAGACAGATTGGGATAATCTGTAGGATGATAATTTGATGTCATACTAACTTTAAAAAAGCAATATAATGATAATAGTTATCTTTTAAGTTAACCACTTAAAATATTTTTCAAATTCCACAAAGAACAAATGACAGTAAAATAAATCCTTACCTATATTCCATGTTAAAACCTTCACTTAAGTAATTTTATTTTAGTCATATTTATTCTACCCTAATGACAGCTGTGAATTCAAATTAACTGGAAAATTTATTGACTGTTTCTACAGACATCAACTAACTTGTCCAGATTATTTAACTGGCTAGTTTTAAATCACGCATACATGAGTTGTTTAAATTAACCACCACGTATTGAGAAAGGAAACCATACAATTAGAAGGCAAAACTAGATTCCTCTAAACCCAACTGTCACTTGGAATTTAACTTTGTTGGGAACAAAAACCCCTTTGATGTAAGAAGTTTGAAATTAGGATTCCAATGTCTTCATTTACTGTTAAAACCTGTACAAGAGTGGAACAGACATCTTCCCCTTATAGCTAATAGATTGTATTCTGTTAGGTCCCCAAACAGGCCACCAGAATCACCTGTTTCTCAAACAAGAGAGAGCAATTCCCTGGCACGTCTCAGTAATGACCTCACTGCAGGAGTTCTCCCTGGATGATACATGTACAATACTTACAGGTAGTTCAAGGCAGGTGTTTCCACATGAGATGGAGTGGACAGACGCTGATGGGGACTGTGTACATTTTCAGATGTAAGAGTTTAGAAGTGGTGGGCACAGCCAGGAGAGTTTTAAAATAAACTTTAAAGATTAAACAGTTGTTTGATGATTCCAGCTGAGCAATCTATTGTTCTGCAAAGAGATTATTACCCTGATGGAGCCTAGTTGAATAGCTTAGGTAAATAGATTTTCTGAAGTTCCTGAAGCAAACATAGTTATTTGTAATTTCATCTTCCTGGGACAGACAGAAATATTAAAATTTTTATCAATAAATCTGAAGTTCTATTTTCTAATTAGCTGGTTACTACCTAGTAGTTGTCATTACTAATAAAGGTTATCTAATAAGATCTATACCAGATGTATCTATTGAGCTGTGGTAACCAATGAAAGTCTGGGAATAACCTTATAACTACAAATAGAATTTGTTATGGTTTTATTTATAGATACAGATCTGCTGATAATTTTGGTGGAACCATGTGATCAAATTCTGAACAGGTCAAAGAACTTAAGGTTTTTTTCCACCCCCACTAGAATCTTTTAGTCTCTAGAAAATTTTAAAGGGAGGATTATCCCTGTTCATAGCTTAAAAAACAGTGATTTTCTTTTGCCCAGGCTGAAAACCTGAAGCTAGGTAGGTGGCAGGATAAGAAGTGAATGAAACGTAAATCTTTAGTTTGTACTTTCAGCAGTGAGCACAGCACTTCAGCGAGCCTGTGACTTAATGGTACGTGCTGCACCACCTGTAGCAACGTAGATGTGTTTGTTTAAAGGCTATAGCTGTGACCTCTTCTCTTTTCTCCTGCTCTCTGTTCACAGTTATGGTGATATATTGCATTCTCCTTGGCATGGCAAAAGCTTTCAAAAACCTAGTTGCATTTTTTTTTTTTTTGGTCAGAGTTTGAATGCCTTTTACAAAGCAAAACAAAATTCTGTCCTGACCATTTATATTCCTGCAGCTTGAATTGCACAGTTTCTTTCCAGTCTCTTTCTGTGGCTCACTCCTGGCTGCACGTGCTGGAAGAACACATTTCTCTAAATCTTGTTATTAATATTTTTTCTTACATTATCTCCGGTGTCTAGCCAGAGTATACCAGTGGCTAAACCACAGGAGCTGTTATTTATGCACAGAAAATGAGTTGGAATGTTGAGGGAATGTTTTAGATTAAACAGTGCGAGCCACTGTGCCTCTCCTTCCCCCAAACGTACATTTTTGAGTTTTATAACCTAATACTTGTCTCAGCTTTTCACTCTGCATATGTGGGTGCAGTCACATTGGAACTTTAAGCTCTAATTTGTTAAAATGATGATTAATGTAGAAAAAATTACAGTATGGAAAAAATGAATAACCCACACCCTCCATTCATTCATGCATACATTCATTCATTTGTTTTTCTAACATTCTGAATTAACAGTGCTTTTATGGCAGAAAAACAGAAGTAAAACTCATTACAAAACTTGATTCATAATGAAAAAAAGTAGAATTTTATTTCATTTCCTGTTCAATAACTTTATTCACCCATATATTTTATATAATGGGAATATTTCTACTTAATTCTGGTGCACAGCATCATTGTTTCTTGGTATCTTTTTTAAAAAAAAAAAACTATCTATGGCAGAATGGAGGCAGCTTAGGTAGATTGGGAGGGCATATGGATTCAAAAGACCTGAATTTTAGTCCCAGCTCTGTTACTTATCAGATATATGAGGTTAAACAAGTTACATAACTACTCTAAGATTTCATTTTCTCATCTGGCGACCAGAACAGTTGCATCTACTCAGCTGGGTGGTTGTGAGGTTAGAAATGAGGCAGCAGTAGCGCTGCTCCTTCCGTCTGTAGACCTGGTCTCTGTTACAAGGTCTGGCGTGTAATAGCTGCTCAGTTAATGTTGAACTGACAGCAGATGCGATGCCTGTGATCCATGGAAGCTTTCCCATGGCAGATGTGCCTCATGTCAGAGCAACAGGACTTCAGAGTTCCTGTCTTGTACAGATTCCCACGTTTAACGGATGGTGACAATGAAGTCCAGGGAAATCAAGCTGCTTGCTCAGAATTCACCTGGTCAGTGGCAGGTCTGGAACCAGAACTTACCTCCTGATGTCCAGGCTGCTGCCTTTTGTATTTATTACCCATATGGCTGTGTAATCCATGAATGTTGTATTTTGTTTTGGAAGTCATTATGATAGAGCTAAAAAAACCCTCAGCAGAGGGTTTTGGTAAATTCAAAATGGGCCAACACCCATTCTGTAGTAACATATGTCCACATTAGTCAAAGGATCATGGATAATGGAGACTCCACTTGCACATGGCTGTGTTTAGATATTCATACAACATGCATTTACTGAGTACCTGCCATCTGTGTGTAAGGAACATCGTGGTGGTCCCAGGGAATACCCAGAGGGAGGCACAAGCCCTCTGGTGGACAGAAACACAAACAAGTGACTTCACCAGGTCCTCGCAAGGGCTCAAAAGAGCAGAGGGGGTGTTAGGGAGCAGAATTAAGACTGTGAAAGAGAAATAGGAATCTTCCAAGTGGACTGAACTAAGGGCAGAATTTCAGCTAGAAAAACTAAGTCGCAGGGGCTGATAGAAGAATACAGAGAAGAATAAAATATTGAACACACTGAATAGTTTTGGTTGGATGGAACTTAACCTTCAAATGGACTGGCAGTAGGTTGCACTGCTGACCAAGCTGACAAAGTCAGGTCCTGGGATCTCCTAATGTTCCATGCCAAGGAGGTTGGCTTTATACTTCAGCATATGACTTCAATAGTTAAGTTGTAGAAAGTAGCCATCAAGTAACTATTTTCTACAGAAATTCAGAACAGATAAATGATAGTTGTTAATATATGCACCAACTGTTTCTTAGAAATTTGCTTGATGATTTGAACAAAATCTCTAGGATTCACAGGACTGATTGGGAAGAATTATCGGTCTGATTACAGCAGAAAAGCTACTGAGGAATTAACCTTTGACCTATGGGACCACCATTAGTGCCCACAAGGAAAGCCTGGCAATGAGCATTTCAGTATGATTAAAGTGAGCATTATTCAATAGAATAAAACTGTGCAAGAATCCTTGTTTTTCTAAGAGTAAGACATATAGGTGGAAACATGCATGGATTCTTTAAGGGACGGGGAAAAAGGATAGTCCTTGTACCTTTTACTCCCTCAGTGTATCAGTAGTGACCCAGCAATAATAAACAGATGTAACACAGGGACGGGGTAAAATGGCACAGATTATTGCCACACTCCCTTAAACCTGCAGTGCAGCGGAGGTGGAGGTGTTCCTTTCTGTTTGCTCCTCTGCAGAGATTATAAAAATCAATTTCCTCTCATTATTTATATTAATATTCTCATCTGGTATGTAGCTAAAAGTGGCACCCAGGAGTTTGCTGCCTAAGGAAAGAAGGGAGGACATTTGAAAATTAATAGCATACTTGTCTAGTAGAGGTAACTGAAGAAAAAAGTTCTTTACATAAAATGGGCATTTTAAGGGAAGAAAAACATTAAGCAGTAATAAAAACAGAAATGCATCTGTTCTTTATTTTTCCTTTTGAGTATTTCTCTCCACCAATTTCAACAAAGAAGAGAAAATTTTCTAGTGTGTTTATTCCCCCTGAGCAGGACTTTAACTTGGAATATGTAGAAACACTAACAATAAGAAAAAAATTTACCAGGGCTTCCAAACTAGTTAGAAACCTGAGATGATTGCCTAAGCAGTCTGCAGTTTGAAGTCTGGTTTTAATTAGTGGTGAGAAGATAAACACAAATACGCCTTGTGGAATTCACCTGTACCATTATTTATTTACTTATTTACTATTGCTCTTTATAGAAGAATTTATTATACGAATTTATTATTTACTAATAAATTTATTATATTAATACTATATTAGCTTCAGGTGTGCAATATAATGACTAGATATTTTTATAGATTATACCCCACTTAAAGGTATTATGATATATTGGCTATAGTCCCTGGGCTGTATAATGTATCCTTGTGGCTTATTTTATACATAATAGTTTGTACCTCTTAATCCCCTACCTCTATCTTTCTCCTCCCCTCTTCCCTCTCCCCACTGGTAACCACAAGTTTATTCTCTGTGAGTCTGCTTCTGGTTTGTTAAATTCATTAGTTTTATTTCTCAGATTCCACATGTAAGTGGTAACATATATTATTTATCTTTCTCTGACTGACTTGTTTTACTAAGCATAATACATTCCAGGTCCGTCTGTCTTGTAGCAAATGGCAAAATTTCAGTCTATTGTGGATCAGTAATATTCCATTGTCTATAAATACCATGTCTTCTCTGTCCATTTATCTCTTGATGGGCACTTGGGTTGCTTCTATATCTTAGCTATTGTAAATAATGCTGCTAGAACATTGGGGTACCTGCATCTTTTTGAATTAGTGTCTTCATTTTCTTCAGATATATTCCCAGGAGTGGAATTACTGGATCATATGGAGCCTTCATACTATTTTCCATAGTGATTGTACCATTTTACAATTACACCAGCAGCTTACAAAGGGACCCTTTTCTCCATTCTCATCGACATTTCTTGTTTGTGATCTTTTTGATGATAGCCATTCTGACAGATGTGAGGTGATAGCTCATTGTGGTTTTGAATTGCATTTCTCTGATGAATAGTGATGTTGAGCATCTTTTCATGTGCCTGTTGGCCATCTGTGTGTCTTCTTTGGAAAAATGTCTATTCAGGTCTTCTGCTCATTTTTTAATCAGGTTGTTTGTTTTTTGACATTGAGTTGTATAGGCTATTTATAAATTTTGGATATGAACCCCTTATTGGTTATATAATTTGCAAGTATTTTTATCCCATTCAGTAGGTTGTCTTTATTGTGTCAGTGGTTTCCTTTGCTGTGCAAAAGCTTTCAAGTTTAATTAGGTTCCACTTGTTTATTTTTGCTTCTCTTTCCTTTGCCTTAGGAGACAGATCGAAAAAAATATTGCTACATTTTTTGTCAAAGAGTGTTCTACCTATGTTTTCCTCTAGGAGTTTTAGGTTTCCTGTCTTATATGTTTAATCCATTTTGAGTTTATTTTTGTGTATGATGTGAGATGTTCTAATTTCATTCTTTTCCATGGAGCTGTCCAGTTTTCCCAGCACCCTTATTGAAGAGACTGTCCTTTCTCTAGTGTATATTCTTACTTTCTCTGCTGTAGATTAATTGACCATAAGTGTGTAGGCTTATTTCTGGATTCTCTATTCTGGTCCATTGATCTTTGCGTCTGTTTTGGTGCCAGTACCATACTGTTTTGATTAGTGTAGCTTTGCTGTGTAGTCTGAAGCATGCTATCTCCAGCTGTTTCAAATATGGATTAAATCTGACTGTTACTGATGTGAAAATAGCATGTGATCTAGATTTTTTTCAGTACGTATTTCAAATCTGTATTATGTTGAATAGACAAGGTCTCCATTTATCAGGCTTATCTGGGCACAATAAACACTGAGAAATAACACTGAGCCTGTGATCTTGTTTTCTGCATCCCTGCTCCATCTCTGGATCCATTTTTATCAAGCCTTTGACTCCCACGGGTCAGATTCTAGCACTGGCAGTTGAGGTAGAACGTGTAATCAGCATGGGTGCATTTCTGGATGTTTTGAGACTGGGGTTGCAGGGAGCCAGAGACCATTCAGTCTTCCTTCAATGAAATGGAGGGGGAGCAGCCTTATTCTCACTGTAAGTGCTCCTCCCTCAGTAGAAACCAGAGCTACACTTCTCCCTCTGTCACTGAAAGCTTTATCTCTCTGATTACAGGCACACCCTGGGAAAATCACCCTCATAGAGTTGTTGTAAGGATGATATGAGATAATATTGTGAAACTGGTTTTAAAAATCACACATTGGGTTGATCCAACATTATTGCCAAGGGTAAAAATGCCATAACAGTAGCTCCCAAATTTACTGAGAGTGCCTCCCAAGGATTGTGAGTGGGAAGGGTTTGACAGTTGAAAAATAAACAAAAGCAGAGAAAAAAAATTTTTTTTAAATTACTTCAAGACACGAAGTGAATCAGTGTCTAGGCACCAAAGGGCTCAGATTCAGATCTTGAATTTTACTTTTAGGGTCAGATGAAGTGGGTGATCTTTCAGAGAAAGAGTTGGTCCATCAGACTCTGCTTTCTGGAAATGGTCTGGGTTTGGGCAGGTGTTCCCTCTTCATCTGACACCCATCTTTACTTCATGGGTTTTAAGGTTCTAGTCAGGCTTTCACACAGCAGTCACAGAGGCCTGAGGAAATGATTTGTTCTTCTTTGAACAAGAAACACTTACGGTTTTCTAACTGTCCCCCTTCATGTGTTTCTTTACTGTGTATAGAGGTGTGACCGGATGTTAACAAGACTTAGATTGAGTCTTTGCAAAACACCTTTGCCCATTTTGTAATGCCTATTGGAGCTAGACTACCCACAGCTAGACTACTGTCTGAAGCATGGTGCTGTGCAGTCTTTGATGTATGCTCTTTAAACATGCAGGTTTATGTGAAAGCTTCTTCAGCCTGTGTGTTTGGGAAGCAGGGTGGGAAGGGGAGGGAGTAGGAAGGCAAAAGTTTCCAATAAATTAAAAAATGACTGGCATGTCAGTTGTGATTTTGATTCCTGCCAGTTTGGCTAATGTCTCAACTTTGACAAACACTCAGTGGAAACTTTTTTTTTTAATCAGTCATGAGAAATGGAAGAAGAGGAGATGGTTATCTACAAAGTGGAAAGCGCATTTTCCTTGGTGCTGAATTTTAGCCTGGAATGAATTTTTATGACCACATTATAAACCTCTGAAAATAGAGTTTAGTGGAAGTGCTGAAACGGCCTTAAATGTATTTTACTGGCAAATGTGCTCCTGGAATGATTTTTGTAAAGGTAAAGATATTAATTTTATGCAATCCATATGTATGTGTGTTTTAAAACGTTGGAGGGGTTACTTATTTTCAGCATAACTAGCACATAATCAAAGATGAAACAGAATGATTTGAAGAGTTTTTCGAGAAGAAATTACACATGCTGCATGTCAGAGGCTCTGCATAATTCATTTCATTCTAATACTGTGGTACAGCTAGCTCCTTACAATCTAAGTGCCTGGGAAGATAGATCAGTCTGGTGTGATTCCAGAAATTTCTCCTCAGAGACCAATACCCATTTCATTTCTGATGAGAGTGTTCAATCAAAAGTGTGGAAAAATGTCTTTTTTCCCCCAATCAGGATATGTGTGGTTCTAAATCTAACAATTGATTTGGGAATTTAGAAACAACAGAAACGGATTTTTCCACTAAACAGTATCATCTCTAGTGAGTGATATTTGAAAGAATGATAAAAAGTTATGATCTGTATGTGCAGTCTTTTAACACGAGACTCTTGGTTTGCAGATATATTCTTATAATAAAGTGTAATTGAAGTTTGAAGAAAAACAGTATCTCCCAGAATAGACATCTGATTTTCCTTCATTTTAAAGTCGTTGAGACTGATTTGCCTGTGCTGCTATGGGTGAAAGCCGTTGAGCTTTTTGTAAACTCTCTTCAGTTGCCACCAAGGCAAGGAATACCGAGTGAGGAAAAGTTTAGGCTGGGAGAAAATCATAAACAATTTTCATAGGCACTTTGAAAGCAGATTTTAACTTGAGATATTTCTGAGCTTGGATGCCGGAGGTGAAAAAGATGGAAAGAAGGAAGTAGGGAAAAAAAAGTAAAGGAAATCCACTGTTTAGATAAATTATGGGAAACGTGTTTAAATAGAAGCTGATGGGTAAAAAGAAAAGTTAAGTCTTTTTAATAGATGCCCCCTATAAACTAGGGTCCTAGGTGACTCTTCCCTCCTCCTACCACATCCTGGTTTCTGTTTGTTCCAGACACTGCACTTTTGGAGGGAGGATGACATAGTGGGGACTGTCGAAGGAGAGTGACTCAGATGATTAGGCATTTGAAGATAGCTGCTGAGGACGTTTGGAAAAGACTTTACTCAAGGTCCTGAAGTAAAGACTTAGGAATGGGATGTGATACCTTCTTCAGGTGTTATTGAAAGTAGAATTTCTTCTAGATGGCTCTGAGTAGGAAATATGAGGACCAGTGGTTCTAATTAAGCCATGTGGATTTATTCTCAAAACTGTTTGAGAGTTAAAGCTCTCTGAAGCTGGACTATCTCACCATAAAATAGTGAGTGAGTTTCCTGTCCCTGGAGGCTTTAAAGAGATGCTGAGGACTGAGTAAGGATCAGTCATGTGGTTTGCTGAACTGTATACTACCTTAGATTCTTTCTGTGACAACCTGCATGTCTTTAAGGTGGCTTGTTTGCAGTGTCATTCTGTACTGGGGAGGGAATATGGGTGGAATATGCCAGCATTAACACATCCTGAATCATTGACCTTCCTGTGCTTAGTACTTGAGTGTTGCATGGAGGTGAAATGGTTGCGTGGAGTTTTCTGGAATATAAGAAAGTAGATTTGCTCTCTGTAGAAAATCACTGAAGGAAACCTAAAGTATCTTTGCATCTCCCTTTATACTCTCAGGCAAAAGAGAACATTAAAGCGAGAAAATACTGGGAAGAAGAGAAATGTGACTTACAGAAAGGGATCTTTGAGTACTGGGAATATCTGTGTCACTAGCTCGAATATTTTAGTTACTGCTTGATGTTCTAGACATCAAGTCTCCCTGCTGCAAAGCTGAAGCTCGGTAGCTTTTCTACTCAGCTTTGACCCAGTGTGCTCCCTGGTGTGTGGCAATGGATTTCCAGCGACCGTTTGCCTCCTTGATGAACAGAGTTGGTGAGAGCATTTGTTGTGATAAAGGCAATAAGGTATTCACCCTGGTTTATTGTAGCCACTTCAACATTTCTGTTTCTATCATTATAAAAGTTATTATTAGTGAGCTACACAAGCTATAAGCAAGTATCTTCCTTTTTACAGTGGATATCAACATTGACAGTGGCTTCTAGGAACTTGGGTGCTTTGGAAACATTTTGGTGCCAGGGTCTTCCTTTATATCAATTAAACTAGCATCTTTGGGGATGGTGCACAGGCATCAGTATGAATTTCTCTAGGGGATTCTAATGTATAGTGTCAAGATTGACTGTACTGTTATTGGATATGCCATAAACAAAGCTGAATACCTAAATATAGAAAAAAATAGTTGTTTGATTTAATGTGGAATTATCTAGAAACAGCTTGTAAGGAATTTAGGTCAGTGCAAGAAATGAACATGCAGGAAGCGTGAGCAGGATGAATTTCCAGTTTGCATTCTTCCTGGTATATTTACATGTAGAAATGAATCCTGCTGGTGGCTTTCATGAGCTGAATGTAATACAATAAACCAGAATGTTCTGCTAAATGAGATTAATACTATTGGAATTAGTAATATATTGGCCTACTTTGTGAGTTTGGCGAAGAAAAGATACTTCATACGGAGGTATAATTCTCCTAAAAGATGTTCAAAAACGGACCTCAAAATATCACCCTGGAACCATTTCTTAGTGTGTAACAAGACAGGATCTGACGGGGACAACTTCTCTCAGTGCATCAAGTCTGTCATATAGCCTGGCCCCCAAGCAATCCAAGGGAATTATAATAAGGGAGTATGTTGGCTCATTCAGAAGCAACAATTTCATGGGGATTGATGTGCTGCTGATACTGACAGCGGGCAGCTGGTCTGGTATATAACTGAAAGTTAATACAAATGTAATACTTATCAACCAGGCTGTCAGTAGCGAAGCAGCCACTCTTGGAAATACAGGGTGGAAATGCATGTAACAGTAATAGTATATAGTTCATTGCTATATGATGTATGTCCATATATCAGGACTGTGCTCCTCTTTCAAGGGAAAAGAAGGAAGTTATCTTCCTTCTTCATTGTGCACCCCTGCTCTCCACTACCCTAAATAATAGTTTGTGCTACTAGATGTGGGTAATGAGGAGTCGGGATTTTGTGGTTTGAAGCAGACTCCCTGTGGAATTCCTTTGTAACTACAGAAACCCTGCTACTTGCTCTGTCTTTCTTGTTTTTACCAGTTTAGCACAAACGTTGCCTTTCAATGCAACTGCATGTTCAAAGCCAAACATAAAATTGTGTTAGTTTAAAGGACTCATTAATTTCCTTTGTACTCCAAATCCTCTGCGTTAACAATTGCAATATGCTGATTCTATATTCAGACTTATTCCATTTTGGTTGCTGTTAACTTCAAAGGAAACCTGAAAAAAGAGCGTAAGAGAATTAAATTCTTGTGTTGAAAAATTAATACATTACTGACAAGTGACCCACTTTTTAGTTTCTCTAATGTATGAAATTTTAAAGTTTTCCTATTTGTAAGACAGCACTATGGTTCAACTTGTTCAAGAGTATTGCTCCCTTACAGATTAAACCTTGTCCTCATCAAGCCAGGGTGGTTCCATGAATGCTTGTAATGTGATACTTGGAATATCACCTTCAGAACTCTGATTGTCATCTTGGTGTGTGTGTATGCGCACATGTGTGTCTTATTAAGTAAAAAGATATTTGATACCTAAAATTATTAACTAGAAGCTAAGATTAGTTAATTCAAGAAAAAGGATTTTAATTTATATTGCTGCTCTTAAAAACTGTCTTACTTCAAATAATTTGTTAGCATTCACCTTATTGGGAATTGTCAGTGTGTAGTAATGTTGAGTCTGAACGTCTATGATTCCAATGTTAATAATATAAATGTAAGTATCAGTATGTGTGTGATTCAGATGATCTCTTACTGAGAGAAATAACCAGATTATCAATTTAGAAAAACAAATATATATAGTTGGCCCCAAATTAGGACAACCTTAATGAATAAATTCTAATAATTTTCCCTTTCTGTGATGCTGATAAACTAAGTTTGGTATTTTGTGGTGACAAATGCTAAGCAAGATAAAAGGGAAATGCTGTTGCTAGTGGATATCAATAATTCATCCATTTGATACAAAACAGAAAAATTTAAATTCCAAGATAGAACACTTTTTGAAGAGTATCTGTAGCTACCATAAAACAGATGTCAATTTCTTAGGATGTCTTTCCTCTGCTTGAATATAAAATAAAACCTTTGCCATAAAATGATCTTTAAACGTCTGTTTTCTAATTTCTTAATTTAATTTACCATTTTAGTTCTACAGTTTTGTAAACAAACAAACAAAAAACACATGTAGGCAAAAACTCAAATTATCCTAACCGTTTTTCTCTGTTATTTCTCCTGTAGCCCCCCAAAGAACTGAAGCTCATAATTCTGTGTTCAGAATCCTTCCACTGGAAAATGAGTACATCCTTCCTCACTCCAGGTTTCTGGAGGGTTATTTTTCCTGGGGGTGCTGAGAATGCTATCAAACCTGAAAGGTTTTTCTCCTTTCAAACAGCAGAGACTTTGTGCTGATGGTTCAGAGGGCTGGTGAAGCCCTTGTGTGCCACATCCTCTCCTGGGATTCAGGGACAGCACTCTTGGGAGCTCTGCCTGCAGTCGTACTGTGGCATGTCTTAGCATTCAGTCAGCTAGTAGAATCAGGTGAAATTTTCATGTTAGATCTTACTAGCATTTGCAACTTCATCTCTTGCCCAGTTAGACTCCCTCAGTAAATATCCCCTGGGAAGTTAGGACTAGATGGCTATTTCTGTTCTATTATATTATTTTATCATGACTATTTCCCCCTGTAAACTTAGAAATACCTGTCTCCCCTCCCCCCCAAATGGTGCAACACAATATAATTAAAAGAATTCACAAGGTGCTTAATATAGCAGACATTCGAAGATGGGCAAGAGGCACAAACTCTAATCCTACAGAGACTGGGTTGGTGGGGGGTCAAGTGGATGCCTCATGCTGCATTACTAGCAAAATGATGAGTTTCATCTGAAAGTAACAGTCCTGAGTCTCCAGACTTGCTGATTTTTCAAGAGAAGCACATGCTCTGGAATTTTGTATAAGATGCCTCAACATTTAAATTTTAGCTTAATTTTAAAAATTCAGGTAAAAAATGATCTGTCAGCAGGATTTGGCTTAGAACATGTAAACTCTTCCTCTAGAAACCAAGAAATGCTCATCAGTGAAGATATTCACATATATGCTAGAATGCACAGTGTTAGCAGGCATCTCTGTGCATAAAGTTTCTTCTTTGTGGTGTATCTCGGGAGTCGTATGAATAGCTCTCAGCATTATCCAAAGTGATCCATGGCCATGTTTTTGCAACTCTATGATTCTGCTCAAGTTCTTTCAATTCTCTTCTACTCAGTTTCTTTGTGCACCTGAGACGAGACTGAAGGTGCAACTGGTTTGTGTCAGTCAGCATCACACAGTTTGTGGCATTGAAATCCTCATTTTAATTTCTGTTTTACATGTGTATCATTTCCTTTGAGTCAAACTAAGGAATCAAGAGCTTTCTTCATTGGTACAGGATCACATACGTTGAGTGCTGATTTGCTGATTTTAAAGTACCTCTGCTGCTGGACTGAGGACAGAATACTGACAGGTATTCACTTTGGCAGTTGACGCTCATTCCAGGCTCACATTTTCATGGTGTCGCATTCCATGAAGACATTGGCTTTTTAATTTTTACACTTCCCCGACTTGCTCCAGCAAGATGAACACTGGTTTGTGACCTCCAGGCCTTAGGAAGAATTTCTCGGAATTTTACCTAACTAGTTTTCCAGTCGTATTTTAGAGACACTGACAACTACAGAAAAGTATGAATTAAGAAACATTTAAAGGGATCACCATGACCAGATTCTTGTATTTCCAATGGTTTCTTTCAAGTTCTTATTTGTCTCTTGGTTCTTCACTACTCTGTTCCTAATAGTTTAGAATAGCTGGATTTAATGTGACAGCAGATTTCCCCTAACAGATTTTTCAACACAGCAGTTATTCAGTTAGTGGGTGAGAGGGCTAATGCCATCCCTGCAGCCTCTTCTGAGAATTTTCTAAGATAAATTTTCTCTAAAGTGTTAGGAAGTGTATTACTTTCATCTCCTTCTTGAAATGATTCTCCATGCTCCCCACCTCCACAAATATTCTTGCTTTCCCTGAATCTTTCTCTCGTGATTTTGATCATTTGTATTCTTTTCTGCCATTTCCTGGCTTCTTGTCATCTAAATGATTCATGGGAAAATGAAACAAAGGCTTCCTCTCAATTTCAAATCAATCCTAGAAGACTCTAAAATCCTCTGTAGGAGACTCGGCTCAGGGAATACTGTTATGTTATGCTGTCATGCCCAGAGCCTGCTTGAACGTCTGACCAGTAAAAGGAACATCCACCCTGAGTGAACAACCAAGGCTGATGCAGACTCGATCACCTGGATCCTAACAGAGGACACAGCGAAAGCTGGGTTGCTCACTCTCATGTTTATCATCAAGGTAGTAAGAGGAGGAGAGACCCATCCCACTCCTCGCTCAACTCAAAGAAGCAGTGGTAGATAAGATTGGGTACAGTTTCAGAGTAGCCATGTCTGTTAGCAGGCAGGGTGGCTGGTGTTACAGGGTCAGGTACTTGAACTTTGTCTTTTCCTTCTCTTCCATCAGAAAAACTGGAATAAGAGAGAGTCCGAGTGAAAAATGATTATACCCTAGATTGAGGCAGCATTAAGCGGGGCTGGATCAATGTAAAGGAATCAGAAATATTTAGAGGTAAACACTGCCAAAATAGACAGAGAATAATGAGTTAAAGCAGGGTATATAGCATAACTTGTAAGTCTCTAACTCCAGAGGCAACTGCTGGTTAAGGCAATGCTGAAATAGTGAATATAGGTTTGGGGCGAAAGAATGAGTTAGGTTACAATATGTTGAGTTTGAAATATTCTGATACTACATCCAGGTCGAAGCACCCAGGAGGAAGCATAATATATAGGATTAAGTCTCAGAAAGAAGCTCGTAGTAGGATGTATAGTATGTGAATTCCCAGAAAAGAGCAAGAAATTGAGGCCATGCCCAGGATATATAGGGCAGAACGTTTCATTCTGAGGAACACTGGACATTGAAGGAGTAAGAGAAAAAGGAACCTGTAGGGAAACTAAGAAATAGCCAGTGAGATTAAAACTAATCAGAATGCTATCCTACATGTCAAGGAAAGTATCTGACGTTGAAGATAGTGGCTCGAGCAACAAGTAAATGAACAAAGGAATGAAAGTAATTGGAGGCTTAGACAAGAGACACTTCAGAAGTGAAGGCAGAAGTATAACACCAGGGAGTGTGAAGAGTAGGTACAAAAATGTAGTTTTATTATTATGAGAGAGAGCAAGAGAACTTTCTAGAACGTCAACACAATTAAGAGAGATTCTGCTTATTTAGTTGATGTGTTTCATTTGTAATCTTTTTTGATGAAAGGACAGTGCGCCTGCTTACAGATCATGGGGGTGGGAGAGAGAAAGGAGACAGCAGAAAGAGAAAGCATGAAGTTACAGGAGATGGAAAAAGTGACCAAGAGTAGGTTGCAGAGGGTGTGGGTCTGAGCAGAGGCCAAATAATTGATCCTGAAGTGCAGAAGCCCCTGGCAAGGAGGAGGTTTGTGGGTGAAGACATGAGGACTTGTGTAAGTGCCGGAGAAAGAATCTGGGGCCTCAGTTTCTTAAGTAGAGTGTTTTCTGATACAGTAGGCTTGAGGAGATTAATGAAGGGTAGGAACAACCATGGTAAGAAATGGCAGAAATTGCTGAATGGGGTCATCTAAAAAGGATGGTGAGGAGTGGTACCAGCATTTTTCTTGTTTAGTATGAAAATCCAGGAAGGCGGTCAGGAGAAAAACTAGGCCCTCAGGAGCCCATTGGGGTTGAGGAGCAGCTGCGGGGAGAAGTGCTCAGATGGTTGGCTTGCATAGGCCGGGAGCTCCCAGTCACCCGGTTGACAGAATCCTGAATCTCCCTGTACGAGATGGAGATCAATTCTGGGAGTCTGTTTGGGAGGGTGATTTCCTGCTGAGTTGAAGCTGTCTTGAACCTTGAGTGCAGTTGGGAAACTTTGTGCATACTAAAGACGGCCTTCAATGAAGGAGGAAATGGGAAAACCATTTATATCAACAAATTGGTAGCATCGACCTCTAACATACCCATTAACTAATTAGACACAATTTCAATGCAAGGAATTTGTCTTAATGGCATTGCTCACTTGGAACGGATGAAAAGTGCTTTTATTCTGTTTCCTTGTAACTTGAGCACGTTGCCTTCACGCTAGGTGCTCAGCCACATCTTTGTGGTTCACTCATCTGTGGCTGAATTTAATGAGACCTGCATCTTGCTGTGAAGTTGGTTGTGGGAATTATTGTAATGATTATTAAATCGTTTTCCCAAGTCCTTTTAATCTCTGAAATGTTGAATTTCCCAAATCCCAAATCATCTAGTAGAATGAATAGACTGCGAAAGCAGTAGAGCTCCCCTACCTTTGCCTATTGTATTTTTTCCCTCCCGTCTCCTTAATATTTACCCGCCTCCATTATGGAGATTAAAAAGCAGCAGTAACCCACATCATGAGGTTCTTGCTGTTGGGAGATCTGAGTTTGAAAGTTGAGAAAGAGAACGAACACAAAACAAAAAGTTTGTCAAGGCAACATATTATGCCTGTGGCGAGATGAAGTATAAAGCCAACAGTTTTGTCATTTGGAAATTCATGTATAGAAATATATGTATTTTGCTAAACTCTGATATTATTTAGTTATGAATACTTTATTGACAGATTTTGAGTTGTTTAAAAGACATTTGGGAAACTTATTCATGGCCTGTCAGTTACAGCCAAGGCAACCATACTGCACAGTTGGTCCAGCAAAGTCCCCAGTTAAAATATGTTGTCTTAGATGTAATAAGTGGCAGTGTCCTCCTTTCACTTTGGTTTAAAAGGTGACTTTTATATTCATCTTGTGTAGGTGTAGAAAGTGTGCATTATATTTGGCATAGGGTAGAAAGTGACAAAATAAATCCTACTTGTGAATTTGGGTAGTCCGTTAGCTTCATTTTCCTTAAAGGGCATGTTGTAAAGTGACCCCTGATACAAACCCTTGCTCTCTTAGAAGTGGTAAAATGCCTGCATTTATGTGACTTCTCTAAGTACAGAAAAATGTGAACGCCACTACAGCTGTATCATCACAACTCATTGCCATATTTATAGTTTACTACAAATTTAATAGCTTGAAAACATTGTAAAAAGCAAATCTTGAAAATGTACATATTTCCTTCCATAAGTAATGCTAAGTGAGAAATGATTCATTTCTACCTGTAGAGTTCAGAAAAATAAATGTTTGATGGTGCAGTCACCTTTGAAAAATAGGCTGCTTATTAGAAACTCATTAGATTCCTTTATCACTTTTACTTAGAGAATGTTGAAATTGCTTCTGAAGTCATCAGTGTGTACTACCACACTCAGGAGGAACTTGGAGTGTCAATATGAAGTCAAAGTGCAGTTCAGCTGTAGCACTAGGTACATAACTGAATAATTTTTTCCTCGCTTTCAAGAACTTCAGTCTGTCAATTCTGAAGAATTTGAGGAGAAAATTGTATTATTTTAAGACATTTGTCAGTTATAATTCTGACAGTTTGTGGTAGATGTTAAGATGGAAAACACATTAAATTTGTACAATGAGATGTTTTGAGAGAGACAGAGGCCGCATTCACATAACTTTTATTAGTATATTGCTATGATTGTTTCATTTTATTATTATTTAATCTCTTACTGTGCTTAATTTATAAATTAAACTTTATCTCATGTATGTATGTATAGAAAAAAGCAGTATACACAGGGTTCAGTGTTATCTGTGGTTTTAGTCATCCACTGGGGGTCTTGGAATGTATTCCCACTGAATTAGAGGAGACACTGTAGGTATTTATATATGTATTTTTTTCTTTTATCCTGTCAAACCTCTAACTCTGATATGTTCTGGAGGTGGGAAATCACAGATGCTGTTAAAATTTATTTTATTATCTCTTAGCTGTCTATATAGGAGGGCTTTTCATTATAGAAAAGAGATTAGCAAACTTCAGCTTGCTGGCCAAAGATAGCTTGCTACCTATTTTTGTGTGACTTCTGTGCTAAGAATGATTTTTACACATTTAAACAGCTGAAGAGAAAAATCAAAAGAAGAAAATATTTTGCAATACATAAAAATGGTATGAAATGCAAATTTCCACGTCCATAAGATTTCATTGGAATTCAGCCACGCCCATTCATTTGCATGTTATCACCATACATTTTATGGAGGCTGCTTTTCCCACACAGTGGCACAGCTGGGTGATTAAAATGTGATAGACTGTGAAGCTTCAAGTATTTACTATTTAGCCCTTTTCAGAAAATGGACTGATCCCAGCTAGAGAATGTGGTGTACTTGGCATCTTTCATGTTGTTCTTGGCTATTAGGGGTTTGGTTGAAATTTAGAGAGTATAATTTCCGTTTTTAAAGTCTTGTTACACTACATATGGAAACTGTCAAAATATTATTACTCTTTTAATTTATGATTCTTGAATCCGTGTGGCATTTTTAATATGACTTGTTAGTTTACCGTTTTCCATCTAAATAGTGATTTTAAAGAACACAGATAAGACACGATGCTTTCTCAGCAGGGATATTTAGGGCTGGAGACTGTTACAACAGACCTCCAGAATCATTCGTGACATAAAACATTTAACTTCCATGACATTCCAAAGCTTACGCTCAAGGCATAAGTTACTAGGAACCTCAGACCATTGGTGATCTGTTGCCAGAGTGTGCTGGCTTGAGTACTCTGCGTATGTTTGCTTGGTTTCAAGGGTTTTATTTTCTTTTTAAAGTTTCAGAGGAGTCAAAATTTATGACCATGGTATTTCAGCAATTTATATTTGAGCATGAGAGCTATCTAAAGAAACAGAAAAGAAATCACAAAATGACAACAGATGAGAAGAAATTCTATTTTGTTGAGTTTTAAGTATGACGTGGGTAAAAATTACCAGCAGCCCTGTGACCACGGACTTCCACAAAATAATATGAATGTTTCTAGAATTTGAAGTTTGGCACAACTGACTGTTAACTATCATGTGAAAACTCTTTGAGATTTAGGCAAAAGATAGAAATGTAAACCTGCTCCGACCCCCTGGACTCTACTTGATGGTTTCAGAGGATATCCTTCATTTTGCATTCTTTGTTCATTTGCTCAGAAGATGTCATTAGGATGGAGGCACATTTGCCACTCTTGTTCTTGCCTGTTAAAGTCTTACCTGGCCTTCAAGACCCAACTCAGTTTTGTCCCAGCTGTGGCATTAATTGCACCTTTTTTTTTTCCCTCATAGCACTTTATTATTGCTTCCAGTATTTTAAAGTCATATTTTAACTTGCTAGACAGTTATTTTCCTTTGCCTCTGCATCTCTTTATCTTGTTTCTGAGGGCAGGGACCATGTCTTGAATGTTTTGCCTTCACCACATTGCTGTTACTTCATAGGCTTCACAAAGCCAGTTATTCAAAAAAGGCAGATTTTTAAGCTCAATCAGCTTATTTACGTTTAATGAATTTTAAGCTTAAGTCAGAAAAGTGACTTTATGTATCTCTTTCTATGCAAAATTATAGTATTTTGTTTCCCACTTATGTCCAGAAAACTCAGTTTTGCACTGTGCGTTTAGCTTTTGTGTACTTACTGTGTGATGAGAGCTTTACTCCCTTATTGATGCTATCTACTTCTACCTTTGTAACATATAATCAGAGGGAGAGTCTTGAAAAGTTTGCAGGATAAAAGAGTATCATGTGTGCTTCTGTGTGAGTTGAAGTGAGGCAGAAAGTCCAGAGTCCAGAAGGTCATTAACATAGATCAGAATAGACGAGCACGCGGAGTGCTGTCGGATGACGTGGGCTTTCTATAAACAGCGGTCATTCTCCTTTCCATGGAGTTAGAGTTGTTGATGGGCTTGGCTTCACCACTTATGCTTTGCTAGAATACTCCTCTGCAAGACATGGGGAAACTTCCTTTCCAGAGTTCGTCCTACTATTAGATACATATAATTTTGCTTTCGGTAGTTTTAGGCCCAGCGTCCAGCATAAAAGAAGTAATGTATGGGGCTATGTAGATGGTAGTTGAGTCCCGCTTCACAAGTCCTTACGCTCTGGCTTGGTTTTGTTTGTCATCTTTATTCCAAAAAAGTGCTTCTATTTACATGACACTATATTGTTATATAAAGATACTGGCTCTAAAAAATTAAGAGAATTTTTTTGAAGACTCGTGATGGCATGTCTGACTATGCATTTAAGTAATATTTTGTTGCCTGGTTTAACACCAGCTGAATAAGTAAAATGACAACATAATGGAGAAATAATAGGTTGTGGAATTCATGATGTTTGTTCAAAATCTGTCTACTGGTATCTATTCATATCAAATTACTGACATTTCTTTATCGTAGGCATTTTACAAGCTGAAAATGAAAAAAAAAAACAGATAAAAAGCATTATTATCTTCTTTCATTTATTTCACATTGAATATGGTCATTACGTGGAGTTATTTTGGAGTTTCTCCATCTCATTTCCCCAAGAATAGTCAGATGACTTAATACAGATACTCCCAAGATATTATTAGTCTCTGGTTTTGAATTTTGCTTTCAACATTGTTCTCTAGACATTTAATTAATTAAATTTAATTTCCTGCCTTAATTTAATTTTCCTGCCTTAATTTTTCCATTTTCTAATGCTAGGACTATGAGTGTTTTATGAGAGTATATGATAGAAGTTCACCATATTTTGTTGAAAATACATTTGAATTTTTAAAATGAAAAGTATGAAGAATATGTTAAATAGGGCATCATTTTCTGTAATGACAACATAACCTATTATCCTTGTCTCTTCCAGTGGATAAATCATTGCTATTTGTATCATCACCTGGAATGACACGTTTAGAGGAAAGCATGCATTTTACCCAGCATCCAGGTTTATTCACATGATGGGGGCAGTCTGGAAGTCCTGATACCCATATTGCTATGTATTAGTTTGTGTGTGGAAATTGCTTTTCACAAACAATGGGATTTGGAGAAGGACCCATTTGCTACTCTCTCTGAAGGGATGCAGTGGGAGAGGGGGGCATCTTGCTGAAAAGTACAATTTCTTTATCATGATGCGAAGATTTAAAGTAGAAGGTAGAATGGGGATAAATAATAAGGTAAATATTTTATGGATGACTAGAGTTTTGTTCCCCCCTTCACATTCCATTTTTGTCCCTTGACCTTTCCTCACTTCAAATGTTACACGTGAGAAGTCCTTTGTTTTAGGGAAACTTATTACTATATATAGAAACATACCAAATTTTTGACTTTTACGGTCTAAAGCTGTGGTCCAGGTGACAGACAGAAAAACTAGAAGACTGCAGTCAGGCAGAGCAGCCTTTCCTCTCAGAAGAGATGAAGAGCCTCTGGTTTCAGGAGGAAGAGGAAAGATGGAAAGGAACAGAAGAGTGAGACGCTGAGAAAGGTCTGTCGGGAGGAGTTGCTGGGGACAGGGGAGGCCTTCACTCACAGCTGCCAGGGATAGTTCTTCCTCCAGGCCCTGCTCTCCACAGGCACACTCAAAACGGATGCTACCTGGGAGAGGAAGAGAAATGGAAATGAAATGTGAACAAACTGAGTTTACTCTCAAGAGTTCGAGTTCCAGCCTTAGGTTATATTTCACTCTTCCAGGTGCGATGGGACCTCCAATTAGAGAGGAAGTTCAGTTTTTTAAAAATTGAGGAAGTTAAATGTCTTGCATCTCTGATTGGGCTTCATATAATGTTAAGATTTCACGGCCAGGGTTGGTTTAAGGACAAACAGCAAGGTCAGTTCTCAGTGTTGTGCTGCTTCTCCTGCCTTCTGTTTGAGTCACACCTTGCTCCTGACTTTCATCTTCTGGCTCAGTGAGCTGTCAGATTGAACTGATGAACTGAGCATGCGGCTTACACATGCCCATCGTGCTACTTCCGCTCCATATAGTGTCCTTTTCCATAAACTCTGCTTTCTTGGTGAACCAAATTTGTCTGCCTTTCTTATGTATAATTCCCTTAGGGGACTGTGGGGTCATCTCACAAAGCAATCAGATTGAACTTTCGTTTTCCTGTTTTGACAAACAGGAGGAATGTTTTCTCTGTAATAATAGCTCAGTAGGGTATGTACCTGAATTTGGATTCAAGTATAAGCGTGTCAAAGTTCACGGTGTGTGTGCGGAATGTAATTTGGAGGAAGAAAATCTTCACAGTTGATTTTGATACAGAGCACTACCACCCAGGGTCTGTAGCACACATCTTGAATCCTTAGTAAGTTATTTCTTGCTGCGGTATAAATGATGAGCAGTTATATACTATGGAACAATTCCGTGAACATTTATATTATAATAGGACGTCTTGTTAAACACTGTGCAATTTGTGGGGAAAAAAAGTTGATTTTATTGTATAAAAATAGCATGCCTCTTTTCAACAAGAGGAACCCCAGATAAAGTTAACAGACTAGTGATCAGTTAAGACATGTGTAATATCCACAACTGGTGAAGATACTCCTTTCAGTGTAACTTTAAAAAATGTTGTGTTCTTATTTGATACTTTAGTTGTATATCTTAAGACAATATATTATTATACATTTAAACTTAGATGGATGTGTGTGTATTTATAAGTATGTGTATATTATATATGTTATTCATATAAATATATACAAGATATGCCCTATATACACACTATGTTACATACTATATATACACTATATATAAATACAAACACACTTGACAGGGAGATATATGTATCTCCAGGGCCTTTGCTTACTATTATTCTCTGACTTCTCCATTTTCATCTATGGTAAGCTTTCCATCTTCGATTCATTCATTCGTTATCTGGTTAGAATCCTTTGTTTTCCTTAGATTCTTGAATATCCAGGATATTTTCCTTTTTCCTAGATAGGTGAGTGATATATTGACAAGTGTGAAACTCTTCTTGTGACTTACAGATGTATTTACACTCTTGTCTAGCTTCGTGGACTGTAGAATCCATGCAGAAGAATAGTCTAAAACCAGTCTTTCAGCCCCATTTTGGTATGTTGGAGGTGAGGGATTTGGACATATGAAGACATATTAATAGAAGACTGATCTCAGATATTCCCAGGGCACGCACAGCTCTCATGATGCATAATTTTCCCCGGTGCTCAGGCTTTAAGGTTCTATGCCAGGGGCTCCAAACCTGGCCTGAGGTAGACTTTTACAGTACCAAGGCTTCCTTTTTACTCCAGCAGCCACTAAACCTAGGCCAGGAGGAGAGATAGGAATCATTAGTGGAGAGAAATAGGGCTGCTTTTGATGGCCATTTTCCCAGAATCCTCTGCTCTACCTCTTTACCAGCTCTGTCTTAAAATTTTAAAGAGCTCAAATTATTTTCCCTACAGTTTGTCACTTTTGTCACTGCAAACTTCTCTGTGGAGTTAATGCTGGTCCCTTGGAATTAGTCATTTCTGTGTTCAGTCAGCTCATCAGTAAGCAGAATCTAACCCAGACTCATGCGCTTCTGCTGGAGTCTGTGGCTGCTTCTAACTTGGCTGTGAACATGCAGGTACAGCTGCCTATTTTCACACAAGCAAGGTAGTAAGTCTTGAGTGAACACTCCTCAAAGTAGAAAAATAATAGTCCACTGCGTGTAACAAGAAACTGGAGAGTGGCTCTAATAGGCCTCGAAAAGTAGTTTTACTTTGAATGAGCCCGATGCTGATGGAGCAGATAATAAACAAGAGAAGGGCTGTTTTCCGTCTGTCCGGTATTTCAGGACTAGTGCGGTCGTCAGGCACACGGAAGGGCACAGCGAGCCCTGCTGCTGCAGTCCCACGGCTAGAACCAGGCTGGCGCTGCCCGTGCAAGTGTGCACGGCCGTCCACACAGGGAGAAGAGCCGCCGCGTGACTGACTGTCATCCTCAGTTTTATCAGACTAAGATGGAATTATGTGTGGATGTTTCCTCTTCCAAGGGAAATGATTTGGAAAAACTAAGTCAGGAAGATGATTTTGCAGATGTGCTCCTAAGAAAACTGAAAATGCTGACTCCCTGAAACACGGGGAGTCTGTGAGGAAGGAGACACCTTGTACCCATGGGAGGCTCAAGTACCAAGTTGTATCGCCTCTCACTTTAGCGCTGGGAAGCTCTGCTCTGTTGAGTGCATTGAGTCCAGATGTTGTGACTTACCCAGTTCATTTAGGAGAGCTCAGAGTTCCTGCGCAATGGCTCAGCGGTTACATTCTGTGTGTAAGATGCATGTATGTCCCAGCACCGTAACTAATGGCTACAACATGTGTATCTGAAACAGTGCTTCCATTCTATTCCCAAGTAGGTATCACTCAAGTTACTGAGGACTGATGTGTATAAACTCTCAGTAACTTGAAAATTAGAGGTAGTACATAGAAGTATTTGAACCACAACCATAGAAATATAATTTGAATGTTTCCAGTGATGAATAATTCCGTTTATTCTTCTTACTTAATTCTCCTGAAAATCCTACGAGGTAAGTACCCTTATTACCTGTCACTTGCCTAAGATTACCCAGCGGATGCCAGAACTGGGATTTAAGCCCAGGAATCTGATTCCAGAATCACTGCTTTTTGCTGCCCCATGAGCTTTGAAGCTTTCCTGTAAATACTCTGTCCCCTAGGTTTCTCAAACCTAAAATAAAGGTACATAAATTAAGTTTGGTAAAGCACAGAGCACATGGCACATATTAGGCATTCAAGACACAGCTATTGTTATTATTAAAATAATAGTAATAAGTATATATTGTACACCAGATATGAAGCGAGACATCTTATTTCATGATCTTACAACCTAGGAAACGGTAGATATTAAATTAAAAATTATCGGAGTGATGTGTGCTACCAAGAAGAAGTATAAGATACCTTGGGAAAATATGATGAGGCCTTAATGAAATCTTTTAAGTCAGGAAAAGCTTCCCTCTGGCAGTGACATTTATGTTGTTCTTTGAAAGGTAAATTTAGCTTTGGAATTACCAGACTGGAAAGGACCTGGGAGAAGGGGAATATAAAAAAGTCTGGACTTAGCCCAGGACTGGAAGATGTAGGCCCTTCCAGTCCATGTAAAGGTTTTGGGTCTATCCCATGAGCAGCTGAAGGTAGTTAAAGGATTTCAGCAGGAGAGTGTTATGATCAGATGCGGATTTAAAGATCACTCTAAATGCTGTGTAAAGAATGAATTAGAGCTAGACAAGACTGGATATGTAGAGATGAATTAGAAGGCTGTTTCTGCAGCCCCTATGAGAGATTAATAGTGCTGTGAAGAAGGCTGAGGGCGCCAAGGAAGGAGATTGTTAACGGTGGATTCAAGAGCTATCTAGGACAAGGGAAGACAATGGATAGGTGAATTGAGCCCTTAAGTCTAGTCTAGTCTAGTCTAGTCTGTATGTCTGTCTTCCTTCCTTCCTTCCTTCCTTCCTTCCTTCCTTCCTTCCTTCCTGCCCTCCTTCCCTCCTTCCTTGCTCTTCTTGTTTGCTACTAAGACAGGACTCTAGAACAGCTACTAATCCTGGGCTACATTTACTTGCGAGTTACATCTGCTACCATAAGTTCCAGGCCAACTGCCTTGTCGTCTCCTCCTACAGCCTTGTTTTCAAACTCAGGTTTAAATCTCTCTGTACACTGCCAGCCCCTCCCCTTTCCTTGCTCTCATCTTCCTACTATTCAAGGAGATGCTACCATTCTTTTAAGCCTGTATTCTCCTACACTAAAAGTTTTGAATGAACTCTGCACCTTACCACTAGAAAATGACCTTTTCAATAAAAGACCATCTTCCTTGGTCTTCTTGGATGGAGTTAACACAGTAATCTGGTCCCATTCACTGACTAAATAAGCAGATGCCATTATTCAACTCATTTTGACCAGTAGCCACTTTTATGGACAAGATTGGAGAGTTAGGTTGAAAGCCTAGACTACTAGACTGATACTTTTACACTTCTTTAATTTATTCTGAAAAGGTCGAAATGTTTTTAGGGTAAAAGTACATGATTAGGCCACACTTCAATGGTAGATAGATAGGGGCTTTTCAAGTGGGAAACAAATGGAAAGTCTGCAGTAGCAAAGAAATAGTGTGGTGTATATAAAGTCATGGATTCAAGGTTACATAAATTTGTATTGGAATCTTGCCACAATCATTTAACAGACATTTGAGTTTCTGTTAGCTATGATACTGAAATGAGATGAATTTTGAGAGGTAGCCAATGGCCAAATTATTTTCAGCCTACTGGCCCATGGTATGAAACTGAGGCTTTATCATAAGTGCAATAGAATGATACTGGATGGAAGGTAAAGGGCATTATTTAAGCTTTTTAAAAAGATCACTGCAGCTTTTAAAGTTAAAGGTGATGGATACTAGAAGGCACTGCACCAAGAACCCCAAAATATAATCACCTCAAGTAAATAAAACAGAGATCTTGTAACTTTAAACTGTGATATTTGAATAGAATGCCAACTGAAATGACTGAGGATCAAGTTGAGGAATGTTGCCAGAGGGTAGAACAAAAAGTCAGATGCATAGGAAACAGAAGATAAAAGACAGGAGGATCAGAGGGCTGTTTTAGCAGATCCATCCTCCAAATAATAGACGTTCTAGAAAGAGAAAATGGAGGAGTAGAAATTGTTAAGGAAATACATTTCTCAGAACTAAATTTATGAATAGCCAAACCTAAAGGATTCACCATGTAACCAGCACAATAGATAAGAAAGATACATATCAAGGAAAATTACTGTAAAATTTCAGAACTTTTCGGACAAATCTTCCAGGATGAAAAAAAGTTTTATGCAAATTATCAGGATCACAGTGGCTTCAGACCTTTTAGCAGCAGTATTGAAATCTACAAGACAATGAAGCAGTGCTTTCAAAATCCTGAGTGAAATGCTTTCCATTACAGAATGTAGTGTATTGTACTTTGCTAAATGATCAATTAAGAGTAAGAATAGATAAAGAAATTTTCAGATACGCAAAATGTTAAACATTTTTACCTCTCAGTCTTTTTCTCAGAAAGGTCTTAAAGGATGTGCTCCACAAAAATGAGGAGTAAATCAAGACAGAAGAAACATGGGGTCCATGAAACAGAGCACGGGGACTAAAGAGCAGCAAGTAGAATATTCAGGATAATGATTTAGGAGGAGGCCAGATTAATACCTGTGTATCAGGTTTAAAATTCAGCCAGTCCAGATTGAATAGATGAGAAGATAGCAGTAGAAATTTCTGTTAGGAAGGAAGATGAAATTGAGAGACGAGGTAATGTGTTTGAATGTATTTAAGGAAAATCTCACAGCTGGGGAAATGGGGATTAAATTTATTATAAGTATCAGAATAACTAAACATGCATGGCTTGGGTGTAAGTAGCATTTATGCAGTCAAAATAATGTAAATAGTGTGTAGCTACATAGTCAAAATTATAATGAAAATATGTCAGATGCATGAAGGTATAGGAAGTGAAGGTGTGGTTCTGGAAGGGACTGGTAAAAGCCACACCCTCATCTTCTACAGATGGAAGTGAATAAATGCTGCTTCCAAATGAAAAATCAAGAAGTAGTACGTTACATAAATATAACATATTTTATAGACACACACATACAAACATGAGATAAATACCAAAGTAATTGAAAGTGATTATCTCTGAGGAGTATGACTATGAACTAGGGGACTTCTTTTCTAATGAATATGATGGAATTAATTGATTTTTTTAACCACTTATATATATAACTGATAAAAGTTACAACTAAAATTTTCAGACTATTATTCTGTCTCTTTTGTTAGGAGTGGACTGTGGTGACGAGACTTGTAAGAATGGGAGACGTTCAGCAGGAGAATATTGTCGTTGTTCCCAGTGACACAAGGGCATTGCAGTAGTAGATGTTGGAAAGTTTATAATTTTGTCTGATTACCAGACTGTTAGAATGTCAGTAAAGATAGAGTGGTGTCAAAGAGAAGAGTAGCAGTGCATCTGTTCAGAAGAGGCTTTTTTTTTTTTTTTTTTTAGAAAAAGTCTTGAAAATAGGGCCTGCAGAACTTGTAGATGAGCAAAGTGGGAGAAAAGGAAAAATAATGAGTGACTACCACTTTGGTTACTTGATCAACTAGGTGGATTGTAGCTTTATAATAAAATAAGAAGACTGGAAAAGGAAGTGGTTTTAGGGGAAAATCAAGGATAATTTTTTTGGACATCATGTTCAGTTGGAGTTGATTACTGGGCATCCAAGAGAGGAGGTTAGAAAGACATTAGATACCTGCTTGTTAACTCACTTTTCTTCCCTGTAAAATCCTAACCTCCTGAGTGTCAGAACTGAGTCATTTTCATCTCTTTCCCTGGCTGTTGCAGCCAGGGAGGTAACAGCATTAGATTTGAAGTTTCTGGTTCTCTGTAACTCACTAGCGATAATGGTTTCTTGTTGTTTCAGCCTGTCTCCCCACTAGTAAAACACATAATAATTCTTGTCGCCTAAGTTCCCTGAAGGAATATTGTGAGCATCAATGAGCTATCTGTAAAGCATATTGAGCTTTTGGGGGAAGAAAGCTGTTTTATAAATTATGAAGTATTAGAGTGCTGACAAGCTGTGAGGTGTTGGCTAGAAATATTCGGTGCTTGTCCAGTCAAAAGGAAAGTGCAAAGCACTAGGTAAAATGGTGGACCTGTCTTAAAGTTGTGAAGGTTGTTTCTTTTTCTTTGTTTTGGTCTGCTCCCCTCCCGTTGTCTTTATCCGTGAGTAGTACTCAGATAAAATGAAAATCCTAAAGCGTCTGGTGGGAGGTGGGAGGGAGGGATTTAATTTATGATGTGATTTGAATGAAGATAGTATAATAGAGTTACCAAAGGTGCAGAGCTAAAAAAGTGAAAAAATAAAGAAAAGCATAGAAGTTGAATGAGGACTGCCATTGGCTGCCTTTTTCTCTTCTGCTGTGCCTCCTTTTAGCCTCTCTGCTTTGCTCTAGTTCTGTTTTCTCTTTCTTTCATGTATTTCACTTATACCGAGCAATACATGAGTAGATTAAGAAGTTTGTCACTAAGGTCAGCATGTGTAGATTTTTCCAGTATCTCATATCCTGTGAATATTCCCTTTAATGTGAAAACCCAAGGGCATGGCACAGCTTCTGTTTAACATATTGTTTTAGACTCTGATATTGAGAAAGCAGTGGATTAACACGATACTGTCCTAAACTACCTGATTAATGTAGAAGTTTCTTTCTATGCATTTGCCAGTGAAAAACTGAAAGTGAGCGTGTGACTTAGGATTTTATAAATGTCCGAGGAGATAGAAAGCACCTTAGAGCACGAAGGAATTCCTGTTCTGCTGCTTGCTAGTTTTGCCAAGTCACTTAATCTAAGTGTAATTTTCTCATTTATACAATGCCAATAAAATCAAACCTAGTCATAAGCTTATTATGAGGGTTAAATAAGGTAATTACTGTGATGTGCTAAATATAGTGCTTGCTGCTATCAGCTTATGCTGCTTTATTATCATTATTACTTGTCTTAAACATGCTTTCTGTTTATATAGTCATGGAATAATTATGACTTAATAGTAGACCATGCCATGCAGTGTGTGTGTGTGTATGTGAAATTCCTGGGAGGAAGAATATGAGCTGTTTCCAACTGTACACGTGGGAAGGGGTTGGTCAGGAGAGAAGCAAATCAGTTAGCTGACGGTGAGCACTTTTTATCCTTGCCCTCAATTGAAGGTAAATGTGAAATAAAAAATCGTGTAAAGTTACAGATACATTCATAGAGCCATGTATTTAGAGCTGAAAAGTTCTTTCAAAATGGCTTAATCAGGCCTCTCCATATATTCTGAAGCCTTAAGATGTTAACCTTCTAGGACATCAGTCGTGGGTATTTCCACTGCACTGCCCACTTAGAAACACATTCAGCTTGCGCTATATCCGTGCATATTAATGTGGAGTCCAGGCTTATCATACACATTTTTCCTGGAAAAGACGTAAAATGCATGTGGGGGAAGTGGGATTTAATTATTGATCTAAATGTGGTTATTGGATTAATTTTTTTTTTTTTTATGTTTGAAAGCATAGTTTTTGGTAGTCCTTTTGGGAAGAATCCAGTATTATCTAAAATCACTGGCAAAGTTAACTGTATTAGACATAACTGAAAGGTTTTAGAATGTTGAGAAGTAACTGAAAATAGTGATGAGGAAATGTTTAGGTTGAGATAGTTTATTTCAGTAAATCTTTTAAAAGCCTCATCTTGAAATATTGTTAGTAAATTTCCATGATTTTTTTCCTTTTTAAATTTGTTTTGTTTTGCTGAGAGCATAGCTATTTGTTTTTACTGTAAAACAAACAAAAATAATAATAATAAAAAGCAAACTCTCCTGAAAAAAAATCCTTGGCACACTGCTAGCATTTCTGATAGCCCATTGGGTCAATGTAACTTAAGTCCTAAACATTTAAAATTAAATGCAAATCCATTGCAAAGTTAACTGAATATCTTGCAATAAAAGGAGGTAAATCCAATAAAAATGCTATTCAAACACTTCCTCAGTCATACTCAAGCCATTTAAGCAGGAAGATTTGTTAGAATAAGACTGGTAAATAGTAATCAAAGTAAAGAGAATCAGTATATAATTGATAAATAATTTTACAAAAATGAACAAATACATCTCAAATTAGTAAAATAATCTCATACTTTAAAAAACTGGAGAAAGTAGAACCTATTAAACACAATGCAAACTAAAGGAGGAAAAGAGTAAAGATAAAAATAGGAATCAATGAAATTGAAAACAGAAAGCAAACAAAATAACCAGTGAAGTCAAAAGCTACTTCTTTGAAACGGTCAATAAAATTGGTAAATTTCTAGCCAGACTAACCAAGCAAAACAAAAGATACAAATTACCCACATCAGAGAATGAAATAAAAGACATTACCCAGACATTAAAAGAATCTTAAGAGAATATTATAAACAACTCTGTGTTCATGAAATCAACAGTCAATGGTGATGAACCAGTTCCTTAAAAGATACAAACTACCAAAACTTAATAAGAAGTAAAAGTTGCATCAAGAAAAAATTAGGGGTTAAATAGTTTCACTAGTGAATTCTATCCACATGGAAGTAAAAAATAATAATTCTGCACAAACCCTTCAGAAAATAGAATAGAAGCAAATACTTCCCAAGTAATTTCATGGTTCTAGGATTACCCTGAGACCAAACCTAGATAATGATATTACAAGAAAGCAAAAACAGAAATCAGTATCCCCCATGAAAATAGATACAAAAATTATTAACTTGAGTTTAGTATTTAGTATATTAGTATATTGCATTTTCAACCATATATAAAAATATAGTATATTATTATCAAATGACATTTGTCCTAGGGTATAAGGTTGATTTAACATTAGAAAATTGGTCAATGTATTTCTTAATAGTAAAGATTAATTGAAAACAACCACATGATCATCTCAATAGTTGCCAAAAAAGTATTTGGTAAATTTTAACATACATATGATAAAAAAAAAACAAACTACCATCTGTTTTGAATAAGAGGAATCTCATTCAACTCAATGAACGCTGTCTACAAAAAACATATGCAAACATAATATTCAGTAGTGAAAGACTGAATGCTTTCTCCCTTCAAGATTGGGAAAAAGGCAAGAATATCTGCTGTTGCCACTTGAACACGATTCTGAAAGTACTAGTTGGTGCAGTCGTGTATGGAAAGGAATTAACAGTTATGGATTGGAAAAGAAGAAATTACATTGTTTTTATTTACAGACAATATGATTGATTATGTAGAGAATTTTAAGTAGATGATAAAAAATACTATAAGAATAAGTGAATTTAATGAGATTTTAAGATAGAAAAAAAAGTTTCTATATTCTAGCAATAAATAATTAGAAAATGAAACCTAAAATACCATTTACAACAGCATAAAAATATGAAATGGATAAATTTAACAAAAGATGTGATAGCTCCTTTTACTGAAATCTGCAAATTTGATTTAGGTAATTTATTTTAGACCCCTGTGAATGGAGGGTTACATTACGTTAATGAATTTCAAGATTTTATGTTGTTAAGATGACCATCCTCCCCAAATTAATCTAGATTTGACTCAGTTCCAATTAAAACACTTGCTTTTGTTTTTTAGTAGGAATTGACAAGGAGATACCAAAATTTATATGCTAATATGAAGGACAAAGAATATACAAAACCATTTTGAAAAAGATGAATTAAGATGGTAGACGTATACTACTAATTTTAATAGTATGAAGCTGCAGGTATTGTGACAGGATAATATTTGTATTAAGTTAAATTTACAGATAAGTGGCAAATAATATAGTACAGAAATAGACCACAGAGATTGGCAACATGTAAAACCAGTTGATTTTTTTTTTTACTGGCAATTGTTTCTTTTTTTAACTTTCTATGTATTTTTTATTTTGTTTACTTTCGAGGGGTAATTAGGTTTATATTTACTTTTTTGATGGAGGTACTGGGAATTGAACCCAGGACCTTGTGCATGCTAAGCGTGTACTGTACCACTGAGCTGTACTCTCCCCCTCAACCAGTTGATTTTTGAGAAAGGTGAAAATGCCACAAAAAATTAAACATGGGAAAAGGTGGTATCTTCATTCAGTGATGCTGGAACAATTGAATATCCATATGACAAATATGCACCTTGACCCTTTCCACACAACATACACAAAGATCACTTTAAAATGGATCATAGACCTACATGTTACGAGCAAAATTTGCAAGCTTCCCAAAGAAAACAGGAGAAAATCACAGTGACGTAGGGTAGGCAAAGTTTTCTTAAATAATAAGCGAAATACATAAACTAGGAAATTAAAAAAAATAATAATGGACTTCATCAAAATTAAAAATATTTGTTTTCCTAAAGATACCATTTAGAAAATGAAAAGGCAAGATACAAAGTGGGAGAAAATACTGGCAAAACACACACCCAGCAAAGGGCTTGTGTCTAGAGTACCAAAGTCATTTTCTTAACTCGTTGGTAAGATAAACAACCCAATGGGAAAAAGCCAAATTATTTTGAAAGGCGCTTTGCTAAAGTGATACCTGGACAGTGGATAAACAGATTAAAAAACACTCAACATCATTAGTCAACAGAGAAATTCAAATAAAATTCCAGAGAAATACTGTTAAACATGCTCAAAATGACCACAGTGAACCCAGTACACATTCACTAAGATGGATAAAATTAAACTGAGTATACCAAGTACTGGCAAAAATGTAGACAACTTGTAGCCATTATATACTGCCAATGAGAATATAAAGTTTTAAAATATCTTTGGAGAACAATCCAGCAGTTTCATAAAGGGTAAACTGAATCTTACCATGCAACCTAGCTATTCTGCTCCTAGATAATTATTTATTCAATAAAAATGAAAGCAAATACCCAACAAAGATTTGGACCCGCATGATGAAAGCAACTTTATTCTCAGTAATCCCCAAACTGGAAACAACCCATATGTCTTTCTACAGATGAATGGATAAAAAATTGTAGTGTAACCACAAAGTGAAATATTACTCATCAATATAAAGGCATAAACTGTTGATAAATGCAGTTACACAGGTGAATCTCAATATCATTGTGCTGAGTGAAAGACATGACCAAAAAAAAAAAAAAAAAATGGAGCAAACGGCAGTTGATTTCATTTGTATAAAATTTTAGATGATGAAATCTAATACATGGAGCTGGAAAACAGATCTCTGTTTTCCTGTAGATGAGTTTGAAGAGAAAGATGTTTTACAACGTGGCAGAAAGAAGATTTTGATGATGATTAAAATGTTTATTGTTTTAGATTTAATGATCAGTTCATGAGTTTATAGATAGATATGTTTAAGGCTCATCAGTTTGTAAACTTGAAATCTATTTAGCTTAATGTACACTATTTATACCTCAGTAAGACTGTAAAAAATAGAATAAATCAGAGAAATAACAAATTCACAAATAGGAGAACCCTGCTTTGAAAAAATGTCAAGTCCCATTAAATTGGTCTACAGTTTTGATGTAATTCCAACCAAAATCACAAAAGTCATTTTAAAGAGTTTTTTTTGAATATATGGAAGGGTATAGGGCCAAGACTATTATGAAGGCAATTTTGAAAACAAGAGAAGTGTAAGATTATGATACGTTTAAAAAGTATGGTATTTTCCCAGGGGTCAAAGGAAAAGCTAAACAATGAAAGCCAAATCAATCGAATAAGGAGATTGAAAATGGATTGACACATTTTTCAGAACTTGACATAGGGTTGTAAAGCATTAGAAATTATTAAACTTGCAAAGTCCTCAATAAATAATCATAGGAAAATTGATTATACACTAGTAAATAATACATTTTCATAAAAAGACTACACTTTGGAGTCTTTCAGGGTTAGTGTTCCTGACGCCCATAGTCTTCTAGGGGTGTTGTCTGTATTTGCACCCTCTAGGAGTGTCTGCCTTCTTAAGTTTTATTCTCTGGATGCCTCACTTGCCTTGTTACTAACTGACCAGCATTAACTCTGAGCTGGAACCCCAAATGCCTACAAGAACCTTATCACCAGTAGTATGGCTCCGAATTAGTAGCTCCTCTAAGTGCAGGGCACAAAGAAGTAAAAGCTTACTTAAGAAGACAATGCTGTAGTCCTGGATCTTAAATTATTTCTACAAATACTGTTTTCAAGTCCAATGTACAATACATAGTCTAATTTAATCAGGCACATAAGGAAAGAGATATACTACCTTTAAGAACCATGAGAAATAATAGGCAACAGAAACAAACTCCTCAACCTATGGATACATCTTGGAAATATAATGTTAAGTGAAAAAGGCAAGCCCAGAAAAATATATGAAGCAAATGGAAGAGCACAGAAGCAAGCAAAATTTAAAAATATAATCTATGTATACTTACTGATGTGATTAAATAAAATTTAGAAAATAAGGAGATCTTAAACATAAAGTTGAGACAGTAGTTAGTTTTGGAGGAAAGGACAGGGTATGGGAGAGGGGAATAGGATGCAGGTGTTGATGTACTCTAATGGTGAATTCACAGGTGGTTATTAGATTTTTATATTTCACAAATTAACATATTCTGCACATAATTTTATGGGTATATTTAAAAAGAGAATAAAACGGAGATGGTTAATTACCCTTCAATTTTATTATTTTTTGATCTGTGATAAATTATTAGTGATAACATTATCATAAGCAAGTAATTGTATCCTAAATTAATAATGACTTTTACAAATCAGTAAGACAGAAAAAAAAGCAGCAGCAAATGTTGAGCAAAGATACAGAATTTCATAGAAGTAAACGGTTCGGGTATATACAAATTACAGTAAGAGATAGATACAATTTTTAAACCCGTCAGAGTTGCATACATTTTTAAAAGTTGATTACAGTACCAAGGCTTGGGGAGTGTATTTGAAGACAGAAATCATCTTACAGTCATGGCAGAAGTATAAACTGACGTAGCCATCTTAGAAACTGGGCAGTATCAAAACCAAAGGTGTAAATATATTATGACAATGAATATATTAGCAATACTAGATCTGAATATGTACCTTAAAGAAACTTAGGTTAAGGATGTTTATTTCAGCATCAGAAAACGTACTAGTAAATCAGTTGTGGAATATTCATGTAATGAAATGCTACACAATTGTCAAAACAAATGAACTAAACTGATGTATTAATAACAACAGGTCTCAAAAATAACGTTGAATGTAAACTAAGTTACAGCATATGAATGATAAAACATTTATACAAAGATGTAAAAAGAACACTAACATGATGTTATACATTTTGTGGATCCATACATATTAAATGTACACAAATCACAGAAGATTTGATTATCATGTTTTATTCATTGAAAATATGTCTGAAGCAAATACAGCAAATTTTTAACATTTGTTAAATCTGGGATATGGTTCATGCCTCTTAAAAATCTTTCAATTTTTTTCTTCTTAAAAATGTTTAAGAAGCCCTTAAAATGTATGAAATCTTCATGTACTTGCTGCTAAAGTACACCTCTTTATAACTGCTGTGAAATTCAAGTATTATGTGAATGATATTTATCATGCATGCATTCATAAATGTTCTCGGAAAAATGTATTTGAGGAAGAACATTATATCTGAAATATTCTTTGTTTTTCTTTTGAATAAGCTCATAATCGCAATTATAACCTTAATTTTGTTCAATATTGATACAATATAGTTTAATGTATTTTTGCTTTGAATCTAAAATCCCAAAGAAGCTTAAAATATTTGCTATGAAACTTTGATACTGTTTTAGGTAGATTCATTTTGTGTCCTTTTCTACGATCCATTTTCTTGAAGCAAGTAAAGACTTCATGTTCTGGAAAAGAACTGTGAAATTGCCTGGACACTCTAGATGGGGAAAATAATTCTCTTGCAAAAAAACTCAAGTTTAACTGATGATATATTTAAAATAGCATTCTCAGATACCAATTTTATATTAGTTTTTCTAAAATTTTCCTTCTCTTCCTCTACAAATTATTTGTATCTCCCCAAGCATCATTAAGACCCACTAGTTAGATTCATGCATGTAGTACAGAATGCATGTATAAGTGTGCCTTTGTGTGTATGTGCACGTGGTGATGATGAGGACAGGTAGGCGACCGGAAACTTCCACATCCAGTTTGCTGAAACTCACATGTTACACTGTCTTGATAACAAAGAGACTACATAACAAATGTTCAAGTGACAAACACTCAAATGACAAACTTTAAATATTTATAAAAGCAAATGTCTTTGTTTTAAGGAAAATATTGCAGTGTTATTAAACATAGTTTGGCTATTGCAAATGTAGACGTCAGATTTGTACAAATCTAAGGTGGTAACTTGGAAATGGAACTGCCCATCTGGCCATAAACTACCCTCCTAAATGCAGTAATAGATCTCTGATTTCATTTGGAGCAGCAGTGTGTTCAGCTGGAAGATTATATTTTCTCACCTCAGTTGCCTTGAGACACTATTAATGAGCTATGAATGAAAGCAACTGAGTGGGTTTTCAGAGTAACTCTTTAAAGGGCTCTGACTCAGCTTAGAGAACTGTTCATTGTGCCCCTTACCTTCTTGGAAAATAGGTGTGATGGCTGGAAATCTGGCAGCCATCCTATGACATTGAGAGCAAAGGACATGGGCTTAAGATGGTGGTGGAAAAGTAAAATAACAGGAGCTTGATTCCTTAATGACTGTTGAGCTCACATACCAAGATTGGAATACATATCCTTCTGTTTTACATGAGAAAATAAAACACCAAATTAAAAGATACTGTAGTCAGGACTCTGTTACTAAACAGTTGTGTACAATTACTAATTAATATATGGCCTGAAAAATTCATACTAATTAATTGAGATACAACCCTCATGAATGCATAGTCATTTGTGGGAAAGTTTAGGGGGAGAAGATAAGAAATTGTATTTGATCTGGAAGTTAAAGTGTTCTAAAAGGAAATCAGGTGGTCATACAAAATCCAAAATTACTCTGGTAGTTGTTGTGATGTGAATTAGGAAAGAAGTGTCGACCAAGCCGATAAAGGCAATAGAAGTTATGAAAGTTAAAAGTTTTCAAAGAATGAGGACATTGGTGCTTCAAAAAAAAATCCAATTTAAACCTGTTTTAAGGAATATAAGGGGGAAGAGCAAAAAGTTGAGCTTAAGCTAGAGAAGAGAAGTGTCAGTGATAAGCATAAAAGTGGTTTTTGAAACAGTTCAGATAACATAAGCAAAGCAATTTTCAACTGCTGAAATTTGCAAGCAGAATTTTTGAAGGATGCCAAGTTTTACTTATGTTTGGTGAGAAAATAATTTATTTTAGAAATAGAATGTCCGCATATCCTTATGAAAGCATTCTGTGCCACATCAGTAAAGAACAGGGAAGATTATGTGATGATCATACAAATAAGAGAGTTAAAGCACCATAATGACTTCTCACAACTGATCAGTGTAGGGACTCGGAATAGAATTCACTTCCAATGACCATGTGACATAGAACTTACTAAAGGTATTTTCTAAAATACATATTTAAGATACATTTTTTTCTGAAAAATATAGATTTATGTTTAAATGTAAACTGTTTATTTTACTTGATCTAATTCTCTAGCAATGTGAAGTAGCTTTCTGTTTAATGGAGACTTTATCTCATTTGGGATATTTAAATCAAATATTCATTTCAGTTCTAAAAGAATTTTTAAGACTGTTGACTCAATATAATTGAGAAAAAGTTGTAGCTTTAGGATACACAAGTTTTCTGATGCCACTATGGACAGAAAATCCAAAATATTTGTTCAAAGTTTTTCTATCCATTTGTCAAAGGGATAAAACCAAAGTAATACACACATGCACAAACTTCTGAAAGTTACTTAAAGACATTTTACATAACTTAAATACAGAATAAAAGGCAAGTAACTTTTTTTCAGAGACTAAGTCATGAGTAACTTTACCTCAATATGCACTTAAATAGAGCGGGGAAAACTAACTATATCAAGTCCAAATGAATTTACGTAATATTAACCTTCACCACAGTCTTATATCAGAAAAATTACAAAATGCATACACAAAACCAACCAAGCAAAAGATGTCTATTGAATTCTGGTGGAAATGGAAACATATTCTGAAATACAATAAGGTATTTTGGAAGCTATTTCATATGGTCTATTGCTGTTGTCTGTCCATACTTGTGTAAATTCTACTGTTTAAAAATAGGTTTCTTTCTTTTTGTGTGATCTAGAACTCAGATTTTCTCTTTAAAAATTGAATTTATCACTGGTAACACAATTAGGGATCAAATAATTTTTTAAAATTAAGTGTTATTTCATGGTTACTGGACTATTGATATTTTGTTTTCATTTAGAATCAATCTTAATTGTTTTTCTTCTGAAACCATACATTAAGTATTTCTCTTCTGCATCTGTTGATAAATCTCACTTAAATTGGTCTGAAGTATAAAAAACAACTCATAAAAATCCAGACAAGCAAGTAGTGAATCAAAATAACAAATTAAAGGCTATGGTTTCTTTGTTATAAGCACTTGTGGTGTATATTAAATACATTTAATTATAGAACTAAAACAAAATAACAGGAGAAATTACATTTATAGACAAGAATGTAAATATTGTAAATCTTTAAAAAGTAAAAATAACAGTGTAAGAAAGATAATGACAGAAATACAACCCAAAAAAATCAGATGCGCAGTATCTATGATTGGTTTGAATTTATCTACCAAGCCATAAAATTGCACAGAGCTTAAAAAACTGTAACAACCATCAAAACAAAAACAGTGCAGTCATACAAATACAACGTAACACATTAAACTAAAAAAATGAATAAATCGTTATTGGAATTAAAAAAAAATAAATGTGACAGTTCAATTCTGAAGTTTGTGAAGTGTGGTAGGCTGGAGTAATTATACTGATTTTAAAAGTGGTCATGCTAACAGGCTCATCTGTCACTGTGCTCCTGCTTTCTGTTCTCATTTCCTGATGTGTAATTTATTTTTTCCATATTGACTATTTTATTTCCCTTTATTTTCTCCACTGGGTTTGAAGCTCACATGCTACCTCTTTAAGAACTATATTACCCTGGTTATTGTAAAATAGAAAAACAGACACACACAAAATAAACAGCTTAATGAGATAATACCAGGTAAACACTCCTGTAATCACTGCATAAATGAAGAAACAATTTTGCTTGCCACCACAGATGTTCCTCTGTGTGTCCTGTGCCGATCATAAACCCTTCCTCCAACCTAAAGTAGATGTTTTTCTGACCATTGTAGTCGTAACTTCCTTGCATTGTTGTATGGTTCTGCCGCTCAAGTGTGTACCCCTACACAGAAGAGTTTAGTCTTGCCAATTTGAAAAACCGGTTATCTTTTTAACTCCCTTTTAATCTATAAGTTACTTTTCCATTCTTTTTTTTTTTTTTTCTTTCAGTGTACCTGGTTGAAGAACAAAGGACTTTTGATCTGTAGAGGTGGCTGGTCTAGATTTAGTTGACTGCATACTAATGATGCAGTTCAACACATTTGTCTGTCCTCTGATCCACAAGTGGACAGCTGGATCCAGAGGCATTTTCCATCTCAGGTTCTGTTCTTTTAGCAGAACCGGAGGTGATGTTCTGTTCTTTCAGTAGGAGGAACTTAATATCTGGTGGTATCTTTGTGCTGTCATGGTTGTCGCTATTCAGTGCCTAGATCTACTAATTGGGGACTGCAAATCGATCATTTTCTAATTTATTGCTAGGAATACTTTAACGAAAAAAATCTTTCTCTAATCTACTAATTGGTTATCCAGTGTGAAATTTGTATAAGGCAGGATAAATATCAGTTTTCAAGATAATGAATTCTCTATAATCCTCCAAAGGTGATCAATTTAAAATTATTATTAATAAATCAAACATTCGATGTTATCATGTTGAAGCTCAAAATCTCTGTCTTTGGTCCTATGAGACATCTTTTTTTGTCTCTTGAGTCTTTCTGATATAACCGAATAGTCTTTGAGTGTGTTTTCACTGTCTGGACTGAGATGTTATACAGTGGACTTGTATACTCCTGTCCCAGCTCTGTAACCTGCCATTCTCTAGGAGGTCCTATTTCCTTTTACTGTGAAATGCTATTTCAAGAATACATTCTAGTTACTAGGGATGCCTGTTGATGTTCAGTTGCTCATTATGTCTAAGCCTCTTCATTGGATTAAGTTATGATAAATCTGCCTGTATTTTTATGTCTGCATCTGTATATCTACAACTCTATGCTTGTGATATTCTTCATGAATTGATTATTCTAATCAAGCTTAGGGCTACGAGGTTTTTATTTAAAATCTTCTATATTTCTATCATCTTTTTCCACTCTGAGAATACCTATTCTCAAGGGCACAAAGAATGATAGACTTAAATTTATACTAAAATATTACTCAATTTCTTTATCTCACTACACACAGAAAACAGTCTGAAACTAACAACTGAATAACAATACTAAAAATATTACCATGTATATTACCACAGCAATTCCTAGGCAGATTCCATTTACTGTTAAAATTTTTTCTCCAAATATTTTTAACAAATTTTTTAAGATTTAGTTTATGTACCATAAAATTTTGCTGTTTCAAATGTAAGATTCAGGGATGTTTGATATATTTACGGAGTTGTATAACTTATGTTTAATTTATATTTAACATTTTCATAAACTGACAAGTTCTTTTCCAAAGTGGCTGTACTGTTTTACAGGTCCACCAACGATACAGAAAGGTTTCACCTTTTCTGCGTCCTCATCAATACTTGTTATTGTCTGTCCATGTGCCTATGGCCATTTTAATAGATGTGAAGTGCTGTTGATTCCTTGTGGATTGTGGATCTCATTGTGGTTTTGATTCGTGTTTCCCTGTTGACTGTTGATGTTGTGCATCTTTTCATGTGCTTATTTGTCATTCCAATAACATCTTTAGTGAAGTGTCTATTCAAAGCTTTGCCAATTTTAAAATTACATTTCTTATTTTCTTGTTATTGAGTTGTTAGTGTTTCTTATATATTCTGGATACGAGATACATTACATTTAGGTTTATGATTCATTTTGAGTTTATTTTTGCATATGATGTGAGGTAGGAGTCCCAATTTATGCTTTTGCATGGACATATCCAGTCATCCCAGTACCATTTCTTGAGACTTTTTATTCCTTAGAATTTTCTTGGCAACATTGTTACAATTTAATAGACCATAAATGTAAGGGTTTATTTATGACTACTTTTTATTGTGGTTAAAGAATCAACGATTCAGGAATTATATCATTTGACATTTGAAATTTCAACCCATGCTCTTTCCAGTACACCATGTCGATTTGCTTTGCATTTTACTTAATATGTACTCATTCATTTTCTGAAATAAAAATCCATCTCTGCTGTGAAATTAATACAAAGTTTTGTGCAGTATATATTTCTCAGTGTATTAAATTAATCTTGAGTTTTCTATGCTTTTTTTTTTCCTTTTAAAGGAAAAAGAAAAAGTTTCTCCAAATTTCAGTACCCTGAAACTTGTTACACTATTTTGTTGTCAGAAGTTACTGTTTTTCTCATCATACTTGAATAGATTGATTGCTGTTTTTCTCTTCACTGAAACACTACAGCTATGGAAGACTTTGATGATGAGATAAAGTCCACAGAATTGAGTTAACCATTGCTATAGTCACAAAAGTCACAGGGCAAAAAAATAATCATCTGACATTCTTTCATGAATGGAAGATATGAGGAAACTGTGGCATAATAAATTCAACAATATAATACTAAGTCACTAATGGATTGTCATTTGCAGGCTAAGGATAAAACAATGTCTCAAGATTTTGCAAATCTATCTTAAGTCATTCTCTTCCAACAGAATGATTGCATTTGTATTGTACTATACCACTTAATTCATACAGCCATTGACCATTATAACAAAACAAAGAAACAAAAAACAAATGGGGCACAAAGATATAAATACTATAACACTGAACATGGAAGATTACATAAATATTATTCTTGAAACAATTAATTTTCATTCTTCTTACCCTTTATATTCTCTTCAGAGAATTTTAGTCATATTTTAGATATCTGCTTATAAATATTAAGCAACATATTTTGTTACAGATATTGCTGCTGTAGGCTGTAATATGAGTAGGCTAAATCCAGTGTGTTATCATTTGTGGTCGTTCTTTGCAAACATAGGTGTTCCATGCCACCATTATTCTTCTTTGCCATAATTGTGAACATTTGTACTATTATTTAATTAAAAATTAACTCCCTTTTTAGTTAAATAAATGAAGTTTAATGAGTAGAAGTTTGTATGTTTATACACACATACCCATACACACAAACACACAACCATGTCATATCATAGATATCATTTAACAAAAAACTTCCATATTTTATTTTTATTGAAGTATAGTTGGTTTACAGTGTTTCACGTATGTAGCAAAGTTATTCAGTTATACATACATAGATATATATTTCTTTCCAGATTCTTTTCCATTATAGGTTATTAGAAGATATTGAATATAGTTCTCTGTGCTATACAGTAGGTCCTTGTTGCTTATTTATTTAAATATAATAGTGTATATCTGTTACTCCAACATTGCCAATTTATCCCCTCCTTTCCCTTTTGGTAACCATAAGTTTGTTTTGTATGTCTGTGAGTCTATTTTTGTTTTGTAAATACGTTCACTTGTATCATGCCATATATAAATTATGTCATATGATTTTTGTCTTTCTCTATTTGATTTACTTAGTATGATAATCTCTAGGTCCATCCATGTTGCTGCAAATGGCATTTCATTCCTTTTTATGACTGAGTAATATTCCATTGTGTGTGTGTATACACACACACACACACACATATATATGTATTACATCTTTATCTATTTATCTGTTGATGGACATTTAGGTTGCTTCCTAAATATCTTGGCTGTTGTAGGAACTGCTGCTATAAACACTGGGGTTCATGTATCTTTTTGAAATAGAATTTTTGTCTTTTCCTGGTATATGCGCAGGAGTGGGATTGCTGGATCACATGGTAACTCTGTTTTTAGTTTTTAAAGGAACCTCCATACTGTTCTCCATAGTGGCTACAACGAACTATATTCTGATGAACAGTGTAGGAGGGTTCTCTTTTCTCCACACCCTCTCCAGCATTTATTATTTGTGGACTTTTTGATGATGGCCATCCTGATTATAAAAATTTTAGTTTTTGTGAAACTTAGCATCATTTATCACTAGTAGCATTCTATACTTGGGATAAACACTATTGTAGAAATACCCTTTTGTGCAAATATCTGCACTGGCATGGAATGTGAAATTCCATGATCAGTGTTATCAAACATTTTTGTGTAAAAAGGATCATATTTTAAGCAATAGATACTAGATGTCTGGGATCATGATGATGGGACTGAATGTAAAAGAAAGGTCTCGCAGACAGAGAATAAGGAAAATGAGGAGTGGCACTGGAAAACAGTCTAAGAGTGTGTCAGAGGATCTCATTTGTACTATTAACTGCTTTCATCAGTCAGTACTAGCTGAGAGTATAGCAGACCATTTTGTCCTTGGCTGGTAACTGAGACAGATGAATAGAGTAAAGGTATCTATTCTTTAAAGCTACCTATTATTAGAAAACCTAATTTTAATATTGAGAACATAAAAAGTAACAGATATAAAGTTACCATTGTTGGGAATAAGGTAATATTAACAGTCTTAGATGAGTATCTGCTTCAACAAAACAGGAAAATGATAGTAACATACAGTATTTCTTTCTAGGCTTGCATATGCCTACACATAATGCTATTCTGTTTCAGTTTTTCATGAATCTCTTTGAAGCCAATCCATGATGCCAAGAAGACTCAAGGTTTAAAGTATATTTATAGAGTAACTAAGATCTCTTAGAAAAATTTCCATTGAAAGGTAATCTGTGCTTATCTTATAAAGCGGATTTTTACCAAGATCTTCTTTGGCCTCAGGTTTGGATCACACGTTTCTCAAGATAATTATCCTCAAAAGACAGAGTCCTCATGGGATTCTAATACACACTTCATAGAATATTTATTAATTTAGATGAAAATCCTGTGTTACTTTTAAAATTCCAAATGGCCAAGTGGTATTCTCCAGTTGAAGTTATTTTTAGTTTTAGATGTCTACAAATGCTGAAGAGTTTTCCTATTCTGTTCATTGTGTCTCATTAGGACATGGGTGACTTTAGTTTAAAATTAAGTTGGTCTTGCACAGAATATTTTTCAGATTACATGTAAGTTGTAAATAGTGCACAGATCGTGTTGGCGCTTGCATTTATAAAACATCATTAGATGATCGTTCCAGTGCTGGGGAGAATACTGCTGCAAAGATTATATACTTTCTTTATATTCAATTTAATGTAAAAATATGTTATAGTTGAAAGAGAATTCATACAGTGATATATAATTTTCAGTGCCATTAACTATTTTATAACAGGTAAAGTCATGCTGTGGTTCCTGTATGAGATGTCCAATGGAATAAACCAGGTTATGATTGATGCTTGCAAGCTTTACACCCCAAACAGCATTTATTCAGGTGGCCCAGAGAAATGTATTCCCGAATTTAAGATAGGTGAAAGAGTGCTTTGTTTTCAACAGTTTCAGCAATGCTGGGAAATCCATGTGTACAGCTCTGGGCCACAGGCGGATAGGGATGTTCGTCATTATTATTGTAATTTGAATTCAAATTCAGAGCCAAATACATGAGACAAAGTTGTTCTTATTTTGAAGACGGGCAACCTTAAAAAAGCAAGCAAGCAAAGAAACAAACAAAAAACCTGTCTGATATGATTTGGAAAATACTCAGTGTCATATATCTCAGAAGGGACAGATGAAATAATACAATTTTTCAAAGCCTATCCAGAATATTGTAAATATGTTCTGACCTACAACTTTATACTGTTTACTAATTGCTGCGTCCAGCGCAGCTCGGGAACCGTGTCTGAGGACAGGCGACGCAAGACTTAAGAAACAAAGAGACAAAGTAAAGAGCAAAGATGGGACCAGTGGACTCAAGATCTCGTATCTAGAGTCCTGAAAGCCTGGTCGACATCATATTTATTAGGAGTGTACAGCTCGGAAAAAAATGCGATCAAAGAGGTGGGGCTTTAGATACTCCAATCGATAAGCACTAAATTCTGCCTGCTGAGTAACTGATTAATTTCAGGCCTGTCCCTTCCAGGAACAATCACCCTCCTCAGGGTATGCAAAATTTCTAAGTCTATCCTGTTACTGCCTCCAGGACATCCCGAGATAGCAAATACTTCCCCTGGGTTAAACCACATGCTTTCATGCCAGAACAAAGTTGTGTTAATGGATGATCTGGCTTTCCAGGACCATCCATTGTTTCACCCTAAGGAAATATCTGGCCTCCTTCATGCCCTTATGGTCAAACTCAGGATTGCCCCTCACAAAATTTCTTTAGCATAATACATGTTGCAGGTCATCTACTATGTAAAACATTAAAACAAAGCAATCATGTGCATTTTAAGCAAGTGTGAATGTAGTATTTTAAGCTCATGGAAATTTAGGTGTGGCTTGTTTTCTAGTTGCTTGTTTTCCAGCAGCTTGTTTCCCAGCAACTAATAAATGGTGCAGCATGACTTTAGAGGGTAAAACATGGTTGGGTACTCAGGCACTGGGGAGGCAGTGGGTAAAAGTGAGGTTCATGGGGTCAGAATTCTTGGGGTGCATCCTGGTTCCACCACTTACTATGGTTTAACTCCTAGCAAGATAATAGTTTACACTTTACTATCTAACTTTTATATTTGTTGTTTAGAATTAAATTTCTAAAGTACTTAAAATAGTGTAAATAGTTAATGATGACGTTAATGTGCATTTTGAGTTTATAGTTTCAGGTTAGGTTTCTACTCATTATTGTGCTGAATACTCAATCAGTAGTCTTTGATCAACTGTTTATAGCCTACATTGGCTACTTTCATATTTTCCAACGAAAGCATACAAGCTAGTGGGTTTCCTTTCTGATGGTTAGTAACCCATACAGATTGCTGAAGTTCAAATAGTACAGGTAGGGAGGTGTGAATGATGATTACAGGATTCTTTTGATTAAAGCTCTCCATTTTTCATTGGGAGAAAGAACTGGCAGAAGTGGAACTAGTGAGTATGCGGTAGAGATTGCAAAACTACTGAGTATCCCAGCCCTGATCACCTGGAAAAGTTGGTCTTGCGGACCTCAGCTTGGACCATTAATTAAAAACACAATTCTAGGTTAATCAGGTGGTTATCTAATTGTCTACCTCCAGGAGATGACTTAGGGTAATTTTCAGGGTTTCTCACTGGTAAAAAGACTTCACCTCCCTGGACGTGGTCTCCGAGGAAGAACTAATTACTGATTGTGAAATGCGGATATCATAGGCTATGCATCATTGTCATCAACCGACTGCCATTTAGAAGAGCATGCTCATTGATGAATAAACGTTCACACCCATATCCCAAATAAATCGTTAGCTCAGGCATCACTGCCAGCCTCTTTTTGTAATTTCTGAGCGTGTATTTTAAATTATCGAAAAACAAATCCAAAGCAGCATTTGGGAAACATCAATCAAACAGCATCACTGAGTCTGCTCAGTGCCAGGCAGTGTATCAGGTGCTTGAAAATACGAAGACAAGCGCAGAGGAAGATGGCACATGATCAGAAATATTTTAGGGCAGTTGCTGAGACAGTGTGTCTTCTAGCACCGTGACCACTGCTCCAGCACTGCCAGTTACAGCCGCAGTGATTACCTGGCCCTGCTGCTGAGGCTCTGCACCCCTGATGGCATTAACTCACTCATTCCTCACAGCAACACTGTGAAATAAGTACCATTGAGTTCCTATTTTACACATGAAAAAAAAAAAAGCAAAAGGAGACAAAGGAACTTGGAACCAAATTTGTTGTCTGTATCTAACAACTACATAACATTCTATAAGATGAAAAATTACCTTTTCCTAGAATTATTTTATATTCCCACCCTTATGTTCTTCTAGCCCAGTTTATTTTATCTTTATCCTGTTTGTTTAAAAATGTACTTTTAAGCCATTTCAAATATTATTTATGAGGTAGGAAATGTATACAGTTTCCTCCACTGGCTTCTGTGATGTAATAGCATCTTGGATTTTCTTTTAATTTCTAATGACTTTTCTTGATGTTCTGTAGACTCAGCTTCTAACTTGCATTCGCTGTAGATGTTTGCATGGCTGGAGACAGTCTCCATTTCCAGCTCTGTAGATCCATCCCCATAGCCTTAACTTCTACCCACATACAATTGATTCACAGTTTACTGTCTCTCATTCCATCCTCTCTTCTGAGAGCAAAACAGAAACGTTCCTCCATCTCCTAGAAATCCCGTGGTGGAACTTCAACCATTTAATCATTATTTCTACCCCTATCTTCCAATGAAAGACCATAAAATCATGGCCCTCCTTTAGTAAACAATGCCACCTCTCACTCAGGTTCTTGGTGAAATAATTAGAAGTCATCCTAACAGTTATCTTTCCTTTACTGCACTTGTTATATCCGTCTCTGAAGTGTTCTCAGAATCCACTCTTCTTCATGCCTCTCACTGACACTCTGGTTCAAGGTACCTAGCAGAACTTTCCTAAACTTTTTTTTTTAATTGAGGTATAGTCAATTGCAATGTGTCAACTTCTGGTGTACAGCATAGTGTCGTGGTCCTAAACTTGTGAAATAGGCTCCTAACAGGTTGGCCTACAAACAGAAGGCCTGAAACTGAACTGTCCAATACACTGAAGTCAAAGTGATCTTTTCAACACCAAAATCTGTTCAATGCCTTTCTCGTGCTCTCAATGTTGAGAAAAGAGGACTCCTACAAATGGCCCACAAGGTCCTTGACTGTATGGGTCCTAACAGCTACAGTGAACTGCTTTATTTCCTTGTTTTTTTGTTTTTTTTTTTAATTGAGTTATAGTCATTTTACAATACTGTGTCAATTTCTAGTGTAGAGCACAATTTTTCAGTTATACATGAACATACATATATTCATTGTCGCATTCTTTTTCGTTGTGAACTACCACAAGATCTTGTATATATTTCCCTGTTTTATACAGTATAATCTTGTTTATGTATTCTACATATGCCTGTCAGTATCTACAAATTTTGAACTCCCAATCTGTCCCTTCCCATCCCCCTCCCCCTTGGCAACCACAAGTTTGTATTCTATGTCTATGAGTCTCTTTCTGTTTTGTATTTATGTTTTTTTTTTTTTTTAGATTCCACATATGAGTTATCTCATATAGTATTTTTCTTTCTCTTTCTGGCTTACTTCACTTAGAATGACATTCTCCAGGGACATCCATGTTGCTGCAAGTGGCGTTATGTTGTCATTTTTATGGCTGAATAGTATTCCATTGTATAAATATACCACACCTCTTTATCCAGTCATCTGTTGATAGACATGTAGGCTGTTTCCATGTCTTGGCTATTGTAAATAGTGCTGCTATGAACATTGGGGTGCAGGTTTCTTTGAAGTAGGGTTCCTTCTGGATAGATGCCCAAGAGCGGGATTCCTGGGTCATATGGTAAGTCTATTCCTAGTCTTTTGAGGAATCTCCATACTGTTTTCCTTGTACTTGTTATGATCCTGCCCATCACAGGACATTTTCACAGGCTGTTTCCTCTGCCTGGAATGTTTTTACCTCTCCTCTTTGCCTAATTAATGTCAATCTGTCTCATCCTTCCTGTTTCTCCTGACCAGGTCAAATTCTCTATTATAGGTTGCCATGCTATTTTGAACCATTACATCATAACACTTTGCATTGTTGCAAATTTGGTATATATTTTAAACTTAGTATTCTGCTAGATAGATGAGAAGTCATTACACAATATATAAGTATTTTTCTGCATTTATAAGCAACTTGGTGGCAAGTTGGTTGTCACAACTTTATATTAAATGTAACAAGAGAAAATTATGTATTAAATAAAGTGATCTCTGATGGTTTTTGAAATGAAATGGGGTAAAAGAAAATGAAAGGCCCTCTAGAGTGTGATAAGTACAGAGCACAATGCTTCTTACTGGGAGGACGCCTGTTTTCCTAATCAGTTTAGTAAGTCATACCCAAAGATAGCATCTGGCTGCAGGTTCAGAAATTTGGAGATGCAGAGAGTGTATACTAGATCTGTGGTGTTCCGTGTGAGAGCCACATCGCATGTGGTTATTTATACTTTCAATTCATTACCATTAAATAATTTAAACATACAGTTTCTCAGTCACATAGCGATATTTTAAGGACTTACTAGCCACAACCAACCGGACAATGCAGATACGAAACATTTTCATCATTGCAGAGAACCAGTACATGGTATTGCCCTAGACAGCTCCCACTCAGGATGGAAATGGTAAGTGGAATTAGAAAGAAAAATAACTGAAGGATTTCTGAGACAAAATTAATTGCTTTCAAAGCAACAACTCTTAGAGAAGTTGGAAGTAAATTTTAACGAATTTCCCTTAAGCAGTTTGTGACGGCTCGTAAAATACAGTCTTATCTTCCCTAAAGCCCCTTTCTCCTCAGAGAATTCTGTTTATAGATATGTGAACATTTCCTGATGTTTTCTACAAGGTAAATTGAATAACAAATTCAAAACCTTCCATTACACTGCAGAATGCGGTTATAATAAAATCAGATTTGTAATTTTCTAGGTTTAAATATTTATCTAGAAAGTGATGATCTCGTTTAAAGTTTAGGGTTTTCTATTAGCTCTGGGTTGCACAGATAAGACCTTTCTCCCCTTCCTCCCTGTTTATTTCCACAAGGGACTCTTTCCACATCTTTTCTCGTCACTAGTTAGTGTATCTGAAGGAAAAGTCAGAGGGTGCACTTCTGAACTTTAATTCACAGAATAAAGTTGAAGCTCCACATGAAAACTCTTGAGGCCATTAATTCCTTCATTTGACGTATTTTCACAGACACTGTTGTTTGTGCTGAATCTTGGGCTAGACTCTGATGGAATGGGAAGAAAGCTTTAGTCAAAAGAAAGAGGGCACTGGACCAGACAGTATGATGGATACAGGTAATAATTTGAGCAAAGGACAAGAAGTGACAAGAAACATACATAGAAATTCGAGTAATTCTCTCTGCCTGAATTATGACATCGTTATCACTAGGCACGTTTTATAGATGGAGAAAGAGGTGCAGAGAGGAAATATCCCCACACTTCTGTGGAGAGTTATTACCAGAAATGGAAGCAGGACACAGGTCTTTGCATGTGAACCTACTGTTCATCCCTTTGAAACTTGGTTCCCAATAGGCTGAACCCATCTAGAGACCACCTCTGAGACTTGGGAAAAACAGAAATTCTCGGGTGCCTCAGACTAATGACTCAAACTTAAGAGTGTCAAGATTGGGTTGAAAAAAGATTATATAAGATGGGGCACTGAAATCAGAGAAATTGCTCAAACTATCGGTCTGCTGTCGATTGGCTGTGCACCTTTGGACCAGTCTTTTATCTGTGGGTCTCAGTTTTTTTTAATCTGTAAAACATTCCTAAAAACAACAATATCCAACTCGTACAGAGGCCATATATGTGCCAGGTTTTTAGAGGTTTTATATATATATAATCTAGATTTTTAAGGTTTTCCCTAGGAGTTGTAAGTGGATATGGATATCCCAGGAGATGAAACCACATATGAAAAGGTGTGGAATCATGGAGGAGTATGGAGAATTGAGGGACAGAGAAGGAGGTCGGTGTGGCTGAAATACAGGTGTGGGTATTTGGGTGTGAATCAGGTCAGTGGATGTGGGTTTGTCACCAGTTGTGGGTTCTGGCCAGCAGAAGTCCCACCGATGGAATGAATTACTTGGGACTCTGGGGAAAAGTCAAGAGAGCAAGAGGGAGTCGGGAGCCAACTCCCCGAGCCTCTCAAATCTCCCATATTTATTGAGTACAGTCACAGGAGGAATGCAGGAATTTAGGGGAGGACAGGGTGGGATCACAATGAGTACAAAGGCTTTGTTTATTGTTGGTGTTTGACTCAAGGTCAGAAGACCCGTTTTGGTGAATCCTGTTCCTGTTGAGCCTTTCAGCTTATCAGGGCGGAACGTGTGAGAATCAGCTGCTTAACAACTTGGATGCAGGCGGCTGTGCCTGTCTGAGGTTGCCCTCCTCAGGGGATCTTACCCATCATTGGCTAACCAGCCTTCTCACCTCTGAGTCTGCAGCTTTCTATAAGTTGTTTACCATTCCAGCCCAAGGCTGTTTTGGGGATAGAAGACTAACAGTAGGCACGCCCAGCGTGGGGGGCCTGGGTCATTGCTAAAACCTCAAGGCAGTTACTAAGCACATCATCTTTAAGAAGATAAGTGGCTGGGATCTGTTACGATTTGTTAACCCAATCATAGGCTCCCACAAGTGGAAGCTGGGGAGAATGGAGGAGATGAAACTGAAGAAACAATGTGAGGTCACAAAACCAAGGTACACTTTGAAGATGGAAATTTCATATTATCTTTATATTGTTAGTCCCAAGCAGGGAACCTAGACACTTCAGTTCATCCTTTTGAAATAGATGGGCAGATAGATCTGTGGATAGTTGACCGGATGGGTGGACAGATAGATGGAAGGGTGAGTGGATAGATGGATGTTGAATGCATTTAATGAAAGTAAGGGCATTGTGTATAAATTTCCTAGTTTTAATTTTATTCTTTGGCTAGATGAGGATAGAAAGTCTTTTAAAGCAAGAAAATTGTGCGACCAAACTTGCATTTTCAGATTACAGTTGGCAGTAGTATGAACTGCCTGGAGTGTGGAGGGAGTACAGGCACGGCAGTTGCCAAGGAAGCTGTCAGGATGTTCCAGACGAGAGACTCTGAGGGCTGTAAGTAGGGAGGCAGAGAAGAGATGGAATTGAAGAACATTTCAAGTGGAAAGGCGATGAACAGTGTGAAGATGTTTACTTGGGACAGGAGATGAATGAATCTCTTCATCTGGGAAAATAATGATAATTTGTCTAAATCATTTCTAAAGCCATTCTGATGTCAAAATACATGATTTAATGTTATCCCTTCAACTTCTTTCAGGCATCTCTCCAGTAATCTGTCCTTTACCCACTAAAGTGTGTTCTGTCTGCTCCCTTAACCCTTGTTGGGTTGTAATTGCTCACTTGCTTATAACCCTTACTAAACTGCTTGCTCTTAAGAGTTTGAACAGCATACGGTGTTTGCCTTTAATCCCCAGCTTCTGAATCAGTGCCTAACATAGAGCAGGTATTCAACAAGTATTCCTGAAATCGTGAAGAAATAAATGAATGCATTAACTTCCAACTAGGAGGGACTTTGGGATCCTGTGACTCTCTCAGGGATTTACAGCTGCTACCCAAAGGTCTGAATACTTAGTGTTTGGTCACCGTTCTCACATCATTTCTAAGTTTTCTATTGTGCTGAGTTCTCAGGGATTTAGACTCTTTGAATGGCTGGAATTCTCAGGCACTGGCTTTCTTCCTCAGATTAATTTTTTTCCTCCATAGAACTGTCTATGAATAAGGAATTTTCTAGGCTAGTTCCTTCTCGGCACTATCCTTTCTTCGGGTGAATAGGGGAGAGCTTTTCCTGAGACCTGAGAACTATGAAGATCCCTCAGGTCAATTTTCATTCAGGTATTACCCGATGACATAATATGACCAAAAGCCAAACCCGGCATATCACACATGGAAAGCAAAGCAAACAAAAAATAAAACCTTGAATTAGGTGCTTTGGAGGTTGTTCTTTATGATTACTTTGCTATGAGAAGAGGTTCTTCAGTGATTATGGATAAGTCAGGAAGAAATATATAATCATATTTTCAGTGCCAATTCATCTCTCCTCCAACAATTGAATTTAAGGATAATAAACAGTGTATTGTAAACATGTGATGTTTTACATCACTTTAATGGCCAAATTCCCTTGTTTCAAATAAATAAACTACATTGCTCTGAATATTGAAGCAAAAGTATTTCAAGATAGATTCTTTAATAAATTATTTACACTAGGGATTCATAACATAAGTACCTCTAAGAAAAAATAGCTTTGCTGTTTTAATAACATTTTATTTTTTTGACTGAACAGAAATTTGTTTCTTCTCACATTTGTACTTGGGATTGATTTATTTGAGTTTTTCAGTTTACTTAAATTCTCTGCTACTGATGTAAATAGGAAATGTGTTAATATTTCACTGTAGTTTTGCTTTGCTTTAACTTCGGAAATGATGTGTCCAAAATGCAAACACAAAGTGACTGCTTCAGTATTGCTAGTGTTGTTGCCTGGATATCCCAGCTGAACAGCTCGTAAACTCTGAGGATGAGATGCACAATTAACATAGGATACATGAAATTAGACACTTAGTAGGACAAGATTAGGTTATTTCAAAGACCAAGCATTCTCTAGGCCTAGATTCAGTAGTAGAAGTGTCCCTCTGTTCTAATGAAAGACAATATTAACAACCAAAGAAAAATTAAATCCACAAGGAGGGGAATGGTCAGTTGTAATCTGAGACAGATGACGACAAAGGTCAGCTGCTGACTTGCTGTTCCAGCAACGCACAGATGGAGGGTCACTGACAAAATGTCTTGATGCATGTGCTCTAGTGGCAGGGATGTCCACTCCAAGCACTGTGGATTCATTGTCGCAACCTGAAGCCATGGGCCACTACGATAGAACTGTGAGCCTCCACTGTTCTGATTCCACATGAGCAAAGTAAAATTGGATCAGGTTTGGTTATCTATTGCTGGATCATACACTACTTCAAAACTTAGTGGCTGAAAACAGCAACTAATTAATTCTCTTGTTTTATTGGTTGATGAGGAACAGCTGGGAAGTGCTCACTTGGACTCTGTCATGGTAGCTGGGGTTGGAGACATCGGAAGGCTCAGCTGGACTAGATGTTAAAGGTGGTTTCTTTATTCACACGTCTGTCACTTCACCTGGGAGGCTGGCCGAGCGTTTCTTTCTCCTTGTGACTTCTCTGCAGATCTTACTTGGGCTTCCTCATACCATGCTAGTCTCAAGTTTTAAGTTAGATGTCTTACATGGTTGCTCAGTTCCCAGAAAGAGAATTGACTTAAATCTGGGCAGAAGGTGCAAGACTTTTTATGACTTAGTGAAGTCATATGACATCACTTCTAGCATAGTCTGTGAGTCATAGGGAAATCCAAGGGCCAAGCCGGATTCGTGGTGAGGGAACTACCAGGAAGCCCACTGGCAGTTCATCTTTGGAGACTGCTTACAACAGCAGGTTAAAAGCTAGAGCAACTTCTCAGGGCACTTGGCCTAGGAACAGCTTCCTTTTTTGTGTGTTACAGGTATTTATTTATTTTCAGACTGTTTAATTAAAAAAAATACATAAATATGTATAGAAACAATAGAAACATTTTAGAGTCGTGTTGAATGAAATGTAAATCTTAACACTACCAGCTTCCCTTATCCCATCTCCACATCCTGTGTAAACATTTTTGGTTACATTCTTCATCATCATCATAAAACAAAATTCTATATTAATAATTATGTTGCTTTATGTATCACATTAGGTAATATACTCAAGCTCCTATCTTCAAAGATGGATAATCTGGTTATCTTTATACTTTTTCATTTATCTTCTACACAAATTTTATATTTCTATTTTGTTTATTTTGTTTTCATAATTTTGACAATATATTTAACTCTCCCTTACATGCTTAATTAAAAGAACAGGATATTCCTTGGATCACCACTACTAAAATGGAAGAAATTATCATATTTTATTATTTCTAACTTTATTATACTTTATATTAATAACCTCTATTATACATTTTAAGGTTGGTAATATTTTAAATGTCCATAAATATGACTGAGTCTTCAATTCTCATTGTATATATTCTAAAATTTGTAGAGGGAGGTGTGTAAAGTTGTTTAACATATTATAATCATGTTAAGTGTTATTCTTCAGAACCAAATGGTATGATTGACCCTGTAGGAAAAAAATATAGTCTTGAATCATTTTAAACCTGTGCTACGTGAGTAAGAATATTTCATTGTCAAAATCAAATGTATGTTTTTCCTTTAACACCATATTTTGTTCAAAGTTATAATCTGTTTCTTAGTTGGACCATTTCATTTTTCTATGGTATTTTTACTGTTTTACAACACTTCTTTTCTTCTTGACTAATCTTTTTATTGTCAAGCTCTTCAAATTCCTTGTTGATGATATTTCCTGAATTAAGATAAAACTCCTTTTTTAATTAACAAATTGTTTTTGAAGCTCTTTGGCATCTTGTGGCAGGCAGCCTCTTAGATGGCCCCCAGTGGTCTCCATTTCTGGCATCACCACCTCTATACTCTTTTCTTGTTATATGTGGACTAGGCTTACTTGCTTCTGATGAATCCATTATGGCAGAAGTGATAAGATGTCATTCCTAAGATTAAGTTATAAGAATTGGGGCTTGTTTTGGGCACTCTTTCTTGGGTTGCTTGCCTTAAGAAAAGGCTCCTGCTACTCATCAGGAAGCCCCCTAGAGGCCGGCCAACAGCTGTGTAAGAAAGGAGGTCCCCTAGTTGAGCTTTCAGATAAGACTGCAGCCAGAATCAACAGGTTGATTGCAGCCTCTTGCAACCACGAGTGGCCCAGAGCCACAGGTACCCAGCTAAACTGCATCCAGATTCATGATTCACAGACCTGTGAGATAATAAATGTTTCTTGTTTTAAGCTGCAAAATTTTGGAAATAATTTTGTTATACAGAAATAGATAAATAGATTTTGGTGCCTGGAAGTGAGGTGCTACTAAAACAAAATCCAGAAATGTGGAAGTGGTTTTGAAACAGACATTCGGTTTTGAGGAGAATATTAGTGAAGGTCCAAAGTGAATGAAAAGAATGTATTAATACAAGTCACATGGTCTTTGATAAGACTGCTCATGAGGGCTTGTACGAAAATGGGGTAAATGTTATTGGAAGCTGGAGGAAAGGAGATATTTCTTATAGTGGCAGAAATTTAGCAATGTTATTATGTGTAGTAACTTGGAAAGTAGAGATGTGCATAATGAACTGAATGATCTAGCAAAGGTGATTTCCAAGGAAAGTGGTCAACGTGATGCTTCTGGTAAAAAGCAAGAGAAAAGGGGCAAATTGAGGAAAGAGTGGTTAAACAGAAGTAGTCAGAAATTAATGTTTTGAAAATCCTTAGGTTCTACAGATAGCAAATGATGCTAAATTAAGAAATGGCTTCCAAGCAAAGATCAAATCTAGAGCATAGCTCAAAAAGCAGATTCCAAAGAAGCAGCCAAGGGTGTAACTTTAAAATATCATTTACAAAAATTTCACAGAGATCCAAGGTGATGTATTATATAGGCAGAATGTCCTCTGAGAGAATAAAGGTGTTCCTCACATATCTCAAGTAACACAGATTTCCTGAAGGATTTATCGCAAATAAATTTGTATGTATGGCTTTTGTTTATTATTGTGAAGCTCAAGAGAATTCCAAGGAGACCCTTACTGTTCATTAAGAAATGCTGCAGAAATATTCACCAACTGGGACTGAAGAGGACAAAACGTTAAGAATGAGGAACAGTCCTAACACTCTAGATTTATACTGGCAAGAAACAAGCTGGGAAAGCTGGTCAGCTGCCAATACATGATACCTTTCGTGAAAAAAGAAAGATGACATAGGAGACGGAAGTTAGATCCAGCGGGCTGAATGGAGCTATGGAGAATTATTCCTTGACCTTGGGATCTAATTAAGGAACGTCCAGCATTTGCCTGGCTGGATTTAAGTATGTCTGTGGAGAAGTTGCACCCTTGTACCTTCCACGTTCTCCCTTTTAGAACTGGAATGTCTACAGCAGTTATCCTATCCCTGTCACTCTGTTGCACATTGGTGTGAGAGAAGACAACTTATCTCTTTAGTTGCACAGGTCTGGAGGTAGATAGAAGCTATATGCAAGGAACCCCACCCAAGGAGTCTCTTCACATATGGAACTGATTTAGGTGATGATTTTTCTGAACTTTGAACTGTCGTTATAATAGGATGTCACTTCTAAGATAAAGTCATAAAATATTGTGGTTTCCATCTTGAGTATTTCTTTTGTTCTCTTGTGGATTGCTCACCCTGAGGGAAGCCAGCTGAAATTTTGAAGCATTGCTCTGTGGAGAGGCTCACGTGGCACGGGACCATGACCTGACAATAGCAGCATGAGAGAATACCAGTTGAGGCTGAAGTCAAGCCATTGGCCTGGGCTGCAGTCTCATCTGAAAACTCAGTTTACCAGTCAGAAGAAATCCACTTTCATGCGATGAAGTGTGATACAATACATGTTTGTTGTTTTAAGCCGCTAAGTTTGGGGGTAGTTTCTTATGCAGCAATAGGCGAGTACTACAAGTGTGAGAATGCCAACTAAGACTTCAGCTGTAAAAGAAACTTTCATTTCAATTAGGAAAACCAGTTCTTTTTTTTAGCATATAAATGTCTCGAGAGGATCTTGGCCATATTGCATGTGGAAATCAGACCAAACTGGAATGATATCACACAGCTCACCTCTGTTCTTGAGGTCTAGAGTTAGGAAGTTTTATCTGGATGCATTTGTATTACCCTGTTCATAGCCTAGTGGCATTATACGCAACAGAGTCCCTGAATGTTTGGATAAGAGAAAAGAGAATAAAGACCAGCAGAGTGACTTATATTGAATTGGACAAGATGAATGGGAATCAGTGTGCTCAGTTGACTAGAATGGTAGGGACTGGAAATCACCCAAATCACCTCCTCTGGGAGGACATGAGAGAAATAAGTAGGTGTAAGTAGGGGTGTAATAGTTTGGCATTCCTCATGATATGTGAAACAAGGGTATTTAATACCAGTCATTATATTCCAGGAGCCTCTTTCATAGAGAGACACACTGTTGCAACATTGATCATTAGAGATATATTTCCCACTGGATAGAGCACAGTCATCGAGGTATTACATGCTAAATTCTTTCCCTCTTTCTTTCCTTCCTTCCCTTTCCTTCCTTCCTTCCTTCCTTCCTTCCTTCCCACTCCCTCTTTTCCTCCTTCCTTCCCTTCCTTCCTCCAAATCTTTGACTATCTACTGTCTTACAGTTTCTGCTTTATATGCTGAAGTTACAGCAAAGAGCAGAAGAGGTCAAACCATTGCCCTCATGAGGCTTTATTACCTGTATGTGGTACATGGATCTTATGCTCCAGCTCATTCTAAAAGAACCTACTCGGTCCTACTAGCACTCTTGACTTGTGAGCATGGCTAAAGGAAGAAATCTTAAGACCTTTGATCCTGAGTGCACTGGTCAGTTTGCCAAATTGATTTTCCCTGAAGCTAAAGAATAGCTACTTCTGTGGGAGAAATGCTGCTTGGCCACAAGTATAGCTACGGAGGCAGGAGATTTGGATTAGCCATTGTGCTTCAGCCAGTTTCCACTTAGCAGCCAGCGGCCACTTTCACAGCCAGGGTACTGAGACTGGACCAAGTCAGGCTGCACTGTCTCTTCATAAGACTCTCCTAAATCTCACACAAATTCATTGACATAGAAAGCACAGGAGATTGAGGGTTTAGAAGGAGGCAGACTCTTTTTGCTTCTGTTTCTGTCTGGTGGTGTGTTCTGTATCCCACCTGGAAACTTAAAGTTGCAGATTGTATTAGTCAGCCTTAAACAAAAGAATGAAATTTTTCCATTTGCAACAGCATAGGTGGATCTGGAGGGTATGATGCTTAGTGAAGTAGACCGAGAAAGACAGATACTGTTATAACTTGTATGTGGAATTAAAAAAATGAAATGAATGAATATAGCAAAACAGAAACAGACTCTCAGATATAGAGAACAAACCAGTGGCTACCAATGGAGAAAGGAAAGGGAGGGGGGAGGGGCAAGCTAGGGGTAGGGGATTAAGGAGTACAAACTGCTAGGTATAAAATCAATAAACTACAAGGATATATTACACAACACAGGGAATATAGCCAATATTTTGTAATAACTTTAAATGGAGCATGATCTGTAAAAATAATTGAGTCACTATTTTGTACTCCTGAAACTAATATTATAAATCAACTGTACTTCAAAAAAGTTGCAGATCAATCTGTAAAGTAGTGGATTCCAGTTCTATATAAAAGTTATTAGGCAACCTAAATTCTGAATCTGAAGCTAGAACAATTAAAATGCCCTCAACAAACATACTCTCGATTAAATTAAAACCTACTTTAATGAGCCTAGTGAAACATTTTTTGTGACTAAGCATTTATTTTACAAGTATGTTCACACTGCATACAGATAGACACATACACACCTTATTCAGTTAAGATTAAGTTAAAAAGAAAGACTGTGTTCGCAGCGACACGTGAAATATTTTTGAAACATGTACAGGTGCATCCATAGTCTTTTGAATCAAATGCACATGGCAAACAATATTGACAAGGCGAATATTTTGCAAATGTTTATGTCCTCTCTGCAGTTGTGTAAGTGCTAGCCAAGGTTTAGCAACTGGCAACAGTTTGTGGAAATGTTAGCCAAGCAAATACTCTGCTATTATTGGCCAAAGTAAATACATATCTTATTGCTAGTGCTTCAAACTAATGTTTTCATAAAGGTATATGTACCAGGGAATAAACATCTTTAGTTGAAACCTAAAACAGGTATGTGACTGGTTAAAGTAGATGGTGATTATTTTATTTTGTTGTTGTGTGAATTATAGACAAATTTTCATATTGCATGAAAAGAGTACATATAAAATTGTACGTTATGTAGCAGGGGTATTTATTACTCACTTTCTCTTGCATGTCATAGGATTAAAACTGTAACAATTGCTTGGCTCATAGACTTTATAGTCAGTTGTTGTCTTTAAGGAATTACTCCCTAAACATACATTACTTTGATCATCATCCAGCATGTGAGATAATTTAAGGATAATTTTTGCAAATAAGTATTTTTTTTAATTTTCAAAGTTGTCTTATAAGTTTTAGCAAAATAAGCCAATTTTACATAGTTTTACAGTTCTTCTAAATCCTGTCCGGATGATGGAATAATTCTATGCTTTCTTTGCTTCATTGCCACTCTTGAAATAATAACAAGATGGAGAGATTTAATAGCTAGAGTAGTTACAGAAATACAGAAGCTTCTAAAGTTTTTATGTATTCTATATGAGGATTGGGCAGTGATTCTGTTTTTCCCCTCACTAGCCAATCACATGACATAATATTTTAAGGAACAATACAAGTTCTCTCCTTTATAAATTACATAACATACTTAAATATATCGTGGCTCACTTTGTGATACTTGTTGAAGAGAGCAGAAACTAGTTTAGGATTAATCATAGATCATGAATTTCCAACTATAATAATATAAGAAAGTAGTACATTCGGATGGTATGTCTAGCCAGTGAATATTTTAAGGCCACGATACTCTTAGAAAAGTTACATCAGTTTGAGAATAGATAAATATTCTTGTTTCATTTCTCTAGCGAAGTAGCTAATGAGTTAAGTTTAACTGAAAAAGGAGATTATCCATCTCTGGACTGGTTTGGGGAATTTCCACAGCTCTGGACACAGAGCTCTTTTTTCTATTCTAAAAGCACTTTCTCTTTTTTTTCTATTCTAAAAAGAGAGGGAATCTGTGCCATTGTCAGTGAATTACCTGCACTTGCAATTACTGAGTCAGCTGCCGGTGTTCCTTACTCTGGGGAAATGCCTCTGCCTGGCTCTAAGAGAGGGAAAAAACCTCTTTCTCTGAAATACATTTCTCTCGAAGTCAGCATTAAATCTGTTGTTGTTAATGCCTCTTTTGATCCTAATACATTATAACCCAAAGGGCTGTAGTCTCTCTCAGTGCATTCTCGGCCTTCCGTATGTGTTTTACCACCGGTCGCCTGGGACTGGCACATCTAGCTCATCTCATGGCACTGAAACTCCCGGAAGGGTCAGGACTGAGAGGGAGCGATACCGATTAATATATCAGTAATTGCTCATCACCAGGTGACATGAAAAATAGTTGGACTGACAGTGGGTTGGCAGTTGAGCCTCCAGGTAAAGAAGCTTTCAGCTTAAAAGTATTAAAGCTGGGATGACACCCAAAAGCCCTCAACTATGTCAGACTTGGAGCGAACAAGGAGCACACAGATTATCTGCATCTGTGTACCATGCTTTCCGCTACAGCCTCCTTTATTTTGGTGAATTCAAGCCTTCTTCCCTTCTATGTGGGAAGGTTTAGGCTATATGCCTACCTATGCCTGAAGAGAATATGCACACATTTGTCTCAAATTTTTGAAGCAGCAAGAGAAATAAATCCTCTTGTTGTACTGAATCCAAACTGACAATTATAATCCCTTAGAACAGTATTTCTCCTGGGGAAGATGCATCACAATATGAGTTTTCTTCCAAATGTATAGCTGAAAAAGGGCTGCATCTGCATTTATGTTCAGCTTTTCTGAGTTCATTTATCATCATTATCATCATCATCATCATCATCATCATCATCATCATCATCATCACTGTGTTAACTATGATCCCAGTAATGTAGACGGGCAATTTTTCAGAAGCAAAAAAGTACCAGAAAAATTTGACTGAGAAAGTGTTTCTTGTTTGATCACCAGTGCAATCAAAATGGAAAAAAAGAAAGAAAAAAAATTCTTCCTCCTTTAAGGGGTATGGGTTGGTATCTTAGGAAGACATAACAGGCCATTTTTGAGGGTCTGACTAAATTACATCTGGCAAATCATTCTTCATAGACATAGAAGACATAAGACGTGGAAGAAAAAAGATGGCATGTTAAATGGAAAAAGTGTATTCCTCTGTGGAGGTGGCTTCTATCAGAATGGGGAAAGGACAGTTTGTAGGATTGTTCATGTGGGACAAATTAGAACTCTGGCCAAATGCTGTACCTTGATGATGCGTCACTAAGTGTGCTGAGTATCTGGGGAGACCTGGCAATTAAGTAATATGACCTTAGGCACCATGCCAAAAGTGTTCCTGGCATAACTTGAAAGAGATTGCTGGGCATTGTGGCAACAACTCAGAGAGACAGTGTCCTGGAGATGATGATGGACAGGAGTCCAAGAGAGGCAATGCATGGTAGGACCTCAAGTCATGTGGTAACACTGTGACCTGAAGCCAGGGTCCTCTGTTTTTAATTTTCTGCGATATCCTAAACCCAGAAATTCTATGTGATTCGACGAGGAGGGGAGGGAGCTCAGGTAATGCCTGACTTCTGGCTTTGTGATGATCTTAGTAAATAGGTTGTTAGAGCCAAATTTGCTTTACTTTGGGGAATATGGGGAAGATTGGCATTTCTTGCTCTTTGAGTATTGTGGGGCATCTGATGCGTGCTGTGTTAACACCAATTTCATTAGTTTCCTGTTATGTGTTCGTATACACTTTATCTATAATCCTTGCAAAAACCTTGTTAAGTAAGTCTCTCTTGATTTTCTTAAATGTCTTTATTTATCTATTTATAATATTCATTGTGTCAGTAGTATAGTTATTTAACCAAGAATTTATTCATAAAGCAAATACTTATTGTTTGCTTACTATGTGTCAAGCACTGCTGTAGGTGTTGGAAATAAACTACAGACTCAAGGTCCCTGCTGTCTAAAAAGTGAAGACACTAAACCAGAGGCATTTTGAGATCAGGAGCCAGATACTATTTATCCTCTTATTCCCAGATGCTCCGAGGTAGAATAAGGTAAGCTACCTGTGGTGCACTTACTTTGTCCTTTGGTAGGCATCTCTGTATTGTATACAGAATACAGCTTTATCAGAAAGGGGCTATATTGAGAGGATACCAGGACCACTGACTAAGGGATTGGAACTTAGGGACCTCAGTCTCTCTCTAACCTTCGGTTATATTAGCTTTATTCTTTCCTGCAACCTATAGTCTTTTTCTACTTGGTGGGGCATTTTTTATCAGCATCTCCAGATTTATTCTCTTCCAGTTTCATGGTCTGTTAGGCAAAAAGACATTTGTCCCAGCAGTAACTGTCCTGACTTTGGGACAAATGCCCAATCCTGGGAACGTACGAGCAGGCTGAGGATACTGTAGTAGGTCCAGATCAGATCTAGTGGTCAGCTTTATGTTGAGCACTCAGGGCCAGCTCCCAGGGGAAGGCAGACTGACACCACTACTACACGTAACTCTTACAACAACTCTCAAAAAGTATGTCACACTCCACACTTTACAAAAACTTAACTTTGTCTCAAAGACATTAAATCACTTAAATATATTCTCTCAGCTTGTAGAGGTGAGATTGAACCCCTGTGCTGACAGCTTAGAAGCCTGGTGCTCTTTTTGCTAGAGTGTACTATTTCTGTGATGCCTGGAACGTGATTGCTCCAGAGTAATATTCACTGAACAAATATCATAAATATCGTACATAAGTAGCAAACTGTATGTAGCTGGGATAATCCAAAAGAACTGATGCAACTTTTACCCAGAATTTGAATTGTAATATATGGAAGCCTATGAATTTTTAGATTTAAAGTGAAGATACTTAACATGATAGATGTATAAATATGTATATGAATACCCTGTGATATACTTGGGAAACTGAATTCTAAAGTACAAAAATAATTACTTCAGTGGTGTAAAAAAATACTATTTTAAATTCTTAAAGAAGACTTTTTTAAGTTCTGAAATTGCCAAAATCCTCTTTGTTTTGACAAAGTGAGTCAGCTAAACGTATTCTCTGGCATATTGAGAAGAATTTTTTTTTACTAAATTGACTTCTGATGGTTTATTGGGACATTTGTCATCACTGTTTGGGCTGCTTTGGACTGGGGAAATCTGCAGGTGAGTTCTGACTGACTGGCAGCTGCCACTTATCAGGGACCACATGTGAGGATCAGCATCCTGAATGTTGACTGCAGAAGCTTATCTAAGGGGTCCCAGTGTAAGTGCCTTTAAGCAGGTGTGCTCCTGAGAAACGCTTTACAAAAACCGAGCTTCAGATGGCTAAGCCAGAAACAGTCTTACTTACAGAACTGATGGGCATGCTAGAGGGAAAGGGGAGAGAACGGAAACAGGATCAGAGTAGACCCTCCTCGTGGAATCGCTTCAGGCACCCTAACAAAGGTGACATTTTCCCTGCTTTCCTTCAGTGAATTACATCCGAGGCCAGCAAACTTTTTCTGTAAAAGACCTTTTCTATAAAGCCCAAAATAATTCAGGCTTTGGGAGCCACAGTTTCTCCTGCAGCTACTCCTCTCTGCTGTTATACTGAGCAGGCACCCAGAGACAGCACATGAGCAACTAGACATGGCTGTATCTCCCCAAAACTTCATTTATAGAAACTGGCTGGAGACCATATTTGGCCTGTGGGCCATAGTTTGCTGACCCTTGACTTAACTGTGAGCTATTATTTCATCCATGTTATCTACATGCTTCCATTGAAATATTTCCTATATGCAGTGCTCTGTGTTAGATAGAAAAGAATGTGATGATGTCGTAGCTTTGAGGAGCTATAAATCAAACATGAAAAGACTTGGAAAAAATTCATAATGTTTTTATATAGAATGTAAACATTTAAATTTTTATAAGTTTAAGGGAGCAATCTCTTATAGAGTGTGTGGTCGTATGTGAAAGCAGAATCTAAAAAAACCTGAAGAATGCATAGTAAAAGGAGATCATAGAGAGTATTAAATGTATAGGGACTGGCAAAGGATGCCCGAAGGGAAAAGTAGGGACATATTTAAGGACAGGTCACTATGACTTGCATCTTGAACAGTATGAAGGAGTTGGGTTCAGATTGTGTAGGACTTAGAGTGCTAGATTAATAAATTTGAGTTCTAATTTTAAGCAGTGAGTGCTTAGAAATAAAAGGGGAGTGATGTGAGCTTTATAATGAGAAAATAAATGTACAATCTGTAAGTTGTTTGAATTGGAGGGCAGAGAGCTTGGAAGTAAAGCAACAACATAGGAAGTACTTGGAATGGCGCTAAAGACTTAGATCAAAGTGTTAGGAAGTGGAAGTAAAAATAAATGTGTGTGTGTGTGTATTATATATATAAAATATATTTTTAATACAAAAATGAAAACAAAAGGAAGTGGATATGAAAGACACCTAAGCATTAGAATGATTAAATATAGTCAACAAATGAGAGAAGTCAAGCAATACTTTTAGGGGCCAAGCCTGAATAGCTAGGAGAAAAGTACTCATATTTAAAGAAATAAGGAAGTCAAGAGGTGAGGCCAGCTTGGAGGGGGATGTGATTAACATAGCCTTGAATATATGATGCAAAATGAAAGAAAAAAAGATTGAGTCCAATGACATGAGGCATTTTACTCACGTAGAAAGTTTCTTATCATTGAGAGTTACATAATGGGAAAAGATAACTGAAATCACTTGACTCTTATAGTAAAGTGTTAGATCATGACTTTAATAGCAGACTAGCAATTAGAGTGCCAGTCTTCTTGGGCCAGACATCAGCCCCATAGAGTAATGGTTCTCTTGTTTATTTTATAAGAGAAAGTACATAGGAGAAGAGATGTGATAGGGAATATTGGAAGTAGAGTTAAGCCATGATCTTCACATAATATATTATTAAATGTCAGTGATCATTGTTTTAAAGATGCATGGTTATCTCCTGGTTTGAATTATAGTACATTTTATTACTGATAGCGATCATATGATTTAAAATTGTAAAAGCCGCATCACTCTAAATCGTGTTTAATAAACTGGGGCATATGTTTTGATAAAGAACAAAAAGAAACTGAGCTAAATCATGAGTCTCTTAATTACTGGCTGACATGGGAATAAAAGGCTAGCTTGGATTTTCAGACTCTCTGTTTTTAATTAGAAGTTGTTGATAATGTTGTTTAGTAATCAAATTTAATTCCAAATTGAGAATTAGGGACACTTGTATTTTTTCAAGTGACCAAAGGACATTGGTTAATGAACAACAGCATACAAAAATGACATTTTAAATGCTTAACTAGTTAATAATTTATAGCATTTCAATAGAATGTGTTTTTCTTTTGCTGAAAGGTTTGGATACTATCCCAGATGTTATAAAAATTAATTCTAAGACCACATCTGTGCTATAAGCCCCAACAGTATCTGTATCATTTTGGAGAATGAGGCCTTGCTACAGATTGATTTAATAAATAGGGCTGATTTTTTTCCTGAAATCTCACAACAAGCAGGATTTAAGCTATGTGAGGAAAGCTCTGTATCCATTCCCTAGTTTTGGTGCTTTGTTCTGGACTATTCCAGGCCTACTGAAGATGAATTATAAAAGGGAGGTGGACAGAATTTGACTTTGACAGTCAGTGGTGAACAATGCATTGGTGAAAGCAGAGAGCAGAATTTTCTTCTGAATTCAGTAATAAGTTCTTAAGAGAACAAAATCTTGAGAACAGTCAGCAGATCTGTTGCTATCAGGGAAAGGGGGCAAGCGTAATATGGTGAAACTACCTTCTCAGCTGAGATGACTGAAAGACACCAACTCAGTTGTCACTTCATGTGTATAAAGATAGAAAGTCTGATTCATGGATATGCTTAAGGAGAGTTACTTGGAGGATTTTGACAAGATACATTTTGAAATGTGTGAGTATTCAGAGGTTGGATTCTGAGAGAAGAAACCAAAGGTCATGGAAAGTAATGAAAAGGGAGTACTAAGGTGTCGTCAAAGAAGGATGGGTCTTAAAATTCAAGTTCTTTTGTGTTGCACATCATTGTAATGAATTTGGATATATATGGTTAGGGGAAGAGACTGCAGGGGAGTTTAAATACACTTTGTGACAAGAGTGGGACTTAAGTTCCCAAGGGGAGTATAATGGGTGGAAGCAAGAGGCTAAATCGTGTGTAGGTTAAAAGTTTATAGAAGAAAATCTATGGCCAAGTAGAGACATCAATCTAGGAGAAAACAGAATCATTTAATAAAGATTTGAATTAAAATACTCCTGCGATTCTACAATTTAAAAGACTATTATAATCACAACATGCTTGATGGATTGGATTTCTTGTCAAAATGTAGTGAGTAAATGTTTTCTGCAAGTTGGTGTAGGGCCTGGCAGGAGTCACCGAGCATTCATGAGTGGATGGGTAATTAACCTGAGTTACAATAATTTTTACTCCGTTGTTCTCTTTACTTGAAATAAATTCATGGTCAAACTAAAACTCCATATTAGATTAAAAACTTAAATGTAGAATGCTAAATACAGAGACATACAGTCCTACTTCTCCCAACTGAGTGAAGTCACACCACCCAACACACAAAACACAACCAGCTAACAGTGTAAGAGCTGCATTTGATACTTCGTCTTACTGCCTTACTATGGGGCGGGAGCGGGGTTCATCCTTTTGGGATTTTCCTGAACCTAATTCCTAATGAGAATGAAGCTTTCATGTTTGGGCAAATAGAAGGAGAAGATGGTTTAAAAAGCGATCAACCCTGCTCCTCAAGGAGTGTCTTCCAGGGAAGCTCCTAACTTCCTCCTTTTTTCATCCAAGAATTTGAATTTAATTATTACTCAGCTCAGTCAGATCCTTAAGCTAGCCTCTTGAGCAATACACCCAGGGACATTTCAGTAGTTCTTAGTGAAATATTTCTTCTTTGGGGCCAAAGATTCAGCCACTTTGGGAATAAAGTAATTTAGTAATCAAATTGTGAGCTCCAACTGTTTCAGCTGTGGTCTGAAGTCGTGATTTTGGAGTAGGTAGACTTGGAAAAGCAAAAAGTTTCTCAAGTCAATACTGAACGGTATTTGCTTCTTTCAACCTACCTGTTTGATGTGGTGTTCTGATTTAAGGAGATATTCATAAGTAAAGGGATGATTTGCCAAAATAGATACTGATCCAGAGTGAATGAATGTAGGTCTTTATTGGCAGATTAGAAATAGAGACAAGACAAGAGGAGAAAATACAAATGAAGGGAGGAAATTAGGCAGTGATTCATCAGGCTCTGGAAATGGGATAGAAAAGATAGGGATCCAGGTGGCAAGAGAGACTCTGGAAACAATTCCAGGTCTGGGCTGAAGGGCTGTCAAAATTATGAAAATTCTATTGCTTGTAAACACTCACTGAATAGTTTCGTGGGGTTGGTGATATAAAAGGCAGTACGGTGCCGTTCCTCAGAGAATCCAAACGGTCCCGGTCCATTCTCCAGGGGTGCCTTGGGTGCCCTGCACTGACAGACTGACCGTTTGTGCTAAGACTCAGCCAGTCAAATTATCAAGTTTACTGCTGTGCACGACTCAGTGAAAACAGGCGTGTATTGGTGAAAGTTTTTCAAATAACAAAAGAATAGTGATGACAACACGGGCAGGTATGTGCCCCGGCGGCAGCCTGCCATCCTCACTTTGGTTTTCACTGTAGATTCGGGCTTGGTGTTGGCTGCCTTATGATTAAAGACTAGCTGTGGACTTTCGAGATAGGGACATTAGGAGATTCAAGCAACATACTCAGAATAAAATACTGACTGACCTTGGGAGGAGGTAGAAGACTTGCCCATTGCACATCCTAACCAGAAAAGCAGTCACTGTTTTATCGTGCAAACAGTGTTACTAGATCTATCCTAGTTTATCAAATATAGCAAGTATGGAGTCTCAGCTCAGACTATACTCAGCCCCCTGAATTTTTTCTATAGAGTAATTTGAGTGAGCATCAAACTAAGTGCAGCTTCATTAATAACTGCCGCAGCCACTGTGGTCTCTAGGGTGGTTCCACTAAGTGTATTTACATGTAGAAGTGATTATTCTTTGGTCTCTGTGGAGATATGGAAATGTGCATGACTAATGCCAACTGTTAAGACCTGCGCTGGATTGAGGTAGCGCGATACCGAACTGTTTCAGGATTCAGAAAGAAACCTGAAATTACATTTTAGTGTTGACAAGTAAATGCTACTGTTATTCCACATTAGGTAATGTCTTTAGTGCATGTGGATGTAATTAATCTGCTAAAATATGCTGTCTTGCAGTTTGGACCATGGAAAACATCACTTTAACTCTTCTCCAGCCCTGGACTCATTTTGTTTAAGAGGAGGCAATGTGAAGAATGGCACAGTTGATTAGGAAAGTGAGTAACTGGCACTTGAATACAAGTGGCTTCTTTCCACCAAGAATGGAGTTCATTATTTGCCACTGTTCAAAGAATGACATAAAGCCAATAAAGCACTTTGTGCAATTTTTTGATCACTCCTTAACAAGTATATCGTTTCTGCATGTGAGCCAGTGCCACAAGATTGCAGGGTATATGTGCCATTTGGAAATTGATTAGACGTGAAAAGTATTTTTACTTTTCTAATTCACGCTCGCTCTTTTCCTGGTCTTTATTTTGGAGTTCTAAGCTAATGGAGACACCCGAGCCAGTAGCATTTCTGTTGCTCCTTGAAAACTGGTGATTCATACAAAAATACTACTAAATTTGAGCAAATTTAATACTTATGAATGCTTTTCAAAATATCCAGTTTTGTGGTTCATCTCCTCCTAGTGCCCTTTTCTCTTTTGGAATAGTAGGGAAATTCTGTGCCAGTCTCTGTCACTAAAAGTCTCTGGGCTGTTTTACTTTCTTTGAGTCTGCAACACCCTTCTGAACTTGGCTTATGAACCATCGGAAGAAGTATACAGCATGCATTATTTTTGTGCAGTGCCACAGTCAGATTTGCTGAGCTCCTTTTCTTGTTTAAGTGGGTAAGAAATCACTTTTATCATGTAAACAGTGTGAGTGTAGCCTATGTATAATAACTATCACATACTATATCAAATTATGGTCATTTTTCTAACTATTTTTGTTTTCTTAATAGCATGTGAAAATTGCACGGAGCCAATTATAGAAGAGTAGGAGAAGAGAATCACTTTTTTATACCATTGGCATTGATTTAATAAGCTGTTTACCTCATGGTATATTTGAAGGGCATTGATTATGGTTAAATATCATTGATAAAGTAGGTAAAACAGAAGCAGAGTTACATAATTTAATTATTTATATGACATTGATAGTTACTGGGTATGTAGATTCAAAAACAAGAAAATAAGCACAGTGTGGGTTTGATGCTAAAAAGGAAAAAATCTGTTATAGTAAGTGTAGCATTCTCTGCAAACAAAAACAAATGTTTACACACACATTATATTGATATGCATATTGATAACACACAAATTGAAGTTAACAGTCATTTCAAATTATGTTTTATTAGAAGTATGAAAAGATATTAACTGAAGAAAGTTGTGAGAAAGTTGGTGACTGAAAGAAGCAGTAGAGGAATAAAGAGAAAGATCAAGCATCCTTGAGATCCTCTGAGAAATGGTCAGGATCCTACTGAGGTCTTTCTCTTTTAGTCGATGTGATTCCTTGACCCTGGTTCCAAGGCAGCCTGTATTGTGATACTTAGATTTTTTATTTATTTTATTAGAGTTTTGTTATTTTCATGCATAGAGATCCTGTACATATCTGTTTGATTTATACTTGAATATTTCTTTTTTGGTTGCTATTGTAGATGATAAGTTTTTAAGAGTTTTTCAAATTCTTGTTTATCATTGCTGATATATATAATAACACAAAAATAATTGACTTATCCTCGCTTGTTGGTTTCAGGAGGGCTTGGGGGCCAGTTTCGGGGGGTTTTCTACATAGACACTAATGTCATCTACAAACAAAGACAGTTTTATTTCTTCCTTCGCTCTTATTTCTTTTTTTTTTTTTTTTTGTCTTTGTTATGAGCTAGGACTTGCAGTACAATGTTAAATAAGAGTGATAAGAGAGGACAGGTTTGAGGTAGATTTCACATGGTTCTTTCAACATGCTGCTGAATCTGGTTGTGAGTACAGGCATATCTTGGAAATACTGCAGGTTCTGTTCCAGGCCACTGCAATAAAGCAAATATTGTAATAAAGTGGGTCATGTGAAAGTTTTGGTTTCCCAGTACATATAAAAGTTATATTTACACTGAACTGTTGTCTATTAAGTGTGCACCAGCATTATGTCTAAAAAGTATATACTTTAATTAGAAATATTTTCTTACGAGAAAATGCTAACCATCATCTGAGCCTTCAAGGGAGTTGTAATCCTTTTGCAGTAGTAAAGATCCCTGATCACAGATACCAGAACAAACATAGCAATAATGAAAAAGGTTGAAATATTGTGAGAATTATCAAAATGTGACACAGAAACAAAGTGAGCAAATGCTGTTAGAAAAAATGGTGTTGATAGAATTATTCCACGCAGGGTTGCCACAACCCTTCTCTTTGTAAAAACACAACATCTCTGAAGTGCAGTAAAGTGAAGCGCAATAGAATGAGGTATGCCTGTGTTTGCTGGGGATTCTTGCATCAAGTGCTCATAAGGCATGGTGGCCGAGGGTTTTCCTTTCTTACAGTACCTTTGCCTGGCTTTGGTATTGGAGTAATCTAACCTCATGTAATGAGTTAGGAAGTGTTTACTGTTCAGTTTTTTGGGAAAAGTTTTAAAAGGTATGGTGTTCTTCTTTAAATGTTTGATCAGATTCACCAGTGAAGCCGTCTGGTCTGGGGCTTTTATTTGTTGGGAGATTTTTGATCACTCCTCATTCAATCTGCTTATTAGTTATGAATCTGTTCAGATTAATCTTGGTATGTTTTGTTTTGTGTTTCTGGGAGTTTTTAAGTCTCATTTAGGTTATTCATTTTGTTGGATTAGAATTATTCATGGTATGTTCTCATAATGTTTTTATTTCTGCAGAATTGGGAGTGATATCCCCACTGTCATCTCTTGATTTTAGTAACAGCTGATCTCTGCTTTAGTCAAACATGAAGAATTTTTAAAAAATTACTTAAGATAGGCTGTGTTAGTTTCCTTTAGCCAGCGTAACAGATTACTGTAAACAAGGCATATGTATTATTTTATAGTTCTAGGCTTCAGAAATCTGAAAAGTATCTCCCTGGGCTAAAACCCAGGTGTTGGCAGGTCTGTGTTCTTTTCTAGAGACTCTCGAGAAGAATTCATTTCTTGCCTTGTCCAACTTCTGAGATCATCCTCATTCCTTGCCTCACAGCTCCCTTCCATCTTCAAGGTCAACAGTAGCTGATTTAGTCTTTTTATGGCAGCACTCTGACACTGACTTTTCTTTTTCCTCCCACTCCCATTTTTAAGAATCCTTGTAATTACATTGGGGCTACCTAGATAATCCAAGATAAATCACCCTATTTTAAGATGATCTCAGTAGCATCTGCAATCATATTTCTCCCATGCCATGTAACATTAACATATTCATAAGTTCTGAAAATTAAGACATGGACATCTTTGCAGGGGCCGTTATTCTGCCTACCACATAGACCCTCTAGATTTTTGTTTAAGTTTACTTCTTTATATATTTCCTTTTCATTCAATTTGGAGGTTAAATGTGGAACTTGTGGGCTGTGAAGTACTGGATAAGGATTATTCTAACATCTAATCTTTTCTTCCTCTTGATTAAAACTTAATGGTTGATTGGCTGGAGGAATCCATGTATAGGGATTGATCCAGGATTCTAACCTGGCCAGCAGAAGGGAGAGAGTTCTACTCATAAAGAGGAAGAACCGCTTAGGAGCTGTTAAGGAGGGTTAGGAGTTCAGTTTGGAACTGAACTTAAATTACCAAATGGATTTTTCTTACATAGTTAAATAAGAACATGAGGCTTAGGAAAGGGAAATTGTGAAGATAAAACTTTAGGAGTTATTTACATAAAGGTGGTCATTAAAATCAGGAAGTAGCTAAAGTCTTCTTAAGAGCACTTACAGAATAAAAAGAGAAGAATGCCTGACCTAGAATTAAAAAAATAAGCACTAAAAGGCTAGGTTCAGACTGATTCCTCTGTGAATAGGATTGACAAAGAGTAGACAGACAGGTAGGGTGGAAATAAGAGGATGGAATTATGGACCACAGAGAAGAGTATTTCTAGAGGGTGGGGACAAGCAAAAATACTAAATGATACAGAAAGTTGAATAAGTTAAGGCCTGAAAAGAGGCAATCGAATTTAGCTGCAAGCAGACCACATTGACAAGAATTGGACTAGTGTCTTGGACTAGCCACATTCAAGTGCACTGGGGTAAGAGAAGGAGGTAAGTAGCTAACTGAAGAGCAGCGTGGTATTATCTAAACAGGACAAGGAGAGCACATGGGAAAACTTGGGCACTTGCCATGCCATGAATGAAGCCATCAGAGGGCCTTGTGTTGAGGATACGGGAGAAGGAAGAAGTGGGAACTAAAGACCCTGGTTAGAAAGGAAGAATGTATCAGCAAGGAATTACCCTCAGACAGAAATAACTCTTTCTTTGAAGTCAAAATAGAAAGGAAAGAATAAGCAAAAATAGTGTCATATGTTTTTCTTTGGACAGTCTACAGTTTGGAAAATCTCACTTGATTGCTCTCATTTTCTCTGGGAATAAGGACCAGTGCCTCTATAAGGAACATTGTCATTGTGAGTAAGGAGCTGAATATGAAGGTGGAGGTGATGGGTTGGAGAGATCTGTGAAGAATAAATTTGGAGTAGCTGCCCCTGATAAGTGTGGGACAAGCCTGCTTATGACATTTGACAACTCCTGTCAGTCTAGCAAATAAGCCCCTACAACTCAACCTTTTCTCCCTTAAGATTCCACTTCCCTTTGGCAGATTCAGTCATAAAAACAATGTGGTAATCAGACTTCTAAGATAGCTCTCAGAGATCCCTGCTTACTGATACTCACACCTTGTGTAATCCTCTCAGCTTAAGTGTAGGCTGGACTTGGTGACTTGCTTCTAATAAATAGAATATTGGGAAAGTGATGGAATGTCACTTCTGAGATTAGGTTGTGAAAGACTGTGACGTCCACCTTGCTACCACTTTCTGTCTCTCGCCTGTTTACTTGCTCACTCTGATGAAATCAGAGTTTCCGTGTTGTAAGCTGCCCTCTGAGGAGATCTACATGGCAAGGAACGAAGTGGGAGGCCTCCGGTTAATAGCTGGTGAGAGACTGAGCACCTCAGTCCAACAGCTAGCTCATGAGGAATGGAATCTTGGAACAACCAGGTGAGCAAGCATGGAAATAGATCTTCTGTCAGTGCAGCCTTAAAATGACAACAGCTCTGGTCAGCAACTTGATGGCAGCCTTGTGAGGGATCAAAGCCAGAGGACCTAGCTAAGCTGTGCTTAGATTCCTGACATGCTGTGACATAATGAATACTGTGGTTTTAGGTCACTGAATTTTGAAGTAATATGTTGTACAGCTGTAGGTAACTAATACAGACATCATGTCCTTGCTTAAGGATTTATGTTTGATTGCTTTCAGTAGAGAGCAAGGTGTTAGCCTTGTAAACATGGTGAGTTTATGAAGAAGTCGCTTAATAAGAACTTCAATAAAATGTAGGTGCTTCAGTTAATTAATTCAAGTCTTATTTGGAATTTTGGAAGATTAACTAGCAATCTTATTCTCCAGTCTTCAAGTGAAATTTATGTTAAGCAGAGTGGTACTGTGTCACCCTTTGTTATCAGTAAAATGAAGAATCTCAGACTGTTAGGGCAAATCTGAACCAAAGCATTTTGTTCTCAATAAAGGACTTGAAAAGGGCTTATTTAAAGTAAGTTTTATCCTAATGGAAATAAAGGGATTAAGCACTAGACTCAGAGATAATTTTTACAAGTGAAACCTGGAACACAGAAAATTCTTCCTCTGCTTAGACAGGTCTTACAATTATATTCTTGACCAGATCATTGGAAACATTATTGCTTTACACAACATCGCGTACCCCTCCCAACAAATCCAAGGTGGGCGTATCCTCCAAAAGAAGATACTGTTAACTAACAGAAAATTAATTCAACCTCACAGGTCTCATGCCTGTTTCATTTCTCTGAGGTTACAATTCAGCAGTAGTCAACTACAAACATTATCAAGACTCATGGACAAAGTGACTCTGTGGTTGTAAAGAGCTGTGGTCAGTTTAGGTCACCATGATTAAGAATTTATAAGACAGACAGGATATTTTAGTGAGATTTATCCGTTTGGAAAAAGGTAGAGGTGTTTTGGTGCTGCCTTTTTCAGACAAGAATACGCTCTGAGAGGACTAATTCTTTGAGTTCTTGATACATACTAACTTGATCTGCATCCTAGGATGAAATTGTTGAGTTGGCTAGTTTGGCTTATTTTCCCCTTTTATTGAGACTCTACCATAAGCCAGATCCTGTTCTAGAAAGTAAGGAGTTAAAAGTCAACATGAGACATTTCTGAATTAGACTAATGAAAAGAGTTAAACTGTATAGCTATGCCAGTTTCAGCTAACCACTAATATAAGCTTAAAAATGCAAAATGTGAAATCTCTTATCTCATATGTGATATATACATGTACCTTTAACCCAGCTCTCCAGGCTATTGGTGAAGACCTCATCACAGAATGGCTAGTGTGTTGCCTCTGTCTTGGTCTTGATAGGAATCATCATCTTGTTAGTCGGTCTTTAATTGGTTCTATGAGCATTTGCCACTTTTAGGGAGGAGCATTTCTGTTTGTTGCAAAAATCACTTAGTTTCTCAACGTCACTCAAAGTTGGCTAGATATTTAAATACTTCTACACAGATTTTAGCTCTGTTATGTTTTCTACTCTTCTTGTCTTTTTAATTGTCATAACTGTTGTCAGTTAGGACTGTTTTTATTGTAAGTAAAGGAAGACCTAAGTCCAGTGGCTTAAGTAGAAGCAAAGTAAAGCAAAACAGAAACAAAACAAAAAATATAATTTATAGTCTCAAACTGAGAAGCCCAGGAGTAGAAATAGCCTCAGATGCCTACATTGTTCAGGGCTCGACCTCTCACTGTCCCATGCTGTGCTTTGTGCTGAGGTGACACAATCCAGGCACTTTCCCTGGTGAGCCAGCAAAATGTTTCTGTGAAGGGCTACATAGCAAGTACTTTGAGATTTGTAGGCCAGATGGCCTCTGTTGCAGCTACACGGCTCTGACATTGCAGTGCCGAAGCAGCCATAAATATTAGATAAACAAACGGGTGTTCTGTGTTCCAGTAAAATTTTCTTTACAAAAACAAGCAATGGCTTACAGTTTGCTGACCCAGTGCAGAACCCTTTACAGTATGTTTTTGCATCTCTCATCCATGTCCAGAAGAAAGTGGTTCACTGTGCCAATAGTTAAATAGAAGTTCACTGTGCCCATACTTAGGTGCTTACTCACCCCAGTACTAAACACAAAGTGATGAAACGGTGTTTGGCATAAAGCAACTAGAGGGTGAGGAGAGGTTCACCCTAGTGATTCTCCATACTCAGGATGGAGAGCTGAGATCCATTGTTCTCTGCAGTAAACTTAGTGCACCTTCCTTTGCCTGTTAGGGACAGCTCTCCACCCACCTGGTGAGAAATGTTTCATGATCTTGTTATCTAAAAGTCTGTGCCTGTAAGAATTTTTCCAGAATCTCACTACACATTTTTTTATGATCCAAGACAATATCAAGACTTCCAGTGTCCTGTACACATGAGAAATATGACAAGTGCCTGTGACCTTAACACGGTACTTGAGACTTCTTTGACGTTAGTGTTTCTTCGGCGTCCTGCATCTCGTATTTGCTACACGTATATGATCATATGAATCAGCTGGGGTTTGTGTTAGAATGCAGAGTCCTGGTTCTTGTCTGTCCCAGACCTACTAAATCTGATGTGAATCAGGGCAGGACCCCTGAATTGATATTTTCAAACATTGGCCCAGGTGATTCACGTAATGAGGCAAGTTTGGTAAATCTTACTCTAACTAATATTGCTTTAACGTTCGCCATGTTTCACTTGTATTCTATTTCGGATTGAAGTTTAGACTTGCTCTTTCCAAATGTGATGCAAGTGTTGACATTCTCTGATTTGTATCAGAGTAGTCTTTCAACATGGGTACATATTAGGATCAGCTGGAAGCTTTTAAAAACACTAGTGACTGGAGTGTCACCTCCTCCCGGAAGACTGACCAGCTACGTGCGTGGCAGCCACTGGGATAAGAAATACTTACACTAAAACTTATATGCAAGTTGTTCTTTGTTTATTTATTTTTTTGTATAGAACAAGACTTACTCAGCACTGACATAATTTGACTGAAAAACTGTCGCAGTATCCTTTACCACTGTAATGTTGGAAACTTCTTCATCTAACTATTCAGGACAAACTGTGGTAGGAGTCAGACTCTAAATAAATACAATTATTTTCATTATACAGGAAATTTTCAAATTTTAAATGAAAAGTTTTCTAAATCTCTACTATTGTTTCTCAGCCCAAAATAGTGTCACCAGTGTATTTGCATAGGTTAATATGCGATTGTTTATTGAAACTAATCAGAAATTGTCTTTTCCTAAAATGATGAACTTAGACTTTGCAAATTAAATTATGATGTAAATATTGCTCGATTTACAGTTATTAAAATGGCACAGTATTAAGAGGTAATTATATAGGTGTTAGATACTTCTTTTAAGATGGAAACAAACTCCAGAATCAAGGATACCAAGCTTAGTGATCAGGCCACACACTCAGATTCTTTCAGGCAGATTCAGTGAGTTGGGTAGGATCAGTGTAAGTGTACAGGAGCCATGAGAGGTGGGCACTAGGGAGCACCGAATTGAGTGTCTGGATTATTCTACGTGCTAACGGTATTATAATTTCCATAAATTCTCAGAAACCATCTGAAGTAGCAATGCTATTTTCTCCCTTCTTGGGTAGGGAAACAAATAACCTGCCATAGTTTAAAAATGTATAGTTACTTGAGTCCTGATTCTGTCCAAACCCACACTCTTATGTCCTGTCACTATCCCTCACTGAGAGCACAGCAGCAGTAAGATGCTGGGAGATTAGAACTGGGGAAGGCAGTAAAGACTGTTAGAAATGGGGCTTTGGTATCGATTCACACAACTCGCAGTCCTCAAAATCTGTCACCTCAAAATCTTGTATAATTTGACTTGCATTATGCTTATGGGTCTAGATAAGTCCTAGAAAGTAACCATTAGGAGATGCTGACAAAGGAATTCAGGCTTGTGAGCAAGTACAGTGTGTAAAGAACACAACCACAGATCGCTGTGGATGGTGATGTGGAGACTGAAAGGGGGGGGGGCCTCTTTGCCATCAGTAGGAGCAGAGTGTGGCATCCAAGGCACCTGATTCGAGGGCAGGCAGGTAGCATCGGGCAGAATGGCTCAGCAGATGCTCACGTGTCCAGCTCATGAGAAGGAGGTGTCAGGTGGAGCCGAGCCCCACCTCTCTCTGGTCCAGAGAGAATTAGCAACTAAGCAGGAAGGATTCATGGAGAGGGATAATTGCAGAGGCCGTGTAGAGGGCCTGGATCAAACAGCAGTCCAGAGCTGGACCGGGAGGAACTGTGGAATTGGGATTTGGAGTAGTTCAGTTCCTCCTGTTTCACGTTGAGTTGGTCCTAGGGACTGAAAGTGAAGCTGAGACTGTAAGAGGCAAGTGGTTCCTGTCTGCTGAGAGAATTGAGCTTACCAGCTCTAAGAATTGGGCTTCTCCAGCTTTTTCTACAAATGTTGACTCAGAGGCTGACCTCAGCATATCCAATATAAACTGCTTTCTTCTGGTCCTAGAATTTGCCTTATAAATAAAAAATCTAGAGTTGATGCCATTAATTGGGTATAGTCTGTCACAGAGTGAAACTCTTGACATAATTCAATCTCTCAGTTGTACATGGATCCTCTAGTGTACATCAAAACAATCTATTTGGAGAAAAATTCTTCAGATCAAATTTATATTATAATGGGTAAACATAAGAGTGAAACTTTAATTTCTCTGACCCTAGAAGTAAACATGCTTCTGGGTCTCCCTTTATCTAAGACCCAATTACTATAATTAAAGAGAAAAAAATGTAAAAGGGAATACATCCACTCTATCCCCAGGACCTCCATTAAATAAATGAATGAATGAATAAATAAAAAGCACCCCTAATTACCTCCCCCCACCCCAAATATTTTTTAAAAGGAATACATCCAAGCCAATGAGGAAGTTATGGTGGAATGAGGTTATTAGTGGATGGTATTTCAACAAATTTCTGGAAGACAGAGATCAAGTAATAGGGTTTTAACTAATCCAGCGGAAAGGAGAGAATCATGGCCAGAATAATCAATGGGACACCAACCAAGAAGGGAGACAGATAATCTCGCTCCCAGCACTCACAGAATCTCCAGGTTTAGGTTCAGACGATAATATGGAGAAGAGGCGAAAAACAGGTGGTTAATTGAAAGTTTATCTATGGAGCGTATGCATTGGAGATCTCTCTTGCCGCCTTCTTCCTTACCAGCCTATCAGGATCCTAATAAGTACCTCTCTACAAAAAAGGAAGGCTTTTTTTCCTAAAGGAATTATATTAACCAATCAAAGAAGACTGGGGCTGTAAGGTTGAGGGTTGGTCTCCAGAGCGCTGCTCTCCTTATTCTGACAGTTCGAAAGTCCCAACTTAGTGAAAAACTACTCATTCATTTGGAGGCAAACCAAATCCTCCAAGTCAAACTATGCCCCCTAATTTTTAACCTTAGAAGAATAACAATGGATCACCAGATACTTGAAGAAAATAGGTAATATGAAAAAGAAAAAAATTCAAATAAACCAACAGACCTGATCCCAGAAGAAAAAGTGAAAATTCAGAAAAAGTGAAAATCCTGTAAATATCCATAGTGTAGTTCAAGATGACCTTGTACCCACAAAGCATGAACAGGGTATTAAGAAAAAGGAGCATTAAGAAAAAATAAAGATATTGTAGAAATTTAAAGTTATAATTATTGAATAGCAATTTTAGCAAAGATAATGATAGTAAAGTCACATAGAATATAAAATAAAAATAAGATATGATAAAATTGTTTTAGGAATAAATGGACCAACTTAGTAGGAGCAGAGAAACACATTATACTCCTCCTCAGCAACGTTAGGTGTTAGAATAAAATGGAACGATATCCTCATATTTTCAAGGGAATGCAGTTTTGAAAGTAAAGTTCCCAGTTAGATTGTGAATTACATGTGAAGGTATAATTAAAACATTTTCAGATCTACAAGGACTCCGAAAGAGTACCCATGCACCATTCTTACGGAAGTCATCTTAGGCATAGTCCAGCAAAACGAGGGCAAAACAAAGAAAGGCGTGACTTACTTGAAATTAGGAAACTAGACCAAGTGTTCGATGAAAAGAAATTCTAGGTAGAGAGCAGTGAATGGGTCTGGAAAGTGATTTGTTCAGTCAAAAGAGGAAACTTATAAGCTCTAAGGAAAAAAAGTCTTCACAGATAAAGAATGAAATAGTATCTGCCAACAGGAAGGGCTAATAAGAGAAAATATTAATGAGATGAACAAGTTATGGTTCTTCTGTCAACAAATAAAAAGAAAGACAGAAACTCTGGGGGTGGATGTAGTGAGAGTGGACAGAGAGGGGAACTGCCTGGTAAAGTTATGGTATATATGGGTGCATCTTAACTTTGGCTGCACACTAGGGTCACCTAGAGAGCTACCAAAATCCCAATCTGGGGAGCTATCAAAATTCCGTGCTCAGGCTTCACCCTAGTATCATTACATCAGAATATAGTTGTTATCCAAGAAACTTAATGCATCTGAAATTCCCTGGTTAATTCCAAGGTGCAGTCAGGGTTAAGGACTGCTATTTTCAGTATAAGCAAGATAAGTTTTGACATGATTTTGAGGAATTGAAGAAAAATAAGAACAAGTAATGTATTTTGACTTTGATGCAAGGATCAAAGAGATTCTGACAAGAAAAATAGAAATTCCATTATCTTTTGCTGTGTAGTTAACTATATTTATATCGTTAAAGAAGATAAAAATTCGTTTTGTTTTTAACTTTTAGAATCAGTTTATGAACAGTGTTATAATAGAAATTCTATTTTGTGTTGATTATCTTTCATTCATCACTTGGCAGGGGTTTACATATTTTAAATATTGTCTTTGAAAAATAAGCAATGAATATTTATAACGTCATTTATTTTGCCCAGTATAAATTAAGAATAACACTGTCCCCTCACATCATTCCATTCCTGGCTGAAATGTGAATTCCTCAGAGAAACTCCTTCTACCATATACACAGCCCCATCCACATATAACATAGCAGCCTCCATCATTCTTAACTCTCTTATTTCCCTTAGTTTTTCTTCATAGCATATATCCCCACCTAACTTCTTTATGCACCTATTTTTGTCTCTCATTCCCACTTGTCTGAAAAAATATGCTCAGTGAAAGGCAAAAAGAAGTTTTTGCTTATACCAAACCAGAGTGGATACTTAAGAGGCACTCCATAAACACATAGGAAATAGATCAATGAATGAATTCAGCAGTAAGGTCTATAAGAGCACAGACTATGCCTTTCTTGTATTCTACTATCAGAGTGTTATTTTGAACCTCGGTACAAATATTCGCAAGTCTGCAAGACAGAGTATAGGTCTGTTCCCAGGGAGCAAGTTGAGTTGATTTACCTGCTCTAATACTTCTTACAGTTTTATATAATAGAACTTATATAATTTATACAAATATATTCATTCATACCCTATTATTTTCAAAGCCCTGGATAAGGCAGCAAGAAACGTTAAGTCTTGTTGCTTGATACTCATGATGTGACTGCTGACCTTGCTGTGTTCATTTCAGCTTCTATTCAAACTGTTGCCTCCCAGACCTGTTTAAAATGAGATATGAAAAAAAATCCAGATAAAATATTTGAACATGAACTCATCCATTATACATGAAAATGTGTGATCTCAAATCGTTAAAAAATAATACTCATACAAATAGTTCGCACGTTTCCAAATTTTATTTAATTCATTAATATGGGATGAGAAAGGTGATTTAATGAGGATATGAGAAATTCAGATTTATAAGGTCAGTGGAAAAAGAAATTTGGAATGAGATTGCTTAGTCTGATACAAAACTCATTAATATCCTACAAGGCAATACGCTGTAACCTTTGGGGGATATCTTCTCTATCAAACACACAAAAAAAATGACACTTGGTTCATTTCCCACAAATCAGCCTCTAACTTTGCAGTTATAAGATGCATGAGCCTTAATCAACTGTGCATAGTAAATCAAAATTATATCCCATGAGAGAAGATGACTCTCAGGCATTCTTGTCAGAAAAGGCTCTAGTATAACATTTTGAAAATTATTGAACTCTTCTTTTGACCTTATTTCCAAGTTTTGATTATTTTCCTGAACATACACTAGGTAACTAACCCTAAATGGTGGAGTGGGAAAGTACACTAAGTGAAGTTAGTCAGACAGAGAAAGACAAACAATGTATGATACCACTTATGTGTAGAATCTAAAAATTAATACAAACTACTGCATATAACAAAACAAACAGACACACAGATGTAGAGAACAAACTAGTGGTTACCAGTGGGGAGAGGGGGTGGGGAAGAGGCAATAAAGGAATAGGGGGCTAAGAGGTACAAACTATCGCGTATAAAGAAATAAATTAAAAGGATGTATTGTACAATAAAGAGAATATAGCCAAAAGTTTATAAGTAGAGTATAATCTTTAAAAATGTGAATCACTGTGTTGTATACTTATAACTTATATAATATTGTACATCACTTGTATCTCAGTAAAAATATATATACTATTTTTAAGGGGAATAAATTGGTGTTGAAACAGCAGAGACAATATATTATGTGAGTATTTTGCAAAAGTCATCTCACTTTAAAAGTGATGGAGGTAATTTGTATTATATTTGTCTCACTCCTCCAAGTGATACCAGTATTTGAAAACAATCTCAGCTCCTCAGAAGAATTATGTTGTAAAATGCATAGTGCTTCTCCTTTTTTGAAATAAACTCAGTCATTTATGTATACAACTGCCTAATATATTAATAATAGCCAATATTTTATAATAATTTTAAATGGAGTATAATCTATAAAAGTATTGAATCACTATGTTGTATACCTGAAACTAATATAATATTGTAAATCAACTATAATTCAATTTTTTAAAAAGTATAAGTTGAAGGAAAATTTTTAAAAAATAAAGTTGCTAAGCTATAGGAACAGAATTTATCCAAGGTGCTGGAGAGTACTAAGCTTCTTCTGTTTTGGGGTGCTAGCCTTAAGTAAAGTGCTGATCACCTTCTGTTTTCTCATCTCTTCCACCTCCTGGTGCATCTCTTCTTTCCTACCTGATACCCTACAATTGCCTGATATACCTTTGTTCTTTCTTTTTTTTTTAATAAACACACACCTTTTTTTTTTTAACATTTTTTATTGATTTATAATCATTTTACAATGTGTCAAATTCTAGTGTAGAGCACAATTTTTCAATTATACATGAAAATATATATATTCATTGTCACATTCCTTTCTCTGTGAGCTACCAAAAGATCTTGTATATATTTCCCCTTGCTATACAGTATAATCTTGTTTATCTATTCTACAATTTTGAAATCCCAGTCTGTCTCTTCCCACCCCCCACCCCCTTGGCAACCACAAGTCTGTATTCTATGTCTATGAGTCTATTTCTGTTCTGTATTTATGCTTTGTTTGTTTTTTTGTTTTTTGTTTTTTGTTTAGATTCCACATATGAGCGATCTCATATGGTATTTTTCTTTCTCTTTCTGGCTTACTTCACTTAGAATGAGATTCTCCAGGAGCATCCATGTTGCTGCAAATGGTGTTATGTTGTCGGTTTTTATGGCTGAGTAGTATTCCTTTGTATAAATATACCACCTCTTCTTTATCCAGTCACCTGTTGATGGACATTTAGGATGTTTCCATGTCTTGGCTATTGTAAATAGTGCTGCTATGAACACTGGGGTGCAGGTGTCTCTTTGAAGTAGGGTTCCTTCTGGTATATGCCCAGGAGCGGAATTCCTGGGTCCTATGGTAAGTCTCTTCCTAGTCTTTTGAGGAATCTCCATACTGTTTTCCACAGTGGCTGCACCAAACTGCATCCCCATCAGCAGTGTAGGAGGGTTCCCCTTTCTCCACAGCCTCTCCAACATTTGTCATTTGTGGACTTTTGAATGACGGCCATTCTGACTGGTGTGAGGTGATAACCTCATTGTAGTTTTGATTTGCATTTCTCTGATAATTAGTGATATTCAGCATTTTTTCAAACCATACCAAACCTTTGTTCTTAAGAGCCATTAGCAAGCACCACCTGCTTTCTCTGGAGTATGCTTAAGTCTCTGGGCCTCTTACAGTCCAATGAGTACTGTAAGTTGTTTCCTTACTTGGTTACACCTCTTGATAATTTATATTACATATATTATTATATCTATTGTACATTTATATTAGGAAAAATGTTATGTTTTACAATATTTTATAGGTCTGACAGAAGATTTAGTTATTATTTCATAAAGAAATTGTAATACAAAATACCTTGTTTAGCATTGTGAAGTGGGGCAGGTTGGTACAATGGCTCTCATGCCTAACCAAGTTTTAGTACTGATAAAAATGTGTATTTATCACGGATTTTGTCAGCTCTGTAGCTAGGATGCTGGAGGTTGATTTTGAACCTTGTCCTTGACTATTCCAGTGATTCTGAAATGTGGTCTCTGGACCAACACCCTCAGCATCCTATGGCAAATTTCTAGAAAAGCAAATTCTTAGACCCCACTTAGAATCTTCTCAATATAAACTTTTGGAGTAGAACCATATATTCTATATTTACCAAGTTCTCCAGATATTCCCCCATGATAAAGTTTGAGAACTACTGGAGTACAATATTTGTGTCAGTCCTAAATAAAATATTTAACTCCTTTGGGTGAATCAGCATCCTCACTGATAAAAAGGGGTTAAAGATATTACCTCTACTCAGGCTGTAGTCATAAGTGAAAAAAATCCATGTAAGTAGCTTAATGTATTGCTTAGCACTGAGAGGCTATTCAATAAATCTTAGCTATTCTTATTAGCTATTAAACTCTGACCCTTGAGCCATTTATTATTGATTGCCTAGAACCTAGTATGGCTTTTCCACTCTTCCCAACTCTGTCTCCTTTAACCCTCATTCTTACAAGTGGAGGAAAATGTTCTCAGGAGAATAAATAATTCAAGTTGGGGTTCAGGTAATATGGACACTGCTAGTTATGTATGTTATTAAAATTCTCTAATTTTTAGTTCCACCACAGTGAAATTGGGATAGTCATTTCTTTGTGTGGCTATCGAGAATGAAATACAATGAAATGTAGAGAGCTTCTAAAGTAGGGCCCATGTTAGGTGTCCACATTCGTAGCTGCTGCTCCGGTCCTTTATTCACTGTCCTTCTGGCTTCTGACTCTTTCTATCTCATTGTTATTCTTTGTGATTTGTTTTCCAAGATTCTAAGGCATGATACTGGATGGAACCTAAGAGTTTCAAAAATAGTTAGTCCCTTCTCAATACGTATGAATTAGATGCTTTCCATCTTGTAGTGTCTTAGATCACTTTCCCCAAGAAACAGACTGAGATCAGAGTTTGTGTGCAGGGAGTGTACTGGAAAGTGTCCTCAGGAGCAGTACGTGCGAGGGAGAGAGGAAGGAAAGAATGGCAGAGGGAGAATTTTAACTACCATGTCAATGCAACAGAGGATGAAGCCAATTCCAGGGATAGTTCTGAAGTTGGGGTGGTTCTTCACATTTATCCTAATTTGAAGGAAAGTGTCCTGGCCTTTATATCTTTGCATTCACCAAGCAAGAAATATAGGCTGCCCAGGTGAAGGGGCAGATCCCTGGAGAGGGAGTCATCTGTGATCCATCAGTCACCAGCACTCTGCAAATTTGGGAGAACGAGTGTCTGGGGGTCCTGGATGGCCCACCTCAGTACCCACTATATTTCACCTCTTGTACCACTGTTGCCTCTTGTTTCACAGAGTGAGTTCAACTTATCTGGGAAAGCTCCCCCAGGATTCTGATTATTCCCTTTCCCTGGAGAATCTCAGAAGAGGAAGGTCAGTAGGATGGACTGTGACCTTGATGCTGCAGCCAGTCTCAGACCTGAAACTGACATTCATCATCTCCCTTCCCTACTGTTCATTCAGATTTCTCCCCATCAGCAGTACCTCCACTGGACTACATGGCTTAAATAGGAGAGCTGCACAGAGCCTGATACCTCTTGTGCTTGTGCACTTACCAAATTCAAACAACAGTTACTAAGATGTCCTTGTGGATCACCTGGCCCATTGGATAACAGCAACCTCATGTCCTTCTGATGATCAGGGTTAAGTGCCCTGTCAAAGTGACCGTCCTTTCCCTCCCTGCTGGTCTGCTGGCAACAGAAACAGATGACAGTCATAGCTTAAAATTTAATGGAATACTTATTGTTTCCCTTGTTTGAAGTTTTTCTCCTGGAAACAAGGACCTCTAAATCCACAGAGCCTAATGTGGAAAGCATGGGAACCACAAGGAATCCTAGTGGGTTACTTGGAGTTATGGCAAGTGGGCCATTGCTACTTTCAACCGTTGGTTCCAAAACTAATAGGTATTCTATCTGTTGAAGATGCAACACCTAATAATAATCTTAGATTTAAGGGATATATTGCACTAGGTAGATTGTTGCCTCATCCTTGCAGTGTTTTCTCTATGCTGGTGCTTCAGACATGCCTTCAAATTGCTGTTCCATTGCTCTTTCGTTATGGCACCTTTGAGTGATACACTATTTGATGGAAGGAGTGTATCTCATGATCATAGTACCACTCCTGTATTGATTGTTATAACATAGATCCCTTTGGTTAAGGCAAGGTAATGTTACAGATACGATGTAGGTGATGGATAAAGAGCTCTGTAAGAGCTTGAGTTTTATTGCTGGTTAAGCTAATCGTATCCATTATGTATCTCAGCTTCAGCAACATGAATAGATGCCCATCTTGGGGTAGAGGGAGTCCACTGTAGTCCACCTGCCACCAGGTGCCTAGTTGTACTCTTGAAAGAAGGGTGTTAAATCTTGGACTCGGTGTGAGTCTCTGCTGCTGAAAGGTTTGATATTTAGTAGCAGTAGTAGCTAGATCAGCCTTAACGAGGAGTACATACAGTTGAGCCCATGCATAGCCTCCACTCTGCCACCATGGCTGCAGTATTCACAAACCATTGTGCAAGCACTGTAGTGGCCAGTGGCAGAGGCTGACCAATACCAACTGGTTGATTCTCTCTTCTTTTATGGCATTAACGTGTGACACAGTAATCTTCATCCTTCATGCATTACCTCTTAGCTACATCCACATGCTGTTTCCCAGAAATCCTTGTCTCTAATAATCTAATCTTTTCTTCTCAGGACTCTGGCCATCCAACTAAGCCATTTACTACTGCTCATCAGTCCAAATTTGTTACTACTCTTTTTTTTTTTTATTGAAGTATGGTCAGTTTACAATGTTGTGTAAATTTCTGGTGTACAACATAATGTTTCAGTCATACATATACATACTTATATTCATTTTCATATTTTTCATTATAGGTTACTACAAGATATTGAACATAGTTCACTGTGCTACACAGAAGAAACTTGTTGTTTATTTTATATATATGGTAGTTAGAATTTGCAAATCTCAAACTCTCAATTTATCCTTTCCTACCCCTTTCCCTGTTGGTAACCATAAGATTGTTTTCAATGTCTGCAAGCCTGCTTCTCTTTTGTAAATAAATTCATTTGTGTCTTTTTTTTTTTAAGATTCCACATATGAGTAATATCATATGGTATTTTTCTTTCTCTTTCAGGCTTACTTAGTATGACAATCTATAGGTCCATCCAAATAGCTGCAAATGGCTTTATTTTATTCTTTTTTATGGCTGAGTACTATTCCATTGTATAACTATACCACAACTTCTTTATCCAGTCATCTGTTGATGGACAATTAGGTTGTTTCCATGTATTGGCTATTGTAAATAGTGCTGCTGTGAACACTGGGGTACATGTATCTTTTCTAATTAGACTTCCCTCCAGATACAAATTTATTAATATTATTATAACTGCCCATTGGAAGATTTCTCCTCATCAGTTTCCTTTGGAGGCAACATGGTTGAGCTACATTTTAGCATCAATCATTTTGGGGCTTGCACATATATACCCTGCTGACCCATCCTTGATCTAAGTTGGGCCTTTTTCTTCCATCATTCTTCTCCACCATGCTGGTGGGCTCATCTGACCTTATACTTGCATGAAATAGAATTCTGCTTCTGATCTTAGGCTCAACTGTTAAATTCTCTGTCAGGGCCCAGGATCATGCAAGAATTGTTTTTCAAATAGTATATATGTCGCCTACTGCATAGTAGACCTATGTGATGTTCCATGTGATATTCTGATTGTTCAAATCCCTTTTTACTATATTGTTACTTAGGATAGGAGAGTTAACACAGCAGTCACCAGGTGCCTAGTGTTTCTGATTTTCACACTTACAATTAAATTGCTAATCACAGTTAGCCTTCCCTTTTGTATAATACAATCTTAGTATTCAACAACACCCATCTAATTCTAATATGCTTGTAATTATTATTTCTGAATCTACTGAGTGCCTGAGATAGTGCATTCCCTTCGACAAGCTATTGCAGTTCAACTTCTGTGAAAGTTTAATAATGTCATGAATGCAACATGCCAGGAGCTGTCCATATTTCTCTCACCACTGTAAATCAGGTCCTCATTGTGTGCAATGTGAAAGGTAATAGAGTTCCAAAATCCCATTATGTTTAGTTTAAATTTACTTTTTACAAAAATTTTCAAAGATAAGATTCAAGAACAATAAAAAAAAAAAGATTTTTCCTTGGAATTTTTGGGAGCAAGTCACCACCAAATCACCCTAAAATATTCTGCATATTATTTTACAAACAAGGGCATTCTCATATTTAACCTCAGTACAACCATCGAAATCAGGAAATTAGCATCAAAACATTACTGCCATTTAATCCTCAAACTCAGACAAATTTTATGAAGTGTCTCATTAATTAGGCTCTTAGAGCAAAGGGATTCAATACAAATGACACATTGCCTTTTACTGTCACGTCTCTAGTTTTCTCTAGTCTGGAGTAGTTCTTCAGTCTTTCCTTGACTTTCATGATACTGGTATTTTTGAATATTACAGGAAGTTTATTTTGTAGGATGTTTCTCAATTTGGGTTTGTCTGATGTTTCTTCGTGCTAGATTTGGGCTCTGTGTACGTTGTTCTTGGGCAGGAATGTCAGAGAAGTGATGCTGCTACCCATTACGTCACACCGAGCAGCACACATACTTGATTTGTCCCATTGCTAGTTGACTATTTGGTATCTTAAAAGATTCTCCATTATGAAGTTACTCTTTTCCTCTTTGGTGTTAATACATATTTTGTTGGAAGATGCTGCTAGTCTAAATAAGTATCCCACTTTTAATCAAACTCTCAATTTTTAATTAATTTATGTTGTATATTCATAAATTCATATTTTATTCACTGGTTTTTAATCCGTTACCATTACTATCCACATTGATGCTCAGATCGTTTCAGATTTGGCCGCTGGATCTTCGTCACACTGGTTTCAGTGTTGTTTTGATATGTCTCATCATCTTGAACATTTCCATTTTTGTCTCAAAAAGATATTCCAGGCTTATCTTATCTTTCCTCTTCCCCAGCCCTGGAATTGGTTATTTCTTTAAGTAATTCTGGAAAAGGAAACTTTGAAGCCAAAATGTGGGTGTTAATATACACATTGCTATTGGTATGTCACAACTATCAGGCCCTCTCACTGAACAAAGCTGGAGAATCTGTGTATATAACTATATACGCACCTTATATATATGTATATATAATACTATAAACATGTTTATGCTATTTATAGATATATTTATAGAGAGAGGGAGTATATACTCATATACTCTGTTTACCTGTTTGATGAGTCCCTCTGTACATAACCAGCTTCCCGCCTCCTTTCAACAAGGTCCAGGCTGACACCCTCCCTGAAGCACTGGCTGCTGCTTTACTCTGAGCTGCTGCTGCATCACCCCTTGTACAAACGTCCTTCTCACTGGGCTTCTAAAGTCACTGGTTGGGCTTGAAGTGCTGCTTTAGCCCTGGAGGGATTTCCATCTGACCCTTCCCCACCTCCACTTGCAGGCCTGACCTCCCACTGCCCCAAGCAAAATTCCTCCCCACTCCAGACACTCTGTACAGGCCAACCTCCTCTCTGATGCCTTCCTCACTCCGTGGAGCCTCTGACTCCCCCTGGTGCCACCCTCTGTTTGAATGCCTTATTAAATTCCTGCCTTGTTCACATGCTGACTCGTGATGCCTTGAGATCCCTGGTGCTTTCCCCCCATGCATACATATGCCTTTTTCATTTTGCTTCACTATCAGCTACTGCCTAGTTGAGAGTATGCATTCAAGGATCACTTAAGCACTAGCTCTCTTTGATTGAGTTTCTGGAGAAACTTATCCTGAGATCAAAAGTTGCTTGCAGGAATTTTTTTGAGGAGTGCTCCTGGGAATAACACTTGTTAGGGACTGAGGGAAAAATACCATTGCTCAAGGGAAGCTCTGCAGCTTTTACTCCTTTAAAGTTAGCCCAAACCAAGGTATGCATATGAGGACTTTGTCCTATCATATCAACCAGTCATTGGATGCAGGCTGCACCCAGGGAGGTCACAGCTGTGAGATGGTTGACTTTTCCTGAAGGGAGAATCTGAGCAACAAACCACAGCATCCACTTGATTTGCCTTCTGAAGCTGGATAATAATAGAATCCATTGAGTTAGCTTTCCAAAAATAAAGATTCTTAGACTCCATCCCCAGAGAGTATATTTCAGTAACGCTTGGACAGGGTGTAAGTAATCTGTTTCTTCTAAAAGTCCCCAGATGATTCAGTATTTGTCTTGTTCAGCTACAGTTGGCCTTTAGTTAAATATACTGATTTTCTGTAGGTTCATGCCCAAGAATTTTGCTCTCACAGGACGCAGAAGGCACGTGAACTTCATAGCTTTCAGTTCTCATGACTGTTCTCCATGAATGCACTTCATGCCCTCTCTCCTGATGGCTGATGAAGGTGCAGGGAGCTTTTTGCTTTGTTTTGTTTTCTGGGGTCATGAAATGGTATTACTTCCAAAGTGACCACCCTTGGCATCAACGTCACACAAAAGAAGCTCAATATTTTGTTTCAGTGTTTCTGTGTCGTCTTTAATGTACTACATAAAGTAGTCTATGGTTGTTAAAAAAGGAACTATGGGTTGTAGGTTGCATTATTTGTACTTCTGTTCACATTGAAAGTCGTATATTTGGTGTTTTCAATTCACTACAAGGTAGGTTTGATGAAAGCCTTTTTCTACACTGGAAAGATTCTTATGAATGTCAGTCAGATGAGAGTCATCTTAGAAAGACCAGCCACACTCCCACAGCATGAATGCCAAGACATCTCCAAGTCTGCTAAGTGGAGAAACAGCAGGAGGGAGCAGTTTCCTTGTGGCTTTTCAGAAGTTCTTTGCAGGGAGAGCTAGGTGTGCATGACAGCTCTGTATGTAGATACATTATTCTCAGGAAGTTCACTGAGCAGGATGAACAAGGCAAGAGGAAGAGAGCCCTGCAGGAGGATCTCATTCTGCGGCAGTGTGGGAGTCTGAAGCTGTGCAAGTCTAGGGAAACTGGAGATCTTAGAGCAACTGGTTCCTGTACAATATGAGCGAGTGTAGGTCTTTCCATGCCATTGCTCTACACAAGTACACCTCGTGGGAGAGGGCGTCCATAGTCCATAACCCTCTAGTGTCAAAGGGGGTGTTTTGAGTTTTATGATTTTGTAAAACATAGCTTGAAAACATTCTGAAAGCTTCCCCGACTCCGAGGAGAACCCTGTCTCTTTACTATCTCCCTCACTTGCTAACACATTACAGTTTCCATTGTGAAATTATGGCCGTATAGAAACATTATGAGGGAAGGCTCATGTCGTTAATTATGTATCAATCTTTTGTTTAGGCTTTCAAAGAAAGATTTTCAAACCAAATCAGAAGCTCTCCCTTTCTTTTATGGAATGATTACCTAGATATATCCTGGAGAGTATTCAAACCTTAAAAATTATGATTTGTGTTTCTATCATAAAGAGATGTCTGTTCCATCCCTCTGCTATTCATTGCATTCTGAATTTTATGTGTCGTTTCTCAGTATACAGCTGTGGAATCCAAAGTACAAAATACATCATTTATTTATTACGCTGAAAATATAAATGGCAGTTGACATTTTGTGCACATTAAAGTTTTTTTATTTATATGCATTTAGTCAGCAAATGTTTATTTGGTACGTACTATCCCTGAGGCACAATGCGAGATGCTGGGGAAGGTGAGGATGCTCAGATTCAAGGTTAATTGTTGATTGGCCATCTGGGTCTCCTCTGTCTACCTTTAAACATCCAGCCTATCTTTTCAAATTACTTTTCTAAAATAAAATAAGGTAACTATATAAAGTATAAGTTATAACACAGATGTAATTTTTTATTGTTTTTAAAATTTTTGTTTTTCCTCGGTCATTAGGAAGACAAAACCTGACTGAAATCAACTGAACAGAAAAACACCTGTCTTTTCCAAGTTTTCTTTAGAATGTAGGAAGAATTTTACATGAAGACTGAAAAAATGAAAATTAAGCAGAGGATTTGTAATACTTGAGATTTCACAATTTGTCTCAAAAGTCAGGATTTTATAGTGAAATCTGGGTTGTAACAGATGGAAGTGAGTGAGAATCTGAAATAAGATCCAGTTCAGCTTCAGTCAGAGAAACATGATACTGAAGAATACTGTCGACTGCCTGGGAAACGTCACATCCACAGAAACGTGTTCCAAATTAAAGAAACACTCTGTGAAGAGCTCAATTTTGAACATCAAATATATTAATTTTTTATCCCTGTGTAACAAATTACCACAATCTTAGTAGCTTAAAACAACTCAGCTAGATTACCTCACAGTAGAAAAACTACTACTTAAATTACTAGATAAAGAAAGGGTACAATCTTTGGAATTTGAAACTCTCCTAGTTTTATTCATTGAATGTCTTGACGATTTTCACCCAGAGCAACCAGCTCAATGTGGTCAGCCTGTCTTCAGCTTCAGCCAGTCTGCCTCATCTCGGTGTATCCGTTATCTGTCTATAAGCCACAGCCAGTTCCAAAGAGCTTTCTCTCAGGGCTGGTTTCCCTTCAGAGTAATGAGAAGCCCAGTAGGAGACACACTATTTAATTAGCAGGTTCTGACTGCTATCCTCATTCTTTGAGTGATTCGGTGCACATCCTGTGCTTCCATCTCCATCCCCTACGATGGATGATCCATGAACCACAAAGTAAACCTGTCAAGAAATCATAACAGAGTGACTTTTCTTCATGCATAGAGTATTGCCATATGTTATCATGGAATTCAATTGGAGATTCTTTTTTTTTGCACATTTCTACAATCCTTCCTTTGATAGTGAACAGGTCTTAGAGTTTTATCCTCTTGAAGTATTCAGCTAAAGATATACCAGCTTAAGGAAAATAACAATCTATGTCTCCTTTGACCACTTTCTTCTTCCTTACATTGTTGACAATTTGCATGACTTTAATCCCATTTTTCTACCCCCTTCTTCACATGACTAATTTCTTTACCTGGCCAACACGTCATAATGTGATGGAGTCCAACTTGCTTCTAACTGACCCTCAATTATAATGCTGCCAGCCTGTTGTTAGTGGGCATTTTGCATTGTCATAAGATTACTGGACTGAGCAGTATTTCCATAACTCAACATCAGCATAATCTAATCTGTTTCCTGGCCACAATGTTACCACGCAAAAGTGGAGATCAGGCAGAATTCCAGGAGCCACAGTCACAACACCTGCTGGTTAGCTGTTTTGCCAGAGCACCAAGGAGTGATGGAATTAAGAAGTGCTATAGTCAGCTCACATAATGAAGATGAAAACGATAATTAGCTACGTGGTAATGTGAATTACTCAGCTAAATCTTTGTCATGCTGTAAGATGTTCTAGCAGTCTATTGTGAACAGTTTAATCTGTTGGGATTTTGTCATTTTAAGAAATGAGGAAGGGTAATGGCAATTTTTTCAAAACGAAAATAAATTGACATGTAAAAATGACTGTCTGTGTAGAATCTGAGGCTTAGGCAGGACCTCACGTAAAATTCAGTAGAAATGATCAAACTGTAGCTCCTAAGGAACCTGAGCACGCCTTGTCCTAACTTTACTGCCGCAGTTACCTGTTAGAGTCGTGTGCACATGCAGGTGAACTGGCACGAAAGTGACCGTTTTAAGCTTTGATAATTCGTGATCTTTTTTTTTCTTAAATATTGATATAAAATGAAAACTAACAGCTTAACTTTCAATTAATGCAATTTATAAAACACCCCTATTGATTTTAACTGTTAAAGGATCTGATGAGGGACACATTTGCTTTGTCACATTGTCCATCTGAGTTCCATTTCATCTCTCAGTGATTAATGACCAGTTCAAAATCTTTGAACAAGTTCTCTGCATCTGTAGAATTTTGGTGTGAGCCTAAGGGTTAGAAAGGGATTTTGTAAGTCAGAAAATGGAACCTAGTCATTGTTAGGAAATTGTTCAGACAGCAAATCCATGCTGGTTTAATTGCTGAGGGTACTTCAGTGGTACATAGTTTTAAGAGATCTGTCTGTTATCAGTGGAAGTGTTCATGTAAAACGTTCTTTGTGGGGCCAAAATGTCATGCATTTACCAACATACAAGAAAAGGAACCCAGATAAATAGAAATACCCAAAGAGGGAAAATCATCTCAAGCAATTACTCTGAGTATTTCCACAAATTGTGACTCTGTATAATTTCATGATTAGGTGTGGAGCTTTGAATATAGACTGAGATCCCATCTTGGCTCTGCTGTTTGCTAATTATGCATCCCTGGCAAATTTCCTACTCTTTCTGTGCTACATTCCTTAATGTGTAATAATGGGGACACTGAATAGTATCTGGCGCATCAGAATATGGGGAGAATTAGGTGATTAAGTACATGTGACATGCTTAATACAGTGCCTGGAACACAGTATGGACACAGTAAGGGTTAGCTGTTATTTTCATTACTCGGAAGCTCTGTTTTTGTTAGACAGAGTATTTAAGGACCACGTGCTGTGTGCCAGGCATGATGCTAGGATTCAGGGTTTCAGCAACGAATGAGAAAAGGCCCTGTCCTTAGAGAGCTTACCTTTTATGGGGAAAACAGTAGACCAGTGAGTGCTCTCAAGCTGGCGTGCAGCAGAATCACCTGGCGAGCCTGTAATAAATGAGTGAATGGGCCCCACTCTTGGAATTCCTGAGTGTGGTTGGGATGAAGTCTGCAAATGTGCATTTTGGAGAAGTTCCCAGGTGATACACTGCTTACCTGGGAACCACACTTTGAGAACCCTAGTCTAACAGATAATTTCAAATATAATGGGGGTAATTTATCTTGCAGGGATATAGACAAGGCAGCACAGTAACATAGCCTCTTGGACTAACATGGGGATTTCGAAGACCCTTTATAAAACACGATGACTGAGGTGAGAGTTGAAGGATAAATATTAACCAGATGAACAGTAATGAAGATGGGAAGACACATGAAACACTGTTGCATGTAGGGAACATTCTGGTACCCTTTTTAGGAATACTTTTTCACCTTTAATCCAAATATGATTTACTCTCTTTCTAAAAACATTTAAAATAGTGTTCTGAAATTTGTCCTCTATCACAAGGTAATCCAATGTGAAATATTATTTGCCTTGGAAAGTGAGTTTGAAAATGTGAAGGTAAAACTGTCAATAATCTAAATGTTGATTTAGATGACTACGTTCCAATATCAGTATCTCCCATTCATATTCTTTTTTCTGCAGTCCCTGTAAAATTAGGTAGACATAAATTTTCCTTACTGTTACAGTTTTATGTAACTATGGGACAGGCAGCAAAACATTTTCTTATTGCCTGTACTATGTAATTCCTAGCAGAGTAGTTATTCAAAATAGGTGCTCATTTTTATGATTAACAATTATTTTGTAAAAAGCAAATTTGTTTTGTATCAGTTTCACTGTTTATTTAATTTGCTTTTCATTGTTTCGTGCATTGTCTTTACTCAGGCAAAGCAGAAAAATAAAAAAGTAGAATCTACCACCCATTTTTACTATCCAGGAATAACTATTACTATTATTTGGTGTCCCAAAATTCAGAAAGTTCTGTATAAAGACTGAAGGGTAGAAAAATAGAAATAATTTTAAAAATACTGCCATATGCTATGTATTATTTTCTTTTAAATTATTATATTTAACCTGAAATTAACAGAATGAAGCATACAAAGTGAAACAAGAATTGATAACATTTTGATAAAATTTCTTCACTATAAGAAATGTTAGTTTTTGAAAGATTCCTCTAATGTTAGAAAAAAGAAAAAAAAACAGTTTTGAGAGTGGAATTATTATATTGTCTCAACTTTAGATTGTGTTTACTGAATTTTAGATGTGAAAGATAAGGAAATTAGAACAGTTAAACTTTGTCTAGCCTTCTTCATCTTCACCCTAATTCTGATTTGTGTTATTCAAGTTACTGTTTTTCCATGATTGAATTTTATAAAATTTTTATCTTCTTTGCATCAAGGAGGAAGCTGTCAACAAGTAACCGAGGAATGAAATCACAATGGCTTAAGTAAGAAGAAAAATTTATCATTCAGATGTTGTGGAGGGATCTGGAGTTGACTGAAAACATCACTAGTTTATCCACTGTGTGGAGGTTGATTTGTCATCTTGGCTTTACTACTGGTCCCAAGATAGTGAACACAATTCCAAATGGCACGTTGAGATGACAACACTGGGCAGGGAGCTGTTTACTCCCGCTTGTCTCTGGCTTTGGGTGGGGCTGTGAAGATGACTGAGGTCACCTTGACTCACCTATTGTGTATGACTTCTTATTTCTGCTGGAGAACCCATGTAATTTTTTATTCATCTCTCAATTTCAACACTTTCCTGAGGATGTTATTTTCTTATGCATTCTTTGCCAATTTTTCCTGGCACATGGTGTGCCACTGTAAGTCTTTCTCTTATGTAATTAGGGACAAGAAGTATATTTGTTGGATATTTGTTCCCATGTCATGGCCTTTAGCTCCTTTCTCCCATTGCCTTTACATCTCTCCTTCTTTGTTTTCTTGCCTTTGTTCTTCCCTTCCGTTTCTCATTTCCTCAAGGTCATATACTATATGTGTCTTCATTTTCAGTCATGTTTATTCTATTGTTTAATCTGTATAATACAGGATACACCTGTGCCATATGTTTGTTTTTCTTTTCCATTTCTTTTCTAAATTCTACCAGCCATTTTTAATTTCTTTTGTGAATTGAAATTTCTTCTTTAAATACTTGTCTCATTTCTTTTTCCCAGAGAAATCAAGACGCCTATAAATTCAGCTGAGATGATAAAAAAACTATTCCTTTGAATTCATTTTCTATTTTCTAAGATATTTCTCTCTATGTTGTAGATTATTCCTCTGCTTTTTGTGTATGTTCTTCCTTTTTGCTTTTTCCTATGATTTTATTTTGTTCTGTATTTGTTTAGCTGTTCTTATGTAGGGACCAATGACACTTTTCCATCTTTGAATGGGCCAGCTACCTCTTGAAGGTTAATGTGGGCAGAAGTAGGAGAAGGGATTGAAATGGTGAGCAGTTTCCATTTAGGCTTTGTGCAGAATATTTTGTCACTCATTGTATTATTTCCTTTGACTTTTCACCTCAATTTTTGTTGAATTTATTGGATTTTTTGCATTGTCTGAACTATCCAGATTTATTGCGCATCGAGGTCGAAGGGAAAAATAGGCACATTAACTGTTATGAGAAGGTGATCGAGACAGAACCAACTACATAAAGCTTGTTTTAAAGGAATTTTATAACATTGCTTAATAAGTGTTTTGAAATAATAATAATAAATCCAGGATGTCTCCAGTTTTATGAGGCCTCAGTTGTACACAAATTTGGAAAATTTAGAGAAAAATAAATAAAATACAAAATTAGATATAAAAATGAACATTTAGTTAGGATGAGGAAATAAATTCTAACAAACTGCAAATTTTAAAAAGCTGACCTCTGCCAGTAAAATTACAAAACCTAGAAGAAAATCATTCTATTTAATTAATTGCCTAATACAACTCTATAATATTTCTTTCCTACTTATTTTTGGCTTCAAACCGATTGCCATTTCTTATGAATATAATTTAATAATATTTTCTACGGAGCCTAGAGAGATAATTCAGTCTTTTGATTGACATTTTTTCCTTTACATTATTAATAATTTAAAAAATTTCTTTCAGCTTTACCGTTCACTATTGTAATGTCAGGTAAATATTGTAATACTACTGTCAAATAGGGGCAAAGTTATATCAAAAGTTTTTCTTTTTTTTCTTTTTAATAAACTTTCCTGTATTCAGACTAAAACCAGAATTGTCATTCACATCTCATCCAGTCACCAGACTGAGTATCTAACCTACCACGTCTTGCTCTTAGGTAACCCTACCAATGGCCTCATGGCAGAGACAGTTTTGGGTTGGCGAGTGTCAAAAGCTCGAGGGGGTGACTTTTTGACACAGTTCAGCCTCCTCCCTCCTAGGCTCTGCTCCTGCAGTGATTGAGCGCATCCTCGACCTTGAGCTTGGCAGGCGCAGGTGTGGGACCCCAGGAGTAGGGGAGCAGGGCCAAGATGCCTGGGGCAGCAGCCAAGGGCTGGCTCATGCCCCTCAGTGGACCCCCAGCTACTGCTCTCCAGGGCCATCCCTGCGATGAGTAAGTAGATCTGTGCCTGGTCGAGCTGTGCCACACATTGGGCCAAACGTATTTTTTTGTTTGTTTGTTTTTCATGAGATGTAAGAATTGGAAGAATTTTCCACAGGTAGCTTCTCATGCTGTATATTTCAAACTTTTCCCCCACCTCAATTAGCTGCATTCTTTTAGTGCCAACCTCAGTAGGACATGTTAATTGCTTTGTAAAAACTCTACTGTGGATCTTTTGGTCTCCAGGATGAGGGAGTTAATACAGTGGTCTGTGGGAATTTCCTGGAAGTCCTATCTACGCCACAGTGGCTAGGAATTGCAGAAATATACATAGACATAACTGCCATGTGTAGACCTAACTAAATCAGACTCACTTATTTCCAGCTCACCTACTTCATAGCCACTCCAAATGCCATCATCCTACGTGAGGAGAAGTGGGTTGGAGAGGAAACTGGAGCGGAAAGAGACAGCAGTCTTAACTAGTTTTGGTTAAAGTGTCCTACATTTGCAAGTCCTGCAAAAACATACAGAGCGTATTGCTAGAAGGAGTCCACGCGGGGAGGAGGCTCTGACATTTAAGGTTAATTACCACGTTGGTTAATTTGTATCTGAATGAAAGGCAGACATGAAAGTGACTTGATATTTGACTTGATATTTGAAACCAATTCAAGCAAGTGGTAGATACTATAAAAGAATGAAAGATCATCATTAGGATAAGCAGACGTCCTGAGAGTACACAGGATGAATCTTTAGGGAAAACGCTTGCTTATTATTGCATTTTGCAAATTGAATAATACACTTACAGAGTTTATAGTAATGTTCATAATTTTATAGGCGAGGTATTTGAAACTAATCATCTTTGGTAGTAGGAGCTGGAATAAGAGAAGGAATTATTCTTTCATTTCAGCTGATACTGAGTATCAGATCTTTAAACGTCCTGTCAACTAAGATTTTTAATTGTTTCTTGATTGCTTTAAAATTGTCATTAAAATAAAATCTAATATCTAACTTTTATTTCTTCCATTTATTTTTCCATTTAATTTTAATTGCCACAAGGAACTGGACAATACTTTTTGCTTTTTTGTTTATTACCTTTTAGTGCTAGGCTCAGAATAGTCACTTAATACATATTGCTGGCCTAATAATATGATACTTCTGCATTCATTTTTTTTTCTTCATTTATCTTTCATGCTTTCCATTCTCATAAATCTAATGACTTCACTTAACCCTTTGCTTGCTATCTCCGTGATACATCTTTTCTGCTGATACTCATTTTTAGAAAGTTTTGAAAAATTAATAATACAAAGGCACAGTTAACAGTCATGTGGAATCACACTACCCAAGAGCAATCACTGTTAATATTTTAGAGTATTTTCTCCCAGTGTTTTTCCTATGAATTTTGCATTGTGGAGGTCATGTTATATATAAGATTTGGCCTATTCTCATCAAATTAAAACATGTGCATAATTTTAAAATCCAATAAAGCTAAAATAATATTAACAAACATCTTAACATCTCTAGTTCCACTCCCTAAAACATTTGTACCCCGTAGTTCATTTCTTACAGCATTTGGTATTTGCTTACACATTTATAAAACAAAGAAAAATACTATGAAACTATTGATTTCTCTGTTTTTGGCATCATGTATTAAATTTTTGGTCTGGTTGATTCAGTAGGGTTTATCTTCTAGTATCTCTCTCCTTTTCTCTCACTCTAATACTTTGATGGAATCATAGCACCATCTTTCTTGCAATCAGTATTTACTCTGACTACATAAATATCTTTCACTCCTGAACCAGGGGCCAGACATTATTTCCCTTCGGATATATATATATATATAACTTCAAAAGTGATTCCTTCTTTTCTATTTCTTTGATTTCAGTGGAATTACCGACTTCATTAAAATACTGAATTCACTTGTTACATGGCAGTCTAATTCTGCAGTAAGCACACTTGTGCAGATTGTTGTACCCATTCTTTCCTCAGGATGAATCCCTAGAAAGAGAAATCCTAAGCCAAAGAAATAATATTTTTAAGGCTCTTAATGTGCATGGTCAATTCCCTTGTGAAAGATTTTGAATGTGGCATCAACCCCCGACCCCTCTTGCAGGAGTGTGTCTGTGCACATTATCTGATGTTTGCTCCCCTGTATCTGCTCTCCGCTTTGTTCCCCAAGACTTTGTGCCCTGGAAGTCTGACCTGTGTGAATCTCTGTTCTCTCTGGCTTCTAGCTGAGTTCAAGCAAAAGTAAGCACCCACTGGAGGTCAGCAGGAAGGAGGGAAGTAAGGTCATATATTTCTTCCCCTTCTTTCTTCCTGCTGTGTTGCTAATGGCTGTAGAATAAAAGCCATAGCCCCTGTCACACAGTTCTCCCTTATCCCAGGGGATATTAGCAACTGTTCTTTTCTCTGGCTTCTCCCAGCCTAGATGTGGCAGTGGCTTCCACTGTTTTTGTTATAAGGATGTTTTTCTTTGTTGCTATTTGTCCTCTTTGTGTATATCTTTTGTAAATGGTCTCTTAATGAAACTTCCTGCAGTTACTCAGTTTCAGTATCCTATCTTTTCCCACCAGAACTCCGACAGACACAATGCCCATTAAAATGCACTTCTTAAAAAAATGTAGATAATAATATATGTAACCTATTAATTATCTTAGTGACATGCAACTATGTTTTAATTTTATTTTTGATTACTCTGAAATGACTATCTTTTCATGTATTTGCCAGGAAATACTCCTTTTCTTTGGGGTATTGTGCATCATCTTTGTTCTAGTTTTTATTGGGGTTGTTAATTTTTTTCTTATTGATTTTTTGAGTTCTTTACATATTAAAGACACTATTACTTTGTTATATTGATTCAAGTGTATTTTATGCAGTTTACTTTTAGCATCAATTAGGAAAATGGTGAGTGGTATTCCTGTAATATCAAAGTTTTGGTTTGTTGTTAAAGTCAAATCAACCATCTTTTCCAATAATCTTTCAAACATAAGCATTTTAAGTCATAGAAATTTTCTTAATGCCATGAATGCTTTCGACTATGTGGGCATCTCACAGCTGTAACCTACTGTTCTCCTGTGTGTGAGGTGTGGTGCTTTCTTCCTGCTGCTTTCAAGATTCTTTCATTGCTCTAGGAGTGAATAATTTTAGTGATTTTTATTTGTGTTCCCTTTTTCTTCAAATCTGTCCTTGGGCCCATCTAGTGAAACTTTCCCTTCAGTTATTTCATTTTTAATCTTCTGAATTTTCGTTTTGCTCTTTGTGGAGTTTCAGTTTCTCTGCTGGTAACCCTTATTTGTTTACTCAGTGATACCACATTCTTTGAATGTGGTCAGAGTAGCTGCTTTGTGTTCTGATCCAAAGTGGTTTCACTGAGCTGAGAAAGCAGGGAACAGATGAGTTTCTGTGGACAGCTTTGTTTCCTGAATATGGGTCTGCGTCACACTTACTACTTTTTGATTGAAAACTGAACAGTGTCAGTAATATGCTGGAGCAACTCTGGATTCTTTTCTGAAAATTTTCCAAAAGCTTTTTTGTTTGTTTGTTTTGTTAGCTTGCCTTGACTTAAATGGCAGAGTCCATCTCCTCTTTGGGTGTGTAGCCCCTGGTATCTCTGCTCAGTTCTTTCTCTGCCTTCCTGGACGTATCCCCTGCTTCTGTGTGGTTTAGTGCTCAGCCACTGACTTGGGCAGACATTATGTATGCTCCGACATTTGAATGTAATGTTTTTCTTTCTGCTCCTAGGCTGTGTGTGAGGAATATATCGAAAGGCTGAAAGTTCTCAAGTCTCCCCTGGCTTTCCTTTTTGTTGGGTTTCCTAAGTTTCCCACACTCGTGTATAGTTTATTGGTCAGACAGATGTGTGGCGAGTTTATTATCTCAGCTTTTCTATTGATCTCTCAATCCATGACCTCCTGGTTGGTTTACCAGCTGCCCCAAACCAAGACCATGACCTCTGCTTTCCGCTTGCTCAGCTCAGTGAGTTGATGATCTGTTTGGACTCTGCCTCCCTGCTGTATGGCAGGAAGAGCTCCCGGGCAGAGAACCAGATGCTGTGTCTTCTCCTTTTCTCAAGTATCGCAGACTTTTGTTGCCTATTGTTTAGCGTCTTAAGACGTTTGCTTCATGTACATTGTCTGTTACTCTTTAGAGCAGATGGCAAGTTCAGCGCCAGTAACTCTGAACATGACGTGGTAGAAATCTAATGATCAGGTTTTCTGTATAAATGTCTAAGGCCATAGAATGTCAGTTTTATTTTGGACATTTGAAATAGTATTTTAAATACTATAATACTTTGGATAGTGCATGTGTATTTTCTATTCTCAAATGAGCATTATTCCCCCATTTGTCCCTTTTTTGAAGTACCCCTCTTTCTAGGTAGTATTGCCATTCGTATCACCTCAAGGCTCTGAGGAAGTTGTCAGAGGGGATGACTGAAACAGAATTTGAGCTGCAACACTAACAGCACCACCGATAATAGTATCATCGAAACACTTACCAAGAATATATTTTGGACATACTTTGGGGAATCAAATACCTGATAAGGTGTGATTCCTCTTCTCCAAGTGCTTACAGTTCATTTGAGGAGAGAGAAATACGTATTATAAGATTTATGATAATGCAGGTCAGTCACTGTTAAGGAGTTTTTGAGTGAGTAATGAAACATTAAGTGGTCATGTAGGAGGTCGTATGGATTTCGTGGGAAGAGACTCAATAGATAAAAAGTGGTCTTAAATGCCCCTTATAGGGATTAGGCAGTAAAATAAGTGAATATAGTGAGAAGGTTTTAAGATAAAAAAGACAATCCCAGAGATTTGTCATAAATAGCAACTAATATTCACCTTCATAACTGCAGGACAATAGGTGTGGTGGTGACTGTGGTGTACCGGAGTGTAAATTTATAAGAGAGGAGCCATTGCTCAGTTTCTGCTCTTCTAGTCTAAAAGAATGCAAACCCACATATTGACAGACATCCCCAGTTTTTCAAAAAGTTTAAAAATCTTCTTTTTGTCAAAATCTCCCAATTTTTAAATGTTGGCAAGCAGTAAAATATTTTATTACCATGGAGACCATAGAAATTATGTCTGGGAATGAATTTGGTATTCAGGGTACCAGTGCGTGACCTCAGAGTTCACACACACTGAAAGATGGATTAAGTCTGGGGCAGGAAAATTTGTCTTACACATATTCTGGACCAGAAATAATGACTTAATGGCTTAGCAATGACAGCACTGCTACTTGCTTGTAGCATTTGATGCTTGCTGTTACAACTTAATAAGCATAAAGTAATGGAAGCACCTTTATATCCTTTAGAAAGCAGATGAATTTGAATTGTATTTAGAAATTCATGGCTAAGAGTTGTAAACAGAATCATTATTTTTATGTACTTAGTGTTTGGATTCAGGGCTCTTTGGGTTTGTAAAATTAACATATTTTAAAAGAGGGAAAAAAGCTCCCTCACAAATACCAAGTCAGTGTTGGCACAACAGATCGCAGTGGGTCCACAGGGCCGGCAAGCCCGGCACTGTGTGTCATACCCAGCTATGTCACCAATTTAAAATGCATGTTATTTACCAGCTAGATTGTAATGTCTTTGATAAGCCATCAAGTCTATGGTCTCAAAGTCGGTTCTAGCATTTTGGAAGTGCACACTGTCCTCGGTTAACCTAACGGAGAATAAATTGTTTCACAGCAGTGATGCCCTAGAAAATAGATGTTCTGTTTGAACTACTCAGTTTAGACTCAAGTGTATCTATCTTTTGAGATTCAAGTTGGCCTTCTTATACCAGGGCATAATTTCAATTACTGAAAAAAGAGAAAACTGTCAGTTTTGTGCATCTCTAGAAGCTTATTTAAAGCAACGTTTTGATTAGTTCCGCATAAACGAATCGGAACTACCTAATTATTGCTGCCTTCAGAAAACATGGAATTAAAAAGAAGTACAGGGCAAGAGCAAATGGAGAAGTGAAGTGTTCCTGCTGCACCTGAGCTCTCTGAGCACCTGGGAAGCCCCTCCTGGAAGTGAGTGCAGCCATTGTTCCAGGACACTTCTCTACAGTGGCTGTGTCTCTGTGTGTATGCGTGCACATGCACATCTTTGTGTTTGTGTATGCTTTTGTGTGTGATCCATGCAGCAGTGTATCTACTACAGTGAGCTAACTTAATTTTCTTCATTGTTTTTGGTAACATCTCTGTAGTTATGAACATTTTACCAGGTGCTGGTCTTGACATCATTCCCATTGAGCTTAGAAATAAGATATAAGTCATAAAAGTAATTAGTATAACTTTGACCTCCAGGGCTATCATTGCAGCCTTTGCAAACTTAATCTCTTCTTAATTGTCTTTGGTTTAATCAAAGCCCTAAATGGCTAATCATATTTTCAATGCGTTTATTTTCAAATAAATCACAAAATCATTTGATTGAGGTTTCTTTTTTGTTTGATTCTCTTGATATTTTTCCCTTTGTCTCTTTTGCTTTGTTTCACTTCCAAGTGTTTCTTTGGAGGAAAAAAAATATAGAAATCATATTAAGGTTGCATTTAAATAGAAAAGGTAATGAGTCTCCGTAATTTGGTTTAATTTAAAACACTTCATTTTATACAAAGAAACTTCAAACTTCTTTATTGTTTAAAATCAATTAAAATACATTAGTCATCTCTTTTTGAATGTGAAATCAAATTGTGTCCATTCATTGTGTCATTGGTTTAATTTCTCTAATTATGAATACAGTTAGAGACAATCTTTGTAATAGAAGCTTGGCAGGGCATGAATTGAAAAAAATTTATATGCAACTAAACACTATGTGACAAATCTTCATTTCTCATTGATTTCTATCAAGTACTTTCTGAATGTGTCCTTAAAAATATTTGAGGAGAACAAAGATAAATCTGAACCTGTGTTGTTCCATATATATATTCTTTTTTGTTCCTTAAAATATCCTTGACTGCTGGTTTGGATGGTTACTATTGGTACTTAAATGGAGTTAAATGTATCGCAGTGTTGAATAAGAAAGACAATTCCATTACTTACAGCCCACAAACCATTCTGTATCTTAAATCATCTGTGAATTTTTCTTATTTTGATTTTGTTTTATTTCTGGCTTGCAAGTCTTTACTTTTTGCACTTTGATTTGTGTATACTATATCTTTTTCCCACAAATCCGTAGTTTTACCTTCTGTCCTACCCAGGAGTCAGTGTCTTTGGCTTGCAAGAAGTTTTTCCTGTTACCTGATTTTGCTAGGGGTAAATGGAGTGATTTGGGGGTATTCTAATAGACAGTAATTCCAAGTCATGAGGAAGTTTTCTGGCTCTGAACTCTCACCATATCTAGAGATTCTGTTGAAGTCTATAAACACAAATTTAACTATTGATTTTATACCTTGATTTAAAAATTCTATGTCAGTGACATTTTACATCTTTGGTCATTACAGAAGATTCCATCTGATTAACTTAGAATATTTGGAAAGTCTTACTCTGCAGTGATGAGGCACACCATGGTTTATCAGATCATTTGTGATTTAAGGTGGAGTTTCTTAGGAAGTATACTGGGAGGATTGGGATTGAGATAGTGGCAGGGCCCTGGACAAAGACAGTTTTTCTTGTCCATCCTCTTTAAGCTTGGCTCAGTGTGACAGTCTTCCTTCCTTGACCCTAGATGGCAACTCTGATCTCATGACTTTTCTGCTTTCCTCTAGGTAACACATACATACATCCTGATGCTACTTTAAGTTGCAAGCACAGTGATTCAATTCAGTTTTTAGAATGTAAAATTTAAGATACTGATGAAAACACTGATTTTGCTTTCAGAGATGGTTAAAGTTGAAGTTCTTAGTTGGCCTAGATGAAAATTAAACCTGAATCTTTCTCTCTGGAGGTATTTTTGTAGCTTCTTCATAGGGTTTTTCACAGGGCCCTTGGCCGCAGGGCTGACACTGTATTCCACTCTGTTCCCTGTGTTCTCTTTGCATTAGCTTCTCAGCTCCTGATCTTTGGTGGTGGACGTCTAGGCTGTCTCTGCTGATGTCTTCTGCTGTTTTTCTCTCCCTGTGGCCTCATCTCTTCCACTGGGAACTCACATACCTACCTTGGACTAACTCAGAAATGGTCCCAACGCAGCAGCAGACTGACCCCAACACAGACCGTATACTCCTAGCTCTGTCATTGAGGACACTAGTTGGCTCCTGTCTTGTTCTCTAGATTTTCTTGTTTGAGAGTTAGATGCAAATTCTTGAAGCTTTAGTTTTTGTAAATTATAGTCAGACATTAATTCTGTACCCCTCAGTATTTCAGAATACACAAGCCAAGATCACTAAATCATCCCCCTGGAGCTTTCCCAGTGTACCTTAAAGATGCAGGGGGTGCATCTCCCTTCACTCTTCCATAGGGAGGGAGAATGTCCGTACAGCACTATGTGAAGACCTTTCTCTACAGAAAACCTCCTTTTTCAGTATTGCTGACCCCATGTATACTCATGAGCTTTGGAAAAGTTAGTGGGACATTCGATCATAGATTTGTCTAGGGTATGTGGTGGTCTGTCTAATACACATTTCATTACCATTCTTTTGCATAACTTGAGTTTGTTTAAAGAAAGGCTTTTATAGTTTTCAGAAGTTTGCCAACTACTGGTCAGTGGTATAGATTTAATTAAATACAGGGAAAACCCAGCAAGAAGAGTTTAACTTTATAAAATTAAGAATTTAAAGATCTTTTTTCTGCAAATCAACTTTTCTACTCATTATCTTTAGAGAGTTGACCTAGAGTTCAAACAGTGGGTAAAACTCATGCACTTATTGAAAATCTAGGAAAATAACCTTTCAAATGACCTATGGAAATAACCTTCATCTTTTTAAAATCAAGAAGAATTTCAAATCAGATTCTGCACTCACGTTGAATATTAATATTCAGAATATCCCCCTGTGATTTGGAATATATTTTCTGTTTAGTGATTTGTATAAGATAATTGCTCTTGTGCATGCTCATGTTTGAAATTAATTGAAATTATAGAAAACAGTACTATTTATATTTGAGTAAATGGCCATAGTCTGAGATAGAAATAACCTCGGAGAGCATTTAGCTCAACACTTTCACCTTATAGATAAATATATTGTTACGTATTATTATCGTTATAACAATACTCATATTTACATAGAATTTTGTGGAATATGGGAACCCAGAGAATTTATTAGCAATCTTGTTAGAACCCACATTTTCAAATTCTCAGCCTACATCTTTATAGTACTGCACAATGATTGGTAATTCATAATTCACCTTGGGGAACTGGGTGGTAAAATTGGAATATTTATGCTATAAAGTATAAAGTATATTTCTGTTCTAGTCCTCTAAAGATACCAGTTATTAACCTCATGAAAAATATCATGACAGTTTCCTTTTAATTTCAGGAGCAAACCCAACCATATCTATGTAAACAAAAGTAGAAGGCATACAATGTAATGGAGCATGTGCACACGGGCTTCTAAACTATTGAGGTGATAGGATTTTTCAGTTTTAAGAAAAACAAATATGTCATTTTCTACCAAATTCATAATAGAACATTTAGAAATAAACTTCTTTTCCTGAAGTTTTGCTTTCCTATTTTCTGTCAGCGTTATTATAAAAAATGGTTATTCAGTTAATCAGCATGTTGATCATCAGAGAGTAGAAATACATAGATTTTCTTTCCTAACTTGTTTTCTTCCCTCATTTGGATCTTGCTTACCTGTGCAAGCCTTAATGACAGTCCTTCTGTATCAGCCCTTGTGTTGTTCCAGGTTCTAAGTCAGACTGCTTAATAGGTGAAGAGAGTAAAAGTAAAACATAAAATAGCTAGAGAGAAACACACTGTGAATACCTGGGGAGTTTTAAAAAAGGGTTTGTAGGCTACTTACATGCAAATGAAGGCATTTAATTGTAATGTGTCTTCAGTGATAAATGAGGAAAACAGTCTTGAATAAATTTTCCATTATAAAATGAGAAATTGTCATGCTTTGCCCTTTTCATTTGTTCCTTGAGAAAGGTGAACTTATCTAAAAAAATTTACGCCAGGAGAACTGCTTTTATTTAGCTAATGAACTACCATAATTTGGGAAATGGCACTGTGTTGAGTGGTATTAGACGGCAGGAATAATAATACTTTTACATTATTAAATTAATAGTAGAATTTTTAAACTAATTTTATTCTCAATCAGTTTTTCCCAGAAAATAACGAGTGACAGGTAAGAGCGGTCCCAAGGGTTGCACAGGCTTAAGCATAAGCCTGGACAACCTCTCACTGTCCCATAAAGGACCTCAAGTCCCCAGGGTGATAGGTCACGTTCATATTGGAAATAAGCTTTTTGAGTTCACTCCTGTACCAGAAGCTGTTTTCTGAAGTGTCAGCAGAGCAGATGCTGCCGTCTAGAAAAGGAGCAATTCATTCAAGGTCCTGTCCAGTCTTAAGCTGCAGCGGACAGGATGTGGAATTGGTATATTCGGGTAAGAAATGGGATATTTTTGGAGTCTAACAACTACTCCTCTTGCTCACACACAAGTTCTGCCTGGGAAAAAAGAGGGAAATCAAGTGTGACCTGAGCAGGAGGCAGTTGGCGAACAATGGAAGAGTCAAGGGTACAAACTCGATTACAAGAGAAGGACCTTTTCTATGTTGTAGTATCACAATTAATTCCATAGTCATATTTTCCTCTTACAGTTAGTATATTTATGTTGCTATGAAAATCACTTTGTCATTATCAGTTTTGGGTTTTTTTTGCTAGGATAACACCGAAAATACACAGCAGTTTCTTTTTACTGATGCTATTAAACTGCGAGATACATTTACAGAATAGTTTCAAAACCACCTTTTTAAGTGAATCCATTTTTTTCTAAGAATGCACACTGCAGGTCATCTTTAAATTCACTTAGAGTCCTTGACTATGAAATATAATAAAACTCAGTTGTTGAAAAAGAAATCAGCTGCTGCATTTTATAAAAGAAGCTCAGCTTTACCAAATAGAGGCTTTATTGTTTTGCTCTAGGCTAGGATTCATGTTGGATAGTGTGGTTTTTTTTTCCTCTACCACTGTAGCCTAGTTTCACATGCATGAACCCAAAGAGTGATATCTCTGAAGAGGTGGTGTTAGTTTAAGTAAAAAAGCAAAAGCACTTTTTTGTGAGGAAAGAAGATTTGAATGGGCCTCATGAAATTAATACTAAGTTTTCTGTCATCTACCTCATTACTTTGGTAGATGACTCACATTAAAGGCAACGGAGCAAGGAGTCAGCAACCCGGGTCTTTGCCGCATCTGCAGTGCTGCAGATACACATTTCCTGCAGCTTACACAGAAATTATCTATGTTTAGTCCACTTTCTTAGAATATCTGTGAACTGTACTAGAAATTATGCCTTTTTTATGATTCTTCAAGGTGTTGCTTTTTCAAACTATGAGTGGAAACCATAGCTATTAATAAGCAAAACCAGAAAACCAGCAAATACTAAACAATCATTGTTGATACATTGTGCACAATATTTGCATATGTGCATAAAAATAGGTAAAAAAACACTTCTTTTGAAAATTCTGGGAAAAAAATCATGAGTTCACATTTATTACTTTGTAACTAATTTGAAATTACATGTAAATCAATGATGTTTCATTTTTCAAGACAGAAATAGGTTTGTACTCCTCCCTGAAAAAATACTAAATGTTGCCTTTATTGAGTGGGGAAGTTTACTTAAAATGCCTCTTTCAGACATTTTCAGGGACCACACATGTTTCCTAAACTCTCATTTATGAGCCATAATCCTGAGTGTCCTATAGGTTCTGAAGTGCTTAAATGAAGTAATTTGGTATCAGAAGGCGAGCCTGACCCATGGCAGTTCGGTTTCTCTTTAGCTAGCTGTAACTCTGTAGCATGCTACTGTGTTATCTCTAATAACGCTGGTCTCTGTAAGCACTGTTAATTGGCTCATTGATGAAGTCATGTGATGACTTGTCCCCACAAATGAAACAAACAAAAGGCCCCAGCTTCCCAATGGTAGATTTTTAATCTGTATATCCTTTAGAGATGGTGCTGAGAAATCAGGAAGAAATTGGCCTACAGGGATCTAAAGCTAAGAATTCACTTCCTTGTGTAATGAGCACAGTAAGCAGATGACTGAAAGCAAACTAACATATATTCCAAGCAGCAACTTAATGGCTTTTTAAAAAGTTAGCTCAAATTACCTTTTCCTGATCCAGTGTAGAATGATATTATGCATATTATCATTTCTGCAGTATTGTGATTTGTAAGAAATATTTATTTGGTCATCAGATGATCAAAATGTATTTCTCGTGTATATTTGGTTTTCATCCACAGTTGCTGACTCACAGCTCCCAAAATTCTTGTAATTTCCTAAGGGTTGAGAGTGAAAAAGTTATCTTTTGTTATGTTAATGAGATGACTTTTGGAAAGCACCTAAGAGTGGAAGCCGTTTGCTAAGGGAGCCAACCAGGTGTTTAGAGGGCTCTTAGTTCCACCCCCTGACCACTGGGGAAGGGAGATCCCCCCAGATTGAATAACTCCGGAGTGACCAATGATTCAATCAATCGCGTCTTTGTAATAAAGCCTTCATAAAACCCCAAAAAGACTGGTTTGGAGGGCTTCTAGGTTAGTGAACACGTGGTTACTGAGGGAAGTGAGATGCCTAAACAGGGCATTGGAAGCTCTGAGCCCTTTCTCTATGCCTTACCTTATGCATCTCTTCCATCTAGCTGTTCCTGAGTTTTATCCTTTATAATAAACTGGTAATCTAGTTAGTAACATGCTTCTCTGAGTTCTGTGAGCTGCTCTAGCAAGTTAATCAAACTCTAGGAGAAGGTCTTGATAACCTCTGGTTTATAGCCAGTTGGTCAGAAGTACAGGTAACAACCTAGAACTGAAGTTGGCATCCTGAGTAGGAGGGGGTCTGTTGGAACCTCCATTCTATAGCCAGTTGGTGAGAAGCACAGGTTAATAGCTTGGGCTTGCAACTGGTGTCAAAAGATGTAGTGTTGGGTGGGGGAGTCTTACAAGACTGAACCCGTAACCTGTGGAGGAATCCGATGCCATCTCTAGGTAGACAGTGTCATAACTGACACTCTACTGGTTTCTGAGAATTGATTGTTGGTGTGGGGGGAACCCCCAGCCCCACATTGGAAATTGACTCTCAGAACATTCAAAATAGACACTGAAGTTGATTTCCCCTGTTTAGCATTTATTCTGGAGGAAATTTCAGATCAGGTGTGGTGGTGTGTTGAAATTTCAGACACTGTGTATTCCATTAAACCAGGACTAGACGTCTGGTTCCACAGAGGCACCAGCTTACTGGGCATCATTTTGTGCCCACATTGTCTTTGGGCTGATGCTCTGTAGATGCTGCTGGTCAGGAAGTCACAGGGCTCCAGCTCATTGAGGTGGGTCAGTGAATGTTTATAGTGGCTGCATTCATAACATCAGTGAACGTTACCAATACACTTAGGGAGCAATAAGATTTACTCCTGTGAGTCTCCAGTGTTATGAAACTGTCTTTGTGACCGGGACCATTGAAAAATAACCCAGGTCTTAGATTCCTGACTTTAAAGTAGATAACATTTATTGAACTCCTTTTGTTGTAGTAATGTTTACGTAGCTTTTTTTTTTCCTGTTGTCAAGTTCTTTTGAGACACTGAGATTGTAGCAATGTAATGGTAGATTTATATGATTTTGAGAATTCATGATAATTTTTATTTCTTTAAGTCCTTACACTGAAAAGCATATATATTCATATATATATGTGTGTGTGCACATACACACATATATATATTCTATAAAAGTCTTGAAGTCTTACCAAGCAATATTTTTGCTGACCCACATCAGGGAAGAAATTTGTACACTCCATGCACTCTGATCTCTTAAAAAATGAAGGGAATTTTTTTTTAAAAAAGCTATAAAAATCCATCTGTAAAGGTTTAAAACTAACCAAACAGAAAACTACAAATCTAAAAACAAAAAGCAGACCACACAAGTCATCCAGAACCAATCCTGGGGCTTTGAGCAAGGGTAAAGCAATCCCATGGAGCCAGTAGATTGTATTTGCATCTAAAAATTGGGTTAAGAGCTAACAAAGTTTACTTTATTCTTAGGTTGGTTAATTCCAAGAAGTAAACACACCTCACTTGTCTTCCAGAAGCATCTCTGTTATTCAGGGCCTTACAGGAGATCTTCCATGTTGCTCGGTCAAGTTTTGCTATGGAATTTGACCCCAGAGAAAGCCTTAGGTTTGAAAATGATGGTTCCCGATCCTTCGCTCTCATATCTTATAGTGGATTCCAAGGTATCCACATGCAGGTACAGAAACTAGCGTGGTGTTGACTGTTAGAAATGGTGGAACATCTGATGTCGGTCTAGTGGGTGGGAGGGAGAGCAGGAACCAGCTATTGAAATGACTTCCAAGGAGGTTTATTTGTGAGTTCTAAGTTAAGGCTTGGCTCGAGCGGGTATGGCTGAATTGGAGGCTCTAATTACTTTATAGTGTTGTCATTCAAATACAGGAAGTCACATGTTTCATTGTTGTGGGTCTAGGCAAATGGTCTTTTGGAGAAAGGACCAACATGATTAGCCTTGTAAAAGAGGAATAATGCACAAATAACAGGGGTTGGTAAGGTTAAACTTGAAGTTATGGGGGCAGAGGGTGTTCTATGTAAAGTAGGAACTGAATTGCTGAGCAAGAGTCTTCTCCAGAAGCTCAAGTTATTACTGTTCACAACACACAGATGCCTGGAGCCCAGGAGGCAAACTTTATGTTGGACAACATTGTAGATTCTGGCTGAAGTCACTAGGGTTCAAATGTGAGCTCTGAACTCATGGTATAATTTTAGGTAAGTTATTTGACTCTTTGAGCTACAGTTCCTTATCTTTATAACAGGAATTATTAACGTATGTAAACAAGTCAAAGTGCTTGTGGCATTGTGAAAACAAATAATTTTATTTAAATACTGCTTTGGTAAAACTGTTTTTGCACATGGTTTAGACTGCAGGTAGAGGGCTTAAGTGATTATAGTTGAAGAGATGGTGAGAAATCTGCTGATGCTGGAGGTCTAGTACCAGTATGGAGTTTCCCACTCACAAACGAGCAGACAGCAGACAGCTAGGATGAGATGGCAGCCATGAATATCTTGCTCTAAATCTTCTTTTCTGCCTAAGCATAAATGTGTTGGGTACTGTCCCTGTCCTCTCACTGATGCTAACCCCCCCTCTCTTTCCCTGCTTCCCTTGTTCCACTTTCGTCACTTTTTTTTTTCCTGTCAATTTAAGTTCTGTTGTTAAGCTCCTCCTCACCTCCTCAGCAGTCCTGTTGTATATAAATGTGTGTGAGTATAGATGTGTTAATGATGAAAAGGAAGCACAGATTCTTTAAATTAGTAAGACTTTTTTTAGACAGGTTTTAGGTTTATGGAAAAATTGAGCAAAAATTAGAGTTCCCATATATTCTTTAATCCTTCCCCACTCCCACCATTTCCCCTGTTATTTACATCTTGTATTAATAAGTACATCTGTTACAAATGATGAGCCAATAGTGTTACATTATTGTTAACTGAAGTCCACGTTTCAAGTCAGTGCTCATTGTTTGTACTGTATATTTTACTTTCTCTTTTGACTAATGTATAATGGCATACATTAGCATATTATACAGAATAGTTGCACCGGTCCAAACTTCCCCTGAGCTCCACCTAATTCATTCCTCTCTCTCTTGTAACCCCTGGAAACCAGTGATCTTTTTACTGTCTTTATAGTTTTGGTTTTTTCAGAATGTCATGTAGTTGGAATCATACAGTATGTAGCCCTTTCGTGATGGTTTCTTTCACTTAACAATGGGCATTTGAGGTTCTTCTATGTCTTTTTGTGGTATGATAGTTCATTGCTTTTTATCACTGAATAATATTGCATAGTATAGATATACCATAGTTTATTTCTTCATTCAGCTATCTTCAGAGGGTATCATAGTTGCTTCCAAGTTTTGGCATTTATGAATAAACCATTCACATGCAAGTTCTTGTGTTAACATAAGTTTCACTCACTTGGGTAAATAGAAAAAAGAGCTCTTGCTGCTTCATTGGATAAGGGAATGTTTAGAGTTAAACTGCCAATTTGCCTTCCAAAGTGGCACCATTTTGTATCCCCACCAGTACTGAGAGTCTCTGTTATTTCACACCTTCACCAGCATTTGGTGTTGTCAGTGTTGTTGGATTCTTTTAAACAATCCACTTTCTTGAAGTCTTAGTGTTAATTGCTATAATAAAAAGACTGGAAACATTCAGTGACTTAGTTTATTTCTCTCACATGTGAGCATCCATTGTGATATGGCAGATGGCACTGCTGTCCTCAGTCATCCAGGGACCCAGACTGAGAGTGGCTTTGCCATCTTCAGTGAATCTTTTTCCAAGATCACTCTTCTCATGAACTTCCCAGGCAACAAAAGAGGGAAAAACATGCTATGGAGATACAGCCACTTTTTAAATGTTTCAGCCTAGAAATGGGATGAACAGATTCCATGATGAAAACTAGTCACGTGCCTATACCTAGCTGTAAGGTCAGCCGGGAAACATAGTCCCTGTCTGGCCAGTGGCTCCCAGGCAACAACTTGATTAGCATGGGGAAAATCAGAGCAGGTTTTGGAGACTGTCTAGTGATCTTCTACACATTTGCTGGAAAAGTTTATTGTATCAGTTGTGATCAAATGAATTTTATCATTGTGTCATTTCAGGCACTAATGACAATGCAGTTAAGGAAGAAAAACAGCCAGGGTTTCCTGGAGTCAGTGATGATTGGCATAAATTTGTCTAAGACATACTGTGATCATTGGCTTTTAACATTCAACTTCCTCAGTAATACTTTTCCCAGGGCTTGAATAAGATGATGGGGTATCCCATTCTCTTATCTTCCAGAAAGCTATGGTTCTGAGGAGGAGAAAGCTAGTCTAACTTAATTGGAAAATAAAAAGCAAACATTATACTTTTCAGCCTGTTGGTTCTGGTGGGTGAAAAGGGGGCCAGCAGGAAAATAATTACAGATTTCTGAATCCAGTCATCTCTGTGTACTCCTGTTGCTCTTTCCCTCCTTGTGCACACAGTAATTTAGGTTTTGTTTTGACAAGAACATAGAGATATTTATAAACTGAGAGGCAATATTTAGAGATTTAGTGAGTATCTTGCCAGAAATAAGTAAGTGCCCTAAAGTTTTGAAAGCATGGTTAAATCAAGGTACCAATCATCACTAGTTGACTGGAATCATGAGGACTATTTACAAATAAAGTTTAAATAAATTAATATCTTTAAAAGGCAATCCAAATATGCCTTTAATTGACAGGCCCTCCAAATCTGTTTGGCATAATATTACATACACAAGAAAAACCTAATTTGTCAATAGTTACTTAGTCATACCAGTAGATTAGCAAGTATCAGCAATTTTATTGTCAACTTGCCCTTTCTTCCTATTATAAAATGTACTCAGTTGATATATTTCCACATTCCCTTGGGAGCAAAGAAAAAAGGAAGGGAGGAGGGAAGGAAGGGTCAGAGGTAACAAGGGATCAAGGGACAGAAGCAGGAAGGAAGAGATAGCTCTAAACTAGATGCATGAGTTTTAAAATAGCAAGAAAACACTTGTTAGTTGTCACCAGTGTAATAATTGTTTGTCACCATCCTAGCAGTTTTCTAAAAGGAGTAAACTGTAGGCAGATGCTGTGTATTCAATTTACAGTCTGCAGTTGGTTTATGCCAAAACTCCAACAGAACTTAAGTCTGTCTTTCTGAGACTTCTCTCTCCTTTAGGGTCATTGGGCTGAGATTCATTCAGCCTGAATTGAGTAATTCTGTCTTTCTATGGGAAGATATCAGGAATATACTTGAATTTTTTTTTAATTCAAAATTATTTCTGGCTGCCAGATTGTCTTTCTTATGAATAAAAAACAATTTCTGAAATGAACCACTGTATGATTCTGAAGGCCAAATCTATGAACCAGACACATAAGCTCTAGCAAAATTTAATCTATACACCAGTTTTGATCAATCAGTCATTAATGTTAAATAAGCAAATACCATATATTTTAAAAAGACAACTATCCTATTCAGATGTTTTGTATACTACACCTTTTAGGATCAAGGAAGAGATTTTAAAAAGTTGTCAGTAATTATTTTCTCAGAGAGAAACCATTTGTGGCAACCTGTGAGTGGCAATCAAAAAAATGTGTTTTGAGCATGCCTTTATTCTAGAGCTGTAACTGGTTCTCAAAACCGGAGATGTTGGCAGCATTATTTTCTGTTTTTATGGATCTGTCTCTTTAATACTTGTCCCGTTAAAGGCTACTCAACTTTTTTTCTTTCTTTTTTTGAAATATAGATGATTTACCATATTATGTGTTTCAAGTGTACAACTTAGTGGTTCAATATTTTTATAGATGATACTATTTTATATTTTAAAACTTACTATAAAATATTGGCTATATTTCCTGTGCTGTATAATATATCCTTGTAGCTTGCTTGTTTTATACATACTAGTTTGTACCTTTTAATCTCCTACCCTTATCTTGCTCCTCTTCCCTTCCCTTTCTCCACTGGGAACCACTAGTTTGTTCTCTGTATCTGTGAGTCTGCTTCTGTTTTGTCATTCATTTATTTGTTTTATTATTTAGATTCTGCATGTAAGTGATAACATACACTATTAGTCTTTCTCTGACTCATTTCACTAAAGGTAATACCTTTCAGGTCTGCCTATGTTTTGAAAATGGCAAAAGTTTATTGTTTTTATGGCTGAGTAATATTCCATTGTGTATGGATACCACATCTTTATTTATGTATCTGTTGATGGACATTTAAGTTGCTTCCATATCATGACTATTGTAAATAATACTGCTGTGAATATTGGGGTGCATGTATCTTTTTGATTAGTATTTTTGTTTTCTTCAGGTCTATCAGTGGAACTGCTGTATCATATGATAGTTGTTTTTTGAGCATGCTCCATACCGTTTTCCATAGTGGCTGCACCAATTTACATTCCCACCAACCGTGTACAAGGGTTCCCTTTTCTCCTTGCCAGTATTTGTTGCTTGTGGCCTTTCTGATGATAGCCACTCTGGCAGATGTGAGGTGATATCTTACTGTGGTTTTGATTTGCATTTCCGTGATGATTAGTGATGTGGAGCATCTTTTCATATGCCTTTTAGCCATCTGTACGTCTTACTTGGAGAAATGTCTGTTCAGGTCTTCTGGAGGTCTACTCAAGTTTAAGACTGTATCAAACTGTGTGGAGAAGGAAGCACAGCAGCCTGATTGACAACGTAGTGCTTCCTTCTCTGCACATCACCTTGTTTCCTAGTTTTTCTTCCATGCACCTCTTGGCAGGTACACTCTCTGTTTCTTCCTTATTAGAAACAACATGGCGGATTTAAGATATTTCAAGAATACAGCCTTTTTATTGTTATAATTCAAACTAAAGAGAAGCTGTCCTTAAATGAGGCCAGTTTGAAATTGGCCAACTTGTTTCATGAAGCTGCTTCTGAGTAACCAACTTCTGAATGTTAAAACTGTCTTCCTGCTTTAGTTCACCTGGTGGCTCCTGATTCCAGTAAGCTCTGTTCTATTGAGTCCAGTGTTCTCTTAGGTCAAGAGGTGATAAAGTTCATGTTTATGAAACCATGGCATTTTAGAAATGACATCTGTCATAGAGCTATGAGAAGAGTCATTGTCATAAAAAATAACTCAGCTATAAACTAGTTTCAACTGCTTTCTTTTCAGAAAAAAAAATGGTACTTAAACTTTTTGGTATGTGTTTGAAAATTTCACAAAAATTATTTTTAATATCATGGTTCAAATTTTCTGAAAAATACATTGATCAAGGAGAGAAACCAAATTACAGTCTTTCCAATTTCTTAGAAAATAATGATCTAGAATTAATCTTCTTATCTGGTATATAGTGTCCTTATTAGTTGGTTAAATAATAGCTCCCCACACACAGGAGGGTGATATATGAGGCTCATTTCCAACCTAAATTGTAGTCATTTCCTGCTTGTTAATAAAATAAAAGAAGATGAAAAACCTCAGCAATGTGATGTTTCTTCAGTAACTCTAGAAACTTACAAGCAATGGCAGAGAGAGCTGTACCCTACACTGATGCATTTTTTGGTACATCACCACATATACTCCTTAAATACCATTAACTAAAATCAGAGAGAAATAAGCATTTTAGTTTATTTCTATCATTTTGCCTAATTATATTTCAAGTTTACATATAAAATGGAGGCAGAAATAGTGCATTAAAACTGTTTAGCCTTTTAAACTTCTCTAAAACCTTTTCCCAAAAAAACATCATTTGGTCTTCCACAGTAACCTTGTGGGAAAGCAGATATTAATCGGATTAGCCCCTTTCATTATAGAGGCAATACTGGGGCCCAGAGAAATTGTGTGACAAGTGTTAATTACAAAGACAATAAGTGGCAAAGTAGAAATTGAATCTAAGTCTTGTGATTGAACTTACATGTCTTATTAACATCCCATTCAAAACAAATAAAACTTATCTCTCTGACTGAGTTGAACTCTGGCCTCTTGATCCCCCTGAGTTGTGTGAGTAGTGTGCATGTTAAGGCCCATTTCCTCATATCCTGCTGACTCTTACATGCTTTAACAGTTTGTTTTCCTCATTCTAGTGAAACTGTTTGTCACCCATTTTCGAATACCCTCATGCGAGCACCTGATTTCATTCTTTATCCCCTTTGAACATTCCCTTTGGTCTCTTCCTTGTTTTCCAAAGCAGTGTGCTCTTCTGTTTTTTCTTTCTGTCTGTCTCAGATTCCTTCCCTAGCCATCCTAGAGAAAAAATAAAGTAATATCTGTCAGAGAGTAGTTCTTCCTAGGGCAACTGCCCTGTGTCGGGGTCCCCAAGACTATACCCTCAGTCTTCACAGTTTGCTGAAAAGACTCACAGGAATCAGAATAGATGGTTATAGTTTATTACACAGAAAGACTACAGTATAAAATCAGCAAAGGAAAAAGGCACAAGGAGAAACTAGGCGCAGTCTTCCAAAATGTTCCTTCCCAGTGGAGCTGCATGGGGACTCGCTTCATTCTCCTGACAATAACGTGTGATAACACATGCCAAGCGTTACCAGTTAGGAAGTTCATTCAAGCCTTGATGTCCAGGGTTATTGTTGAGAGTCAGTCACATAGGCAGGCAGCAACACCCACGTTTCTAACCTCACCTACTCACACCCCAGTCCCTCAGAGTAAAAGTAGGTGCTCATCATACCACGTGCATAGCATAAACTGTCTAGTTCAGCTGGTACTGCACGGCCCAGGGCCTCAGGCACACAGAAACATTTTTATCAGGCAGAATAACCTAGGGTCATCTCCCAGGAGCTGGTAAAGGACCGGTTGTGAATACAAGCCTATCTTTGCAAGGTACTGGGTTTGAGGAGCGGAGTCTGCTGAATTAAACCCTACCTGCACCTGCCCCACTCACAGGGCCTCCTGTCTTATCCTTCAGCCTTGATAATTTCTGACTGGACCAAGGATGAGCACACCCAGCCTAAGGGTAGGTTATTTATAAGGCAATTTGCAATACATAGATAAAAAACATGGGCTTCGTATGGGAGAGATCAGACTTAGCAACATATTTTGTGTCCCCTTGGGCAAATTAGAATCTCTAATAAATACATACATTCAGTAAATATTATTTCTTATACCTATCTTCCAATTCTCACATTCTCAGATATGGGTCTAACCTTTCCATAGTTATCACAGTGGCCCTGGCTGTGTCTGGCCTTGTGACTGTTTCATAATTGATCTTTTTGACTCCAAACAGAACAGCTGTGGTCACAGCACTCTGCTCCCACCTGGCCTGCTGCTGTGGCTCTAATTCATCCTTTATATGGCTGAACAAATTCCTTTGTTAAAAGGTGTCTTTGATCATTCTACTCTTCTTGTCAGACCCTTTTATGGTTCCCAGTTGCTCGCAGATGAAAATTCACTCTGCTAAGCTTGGCAGTCAATCCCCTCCTCAATCTGTTTCTAACCTATATTTCAAGATTTTCCTTTCTTTACTTTGCTTATGATGCGTATTTTATTTGAAATAATTTTGAAGTTTTTACATAGAAAAAAATTGTATCTTCCTTTATGGCTTCTGAGGTTTTTGGGTTTTGTTTTTGTTGTTTCCTTGATTGCTTTTTTGGTCTTATGTACAAAGGTGCTTTCCAATCAAAATCATAAAAATGCTGTCCATTTAAAAAATTTTTATCATGGTTTTAAATTTATATTTTGGTTTTATTACTATGATATACCTATAGTTTCTTTTGAAGCATGGTTTTTGAAAGGGATATGATTTTCTTTCCTTCAAATTTCCCCAGAAGTCTTGATTGGAACTCTTTACTTCACTACCTTGCAATGCTATAGGTGTCAAAAATTAATTTTCATGAATACACCAGTCTGTGTTTTTCCATTAATATATTTACACGTTTTTACAACAAAATCATTTTTAAAATTTCATGAACTTTGTATTTATTAATATCTTGAATTTCACATACCCTATAATTGTCCTTTTAAAAAGGTTTTTTAACTCTCTTTTATCACACATTTTGCCTGTGAAATCTTTAAGCTTAGCCTATGAAGTTATTAAGACTTTAATTGAGATTACATAAGTATCATGCATTTTTTTTTTTTTTTTTTAAGAATGGGCATTTTAACATATTTTGCCTGTCCATACAAAAATACAGAGTGCCATTCTGGTTAATTAAGTCTTAGTTTATGTCCTTTGTTAAATTTTTATAATTTTACTTTTCTCATTTTTTTCGTATACTTAACAAGTTTAATCCCTGACAATTTTTAAAAATCAATTTTGTTTATTTAAGAATGGGACCTTTATAAACTTTATTCTGCTTGGATACAGAAAAGCTGTTGCTTTTTTTCCATATCTATATCAGAAATATTTTATCAAAGATTGCAAACCATATTTGGGCAGCATTTGAGGAAAGACAATTTATTCTAGTAACTTACTGGCAACTTACCAAATCAGACTCAACAAGAGCAGAATCTGCACATCTCTGAGAGCTGAGACAGCAGGAACAATTGACAGTCTTGTCAGAGAGGATACTTTCAGAATCATTGATCCCCAGTTTATTTTTCTTGGGTCCTTGTCACTCTGCCAAAAAACAAAGATCAAAAGAGAGAATTTAAACAAGAGGGCTTAACTTGATATGAGCCAAACCATTGCCCAAAGGATTATGCAAAATGTAATTCCCCCAAATAAAAGAAAGCTGCTGTTAGGATACTGCAATGAGCATTGACACTCACATTACCTTAAGCCTGTGAGCAAGTATTGCTTTAGAAAACATACCAAAAAGTGGAATTTCTGAATCACAAGGGTGAGTAATTTTAAAATTTTAATAGATGCTGCCAACTTTCTTTGTAGAGTGGCTATAAGGAACTACTTTTCATATAATTATTGTTGCACGAATATGTCTTCTCTCATCTTCTTCAACTCTTGATGTGATCAAACTTAAAAAAATTTTCCAATCTGATGATTAAAACTCCATAGAATTTTAATGTTTAAAATAAAATTCTATATCTCCTTTATATACTTTTTTACCCTATTTGTATTAAAATTAGTTTTGAACATGTTTTTCCCTCTCATTAGGTCGTAAACTCGTGAAGGGTAGAAAAAAAATGTTTAATACAGAGGTATCTCTTATTAACGCCTAATGCAATCTTTTACACATAGGTGCCTAAAAACAGTTCTTGAATTTTCTTAATTGTCTTCTACTTCCTAATTTGGTGCTTTATTGCCTATAGCATCCAGTGGTCACGTGAATTTCTAAGATCACATGACAAATTACTAAGGCTGACTCAATCTTGGTTTTCCAGCGCATCTTTACTTTCTACTCATACTACATATTGTAGAGTGAAGTTGCCCTACATAGAATCTAGAATAAGTCAAAATCCCTGGCCAGTTGTTCTTTTACCTTCTACTTGTTCAGTACTCCACTTGATCATGGTTGACTATTCCTCAGTCTATAACCTATACTTTGATTGGTAGTTGTGTATATAGATGTATAGACAGCCCTCTGGGTTTAAACAAAAATAAAAACAGAAGAGAACAAAATTGGCTTTTCTGTATCTTTGGGAAATTGTTTCACAATTACCTTTTTCAAATAAAAGAGGAAACTCTTTACAGAGATATTTCTAAAATGTTATCATTGAGAATTTAACCTTAACTCATTACATGAAGCAACCTGCTTTTATCAAAGACAGAAGGGTTCTTTCATCAGGAAAGGGAGGGCGGATTTCAGAACTGTGAATCTCTGTTGGCTCTGGACGGTTATGCTCTGAAAATTTTAAATTAGGTAAGTCATCCCAATGGTACATCCACCTTTGTCCTCCTGTGCAATGAATTACACAGTGTTTGCAGATGATGCATCAGGAAGCTGATCTCTAATGCCTGGGATGGTGGAACTTAAGCATCTTTAAATGATTAAACATGCTTTCGAATTTCTCCAATGTGCCACACAAATGGTGCTAAAATCTTTCCCCAAAGGACTAGGTGATATTTTCACTGAAACTATTCTTTGGTAGGTCTTTGGTACATAGGTTGTTATTACTCATAGTTACCTATATTCTTTGAAAGAAATGTCCCCCTACCTAGCTGTCAACTCACCTGACAAAGACAGTGTCATTTTTCAAAGCTATCAGATTAATCTGAGCTGGAAAAATAAATATTTAAGAGCAAATAAAGTTGATCTGGGTAAATACTACCCATTCTCCATCAACTAGTGTCCTAGGAAGACATTTGTACATGTAAATTCCTTGTGTTAGAGACACCCTTGCCTGAAAGATCTTACTTATTTTTAAATAATTCCATACTTCTGAAGTGGCTTCATTCTTTATTTCAGAGTTTTCATTGGGTAATCCATTTCTTCTTTGGAAAGTGAGCTGATCAACATATTAGAAAGCAGAAACTAATTGAAGTAATGTAACATTTCACAATATTCCATAGGGGGCATAATCTCTAGGAAGGACCTATTCAAAGAGCAAATATCATACCCTTGGGCCAGAGAGCTGCCACTGTCCTAGTTCCTGTGCATTTCCTTCACTCATGGTCCCATGAGAGTAAAGCTGGTTCACCATTGTCTGCAAACCTGCTTTCTTCTCATTTTATTCTGTTCCTGGAGCACTGACATCTTGGCCTCCCTCACTTGCTGCTTCTATAGTTTATAGCAGTTACCTTTCAGAGAAAAACCTTTCCCTTTTTGGAAATGATAAAATGCTTAATCATGGAATCTTTGAGCTTATGGTACAACCAGCCTATCTACCACAGAAAGATGATAATTTAATCTCAGTTTGGGTAAATCTGAAAAAGAAAGAAGATTTTCAAGAACCACATCTCTTTCTGGTACACGAGAAATTCTTCAGTCCTATTACACCTCATAGTACCAGATCAGAGAATGCAAGTCTACAGATATAAAGACTAGGACAAAGCCTGGACAATTAGAAGTTGGAAATGAAGGAAAAGTGTGGTGGAGAGTTCATAGGGCATTGATGAATTCTTACTTTTAGCCATTAGGTAGCTACAGATTTCTAGACACGACATCTCACTTTTAGAAAGATGGTGAAAAATGAACCACCTTTTAAACTAGAAAATTGGACTTCTAATTTCTGTGTTCTATGGGAGTCCTAACAGTAATCTGTACCATTAATTTGCTCAATACTTTTTATTCTTTTTTATATAAATACATCTTAAATCCACTGGGTAGGAACATAATGCAAAACAGATTAAGAGAGGCATAAGCTTTAACACACAACACTAGTGCTACAAATACTATTAATATAATTATTGCTAATAACAACATTCACATTTTTGAGCACTTACCATGTACTAGGCATTATAGTAAGCACTTGACATGTATAAATTTGTTAAATTTCTCAGTAAGTAACAAGTAGAGGGTACCAATTATACTTTTTGATAATTATTTTGTAAGCTCAATAACTATGATTATCAGGTACAAAGCTTGATTCATTATCAAGTTACCACTAAGCGTTACTGTGTAACTCATTCATTCAACAATAATTCAGTGTGTTACTACTATCTGACAGCCCTGACCTTGATCTTTGATCACTAGAAGCAGTAGATATAAAAAAGGATGGAAAGTTCCAGAGCTAGGCAAATCCTAAACTCTTGTTCAATTAGTTTATAAGTTTGACTTATGCCAGAATGAGGCTTGTGGCTTAAAAGACAGAGACAATTTTCAACTGCAGAAATAAGAAAAAGATGACATCTAATTTGAGAAGTCTGTAAAATATGAGTAGAATTCAGATAGGGAAAGAGATTAAAAGCAGCTACCGTGCTGAGGGAATTACAGAGCAAAGCCAGGAGGGCTGGGAACACAAGGTGTGTGCGAGTCCCCACAGGCAGAGGACTACAGGGCGGAGAAGGAGGACAGTGGAGGCACAGTTGACTGAGAACAGTTCAGTGAGGGCCTTTAGCACCAAGCTACATCTTCATAACTTACTTGGTGGGATTCAGAGAAACATGAGGGGGTTTTAAGGAAAGGGAAGGTGCATTACTGAAGAGGTACTACTCTGGAAGTGGTAGGTAGAAAGAGGCAGATGTCAGTTAAGGGGCCACGATCAGAATTCAGGTAGGAGATGACAGTGTTTACATTAAGGTGGTGCCTGCGTAATGGAAAGGAGGGGGCATATATTAAAGGTATTAAGGAAGACCCACTAGACTTGATGTTTGGGGGGATGTAATGGGTAAAGAAGAAATCATGTCTCTACGAATGTAAGATCTACAAACAAAAAGCCTGTTACCCTAATGAAAATCACCCTAACAAAATGCATTTGTTAATCTTGTATCTCAATACCCAGTGTATCTTTTATAAGGCATTTACTGCATATTTTTCCCTTTCAGAGTATTTTTTTAGTTCCATTTATTAAGGAATTAAATGAACTCATTTGCTCTAAGTAGTCTAATAGTTTAATATTCTGCATTCAGCTTTCATTGAGATGACTGTATGAACAAATATTAGCTTTCCATACTTTAATGCTTGCCCAGATTTGCATGAATTTTATTTTTAATTAAAAACTGACTCACTGATTGCTAGGTCCATTTATATTATTTTTAAGTTTATTAGCACCATCTCAGTATCTTTCCTTACACCAATTTCATCATTTTCTCATCATCTAAACCCTTAATGAAGTCCTATGGTTGAGTCTGTTATTAATACATTTTCCAAAACCAGCAAACATTTCTTTGCATCAAATATTATCTTGAAAGTTAAAGAGAAAAACAAAACACTTCTTAAGTTCAAATGTATTGTTAACCTAGCAAGCAAATGTTTCCTTTAGAGAGCTTTTTATGCTTCATTGAGAAAGAAAGGATTGAAATTAATTATCTATTATTTAAGAAGTCTTGCAGTGGAGAGAGAATATTATTTCTGCTTAGAAAAGAATTTTTTTGTTTAGAAACCTAGAAAAATATGAAAGTTATAAAGACAAATAGGTTCTTCCCATGAGTTGTTGCAGATAAGAGAGAACTAACACTGTTGAGGTAAACTCAAGGCACATCTAAATGGAAGCTGCTTTTAATGGCTTTTGGTAGGAAGTTGTCCTGAAATATTGAAGTGCGTGACTCCTGCTGTACCTTGAAAACATTTATCAATCATATGAGGGTTATGTCTAATTAACACAGGCAGTAGGAGAAAGGTTAGACAATATAATTATGCAGAAAATAAAATACTTACCCTATGATACAGGAAAATGTTGACATGCAGAGATATAGGGAGTATGTTATGAAGTATAAGAGGTGTGAATTATTGAAGAGGTGGTCATTTTTATTATGCAATTAAATGTCTTCAAATTAGGTATAAATTGTGTATATTTATAAATAAAGTGTTGTATACTATTTATGCACAGTTTCTTTTAAAATCATTTCCCATCCTAATGAAAAGTACATAATTGATGGTATCTAACAATCTCTTATTTATTTTGGAAATTGCCTTGGGGATTCTGGCCACTGAGGCCACAAGGAATACTAGATTTACAATTGCCAACTGAAAACAGAATTATGGTAGGTAGCTTGGAGAATATTCTTATACTTAATTGAGATAAAAAGTTATTAGAAAACATTCTTTCCTACCACAAAAAGTTGCTCTGCGCAACTTCTGGGTGCTTCATTTCCAGTGATTGCTGGTGAGCAAGTTAGGTGCTGATTGTTTGTATGGCAGGATGGAAGTTCTTGTCCTCTGAATACCGTTGACTTCCTTTATTCCTCTCCATCTTCACCCATTTGGCAAAAGGGAATTCTCTTCCATTCGCCCATCCTGGCCAGTCCCTGGTTCTGTCAGGGAAGGAGAGTCTGCAAAAGAATGTGTTGCTTGGTTTGAGGTGCTCCCCGCTGAAAAGCTGAAGATCCAGAGTAAATGGGACTTGCTGGTTTACCTCCCTGGGTCAGTGGCATCAGCAGGACTTACTGACCTGATTGTGTGGAGCTGTGTAATAGGAAAGCAAGAACCCTTGGGGTAGGGAAGCTGGGCCACACAGAGGACAGAGACAGGAATAAGAGAGGTTGCCAGGCATTCATGTGATACAGGCCGTACCCAGGCTATGGCATCTCTACTGCCCAGGGACTGCGAGAGCGCCCATGCCTGACACAAGCTTGGGTCTTTCAGGTGATGGAATGCGTCAGCCTGTTTTAGCAGACATGAATAATGGCAGGGCCACATCTGGATAATACTGTTCTTCTCTCTACATATATTTGAAAAAATCCTTCCTCACTGAGTCTGTGACAGCCAGTTATTCTCTCCCACATATTTGGGATTTGTTGTTTGGAAATGACCATGGAACATTTTAACATGCAGTTGTGTGCCAAGAATGTTTGTTTACAAACTGTTTCTCTCTCTCTTTATTTTATATATGTACTATATATATAGTATATATGTAAGTATATATATGTATATACACACCTATCACAGACACACATATTTTGAACCAAAACAATTATACTTCTTTATTTTTAAGCAAAACCACCCTTATTAAATGTGTTTCCTAAAATGTTTCAGTTTTCTAAAGGCAGAGTCCATAGGACACTTAGAGGTCACGCTTTAGTGCATTAGTATTATTAGTTACCGTAGTAAGAGCAGGCAAAAGGGAAAAAATGGCTTCAAGATTTTCTTAATAAGGTGGAGATGAGTTGGGATGAAGCCTAGGGCATTTCACCCAGCCAAGCAAGCCTTGTGCTAGTAAGAAATACTGTGCTAGTCACGTTGAACCGCAGTCCATTCCAAAGGGACTGAAACCCTTTCATGAATAACAACTTATTCTGAAATATTTTTTCCTTGAATTTTTATAGTCTTAGTACCAAGAGAATAGATATCATTAAGGTTGAAATGATATTTCTATTAGGAACTGATGGCCGAAATTTAGTATTTACCCTTGCTATACCTCATGACACTCAGTCATATCCCAAATCCATTAGGGTTACTTCAGATTTTTCTTACATAAAATTTTTACTCTATTCCTCATGATGTTTTCATGGAAATAATTTTATTATTCTGGCAGGGAAGGTATTTGTTAGCACATGACTCAGGGTTTGCTTGGAAAAGTATAGCTGGGCTAATACACAAAGTTATTGACATTCCTGTTTTGTCCGTCACCCTCATTAGAGAATAACACGTGGAAGCATTTTTAGATTTGTATATTGCAGTATTTTGAACTATTTAGCCATTTTCTTATAACGGAAACGAACCATTTCACCTTCATATGTACTATTCAACCTCCTCTACCCTCTTTTCTTTTTCTTTGCTGCCCTCCAATCCAAGAAGCTTAATTTTTAAAAATTGCAGTTGGGCAGACAGCTGGTCTTTGTAGAAGATTTAACACTTGGGGTATTTTGAATACAGTTTTGTAGCTGCTGGAAACTGAAATATAAATAAAACAACAAAAAAAAAATGTGAGTGAGAAAAACACCCCACAATTCAACCAGATCTTTAAGGATTCTTTTTCAAGTGTAAGCGTAATTTTCCTCTTGGTTTCATGGTGCATACATGGAATACCTTCATGAATCGTGTTAAATTGATGGAGCTCAGTTGTAAGAATATGTAGATAGCAGAGTACAACCAGTAAAGAATCCACTGTGTATTATAACTCAATGAGAACCTCTTATGAAGGTTTTTAACATTCCCATTGTAGGAATTTCAATGGTAAATGATGTATAAACAGTCAACTTAGGATATACTCATACAAAAAGATGGAGCAGTGAAGACAAGCAAATGCCTGAACAAGTATTGTCCTGTGAATGTATAGAATGATAAAATCAACACAGTGCTGGTAACGCAAAGCTTCTACATTGACCCCAAACATCTGCCAGTTAAGTTAATGTTTAAGTTAAATGTGGTCCTGGTATCCCAGTTTGGAATTTAGAATTGATTTTCCCATAGAAACATTGTAAAAAAAAATTATGTGTAGGTTTCACTGGATTAGCACAATTATTACACGGTTTTAGGGGTACCTGAGTGAAATTATAATTATAACTGGCATTAACTGAATATACTGGCCATATGTTAAGTACTTCATGTGCACTTTACCATTAAACATTTACAATTCTGCTCTTAGGTGATACCATTATCTCAGTTGTTAAACGAGGAAGCTAATAGAACAAGAAGTTAAGCAATTTGTCCAAGATTATTCAGTTTGCGAGAGGAGGAGATGGACTTTAATGTCAAGCAGGTTAATTTCAAAGGCCAATCTTGAATGCTGCACTGTATCACCACCGTGACTTACAGAGGCATTTTTTTGTGTGTGTTTTTCTGGGAACATAATGATTTATTCAAGTAACTGTTTCCCTGGGAAAATATTTTCTGAAATTTTGGAACACAGCCTGTGTGTTTCAGCAATAAGGAAGTAGTATATTAAAAGACTTATTATTTGGAATTATGCTAAGTTTGAGCAAAGTAGATTGTCAACTTAATTTCTTGAAATTTATCAGTATTTTTATCTGTTGTTTCTTTCATTTCTATCCTGTACTGTCTTGTTTGATATACAGAGTGGTTGTCAGTCCATATGGCATTTACACCATTGTTTATTCCCACTACCAGAATGTAGCTAATCTAGGGTGTGTTTATTTAGGCTGCACCTTTTGCAAAGTGCACCTGGAAAATCAGCAGCATGGCGTAGTGGTTACCGCCACGTGTTTTGGAAACAGACTCTCTTAGTTCAAATCCTACCTTTGCTACTTACTGGACATGCAGTATTGGGCAAGTCACTTAGCCTCTCTATGCCTATTCCTTTATCTGTGAATGGGGACAGTAGTAGTTCATATTTGTTCAAAACTAGTTCAAGTTTACAGGATTGTTAGGAGGATTAAATGAGATACTGTTTGTAAGGCATGTGAGACAGTGTCTGGTTCACTGGAAGCAAAATATTGTATTTGTTTCAAACAAATAGACTTACTTTGATAGCATTTCACACCAGTTTATAATAAAAGCCGTCATCAAATGAAGAATAGAAGAGAACATCCCCAAAATATAAAAGGACATCTACAGAATCTCACAGCTGACATCATACTTAATGGTGAGAGAATGACTATTTCTCCCCCTAAGTTTGAGAACAAGACAAGGATATTTAGTTCATTACTTCTAATTGAAATTGTGCTGGAGATTCTAGCCAGGCAAGAAAAATCAATAAAAGGTATCCAACTTGGAAAGGAGGAAGTACTAGTGTTTATTTGCAGATGACATAATCATACATATAGAAAATCTGAAAAAGCCTACCAAACCCACTAGAACTAGTAAGAAAGTTTAGCAAATTTGTAAGACATAATGTTAATAAATTATTACAAAACTGCAGCAATCCAGACAGTTGTGGTACCAGCAAAAGGCTAGCCATAGAGATGAATGGAATAGAATTGAGAGTCCAAAAAAAAAAAACCCCTCACATTTATTATCCATTGATTTTTAGCAAGGCTACCAGGACAGTTCAACAGATAAATAATGAGATTTTCAGCAAATGGTGCTGGGACAATTGCATATCCACATGCAAAAGCATGAAATTGGGTCCCTACCACACACCGTCTGCCAAAAATGAATTGAAAATGGATCAAAGACCCAAACATAAGTTTAAAACTCTCTAAGAGTCTTCGAAGAAAACTTAGGCATAAATGTTTATGACCTTGTATGCAGTAATGTTTTATTAGATATGACAACATAAACCCATGCAACCAAAGACAGAATAGATAAATTGGACATCATCAAGATGAAAAATTCTAGTGATTTAAAGGCCACCATCAAGAAAGTAAAATTACAAATCACAGAATTGGAGAACATTTTTGCAAATCATGTCTGATAAAGGGTGTGGCATCCAGAAGATATAAAGAACTCATGTAAGTCAATAATAAAAAAGAAATAATGCAATTAAAATTCACAAATAATCTGAACAGATGCTTTTTCAAAGAACATATAAAAATGGAATATTTCCATTGAATGAATGAATATATCCAGGAAATGAATATATTCTCAACATCATTAGCTATGAGGGAGTTGCAAATCAAAACCACAACGAGATACCACTGCACATCCGTTGGGTTGACCATAATAAAAAAGACAGATGACAACATATTTTGACAAGGGGATAGAACAATTGTAAACCTCATAAAATCTGCTAGGGATGTCAACTTGTGGAGCCACTTTGAAAAGCAGTCTAGCAGTTCATCAAAAGATTAAAGACAGAGTTATAATGTGACCAAGCACTTCTGTTTCTAGATATATAACCAAGAGGAATGAAAACGTATGTCCACACAAAACTTATATACAGATGTTCAGAGTAGCATTATTTGTATTCAAAAAGTGTAAGCAAACCAAACATACAATGGGTGGTGAATGGACAAATAAAATGTGGCATATCCATGCAAGTTAATATTATTATTCGACAGTAAGAAGCAGTGAGGTACTGACACATGCTACAATATGGATGAACCTTGAAAAGTATGCTAAGTCAAAGAAGTCTGTCACAAAAAAAAAAACACTTAATGTATAATTCCATTTATATGAAATGTCCAGAGTAAGTAGATCTATAAAAGTAGGCAGCATTTCTACTATCAACAGATAAATGAAAAAAAAAAAATTACAGTATACCAAAAGCATCATACACTTAGGGATAGATTTAACAAAACATGTGTAAAAGTCAAGAAACCACAAAATCCTGTTGAAAGAAATTTAAGAAGATCTAAAAAAGGGAAGACTATGTCATATTTACTAATTGGAAGAGTCAATCTTATATTGAGATGTTGGTTCTCCCCAAATTAATTTATAGATTTGGCTCAGTCTCAAATATAATAACATCACTTTTTTGATAGAAATTGACAAAATTATTCTAAAATTTATAGAGTCAAAAATATCTATTTAGTGGCCAAAGTGGTTTTGAAGAAAAATGGAGGCAGAGAACTTATACTGCCAATTAAAGGAATTACTGTAAAGTTATACTAATAAAGACATTGTGACACTGGTATAAGTATTAACATATGGACACAGGTATAAGGTATATGGAGTCCAGAAATAGACCTATACATATATAGTCAGTTGGTTTTCAAAAATGGTGCTGAGAAATTCACTGGGGAAGGAATATTATTTTCAGTGAGTGGTGCTGGAACAGGTGGGTAAGTGGACAGTAAGTTGTGAGCCTTGACCTTTGCCCCACATTTTACCAACAACAAGCACAAAATCCAAAACTGTGAAACTCCCTGAAAAAAGTAGAAGAAAATCATAGCAACACTGCATAAGGCAAAAATGTCTTAGGGCACAAAAAGCACTAACTGTAAAGGAAGAAAATATAATAAACTGAAAACTCCTCCCTTTGAAAAGCCGTAGATAAGAAAAGAAAAAGGCAAAACACATATTGGGAGAAAATACCCATTATCCGTAATACATATTGGGCCATATACATATCTAAGGTATGTACAAATACTCTTAAAACTCAATAGTAAGAAATCGATTCAGATTTTTAAAAATGAGCAACAGATTTGAGCACGTTCATCACAAAATCTACCAGTGTGTTGACTAGTGGTCGATATGCATAGAGGAAGATGCTCCATATCAATCGTCATCAGGGAAATGCAAATTAAAACAACTGCTAGGGACTGGGCATCCCCTAGAGTGGCTAAAATTCAAAAGATCATCAGGATTTGGAGCAAATGGAGCTCTTAGACATGGCAGCTAGGAGTGAAAATGGTACATTCCTTTTGGAACACTGGCAGTTTGCTTTAATGCTAAACTTACACGTGTGACTCAAGTTCTACTTCTAGTTACTTATTCAAGAGAAACGAAAGTGTATGTTCACAGAAGGACTCTACACAGGTGCACAAATGTTCAGAGCAGCTTAATTCAAATGGCTGAAGACTTCAAATACCCAAGTGTCCATCAACAGGGGATTGGATAAACAAAAATGAGTACATTCAGAAGAATATAATCCATCCATTAAAAGAAATAAGTTACTGATACGTGTAAGAACATGTATATGTCTGAAGTACGTCATGCTGAGCTAAGTTGGACAAAAGGAGGCATCCTGTATGACTACATGGACTTGATCTAGAACAGGCAGAAAGCAGAGGGATGAATGACTGCCTGCAGCCGGGTGAAAGGGTGAGGAATGACTGAAGAAGGCCGGAGGGCACTTACTGAGGAGTTGGAAATAACTAACATTTCAAACAAAGAGAAGTTACATGGGTATATATATCTCTGTCAAAATTCATGAAGGGTACATTTTAAAATTAGTACTTTTTAAAATCTATAAAGTATACTTTAATAAAGTTGATTTGAAAACTAAACCAAGGCACACAGAGAAACAACGAAAAGGGTTCGCAATCTGTGGGTGTTGAACGTAGATTCAGAAACCAGCTTTTAAAATCCTCTTATTTAATGTTTCAGGAGACTCAGGCCTTGGGATGGAAAATGACTTCCTGAATGCCAAGCTGGCTGGTCAGGGGCAGCAGACCCAGCACTAGAACTGAGTTCTGATGTTTTCCATTGCTTTGTAGAAAATCCAGGTGATGTTGCTAGGTTGTACTCAGTGGGTTTTTTTTTTTTTTTTTTTCAAGGTCCAAGTATGATACCCACTAATCAAGATTCAGGGGGAAAAAATTGAAGCAGAATTAGAAACTTTATCCAGCCTGTAAATATAAATATACATATAAGGTGTGTATAGTTCATGTGAGTGTAAATGTATCAAAAGAATCTCTCCCACTGGTCTCCAGAGTGGGCTGAGAAAATGCTGAGGGCTGGCTGGTACAGGTGCCATGCAATTTATGACACAGAGTAGGAGGATGTGAAGGGAGGATGTATTTCTCCAAGAATATATAGGTTTATAATAAAAATAATTGAAATCAAATTTGCCTATAGATTAGAATGTCATAAGCACTAAACTTTAAAAAATAATGATAAAACATTAGGAAAAATATAAAGCCTTACTATAAACAAAAATATTAACTAGATTTCATTTCTGTTCTGTGAGCAGCTCTCTTTCAGTAAGAAGTAATTTAATTCAGCCTTTGTTTTGGTAGTATGCTACAATTTATGAGCTGAAAGTCTCAGACACATGTCTAAAACAATTTTCTAGCTAAAGCTCCTTAGCAGATATGGTGCTTTCCTTCTTTATAAGATTATTTTCTTTGACATATATTTAATTAGGCCTCCAATTCACAAAATATTTATATGCTATTCCTAGTTTGATCTAGTCCAATAATATAAGAATTTAAATTCTAAAAGCAGGAAGATAAGAGTAAAACTAACTTCAGGGTATGTTTGTGAACAGTAGGAAGGAAGGGAGGGAAGAAAGAAGGGGAATGGGAAAAAGGAAAAGATTGTCTAAATGGGGAGAGAGACTCCTTCCAAAGAAAGCTGACAGATTAGTTTTGTTTAGTTCATTGCTGTATAAAATACTCCAAAATTGACATGTGTTATTTACAGTCTAAGGAGATGAGTTCATCTACTGAGGAGAGATGAGATAGTTTGATTTACGGAGCTGAGAAAGGAAATAGTTCAATTGCCTTTTTTCTCTGAATGACTGTATGGCCTTAGGACTTTGGGTAGAATTAATTATGTTACCACCACTAACCCCAGTCTTGTCAGAGAACATTTTCAGTGGAATCCTATCCACTCTCAGTTTGTACTTAAGTGAAGGAAAGGAAAGAAGAAACAGATAAAGCCTCAAGAAGGGAGATGATTTGTTTCCAAATCTGCATCTGCTCTCCTCTCTGCCATTTCCTGCCCAAAGGACTCTGTTTCCCACGCCTGAGAAAAGGCCCCATGGGGCAATCAGGAGTGGTATGGTATTCCATGTGGGGTGGTATCCTTAGGCGAAGAGAGGGGCTTTTGTCCTGCTAAAGTTGTGTCTATACTAAAACGTTGGGGAACTATTGATTTAATATGTGATCAGTGACTAGCAATCTGTTCACATACTGTACTGATTCCTCTATGACCATAAAAGCCTAGAACAGTTTAGCATGAGTCCCATGTGGCAGTCAGGTGGAATGATATTTTTGTTTGCTTTAATCATTGCAAAATATATCTGTAACTAGGACAAATCTCTTGGCTATAGTATAAGTGGGTTAAATTAAAAAAAAAAAAGAGAGAGAGAGAGAGACTCCAAAACATATGCTTTGCTGTTCCCTGCGACTAACTCTCAGAGTTAAGGGAAAAAAAATTCAGTTGTATGATGGAGAGAACAAAACTAGTTTCTGAAGCTACAAACCCAAAGGTAATTGTTGCAGAAAAGGACTGAAGATTGTACCACGTCTCTCATTCTTTTTGATGATTAACAGCGTCTTAAAAAAGAGAAAACCCTTGACTCATGCCAGCGCCCTATATATAATCTGATGAGAGACAGAGGCTGCTGGCTCCCGCTGTTTTCTTTTTCCCATTGAATTAGAACTACTGGGAGTCTTGAAATATCAGACTGATTTATTTTGTTTAAGTAAATCTATAATGTATACTCCAAATGTCATGTAATTTCATTTTGGCTTTTCTCGAGCCAAGAGCTGCTGGATGGGTTGACTTCTAAGCTGGGTCACCTTGCTGTGAGTTTGCCAGCTAGGTCGCAAGGGGAGAGAAGCCCAGATAGTGACAAAATTGTCCCAGGCTTGGAGGCATTGCGGAGGCAAGAACCTAGTTTTGTCATCCCTTGTTAAAATGCCTGAGCTGAGTGCTTATGCTGTCTTGAGCCTGCTTGTTCTGCAAACTGTCGCGTTCTTTTTAGATGACGTTACATATGCAGCCGTAAACTCAATCTAGCAGTTTATTGGCTTCCAGTATTTCTTCCAGCGATATCAATCTACTGCTGAACGTTTGAAATGTAATCCCTTTGGATGTTCAATAACAGGCAGTAGCCCTGATCATTTAATTTGTCTGGCATTAGAGAGGAGAAAAAAGGCTGATGCTAAGCAAGAGATGCTGGGAGGGAGAAGGCACTGGAGCTGTGTGCTTATCGCCATTGGCAAAGGATACCCTGTTCCCCTTTCAGGGTCCACTTTGGAGAGTGGTGGCTCTCGGATGTCCCTGCCAAGGAAAGAGGACAGGAGATACCTACATTTTTCTAGCTTCAAAATCACTAGGGAAGTTGAAGTTGTAAATAAAAATCAGATTTAAATTCTATTTTCAAAGTTTGAGCCTCTGAAAAATTAAAAACATATGCCTTTTTGAAAGTTGTTTACTTGGCATGATGTGTGTTTATTTACTTAGGAATTAGACTCTGTTTGAGCTATATGCCATATGATACTTAAGTAGTCTGTTTGGAACCCAAAGTCGTGTACCATCAAAATGTTTTAAGTGATGGTGAAATTCATAGATCAACCTATTCAGATATAGTCAACCCATAACAGACATTATGGATAGAATCTTATTATCACATCTTAAATCTGACTGTAAAAATTAGAATATTTTCATAGAAAAGTGCACTTAAGGATTTAGATTGGGTTGACTGGAAAAGAACCACCCCTGCTAAGGCCCTGGATATGGGAGTAATGACTAACAGGTCACTGGGGGGAGCTCCCAGAGCCGGGGCAGGGTCTGTGGCATGCAGACAGGGGCTGATGGCTGGAATTAGGCAGTCAGGATGTGTGGGAGAAGTATCTGTCTAAAGATAGACAACAGTAGGAGGCTGCCCAGTCCAACTCACAACCCAAACCTCAGGTTTCCTTCTTCAGGCATCGGCTGCTTGCTCAGGCTGGGATCAGTGCAGATTTACAGCCTCTCCTCTGTTTTTCTACAGATTTAAAAAATGCTTCTTTCTGTGATTCTTTCTATGACAGTTCTTCATTCAGGACTGTCCTGGAATGATAGTCCAAAAACACATTGGTGATAAATATATGAAGATTTATTTATGAAGAAATAAACTTGATTTCCAGGTTAAAAGGAGAACATTAGTGCTTCAAGGAAATTAGTCACTGGGACTGGAATGAAGCTAAGGGGCTGAAGGGAATGGGTTAAATATTAGCAATGGTAGTAAACATTCATTCATTTCTTCACTTATCCATTGATTTAACAAAAATTTACCAGGTGCCTACTGTGCCAGGTGCTGCAATAACTGACGAGTACTTAGAGATTAGTACACCCTAATCATGGCAGTTCAAAGTTTACCTTTTATACTAACAAGGACATACATATAAACAAAGATACTCATCAATGTATTCATGTATTTTAGACATTGTGAGAGTAATGGCCATAGGCTATTTTGTATGTTCCCTATTGGTGCTGTAAAACAGATAAACTTAGTGATTTTATTACAATACAATTTTATTCTCTTACAGTTCTGGAGATCAGAAGTCTTAAAAGCAAAATATTGATGGGCTGCGTTCCTTCTGGAGGTCTAGGGGAGAACCCATTTCCTAGCTTCCTTTTCTAGCTTCTAGAAGCTGCCTGCACTCCTTTGCTTGTGGCCCCACTCTGTCTCCAAACCAGCAGCGTAGCATCTTCAATCTCCCTCTCTCCCTGCTTCCATCACCTCATTGCCTTTTCTGCCCCTGACCCTCATCCTTACCTCTTATCCAGATCTTGTGATTATATTGAGGTTACCTGGTTAATCAAGGATAATCTCCCCATTTTCAGATCCTTAGTCACATTTCCCCCTTTACCATGTAAGGTGACATATTCACAGGTTCTGGGGATTCGGGCTTGGATGTCTTTGGAGGAGACATCACCTAGTCCACCATAGCTGTGGTGGAGTCTAGGGAAAGGAAATGGTGGATTTTGGTGGCAGGGGGCTGGATGTAGAATATCAGAAAAGACTTCTTTGAGGTTGCAGTGCTTGAGTGAAGATTTGGTCATTGAGTAAGTACTCACTAGGGGAATGGGGTATCCAGTGGTGGGCAGTATGAAAACTTCTCACAAGGGAAGGTGAAGACAAAGACATGTTCAGAGAACTGCAAATAGTTTGACTTACCTGAAAGATAATTTGGGGGTGGGGGGTAGATGGTTGGATCAAATCATCCAGAACTTGATGTGCCAAACTAAGGGCTCTCCATTAGGTCTGGTGCTCTGCCTAGTGAACTCTAAGCACCTGGGATTGCCCAAGCTCTCAGCTATGTTTCCTAATTCAGGGAAACCAGTGGACTCCACTTGCATTCCCTCTGCTTGTGTTGCATCCTGGAAGCTTTTTCCAGGTAGTAATCTGCTGTCGTTCTGCTCTCTGTCTCTCATTTGTTTCCCAGTTCTCAGGGATCACTGTCCTTCGCTGCCAGATGTCTGCTATATTGAGTTCTGTTGTTTGATAAAATTTTAAAAATTAACTTTGTACCTGCTGTAATGTTTGTTCTTACTGAGACTGGGCCTTCTTGCCCCCATTTAAAAAAAGAATAATGAGGCTGGAGATGTGGTCGAGTTCACCTCTGAAGACAGACTTTCTTTATTTTAGGAAAAACGGCTTAATGGACCCTTCCATTATGCTAATTAAAGTAGGGAGATTGGCAATTTCAAGAAAATGAAGATGTAAAGAAGCATTTGTCTTGTATCTCTAAACACTCTAATTTTAGGAAGCAAATGGCTTTCCTCTGTGAGGGCCTCAGTGTGGTTGACGGTCTGGACTCCGGGATGGAGGGCCACGTTGAGTCGTAGCCCCAGGTGCGGATGTTACTGACTCCTAGAAAACTTAACAAACTGGGGGCTCAGAAGTAAGATACTCGGGAAGTGTCTGAGCTTGCAGATTCTGGTTTTAACTTAATTCCAATGATACACTTTTTCTTTTCTGAGTTTCGATTTCCTCCTTTTATCTTGAAGCTTTGGGAAAGTTTAGTTAAACTTCTCAGTCGAGTCTTCCTTGAAATCTAGACTGATTGAACTTGAGGGAGAGACCTATGTCTAAATTTGGATTAAGTGACGGCGGGCTGAGATGACTGGAGGGTGGCGGCAAGACGTGATTGACACAGGAACTCTGCATCGATGTCTTCACTGAGACCGGTGGTGGAGCAGATAAAGGACAGCCTTTTTGTGTTTATGGAATGTTTAGTAATTTCCATAAGGATTCCTAGAAATATGTGGAGCGGGAAATCAAATAAAGTGGGATTTCCAGTGAAGTCAGATGGCAGCTTACACTATTTTTATTAAGATCTTAAAGGGAAATGCCTGGAGACCTACAGGCGATATATCTTTATTAACATAGCCACCAAAATATAAGTAATTTGGTTTAGATATGAATTCCTACTGGTGAAAGCACACTCCTGTTTCCCCCATTTAACTCAAGATAAAGTCTGTCCTCCATATATTCAGTGCTGGTTTTTGCTCATCTGTATCAGGACATCAGCTAATTTTCTTGATGCTACATCACTGTACTTCTTTTAATAATCAGCATCAGATTTATTACCTTCTTGATTTAGAGTGTTATCAAGTAGAAACAGTAGAAGATTCTTAATCTCCCTAAATGAATTTTTCATACATCAGACATTAAGTTCGAAGTCTTCATAAACTGTATGTTTATTGTTATGATTATCGCTGGACTTAAATTTCTTACTGAACAGATTTGTATGGTTTGGGAATTTAATGAGATTCCCTCTTCTCTGTCATTATCTATAAGTATTTGTTGTAGCTCAGTCAGAAATGACTGATTTTTGTTCTGTGACAATGGAAGTAGTTCTACAGATTTTTTTTTTTTTTTTTGGTATTATATCCTAGGGAGAATGTCTTCCAGGATTAGTCTTATTTTTTGGTGGAAAAAGGAATAATTAATTCCATATAAATTGGTTGCAACAGTATTGACATATCCAGTAACTTCAATGTAATGCTTATTTGTAATTTCCAGTGTCTTCCAGCTAACAAAATCATTGGTTTTAATACTAGCAATAGCTCTAGAAGGATGATATCTCTAATAAGCTTTGCATAAGTTTTAAATGCCACTGCTGTTTTATGTCATTTAGTGAGGCAGGCTGGCAGTGAAATTTCTCTCTAGGGTGAAAATGCCAGTGACCTCTTTCCCTTCCAAGTAAAGTCTCTTAAAAGAGGAATGTATAATCTTTTCTACTTTGCAGCCTCCCTGACACTACTTAACCTACTGCAGTTTGCTTTCTGACACTTCCATTCCACAGGAAGAGTTTCCAACACTATCAGCCATAACAGACTAATTGCAAAATCTGTCACTTTATAGCCCTTTCCCTATTTGTCATCTCAGACATATCTGACACTTGTACACTTTGTCCTTCTTGCAACTTTCTCCCCACCTTTACCTCCATTGAACCATTCTTTCATTTTTCTTTTCAATTTCGAGTAATTCCTTCTCAACTTCTACCCAGCTCTTACAGATTTGTACTCCATAGATGTTTCCTCTTCTTATCCTGTCTTAATCTGTTTGGTTTACTATAACGGAATTCCATGGACTAGGTAGCTTATAAACAACAGAGATTTATTTCTCACAGTTTTGGAGGCTGGAAGATCAGGATGCCAGCAGGTCAGCTCTTTCCTTTTGGGCTGCAGACTTCTCACTGTATTTTCACGTGGTAGAGGGGCGAGGGAGATCTCTAGAATTTCTTTTATAAGGACACTAATCTCATCATGAGGGCAGAGCCTCATGACTTAACCACCTCCCAAAGACCCCACTTCCCAGTACCATCACATTGGGCATTTGGACTTTGACACAGGAATTTGAGGGGAACACAGACATTCAGAACACAGCACACTCTACACTCAAGGGTCTCGATCTGATCTTTATGCTCACAATTTCTATATCTAGACCTCTCCAAAGATGTTTCTCTTTGAACTCCATAGCAAACAACGTAATACTTGCTTGTGTGTTTTTCTAGCTTTTCATACTTAACATTATCAATATGGAATTTATTAACCTACTACCCAAACCCAAATGGAGCCATCATTCACCCAATATCCAATTTAAAACATTAGAATTTACATGCTATAGAGAGCAGATCCTGACACAAGGACTAAAGTGTTAATACTTCATTTGAGATATGCAAGCCCAGGATGGTGAAGATGAAGACAGAAGGAACCCAAGGCAAGGAAAGATGTACACTATGTGATGTAAAACATTATTATGTTGATACCATCTTTATAGTAAACTATAAAGAAAGAATAGTAAGTTTTTCATAAAGTGTATTTTATGAGCATGCAGAACTTCTCTGACCGTACTGCATGTTGAAACCGTTCCTTGAAGCAATCTACAGAAGAAGGAACAGAGGAGGAATTTGTCTGTCTGATTCTCTCCATGGTCTCACATTTTCCATTGCCTAATATTCATACCATGAGGAACTAACTTTCAGGCTGCATCATCCAAACTCTTGGTGGTCAATCAAGAGGTCAGGCTGCCTCCTCAGGTGGAACAGTAACCTAGGGAGAGAGAGAAGTAGGTAATTGAGGAAAACAGAAAATTCACAAGGTCAGTATCATTCCAATCTATTGTCCTTAATTTATTGCTATATCTCAATCTCTCCATCAGATTATTTACCAGATACCATTATTTCCACCTCATAAGTATATCTCAAATATGTCCCCTTACCTTGTTTTATGTTCTTAGAATTTTTATCAAAAACTTCTGCAACAGTTTCTCCATTACTCACCCTGACCTGACTTTGCTTCCCTCTACTGCATCCTTCTTCATAATGTCAGAGTGATTTTGCAGAGTGTATATCTTGCTATTTTACTCCACTACCTAAAAGTCCTTCAGTGGCTCCCCACTGACTCTGGAGTCTAGTCAATATCCTTACTATTGACAGAGGCAAAAAATAATTACAATCTAGGTTCTGCTTTAGTCTTTAGCCCCTTCCCTCATCACTCTTCATGTAAGTACCTTATGATCAGACCATGATCATCTGTGATCAGGTTACCCAAATGCTACCTTTTTATTTATATATTTTACATCAAGTTCCTATCTATCTTCTCTTCTCTTCCTGTCTAGGTTCTATTCAGCTTTCTAGACCAGCTCAAGATCAAAAACCAGTAACAATATTTAGTTACTTATTCACAGCAAATACTCACTGAACAGTTCTTACATATCAGACATTACACTATGTTATTATGATGCATAAGGTAACAGAGAAAGCAAAAAATCCACCTCTTAGAACTGATATTCCTGTGGCAGAGGTAGGCAAAACAGTAGATAAGGAAAATACATAAAGTGTTGGCTCATGAGAAGTGCAGAGACTAAATTAGAGATGAGCAGTTTGGTGTTACCTAAAATGATAACATCTTTAGTGAGGATGACCTCAGTAAAGAGGTGACTTTTGTATGTAGACCTAAAAGTCTCCCTAAAGAGGTGACTTTTGAGTAAAGACCTAAAGAAAATAAGGGAGCAGGCCTTCTTGGGGGAAAAGCGGATCAGGCACAAGGGAAGGTAAGTGCGGTGACCTTGAGGAAAAAATGTACCTGGAATGCTTGAGGAATTACAGGAAAAAATAGAAAGCTGGAATAGCTAATGAAGGGAGAATAGTATAAAATGAAGTTAGACATGTGGTAAGAGGTGGGACCCTTATCTGACTTGGGCTTTTTCTTTGTGTGAAGAGGAAGCCATGGAAGGGTTTTGAACGGAAAGCAGGGGATGGCTTGGACTGTTAGTTTGAGAACAGACACTTAAAGGGCAAAGGCTGAAGTTAGGAGATTACTCAGTAGACTACTTTAATAACCCAGTAAGAGATGATAGTGGTTTGTCTAGTGATGGAGGTGATGAGTAGTAGTTAAGTTCTGCATAACTGAGAGTTGAGATGAAGAGTACGAGAATTTGGCATGAGCAGTTGAGATGGAAAGACAGAAGGGGAGGTTTGGGAAGGAGCATGAGGAGCTCAGTTTGGGGCATGTTAAGTCTGAGATGACTATGAGTTACCCGAGTAGGAATGTCAAATACGCAGTTGGATAATTGATCTGGGCCTCAGGGAAAGTCCTCTGCTAGAGACAAGCATTTAAGAACTGTCGTCACAGAGGTGGTAGTTAAATCCATGATGTTGAGTGGCTTCCTTTCTCCTTCAGAGTAAAAGCCAAAATCCTGCAATCACCTAGGGAAGAAGTCATAAATACAAAATAGGAAATGTTCAAAGACAAGGGACATTGTGAAATGTAAGGATTAAATATTTGAAGGAACCTAAAAAAGGGCTGAGAAGGAACTGCCAGTCAAGTAGAAAGACCCCAAAAGATTATAGTGCCTAGGGGCAGCAATTAAGGCAAGTTAGTCTTAAACAATAAAGTGACACAAATATTTAATAGTTTAAACACAATAGACAGTTGTTTCTTCCTCACCTAACAATTTGACCCAGATATTCTAGAATAGGAGTCCCTGTCTTTCATACAGTGAGTCAGGTACTCATGTCTTCTCTAACTTATGGCTGGTTCCACCATCCCCTGTAGCTTCATTATTATTTGCATTTAGCAGTTTGAAGAAGAAATATTGTTGGAGGAAGTATATCTACCTCTTTTTTTATGATCGAAATATAGTCAGTTACAATGTGTCGATTTCTAGTGTACAGCACAATGGCTGTACATATATACACATATATACATACATACATATATACACATATATTCATTTTCATATTCTTTTCCATTTAAAGTTATTACAGGATATTGAGTATAGTTCCCTATACTATGTATAAGAAATTTTAAAATCTATTTTTATATATAGTAGTTAATATTTGTATACCTCGAACTCCCAAATTTATCCACTTCTTAATTTACTGGACCTGGAAATGGTACATGCTGTTTCCACTTATGGTCTCATATCTTGTTGCCTGGTCATATGGTCACACCCATCTGCAAGTGAGGCTTGGGAATGTGTGCTTTTTGTACCATAAGAAGATGTATGAATACCAAATGCAGAGGTTTTCTAATCTGCCTCTCTCTGAATTTTAATTTTCCTTTGATTTCTATTTCTCTCTTAATAGATTCATTGACAGCATTTATTTTCTGTATCCCTGATGGTTTTCATATTGGTGGGGCACTTAGGTGTTCAATAAATATTGTCAAATATGAACGTGAAAGCATTAAAGTTGGAAGATGTTTACAGTTTAGAAAATAAACTCAGTAGTTCAGGTAAAATCCCCATTTCTTTGAAGGGTAACATGAGGCTCAGAGAAGTTAAGTGTCTTGCTAAAAATCACATAGCTAGTAAGTAATGAATTTGGCCCTTGAACTAAGGTTCCCTGACTTCAGGAATATGAATACAGCTGATCATGTTTCTCCATTTTGATTCACTTGCAGGAAACCTAAAGTGAAAATGAAATATTTAAATAGCTAACTCTGCAGTGTAATTTACTGAGAGTTTTCCTATACCCTCTATTTAAGTATTGATCTTGGATTATGACACAGACAATGAGCTATTCTCGTTCTCTAATGACATTATGTTGGGCAGAGAGTCTGATGGCAGAGACATTGACATTAAAATTTAAAATTACTGAGGCGAGCTGGAAAAGAAAACAAATGAAATTCGGCAGGGACAATTCAATTAAAGGACTACCGTGTAGAAGAAGAATGCAAACACAGAAACAATCTTAAAACAGAGTAGAATGCAATAAGAGAGGTTCATACAGTGTCAGCAAAGTTCAGTGGAGGAAAACTCCATCTCACCTTGATTCAGGTCAAGCCTATAGCAAATACTGTGCTAATGGAGGAACCCACATTCCAATTTTAGCTTGTGAGGCCATGAGAGCGTTTCACATGGAATATGCAAGGTACTGTTTCAAGGATCAGGGAAATTTTCTTAAACATTTTTTTTTATTGAATCATAGTCATTTTACAATGTTGTGTCAAATTCCAGTGTGGAGTACAACTTTTCAGTTATATATGAACATATATATATTCATTGTCACATTTTTTTTTGCTGTGAGCTACACAAAATCTTGTATCTATTTCCCTGTACTACAGTGTAATCTTGTTTATCTATTCTACACATGTCCTGTCAGTATCTACAAATTTTAAACTCCCAGTCTGTCGCTTCCCACCCCCTTCCCCCTTGGCAACCACAAGTTTGTATTCTATGTCTATGAATCTGTTTCTGTTTTGTATTTATGTTCTTTGTTTTTTGTTTTTTCTTTTTTTTTTTAGATTCCACATATGAGCAATCTCATATGGTATTTTTCTTTCTCTTTCTGGCTTACTTCTCTTAGAATGACATTCTCCAGGGACATCCATGTTGCTTCAAATGGCATTATGTTGTCATTTTTATGGCTGAATAGTATTCCATTTGTGTAAATATACCACATCTTCTTTTTTTTTTAACATTTTTTATTGATTTATAATCATTTTACAATGTTGTGTCAAATTCCACTGTTCAGCACAATTTTTCAGTTATTCATGGACATATACACACTCATTGTCACATTTTTTTCTCTGTGAGTTATCATAACATTTTGTGTATATTTCCCTGTGCTATACACTGTAGTCTATTCTACAATTTTGAAATCCCAGTCTATCCCTTCCCACCCTCCACCCCCCTGGTAACCACAAGTCTGTATTCTCTGTCTGTGAGTCTATTTCTGTCCTTTATTTACGCTTTGTTTTTGTTTGTTTGTTTTTGTTTTTGTTTTTTAGATTCCACATATGAGCAATCTCATATGGTATTTTTCTTTCTCTTTCTGGCTTACTTCACTTAGAATGACATTCTCCAGGAGCATCCATGTTGCTGCAGATGGCATTATGTTGTCGGTTTTTATGGCTGAGTACTATTCCATTGTATAAATATACCACACCTTCTGTATCCAGTCACCTGTTGATGGACATTTAGGCTGTTTCCATGTTTTGGCTATTGTAAATAGTGCTGCTATGAACATTGGGGTGCAGGTGTCCCCTGAAGTAGATTTCCTTCTGGATACAAGCCCAGGAGTGGGATTCCTGGGTCATATGGTAAGTCTATTCCTAGTCTTTTGAGGAATCTCCACACTGTTTTCCATAGTGGCTGCACCAAACTGCATTCCCACCAGCAGTGTAGGAGGGTTCCCCTTTCTCCACAGCCTCTCCAGCATTTGTCATTTGTGGATTTTTGAATGACGGCCATTCTGACTGGTGTGAGGTGATACCTCATTGTAGTTTTGATTTGCATTTCTCTGATAATTAGTGATATTGAGCATTTTTTCATGTGCTTTTTGATCATTTGTATGTCTTCCTTGGAGAATTGCTTGTTTAGGTCTTCTGCCCATTTTTGGATTGGGTTGTTTATTTCTTTCTTATTGAGTCGTATGAGCTGCTTATATATTCTGGAGATCAAGCCTTTGTCGGTTTCACTTGCAAAAATTTTCTCCCATTCCGTAGGTTTTCTTCTTGTTTTATTTCTGGTTTCCTTTGCTGTGCAGAAGCTTGTAAGTTTCATTAGGTCCCATTTGTTTATTCTTGCTTTTATTTCTTCTAGGAGAAAATTTTTGAGATGTATGTCAGATAATGTTTTGCCTATGTTTTCCTCTAGGAGGTTTATTGTATCTTGTCTTATGTTTAAGTCTTTAATCCATTTTGAGTTGATTTTTGTATATGGTGTAAGGGAGTGTTCTAGCTTCATTGTTTTACATGCTGCTGTCCAGTTTTCCCAACACCATTTGCTGAAGAGACTGTCTTTATTCCAATGTATATTCTTGCCTCCTTTGTCAAAGATGAGTTGACCCAAAGTTTGTGGGTTCATTTCTGGGCTCTCTGTTCTGTTCCATTGGTCTATATGTCTGTTTTGGTACCAATACCATGCTGTCTTGATGACTGTAGCTCTACAGTATTGTCTGAAGTCTGGGAGAGTTATTCCTCCAGCCTGTTTCTTTCTCTTCAGTAATGCTTTGGCAATTCTAGGTCTTTGATGGTTCCATATGAATTTTATTATGATTTGTTCTAGTTCTGTGAAATATGTCCTGGGTAATTGGATAGGGATTGCATTAAATCTGTCGATTGCCTTGGGCAGTGTGACCATTTTAGCAATATTGATTCTTCCAATCCAAGAGCATGGAATATCTTTCCATTTTTTAAAGTCTTCTTTAATTTCCTTCATCAATGGTTTATAGTTTTCTGTGTATAATTTTTTCACCTCCTTGGTTAGATTGATTCCCAGATATTTTATTACTTTGGGTGCTATTTTAAAGGGGATTGTTTCTTTACTTTCTTCTTCTGTTGATTTTATCATTAGTGTAAAGAAATGCACCTGATTTTTGAACATTAATTTTGTAACCTGCTACCTTGCTGAACTCTTCAATCAGCTCTAGTAGCTTTTGTGTGGACCTTTTAGGGTTTTCTATATATAGTAACATGTCATCAGCATATAATGACACTTTTACCTCTTCTTTTCCAATTTGGATCCCTTTTATTTCTTTCTCTTGCCTGACTGCTGTGGCTAGGACTTCCAGGACTATGTTGAATAGGAGTGGTGATAGTGGGCATCCTTGTCTTGTCCCAGATTTTAGTGGGAAGCTTTTGAGTTTCTCACCGTTGAGTACTATGCTGGCTGTAGGTTTGTCATATATAGCTTTTATGATGTTGAGATATGTTCCCTCTATACCCACTTTGGCGAGAGTTTTTATCATAAATGGGTGTTGAATTTTATCAAATGCTTTTTCTGCATCGATTGAGATGATCATGTGGTTTTTGTCCTTTCTCTTATTGATGTGATGTATTACACTGATTGATTTGCGTATGTTGAACCAGCCTTGTGTCCCTGGGATGAACCCCACTTGGTCATGATGTATAATCGTTTTTATGTGTTGTTGGATTCTATTTGCTAAAATTTTGGTGAGGATTTTGGCGTCTATGTTCATCAGTGATATTGGCCTATAATTCTCTTTTTTTGTAGTGTCTTTGCCTGGTTTTGGTATCAGGGTGATGGCGGCTTCATAGAATGAGTTTGGGAGTATTCCCTCCTTTTCAATCGTCTGGAAGAGTTTGAGAAGGACTGGTATGAGTTCTTCTTTGTATGTTTGGTAGAATTCCCCGGTGAAGCCGTCCGGTGCTGGACTTTTATTTGTAGGGAGGTTTTTAATTGCTATTTCTATTTCCTTTCTAGTGATCGGATTGTTCAAGTGTTCAGATTCTTCTTGATTCAGTTTTGGTGGACAGTATGTTTCCAGAAACTTGTCCATCTCCTCTAGGTTATCCAGTTTGGTTCCATATAGTTTTTCATAATATTCTCGTATGATATTCTGTATTTTTATTTTGTTTGTTGTCATTTCTCCATTTTCCTTTCTTATTTTGCTAATTTGTGCTCTCTCTTTTTTCTTCTTCGTGAGTTTGGCCAGAGGTTTGTCGATATTATTTACTTTTTCAAAAAACCAGCTTTTGGTTTGGTTGATTTTTTCTATGGTCTTGTTAATCTCTATTGTATTTAATTCCTCTCTGATCTTTATTATTTCCTTCCTTCTGCTGCTTTTTGGGGCTTTTTGTTCTTCTTTTTCTAATTCATTCAGGTGGTGGGTTAAATTGTTTATTTGAGATTGTTCTTCTTTTTTGAGGAAAGCCTGTATCGCTATAAACTTCCCTCTTAGCACTGCCTTTGCTGTGTCCCATAGGTTTTGAGTGGTTGTGCTTTCATTATCATTTGTCTCAAGGTATTTTTTAATTTCAGCTTTGATTTCCTCATTGATCCATTGTTTTTTCAATAACATATTGTTTAATCTCCATGCTTTCCTTTTTTTCTCCTTTGTTTCTCTGTAGTTGATTTCCAGTTTCATGGCATTGTGGTCAGTAAAGATGCTTGAGATAATTTCTATCTTCTTAAAATTGTTGAGGTTTCTTTTGTGCCCAAGTACATGATCGATCCTGGAAAATGTTCCATGTGCACTTGAAAAGAATGTATATCCTATTTTGGGGGGGTGTAATGCTCTGAAAATATCCACCAAATCTAGTTTTTCTATTGTAGTATTTAATTTCTCTGTTGCCTTGTTTATTTTCTGTTTGGAAGATCTGTCTAGTGATGTTAATGCAGTGTTGCAATCTCCAACTATGATTGTATTCCCATCAATATCCCCTCTTTATCTCTGTTAGTAATTCTTGTATGTACTTAGGTGCTCCTATATTGGGTGCATATATATTAACGAGTGTAATATCCTCATCTTGTATCACTCCTTTAATCATTATAAAATGTCCTTCTTTATCTTTCTTTATGGCCTTTGTTTGAAAGTCTATTTTGTCTGAAATCAGTACTGCAACACCTGCTCTTTTGGCTTTTCCATTTGCATGGAATATCCTTTTCCATCCTTTCACTCTCAATCTATATGTGTCCTTCTCCCTAAAGTGGGTCTCTTATATGCAGCATATTGAAGGTTCTTGCTTTATTATCCAGTCTGCCACTCTGTGTCTTTTGACTGGAGCATTTAGTCCATTAACATTTACAGTAATTAATGATAGATGTGTGTTTATTGCCATTTTGAACTTATCTTTGCAGTTGAATTGGTATATCCTCTTTGTTCCTTTCTTCTTCCTTTTGTGGTTTGGTAATTTTCCTTTGTATTATCATGGATTTTATTTAATTTTTGTGACTCCCATGTAAGTTTTTGGCTTGTGGTTACCCTTTTTTGTAAATCTATCAACCCATTACTATAACTGTTTTTATTAAACTGATAGTAACATGATCTCAAACCCATCCTACTGTTAAAAAAAATTTTAAAAAGAAAGAAAAAGATATTCTATATTTCCCTGCCTCCCTCTCCCACTCTCAGTGATTTGTATGTCTTCTTTTATAATTTCATGTTTACTTTATTTGTAATTCATGAGTTCTCACCTTTCCAGTTGTGTGTTTCTCATTTCTGTAGCATCCTGCTGCTTTTCTATTTAGAATAGCCCTTTCAATATTTCTTTTAGCATGGGTTTAGTGTTGCTAAACTCCTGCAGCTTTTTTTTTGTCTGTGAATCTCTTTATTTCTCCTTCTATCCTCAAGGATAGCCTTGCTGGATAAAGGATCCTAGGCTGCATCTTTTTTTCATTCAGGGCTTTGAATATATCTTGCCACTCCCTTCTGGCCTGTAGTGTTTGTTTAGAGAAATCAGCTGAGAGTCTTATGGGGGTTCCCTTGTAACTTACTGTTTGCTTTTCTCTTGCTGCCTTTAGAATCATTTCTTTATCCTTGACTCTGGCCATCTTGATTATGATATGTCTTGGTGTGGGTCTATTTGGGTTCTTCCTGTTTGGGACCCTCTGAGCTTCCTGTACTTGGATATCTGATTCCTTCTTTAAGTTTGGGAAGTTTTCAGTCATGATTTCTTCAAAACCTTTTCAATCCCCTTTGATCTTTCTTCTCCTTCTGGGACCCCTATTATGCGAAGATTGGGACGCTTTATATTATCCCATAGGTCCCTTATGCTATTTTCATTATTTTTTATTTGCTTCTCTTGTAGTTCTTCTGAATGGGTGCATTCTATTGCCCTGTCTTCTAGATCACTAATTCGTTCCTCTGCATTATCTAGTCGGCTTTGCACAGCTTTTAGATCGTTCCTCATCTCTGTCAATGAGTTTACCCAGTCTACGTGGCTCTTCTTTATAGCTTCAATTTCATTTTTGACATATTTTATATCTCTAAACACTATCTCTTTTAATTCCTTCAGCAATTTGATCACTCCTTTTTTGAAATCTTGATCTAGTAGGCTATCGATGTCTATTTCGTTGATCTTTCTTTCAGGGGATTTCTCTTGTTCTTTTAATTGGGAAAGGTTTTTCTGCTTCTTCATCTTGCTCATACCTCTTTGGCACTGTGGTTTATGGAGTATCAGTTGTTTATTTTGGTCCTTAAGGATTTTATCTATCTGATGCCTATTTAGAAATAGAACTTAGGAAAAAAAGAAAAAAAAATAAGAGAGAGAGAGAAAGAATTTTAAAAAAAGGGAGAAAGAGGGTTTGAAAACAGTGTATAATGAATAATAGAAGAGTGAGTTGAAGCTGAGCATTAATCAGGTTGAGACGTCCTTTTGAAACCTTTACAATAAAAGGGGGGGGGGAGATGAATAGATGTATTTGAAACCTGTGTCTAATCAATAGCAGGACATCAAAACCCAGGAGAAATAGAACTGAATTAAGAAGTAAAGATTAAGAGAGTAATAGAAAATAGAACAGGTAAAAACAGATTAAAAAAGGGGGGGGGGGTTTGTCGGTGTTCAACTGGCATCTGTGTGCTTTTAATGTGAAGTTTTTCTGTCTTTGTCCTATTTTGGAAGCTCAGCTTGCTGTTTTCAGAGGCCCTCCATTGGCGCCCTCTTCTGTGCTGCTCCCAGCACCTGTCGGCAAGCTGATCGCGCCTCCTCCTAACACTGGGTCAGGTGCAGCTCTCTGCTGTGGGCGGGCGGGTCTCTGCCCCTCCGGATGCCGCAGTCAGATGTTGCAGACTGGCCGGGTAGGAGGGCGGGTCGTGTCCCCTCCCAGCATCTCGGTCAGGGGCTGTGTTCCTGCCCGAAAGGCGGGGGGCCGCTCTCGCTCTATCTGCGCAGCCGCCGGTGGCTCCGCTGCTCTGTGCGGCTGCGCGCTCCGCCCTGGTAGGCGCTCCGTGGGTGGGCTCGGGGAAGACCGAGGGACAGCCCTGTCCGTGCTCTGAGCCAAGACCCAGCTCCTTGTTTGTCTTTGTGGAGCAAGTTCTCTGAGGGACCAGGATGGAAGGATCCTGTCTGCCCCGGGCTGCAGGCCAGTCTCAGTCTGGCCTTTGAGGCTGCTAAGCCCTTCGGTGCGGATGCAGGTTTCGCCCCCACCCCCGCCTGGGTGCTCAGCGCGGAGGATATGGCGGCTGTGCCTGAGCCCTGCCTCTCTTCCCCCGAAAACTTTCCGCGGGTTTTCAGAGATGGGGGTGTGCACCCTTCCCCGAGAGCACATCAACCTTGCTGTTTTATGGAGGGCCCAGGTTGTTCTGCCCTGTGCACCCACAGCCACAGCGGGCAGCCCCTTGGGTTCCCCCAGGGCTGCCTCCGTACAGCCACTTCCGTCCTCCGCCCGGCTTGTGCAGCCTGGCCCTGCCCGCCGCTGCCGGCCCGCGTCTCAGGCTGGGTGTCGGGGGGGGACACTCTGTGCCCATTTAACTTAGTTCTGTTAGTCAAGGGCTGCTCTGTACAGATCCGAGCCTCGGAGGCTCCCCCTCCGTCCCGCTGGCCTCTCAGTTGGAGAGGGGAGACCCAGCGAGCGAGCGCCAGTCCTCCTTTGCCGCTCCCTCCCCGCGGGACCCATCCCGCGCTGCTTTGCCTTTTGTTCTTTCTTTTTTCCTTTTCTCCTACCAGATTTTTGGTGTCTTTATCTTTTGAAGAGGGCGATGTTCTGTCGGAGTTCCACAGGTGCTCTGTTGGCTGAGTGGGTCTGTAGATGTGGGTCTTGGTGTATTTGTGGGAGAGGGTGACCTGCGTGCGTCCTTTTACTCTGCCATCTTCTGATGGTGACCATACCACATCTTCTTTATCCAGTCACCTGTTGATGGACATTTATGCTGTTTCCATGCCTTGGTTATTGCAAATAGTGCTGCTATGAACTTTGGGGTGCAGGTGTCTTTTTGAAGTAGGGTTCCTTTGGGATATACACCCAGGAATGGGATTCCTGGGTCATATGGTAAGTCTATTCCTAGTCTTCTGCATAATCTCCATACTGTTTTCCACAAGGATCAGGGAAATTTATAAGATGGCCCTTGAGGTATCAGTTGTATTTCTCAGGGCAGTGAGAATTTTTCAGTTATGGAGTTTTTATTTGTAAGTGACAGAAAACCTATTTCACAGTGATTTGAACACTAAAACAAGATAATTTGCTTATGTAATTAAAAAGTCTTAAAGCAAATGTTTGACCACTGTCTCAAACTTGCCTATTCATTTTCATTTTGCTGTTTGTGGATTGACTTCGGCTGCAAGTAAGGAGTCACTTTCGTGATAATAGGGTTGTTGCAGCTGTTTCTACCCCTGACTGTCATTCCTCAAAATGCAGAGCAGAGTGGAACACTTGTGTCTTGGGATTCCTAGCAAAAGTCCTGGGGTTCACTCTGGCTGGCCTGACCAGGATCAAATGCTTTCCTCATAGACCACAGGGAGGAACCACATCTCTGGAATCACATGGTACCCAAATGGAAATAAGTGGTGTTTAAAAGTGGGAGAGAGTTGCCGCAAAGTGTCCAGAGTAGAAGGTGAGGGAATTTCAGCCATAGGGAATTATTTTAGAAAAAAATGTATCAGGACAAGAGGTGTATTTTATTTATTATTCTTTATTTGATGTCTAGAATAATAAGCAGAGAATGCTCAATATATTTTATTAAATAAATCCATGAATAAATTCATGAATGAATAAAAGTATACTCTAAAAAGGGGTCCCTCTTACAAGGTTGGTGGGAATGTAGTTTGGTACAGTCATTATGGAAAATAGTATGGAGATTCCTTAAAATACTGAAAAAAGGCTTACCCTATGATCCAGCAATCCCACTCCTGGGCATATATCAGGAGGAAACTCTAGTTCATAAAGATACATGCACCCCAACATTCATAGCAATACTATATACAATAGCCAAAATATGGAAGCGACCTACATGTCCATCAACAGATGACTGGATAAAGAAGTTGTAGTACATGTATACAACAAAGTATTACTCAGCCGTAAAAAAGAAGAAAATAATGCCATTTGTAACAATGTGGATGGACTTGGAGATCGTCAAATTAAGTTAAGTAAACCAGAAAGAGAAAGAAAAATACCATATGGTATCACTTATATGTGAAATCTCAAAAAATATATATATGTAAAAAAAAAGAACACAAATGAACTTATTAATAAAACAGAGATAGACTCACAGATATAGAAAACAAACTTATGGTTACTGAGGGGAAGGGGTTGAGGAGGGATAAATTGGGAGTTTTTTGCAGATACTAACTGTTATCTATGAAATAGATAATTAGCAAGGTCCCACTGTATAGCACAGGGAAGTATATTCAATACCTTGTAATAACCTATAGTGAAAAAGAATATGAAAAGGAGTGTGTGTGTGTGTTCGTGTGTGTGTGTGTGTGTGTGTATATATATATATGTAAATGAATCATTATTCAGTACACCAGAAATTAACACAACACTGTAAATTGACTATACTTCAGTTTAAAAAAGCATACTCCAGTTTAGCTGGAGCATATAATGTACATAGAGGAAAATGTAAAGCAAGCAGTATATCAATGGCAGATAAACAAAAACAAAATAATTGCATAAACTACATAAGGCTGCTCTCATTTTAAACTATTCTCAGTGCAGTTTTGCTACTGACCAGGTATCGTCCACTGGATCAGCTGCTGCTCACTGCCCTCCTTACTCTTGGATGACTTCGTGCTGCTCAGGCAATGGCTATGAGAACATCCACACAGTTTGACCAGTAACCAAAACCAGCTATGGTTATGTAGGTATGCCTTCTGCAAAATTAATCATGCAGTGCATTTCAAAACAAAACAAAACAATGAAGTGCGTTTTCATCAGCTGCTATTTGAGATGATCTGCGAAGCTGCTCTCCTCCATTGGTGTGGGTAATTGGGCAGAGGCTGTACACAATTGCAGAATGGGGAGTCACTGGCAGTGGCAAGAGCAGTGCAGGGGATCTAGGAGTTACAGCTGATCACGAGCTGAATTGGTCAGGGGTGGTTTCTTGTGTTAACAGCAAAGCTAACGAAATCCTCCCCCAAACTCTTCACCAGTAATTGTGGTGGATGAAGCCTAGATATACATTAAGGAGAATGGCACAACATGTGCATCCAGATAGAGGCTGCCTTTGAAAATTGTCTATTTGGTACACTATACATGTATTCCACTAAGCTGTCCTTGCTCATATTTGGAGACGTCTCCTTTCAGTGTAGGCTTCAATGCATAATTAAGTAAGAAGACCCGCCTTGTTATTTTGTTTTATTTTACTTTATTTTATTTGGTTGTTTTATTTGATTTTACTTTACTTTTATTTTGTTCAGCAGTGTAATAGACAATGCACTCACTATTCACTTAGCTATTAATTTCAAATGATTGGTTTGTTTTTCAAAATTAAATCCTTTTCAACACTAATGGTGTGTACATACCAGGAATATTCAAAAGAATATGCTGTGGGATCAGAAAAGAATTCAAAAAAAATTCTTAAGTCCACCGTGACCAATAGAAGATCACCTTAGAACGAAAACATTTTCTCAGGGTAGGCTTATTTTATCAATAAAGAACTTAGCTGTGTGTACCCACTCTGAAATTTCTGTGAAAGCATCAGACTTCATAAGGGCATCTTCACAGTAGACCTCAACTGGACAGCTGCATCAAAGCGGGAAGCCACACATGTGTGTAATATTTATATACCAGCGTTATGTTGATATATGCTATTCTATATAATCTTTTTCATGTTTAATTCTTTATTTTATTTTATTTTATTATTTTTTACTGAAGTATAGTCAGTTTACAGTGTTGTGTTAATTTCTGTTGTAAACATAGTGATTCAGTTATATATATTCCTTTCCATATTCTTTTTTGTTACAGGCTATTATGAGGAATATAGTTCCCTGTGTTTATTCCATATAAGTCTTAATGCAGTATAAACGGAGCTAAAGTTTTTTCATAATGCTTGATATTGGTCATGTTCTTGTTGGTCATTCCCTTGTTAGATAACTTTCCTCTGAGTTTCTGATTAATAAAGGTGAGGAACTATGGAGAAAATCTGAAGGAGCACATTATAGATGTTTAGTAGAAGGAAAGTAAAATCACTTCCAGCAATTTCTTAGATTTAATCTAGGCAAAATGAGCCAAGGAGTAATTAACCACCACGCTTCATGCATGTGAAGATATACTTTGCAAGAATTAGTATTTATCTTTTCTCTATTTCTATTCAGGGTGAAATATAGTGGATAGAAGATGTCTATCAGACCTAAGAACAGAGTCTGTTAATACTAGAAGTGAAAGAGTAGAACAGGTTTTTAAGAAGAGCTGTAAGCTTTTGTGTAGCACTGAGTAAAAGAAAATTTGACTTTCATTTCAACATAATTGCTTACCAGGAGCGATCTGGGTTAGCTGCCTGCACCTTGAAATGCCTTCCAACGCTCAGTCTTTCCTAGTGGGTTCATCGTTGAGGTTCGCGCAGCCTCTGGCTGTGACTGCCGCACTCACGCGGCACCTCCAAGTCAGCTCATGTTCCACCCAGAGCTCCTCCCCGCTTTGCCTTGCGCCGTCTACATAGCTAGTTCCTGAAATCCTGCTTCCTTCTGAAGCTTTGCTGTCGGCTTTTGGATTCCCCAGAAAAGCAAGATTTTCCCCTCTTCCCTGAGAACACTTCAGACTGCTTGCAAAATTACTGCTTCTACAGCTGTTCTTCATTTTCCTTGGGGTTTTCTTTCTACTCTTTTACCTTTATTTACCCCGTTCTTCATTCCTTCCTTCTCCACTGAAGCTAAATTGGATAGTCTATCACTTCAGTCATGTCCTAGAAAGTAACCTAAACTGTCTTGAGTGCTTGTCCTGGAGAAATCCCTAAACTTTGGGCGTCCAAACATTTGCCTTCTGTGGGCCTACACTTGAAATGCAGAACTGTTTAAGGCAATCCTGTAATAGACTAGAGCCACGACACATCCACAGACACAAGCTCATGTGGAACATCAACTTCTCCCCACTCATTCTTTTAGTTTCCACAGTTTGTACAGTTCTATGGGGTTTTGGTGAATACATACAATTATAAAATTATCACTACAACCAGTATATAGAATGGCTTCATCACATGAAAAATTCCCTTGTGCCTCTTTGCAGACAACCCCTTCCCCCAGCCCTGGTCCTTGGCAACTAACTTACCTGTTTTCAGTCCTTATAGTTTTGATTTTTCCAAAATATCATATACATAGATTTGTACAATAGGTAGTCTTTGAGTCTCACTTCTCTCACTTAGCAAAGGGCATCTGAGGCATTTATCCACATTGTTGAAAGTATCAACAATGAATTCCTTTTCATTGTTGAGTTGATTTCATTGTGCACATAGACTATACTTTGTTTATACATTCACCAGTTTTTTTTTTTCAGGTTTCATAAGAGTTATTTTCAGGTTTTGTTATTTATGAATAAAACTACTATACCATTCATCTCCAGATGAAGAATATGTTTTCCTTTTTTCTTTTTTTTAATTGAAGTATAGTCAGTTTATAGTGTTAATTTCTGGTGTACAGCACAGTGATTCAGCTACATATATACACATATATGTGTGTGTGTATATATATATTCCTTTTCATATTTTTTTCATTATAAGCCACTACAAGGTATTGAATATAATTCCTTGGGGTATTCAGTAACACCTTGTTGTTTCTCTAATTTTCTATATAGTAGTTAGTATCTAAAAATCCCAAACTCTCAATTTATAACTTTTAATTTTATCTGGGTCAATACCTAGGGCCTGATTGCTGTATCATATGGCAGACATATGTTCAACTTTAAAATAAGCTGGTAAGCTATTCTCCACAGTAACTGCAATATTTTTCAGTCTCATTGACAAAGTATGTATGGTATCTTCCATTGCTGTTCATCCTCCCAAGCACATTGTATTATCAGTTCTTGATTTTAACCACTGTAGTATTTGTAAAGGGGCATCTCATTGTGATTTTAATTTTCATCTGCCTAATGACTAATTTTATTGAGCATGTTTTTTATATGTATGTTTGCTAGCCATATGTCTTCTTTAGTTATATGTCTGGTCAAATATTTTCAGTATTGGGTTGTTTTCATATTGTTGAGTTTTGGAAGTTCTATGCATAGTCTGGATAAAAGCTATTTATCAGATACTTTTTATTTTCTCAACAGCAGTAGAAACTTTTAACTTTTATGAAATCCAGTTAACCCTTTTTTTCTTATGTAAATCATGTCTTTGGTATCCTGAAAACATGTTGCATAAACAAAGGTCACAATGATTTCGCCTGTGTTTTCTTCTAGACTCTGTTCAGTCGGATCTGCATGTGTACTTCCACCAGTATTATCATTTCTTGATTTTGGTAGCTTCATAGTAAGTCTGGAAATAATGTAGTGTAGGTTCCCCGATATTACTCTTGTCTTTCAAACTTTTTTTGGCTATTCTAAGTTATTTGCCTTTCCAAATAATATTTTAAATCAGTTTTTCCATGTCTATAGAAAAAAAAAATCCCACTTAGATTTTGATTGACTTTTCATTGAACTGATAGTTAAGTTTGGAGAGAATTGAGATCTTAACAATATTGTGTCTTCCAAACCATAAACACAATGTAGCTCTCATTTATTTTGGTCTTTTCTAATTTTTCTCATCAGGCTCTCAAAGTTTTTGCCCCTATCCCAGTGGTAGACTTCTGATACTTGTTACTCCATGTTTCTTCTGGGTAGGGAAAATATTCGCTCTCCTCTTTCTAGATTCTTCTGGCTGGTCTAAGAACTAAATTGGCTTGAGATAGACTAACGGGAGAAAATCAAATTTAATTATATACTTACAGGTCCTATGAGAAGAATGAGATTCCTTGACATTCAAGCAGTTGAGGCTTATATGCAGTCCTGAACTAAGGAGAAGGGAGTAGGGGTCTGGGACTTCAAAGGGAAAGAAGGTGATTCACAGAAGGATGAAAATGAGCAAAGGTTGCGAAACAGATGGTTCCTGGGCCAGGCAGAAACAGTGGGACAAGGAGAGGGGTTTTAAGCAACAGACTTTGCCGAGTTTCCCCAGTCTACCAAGCCGAGCTCACAGACTTTGCTGTCATCTCTGGTGGAAGCTCTGTTCCTAGGAGAAGCCATCATCTGAGTTCCCTTAGGCAGTTAAAGGGGCGGAGGTTAAAGCTTTTTCTGAGTACTTTCTTTCCTAAAAACAACCAGCCTAAAATAATAGTCATGCCAAGGAGACACATTTTGGGGTGGCAAATTTTGCCTTGTGAGCCTGATGTGGAGAGGATGGGATGCTGTGCTCTGCTGCCCTGCTCACCCTCAGGCTTCGGCAGCCTGTTCTGGTCTTGGGAGTGGAACTTTCTTAGTAACCCCGCCCCTGCTGGCAGGTCTGTGTCTAGGACAGTTGTTTGTCTCTCACCAGAGACAGGGGCTTTTTCCTCCTGTGCCCTCGCCCCAGCCACAGTGAGTCTTATCCTCTGGGTGACAGTTTTTGCTGCCCTTCCTATAATTGTGAAAGGTTTTTGCTCCTACAAGAAGGAGGTTCCAAGCCAGGCTTCATGTCTTCTCCACAGCAATGTTTGCTGATCTGCCCCAGGCAGTCCCACCAGGGGGCTTCTGCTCTGTCCTCAGTCTTCTTTGTGACCATCTGTGAGGACTAAGGAGAATAGCTTGCAAGTGGCTGTGAACTTGCCTAGTGTTTGTGTCCCAGGGATCTATACTCTCCCATCGGCTCACACTTGGGCTTTAGAAATTCACAAACGTTTTAGCTGAAAGCTTCCTGCTTCCTGAACGGCAACCTGTCTTTCTGCAGATCTCTACCCTGGGTGAGCCAGCGCTGAGCCCTCTTCTGTTGACGGTGCCTGCTTTTCCTTAGATTTCAGGCTACTTGGTTGCTTTGTGACCTTGGGTCTCCGATGGGTTCAAGAAAAGTTGATTTGTAGATTTGTAGTCATTCTTGGTAGAATGACTCCCATACTTTTATACTTTCTAAATGGAAGCTGGAACTCTGTTTAGTGTTATCCATAAATTTTTGGTCAATCAGTAATAAAGCCAGTCAGTTTGAGTTTCAGTTTTTTTTGTGGCTAGCACAAAATCATGGCAAGACCATTATTTAACATGCACAATCATTTTTTTTTCCATCTTATATTGTGCTACGTAAGGCACACCATAACCACCTCCCCACCCACCACAAGAAGAGTGTCGACACTGAGCCTCTTCTATGTAGGCCTTCTTTGGAGCTGCAATTTTCATTTGGCTGGGCTAGAGTTACATGGTGTTACATCCATTGTGTAATAAAATGATGGGAAATGATCCTATCATTTTTTTTTTCTCTCTCTCTAAATATTACTCCTATCTGTTGGCTAAGGAAGTCTCTTTAATGTTCTGTTACAAAAGGTTTTTCTTAATATGTCTTTTGAGTACTTCTCATAGCCTGCAAGTTATTACTTTTCTTGACTCAGCTTCATTTTGAAAGGCACTTCTTGCATAAGCTCTAGAGTATTTTCTTTAAAGTTTCAGACAAATTGTGATCCCTGTCTTTCATGAGCTCCCAGATCTCTTCATGGGTGAAAAATACTGGTTATCTGTTTCAAGATCTTTTTTATGTGGCCTCCTTTTATTTCAAGTTCTAAGTTTTTAATGAAAATATCAAGTAGGTACTTGTCAAGATTGACTTTTGTTCTCCACTCCAGTCTATCCTGACCTCTCCTGCCTTATAAAAACTTTGATCAAAATGTTGTTTTCTGTGTAATTAAGACTTTTCTACTCTTATTTAGTTTTCATAGGTTTGCACCATATTTCTAGCCTTTTCTTCCACTTACGATGTGGTGAAAAGAACTGTGAACTATGAGACAGGGGAGTGCGTTTTAGTTTGAATGGGGCTACTGTCTGGTGGTGGCTTTTTTTACTTTCAATTACAGATTTTTTTTTTTATTCCTCTTTACCATAAACAGTGCCTTATTCAAACCCTGATTTATGAAAGATATTTTATATCTTCTCCTGGATTAATATGTACTGTTTAGTTATTTTCCTTTTAGAAAAGTATGCTGGATTACTAATTCCACTATATTTTCAGATAAGATGAAAAGTAATTTGTTTATTTTTAACTGAATATATGCAAACTCATATATTTTAGTGTTTCAGCAATTCGGGTATTGCTGGAATTCTCAGTCCAAAGTTGCCAGTATCCTTCGATATTATTTCAGACTTTTGTTTGCTAGCAGGTGACTGACGAAATGTGATTGGCTTTACCGGTATTATTTTTAAAACTCAAGTTGATTGCATAACTCTGTACTTTTTATTAAGAAACTTGGACCTACAGAAAAAGAAGTGTTTTAAAGGCATTTTTTACAGATTTTATTGTCTTTTATATTTCCCTCCTGGTCACTATATGTGTGTCTTTGTCTCCCTCCTGCATTTAAAAAAATTAATAGATTTATTTTTTCAGAGCAGTTAGAAAATTGATCATATACATACCCTCTCATATACCCTCTTTTCTCACCCTCCCAGGATTTCTCAATATTAACATCTTGCACTTGTGTGGTCCACTTATTACAACTGATGAACCAATATTGATTCATTATTGATTATTATTAACAAAAGTCCACAGTTTACATTAGGATTACTCTTGATGTTGTGCATTCTATGGGTTTGGACAAGTGTATAATAATTTGGAATCCACCATCGTCGAACTACATGGGATAATTGTTTCCCTGCCCTAAAAATTCACTGTGCTCTACTCACTCATCCTTCCCTCTGACCTTCTGAGCCACTGGCAAACATTGATCTTTTTACTGTCTTCATCATCTTGTTTTTCCAGAATGTTCCAGAATGTCATGTAGTTTGAATTATATAGTATGTAGCCTTTTCAAATTGGCTTTTTTCACTTAGCAATATTCATTTAAGTTTCCTCCATGACTTTTTATGGCTTCATGGCTCACTTTTTAATCCTTGAATATCCCTTTTTAATTCCATTGTGTGGATGTATCACAGTTTTGTGTTTATTTTTATCCATTCATCTATTGAAGGACATCCTAATTGCCTCTAAGTCTTGATGATCAATCATGAATGAAACAGCTACAAAATACCTTCCTTCATCTTTGTAAGTGAAATATAATCCTTAGCCTTCTTTGGAGTTTTTTAGTCATAGTCCCTGAGATCTTCACTCTGCTTGGTCACAGCCTATTGGGTCAAAGAGGGCATATGAGCCAAGGTGGACATCTGTTGCACTGACCACTGAATTGACGCGTGGCTCTATGGAAGCCTGATGTTAGAGGACTGGACGATGACCACAGCCTATAATAGACATTGTCAAAGCCAACCAGAACCTCTGTGTTTTGAGAAGTCTGAATTTGAAATATTCAGAAAAACAATTTGTTGGAGTAAAGTTCTACTGTAAGGAGAAGCGGGTGTGTGCTGCCAAAGATGACTACTTTAACTGAGTTCCTAGACTTAGGAGGAAGAAGTGACCATGGAAGAGAGGAGGCAGTTAAACTGGAAGACACTTGTGCCAAAGATAAACTTCGACAGATTTACAACCTTGTCTGGACTTGCTCAGGACTAAGGCTGCAGTGACAAGAGGCTCACTAAAACACGAACTTGAAGGACAGTGGATAGAAAGGGCCACACTTAAAATCTTAAGTCTAAAATCCACTTGGTAACGCTCTAGGAAACTTCTTCAGTTCCTACATGTATTTGTCTGGAATTCCAACTTATCTTTTGCTTTCTTAAAAATTAGCCCGTTAGCGCGTACTGAAGTCTCTGCAAACGAGAGTAGCTGATGCCAGTGATTGGTTAGGACTGTTAAGAGAATATGAGAAATAAACCAAATAGAAAAAAAATTTTTTTTAAGTAGAAGTGAGGCTATTTCTGCAAAGGAGATACTTTACTATCATAATATGACACTGCTTTCTGTACAGTGTATCTAAATTTTACTTTCCAGTCAATTTTGCGGAAAATATTTTGATATTACTTTCTCCAAGGTATGCTGTTTGCTTTTTCTACTTCCTCCCACTTCCCCCATGAGACTCAATTGTCCCAAATAATTTATTGGTAGGTAAATCTATTTGGACATTAGTATTTATGTAACACAATGGATGGAACTGACATCAACATTATCCATAATAGAATGCAAAAAATATTGTAAAGGGAGGAGGCATGAGAGACATCCTGGAGCTGCTGATGAAAGCCAGCGTTTTCTAGTGCCTTGCTCCTGGTGGTGGGGCCACTGGTTCACATTCAGTTTTTCATTTAATCCCTGTGAAAAATGTATGTCAACCTGAGGCCAAGAAGGATTAAAAGGTACTGATTAGGCAATGATTTAAGGTTGGAACAGAAAAAGAGGTTGATTGTGATGCCACCGAGTATGGCAGCCAACGAGAAGGCCCATGCATGACTGACCGTGGAGCGTTTGCAAAAAAGAGGGTGGGTAGTAAGTGCACCATTCCACCATTCTACAGAAGCCTCTTTGTGGGTCCTTCAAGGAAGGTGCAAAGTGATGCCCCACCTAAACAGAGCTCACTCTCTGAGAGAGCCCTGACTGCTGCTGCCTACTGGCCATTTTTATGACAACAAAGTGCATCTTCTCCACTCCACCCTCCCCTAATCCATAATCTGTTTCTCTTGCGCTTATCAAAAATGCCAAAATCTCAGGCTAAAAGGATTCAGTTGCCCTGTCTTAAGTTCTTCTCTCTCACTTATTCCAAATTTCTGACTTATTTCCAATCATAAGGTTTCCCTGATCCCAGGGCTAATGCCTAACTTCCAATTGTATTACCTTAACTTGACATGGCTTAAGCTATCTTAATTCTTCTAGGCTCCTTCCTTAACCCTTGGTAAAGCACTTTTAACTTCAAACATAGAATTCAAGCAGGTATACATGGCAAAGAATGAGGCAACTGCAGGTACTCTAAATGAACATCCTGCAAGGTGTTCATGGGATTTCCAGTAACTAAATGCAACCAAAGTAGTCTTTCAGAGAAGAAGCAGAGAGAATCATCTGTCCTTTGTAATCTGCTAATGAGAATATTTTCACAATTTTTGTTAACAATGGAAGTCTGATGTTAGAATTTTTACGTACTGTGAATGTTTATTTTCATATACGCATGATTCCATAGTTCATGTTGCTTTTAATTCCCATTCCCCTTGTTAAGATGACTTATATCCTTAACTCAGCAGGGCAATGCAACATTATTTGTGGGAAATTTTTGCAACTAACCACATCCCAGAGTAATTTCAAGTAATAATGTTAAATGAGGTACAAATTACAGGGAAATGTAGTTCGAAAATTGTTGCCTAATGAATAGGAAAAAAATATTTGAAGCATCAACCAGAGATTAAAAATGCAGATTCAAATGTGAAATTTGGAATGATTTTGAATGTTGCATCAAAACAAGTAAAAAGCAACTCCTACTCCCAGGAAGCCCATGGTTTTGGAGGAGCAATCAAAGCTATTCTGGAAGAATTTAAGGGCAAAATGGATGGCCCCCCATTAGTTGTGTCTCATTTCTGAGTATTACTTGGGAGAGGAATTTTTGCTAGGAAAAAAAAATTAAGTTTTAATACTGGCTTCCTGGTGTAATAAGATTCACTCTGAACCCATAGTACCCATTAGTCCTTCTTTCCTGCTAAAGCCAAGGTGTAAAGGAAAAAAAAAAAAAAAGGTAAAGCACATATACACACACACAAAACCCAAAACCAGTGGAAGCAGAAAGAAGTGAATTAACAGGAATTTTACGTTTTTACCAAAAAAGATGATCCTTACATATTTCAATATACTGTTTACGAGGGCTTTGATGCTGAACGCAACCCTGTTTTCTAACATGTCCACTCTCAAGCCATCCCTAAAAACTTGCAGCGTTGCATTGGTCTCATTAAATAGTACCAGTATTTAAAAGGATAATTCAGAATATAGCGTTCCTTTGTAAAATTTCTTTAGCCAAAGAGCTAAATTTATACAGACACAATGCATTTCTTTTGTTTTTTTTATTCACATTAAATCCAAGAGTTAGAAAGGAAGTAGGGCAGTAGTTACATTAGGACGGCTGCCAAATAGGCGCACATAAAAGTCAGAGAGGTTGACCCTCCTGGGAGAGGTTAGCAGCTCCTTGGGAAGTATGTTGGCCAGGTGTCACTCAGTAGCTGAGGTATTGATTACGAGGGTTAGTTCTTCAGGCTCCACCCTGTCATAGACGTTTGTCTTCATTATCTGTTTCATCTGGCAGCTATTTGGTGTGACTGCCGTTCTATTTCTAACAGCTGGGTTTTATCATTAAAAAGTCTTGAGGTTAGAGGGCATTTTTGCAGGCCACTGACTACTATCCATCATTAATTCATTAACTGAGTTCCTTCTGTAGAATGTAGAACCTACTTCTGCTAGAATAATTCTACTGGAATGCCTCCGGGGCCCGGGGCTCACAACTCCATTGTTGAGGGGCTTTTGTTGTTAGGAAGTCATTTTTTAGACCTGAAATCAGTATCTTTAGGGCTACCTGTGAGCATTTATATGGTCTTGCTAGATTAGCTTGCTTATCGAGTAGCTTGTTAAATTTTCAGTTGATCAACATCAAGCAAAAAGTCAGAGTAGAAAGTGGCCTTCTTTGTCTTCCGATCCATTGTCATAGTTTCGGTGGCACAGAAAACTAGATTTAAAGGTCAACTGCTTTCAGGATCTGGATATGCTTAATTCCATGATGTCTTGTCACTGCTTCTCTCCCCTAGATGCACACGCCAGGTTCACAAAGTAGACAGACACACACACACGTATAAAATGGCCCCCATTAGTCTTTAGGGACCTGTTGTTCTTAACCCCCAATGCCATCTCCTGGTGAGATGGTTGAACCCCATGAGGAGCTCTTTTGCCTGCAGAAGGCAGCCAACATTCCACAGACAGATGTATATTCATATAAAGGGGATATAAAACCTACTCTTGGAAATTTAGGAGAAAGAAAGTTTTTTCTAAAATTTAGGAATGAAACTGCCACACCAGCAAAATGTCTTCTGATAGAAGGGCCAACAACTGTCAGAAAACTCTACAAAAGCAGGAGACCATTTCTCTAGCCTGGTGGCCTTTGACCCCACTGCCTCTTGTGGCTATGATGCTACAAATCTACCAGGTGCCTAGTTTCTCATCTACTCTTTGGGGTTTTCATATCAGATATCATTTATATCATAGTGATAGGTAAAGAAAATTACTCAGAAAGGCACTGAAAAATAATCTATTTTTGGCACAAGAGTTCCCGGTCATGCTTGAGTCATTCATTTGAGTGCCTTGCCTCACAGCTGAACTGTGATAGGTAATTTTTGAATTGAGTTACTGGTGAACATAATAAAGTGATAAGGGCTTTATTGGAACCTGTCCCATTTATAATACTCAATAGAGGTCCCATTCGGCTTTTCAGTTTGCTATGTGTAGCTAAAGTAAGATAATTTTCATGTGGTTCACCGGAACAATTCAGTCTGAATGAATAGTGAAGAGTTCTCCTTAGAAAACACAAAGGGGATACAGTGTCTTTAGTATTAAGTTCAGGGAACCCAATATCTGTGCCTGGTATCTGGTTCTTTTTAACATTTTGGTGAGTGACCTTCAAGAAGGTATTTTAAATTTAAGAAAACCAAAACTACCTATAATCTCTAGGTAATTTCATAAGCATATGAATTACCAAAATGATGCACATGAGATTTAGAAAGATAACAGTGGAAGAGATACGGGAAATTTGAAGTCATGGGAGGGAGGGCTTTTGGAAAGTGGTACTTTTCCTTGGGCCTTCTAGTCTTTAGCTCTTCAGTCCTTTAGTTGCCTCCTTCATTTGAGAAGCTCTCTGCCAGGTAAGTCATGTTAGGAGGCAGAGCCACCTCCTATCTGTAAGCTGGGAAACCCAGATCTTCACCATTTAGGCAGAGGAGGGAGATTCTAACACTTGGAAGCCGAGTCTGGAGCTAATAATGCAAAAAAGGCAAAGGCAAGAGACAGTTTGTTCTGGGGCACTGAGACGTTGAAACCAACTCCAGCTTCCAAGGGCGGTGGTGGAAGGACACCAGCAGGCAGCATCCTTTCAGGGGGCGGTGCTGGACCAGGTCTGTGTCTCCCGTTCACAGGTTGCTGCGGTGGCATTCTCACCACGCTGACCCTCTGTGTGATTTTGGATAGGGTTCGAGCTGCACATATTCATGTTTCCTTAGCCATTTCGTGAATCTGTGAGTCACCCCCAAATGATGTGTATTTTAAATATAAAATATTTTATATGTAGTTTAATTTTTCATTCTGTTTGAATCAGTCACACTTTGCTCCTGCTGCTTGCAGTCAAGAGTGCTAGACAAGCTACTATGCATGATTGAAATTAACCCTCTAAGGACGTGAAACAGTAAGAATTTTATGTATCTTCGCTTCCTTGTCCTCATCATACAGAGTCATTCTCTGTTCTTGTCCCACACTAGTCCCTCTGGGCAGGAATAATTTAAGATGCTGAAAAATTGAAGTAAACTATTCCAAATGGGCTATACTATACTCTTAGCAGCTTTCAAAATAAACATTGTTAAATTATAAGTGATGTAATATTTAGAGGGATTCTGTTTCACATAGTGAAAGAATCCATTTAGCAATAAGAGGATGGGAAGACTTTAGGACTGTTCTCCATTTAAAAGGATAATGCCTCTGTTTTAAGGGCTTGTGTCAAAGAGGAGACCACTGTTACCGATCAGTTCATTATACTCTCACTTTTGTCTGCTATCTGACTTCTGGTTGATTTTAGTATTGGTCTGGTATTAAAATCTTCTTTTCCTCTTAGCTTCCTCCCAGAAGCTGTTTTTAAAAATTCTTAACCACCAGTTGATATCCTCGACAATCAGGAGGCTCTAACTGTAGTGCGTAGTACACGTTACCTCAGGACACTGCACTGGCCTTAGTCCACGTTACTCTTTACATCACTAAGAAGGAATCATGGCATTATATTTCGGATGAGAAATAATACTAGCAAGTGTGCAAGTGTGTATCTTGTGCTCTTTCCCTCTGAGACCTGGGTGGTTTTCTTTTACCCTTATCCTCCCTATGCCCTGCTTTTATTCCTGAGAACTTACCCCGTGTTAGAGTGAGTGTTGACGGAGGCAGGGCGGGGAGCGTGAGAACAGCAATAATTCCTAACACTAGCTAACATCTCGTGTGTTGTGCTCCACGCCAGGCACTGCCCTAGATCCAGCACGTACTGGGGTCTGGTTAAGGTTCCCCACAGTCGCACCAGGTAGACACTCGTAGTCCTATTTCTCATGAAGAGTCTGAAACTTAGTAAGATTAAGGGGTTGTCCCTGTTCATGCAATAAGCAAGGAAGGTAGGGTTTGTATCTTTAAATTCCATACTTAAATGTCTGAGCCTTTTGCCTCTTTTTATATAATGACGTTCCATTCTCAAGGTGTGTGTCCACCAAGAAAAACTCAGTAGCAACATATTTACTGAGATGAAGGACCCATAGGCAGGGACTTATGGTATCTATCTTTGTAACTCTTGATCTTAAACTTTTTTGGATCACAGATACTCAGAATCTAGTGAAAATTATGTGTATACACACACACACACATACCTGTATCTATGTATATATGCACATATATAATTTTGAGCTCACTCATTAATTTTAGTATAAGATCTGGCTTTAGATGCCTGTGCATTGCCTGATATACTACATGAGCGCAGTACTTGAATGACTAAATATTGTAGCTTATGATGTATAGATAATACTCCAAATATCATAATTTTATATGTTTATATTGCATGTGGACACAGAAACTTTGAGAATCCTCGGGATTCTGATTCCTACTGCTAACCATTATTATTGACAATGGATGAGTTCCCAAGGGAGCAGGGTTGGTGATTGACAGAAGAGCTTATCCAAGTCCCCTGATCTACATAACACAGCTCATTGTAATGCTCATTACTGTTAAATAATAATGTGATTGCTGTCAACATTATTCAATTAACATGAAACTTTTAATACCAGTTAATTCACTGAGAACGGTGTAGGAAATGTGTTCTTCCTCATCAATTCATTATTTCCTCTTGATATTTTGGGGGTACTCAGCCTATCATTCAAAAACATGGCCTTTTAAAAGGACCAGGTATTCTAAAAAGACAGCATTCATGGGATTTTAACTATCATTTAAAAATGTTTTTGAAACAGTATCATTTCATTGAGAGATGAGAGCATCTGAGAGATGGAGATCTTTATCACATGGGGTACATTTCCCAGTAATTAAGGCATCCTGTGTAGACGATGCTGTGGTGTGCCCCCTCATCTTTTTTTTGGGACCGAGGCACTTATTTCCTCAGTGCATGTGAGTGAGGGATGGTCTTTGTCTGTTGATGATGCACAGCTGAGTTCCCCTCAGTGCTGGCCCTCAGAGAGCTGCCTGGCCCAGAGTCAGATTCTTATCTGATGACTAGCTGATGGAGAGGTACTTAAGGCTGACTGCTTTCTAGGTTTGGGACAGTCCTGAAAGCCCACACCAGTTCCAGAGCCCTCCGCAGAGCTGACTAGGCCTCTGTTGGAAACCCAATCACATTTCAACTTCTCCTTCTGCCCCGTTTCCCTCACTTCCTTCAAGTTATGCCCAACATCACTCCCCAACAAACCTCCTGCAAGCAAACACCCATATCAGAGTCTTCTCCTCAGGAAACCAACCCAAGACACATTTAGAAAGGTCTTGAGACTGTAATGTCCTAGGACAGTATTCTCCTAGTCTGCAAGGCTCTCTAAGCAGTTGCCACTTGGCAGTGGAACTTTCTTTCTTTGGTGCCAGATACTAAGCTTCTATGCCGTAGGAATATAATTGCCTGGTGTAACCTGTTTTTATACTTCAGTTGTAAGTCATGATATGTTGGAATGTTATGTTTAAAATATAAGAGGATTATTGGCTTATCTGAACATTTGGAAATGATGGACAAGCTGCTTGTCCCTGGGGAGCCCTATGTGGCTTCGTGCTTTCTTGTTCAGCCTAGTGGTAGTGCCACAGTCGAATGGTTCTTTGAATGGCTGTTTCTTTGGACAGGCCATGGCGACAAGGCCGACACACAGAAGCTGTTGTGTTCTCTGTAGCCAGCTACAGAAAGGGAATTTCTCTACCAGCTGGACAAGGGCAAGGGCCCATCAGTGTCCTCATCCTTTCTCACCAAAACTCTGACTGAGGTGATGAAAACTTCTTTTTAATTGACAGCTGTCCCTTTCTCCCACACTGGAAGACAGAACACAGCTAGAAGTAATGTCTATGTTTTATTCATGGATTTTGAATCCTTTTCTGCAGTCATAAAGCCCTACTCATCTAGGAAAGTCTAGTTGCAGATTTAGAACTAGAAATGATCATCAGACTGATACAAGAGACCTCGGTACATTGGTTTCATTTTACTGTTAATCTTAAAATAATTTTAGAGTTTGAAAAGAAGAAAAAAGAACACAATCATTATAGATAGTTACAAAGCAAAGAATAAAATGTCACTCTCCATCTTATCAATCCCTCTCCCTGAAGGCAACTACTCTTGATGTTTTTTTTTTTTTTTTTGAAGGGTGGATCTTTCTGGGAAACAGAATCATATGCATATGTGGCATGCACGTGCACATGTACCCAGTCCAGAAGCTCCCCCCAGTTGGCTTCCAGTCAGGTTTGGATGCCCTTTTGCTAAGAATTCAGCAGAGGAAACTTTGAAAAACCCTGTGCTGAGTGTGTCTCTTTGGTTGTGTTGTGAGTTTTCCTAGGTTTATCTCACCAGAATCTCAGTATGAGATGCTGCCTTATGCACAGGTGAGTTTAGTGAGCAGTTTCCCTCTACCTTTCATTCTGTTTTCACAGTGTTTGACTCCAGCCATGAGGAACAAAGCTGTTGCCTGCAGATAAAATGCCACATAAACAAGTTGACAAGGGTAGAAAACATATGGCAAAGTTGGTGCATGTTGTTAGAGGTAAATTCCATTTGAAATCATCTTTATAATTACTGCACACTTGGCTGTGATGATGTGCAACCAAAATATCTAGTTATTCCATTTTAAACAGTCATTCAGAAGAGGAAAATGAAAGAAAAAAGGCAGCCAATTCAGTACACTTGCATACGTGTGATGGTGGGGGTGAGGGATGGGGAATAAAACTTCTATAATAATTAGACAAAACTCATGATTGACTGAAATTTCCACCTTTCAATCAACTATTTTTTTTTATAACAATAAGCATTAGAGATGAGTAGAAATTAAATAAAAACTGAGCTCTATGTGTAATTTGCTTTCTTATTGGCATGGAACTTTATTTAGATCCTTCCTTAATGCTCATTTAATCCTTTATTTATTTCGGTATTTACTGACATTCAGCCTTGTGCAAAGCTGGGCTTAAATGCTGAAGATAGCTGGTGAAAAAGCCAATCAAAGTTCTTGACCTCTACTGCTAACATTTAGTAAGGAATCACACTCATTAACTTAAACATATGTCTCTAACTGGTTTATTGGATAGTCTAAACATTGTGGGCTTTATTTTTCTTAAATCACTGACATTGAAGATGCATGTAGTCTGGTAAGAGAAGGCTGTTACTGTTTAGTCCTACTGCACAAATTTGGTTCTCAGTTAGTTAATAGATGCCTTACCAAAGGAAAGGGCTTTAAGTAGTCTTGGAATATCCTGTGAGCTTTCAAGTAGTAATTGTTCTTAGCAGGTTAAAACATACTTGGGTACTGTGTCTGAAATTGACTTGCCTCCTTTCCTTAAGCCGTCAGCAATTAACTGAAAAAGTTCAGAATACAATGTAATCATCAATTAGTTACTGTTAACCCTGGGAAACAAAAGTTAATTTCAAATAAGATGTGAAATCAACCACACACACACACAAGAAGATGCGTGATCAGGGGCATGTTTTGTTCGTTTGCTCTTTCTTTACCTCCCCCTTACTCCTGCTGGTTACTAGGTCAGCAGAAGGAGGTGCAGGAGAAGAAAGGCACAGCCAGCACTGTGCCTTCTCCAGGTGAGAAGCAGGCTTCTGTGTCTGCGTTCGCGCGCAGCTCTAGCACCTTGGTGATGCGAGCAGCGTTCTTCTCAGAACTCTGCCACGTGACTCACAAGGTGGTGGGTCACCTGGGGATGAGCCTTTGAGTTCTCTAGCTCCCTGAGCTTCCAGCCTGGGAGGAAAATACTACTCTGTCTTTAAGTAGCCTACCTCCAGGAGTGTTTCTCTCCAGGGATGGCAATACTACTCCTGTGTTTTTTCCTGAAGGGATAAGTTGAATAAAAGCATACTTATTCCTTACTTTTATCATTGCCCTTCAAAGAATTCTGTCTCAGATCTCTAGTCTTCTCTTAAGTGGCTTGGTTGGGACCGTGGTGACTGGACGGTTTTGCTGCCCTTTAGTAAGTCCTGCACAGATGTTTCTATACCTCTCTTTAGGTTGCCTGGTTGCTTATCAAGCTTTGTCCTCGTCCTCTGGCCTTGGTGAAAATTTGCAGACAACAGAAGTCCCATTTAGTATCCTGTTACCTATAATTTAATTACAAGTAATCATAAATGCTACGTGAAAAAAATGAAACCAGGTAAGGGAAAAGAGAGTAACAGAGTAGCTTATCTTTCCCAAGGCAGAGAGGGAGGGGGGAAACTCCCTTCTCCCTTCCTCCTGCTCCTAGTTTCCTGCCAGGACTTGCCTTAGATAAAACCCAGTCCGTCGCCCCCTGATGGGGAAGCCTGAGAATGCAGCCTGGAGGAGTCACTGACGCAAGGTACAACTGAGCAGAGCTGGCCGAGTGTTGTGGACCTGAGGGCACAGGGGCGATGCGCAGGCCAGCTCCTCTAGCTTCACTGCTATCTGACCGTAGCTTGGTGAGCCAGAAAAGGGCTGGATTTTAACTGTTTAATCACTTTAGGTTTCAAAAAATTTCCCTTTTTGGGTCAGAAGAAAAAGTGATGGAATTTCAGCTCACAGCTTGACTGAGCTTTCAGAGAATTGTTTTCTCCCGTGAGCTCTGTGTGAGGATCCTTCAGACAGAAGACAGCACGCTTTGAGGAACAGAAAGGGAACATAACAACAGCCTCTTTAATCCCTCTGTCTGTAGAACCCTGTGTGTTTCAAGTTTTTCCTGGCTTTTATTTAATTCATGAAAAGCTGTTATTAAAATATAAAGTCAGTTCTATTTTTTTCACTCTGATACCCTCTTATTTATAAATAAGATGCATATACTTAAATATAAGATGGGTTTCTAAACACTACAGAGGACTCTCCAATGATATTATAAAGCAGAAGAAATAAAACCAGAATTTTTATGTTTTTGAAGCTTTATTTTAATTCTGTTGTTTTATAATAAAATATAGATTTAATTATTTATATATAACTCAAATTAGAATGTTTTAGAATTTCACATTCATTCATAAGGTACCATTTTATATCCTAGTGTTTTTCCATGCTACAAAACACTGCTCACATCAAATAATATTTTTGTAACTTAGATTAAATTGTGCTTTTATATGGTAAAACTATTTTGTAAAACTTTATAATCTTCAGAAAAGCCATTTTCCCTGAGTTCCTCACTTTGAATTTTATGCACAATCATGTCTAAGTGTTCTTAATCAGATTAAAATTGATTCCCACATTATTACTTAAATCATCAGAGGAGCAGATGTCAAGCTTGTTGTCAGTTTTCTGTTCCAATTTAAGTCCTCGTTGGACATACATCTTACCATTTTACCCTATGTTTCTAGACTTATTTGTTCAGCTATCTGGGAAGCAGAAGATTTTCCTGAGTGTAGATTCCTTTCTATCTGTGTGTGTGTCTCTGTATAACTGTATGTATATGTATATGTGTATGTATATATATAATATATATAATATGTATATATATATACTTGTTTTCTCTGCATTTGACTCATGAACTCCATTTTCTTTAGTATTTTATTAATATTGTGTGTTAAAGTTTAATGAATAGAGTTGGCATAACACAAACCTCACTTCTCCCCATGCAAAAGAGAAAAAAAAGAACTTTCAATAAAGAGGCTTATTTTATAGGTCAGTTAAATTGCCCTTACCTAAGAAAATACAGTCTGGGTTTTGTTTTAACTGCTGAGGATATAGAACAGTAATACATAGTTCCTATACTCAGGGAGTTTCCAACAATTAAAAAAGAGTAGGGCATCTTGTTCATTTGAAATGTTGACTTCAGGGTCCAGAACTTTTAAGTGTACAGTTGTGTCACTGAGCACATTCACGCTGTCTTACCCTCACCACCGTGGGTCTACAGAGCTCTTTTTGAAACTCTGTACCTATTCAACAATAACTCTTTGTTGCTCACTCACCACAGCACCAAGGAACCACCATTCTTCTTTCTGTCTCTCTGATGTTGACTATTCTAGGTACCTCATATAAGTGGAACCATACAGTATTTGTCCTTTTATGACTGACTTATTTCACTTGGCATAATATCCTCAAACTTCACTCATGTTGTAGCATGTGTCAGGATTTCCTTCCTTTTTTCAGCTAAATAAATAATAATTAAATAATATGTATCTACTGCATTTGTTTATCCATCCTTCTGTTGATGGGCACTTGGATTGGTTCTATGTTGGCTTTTGCAAATAATGCAGCTAGGAATATGGGAATACAACTGTCTTTTCAAGACCCTGCTTTCAATTATTTTGAGTATATGCCCAGAAGTGAAATTGCTAGATCATATGGTAATTCTGTTTTTAAGTGTTAAGAAACTATTATACTGCTTTCCTTAACAGCTGCACCATTTTACATTCCCAACAGCAATGTATAACGTATAAAGGTTTCAATTTCTCCATATCTTGCAAAATTTGTTATTCTCTGGGTTTGTGTGTGTGTGTGTGTGTGTGTGTGTGTGTGTGTTAGTAGCCACTCTACTAACACACATGTGAGATGATGTGAGATGTGTGGATGTGAGATGATATTTCGTTGTGGTTTTGATTTGCATTCAGCCAGTGATTAGTGATGTTGAGCATCTTTTTTGTGCTTATTGGACATTTGTATGTCTTCTTTGATCAACTGTAGTCATTTGCTCATTTTAAAAATTGGATTGGGTTTTCTTGTTACTCTGTTGTAGGCCTATTTAAACATTATAAATTAGTTAACTAATACCTTAATTATTTCAGTAAATATTTATTGAGCACCATTTGTATATTTAGTGTTCATTATATTGAGACTTTTTATTAGGGAATTTATTTTGACATAATATATGGAAATTCACTTCATTCTAACATACTTCCAAATAATGTAATTTCTCCCGTATTGTAAGAGTTAAAAATAGTGAAGGAATTACTTTTATGAGGCAAGAGAGAATCTTAGAGTTTAATCCTTATAGTTGATTAAGGCACCACCTGGAAGCCTTATGGTGCTCTAGTGTTTTAAGTTTACTGTTTAATTGTGGTGGATGAATTATATGTAAGTGTAAATTACTTTTTTACGTAGAGTAATTTTCAAGCAATATTCCCTCAAGCTAGTAGTGGCATGATTTAGTATTTTTATGGGATTGTAACTATCTGGGCATCTGCTGATGATCATTTTTGGAATCTATTACACTTTTGGAGAAATACAATGATGGAGAGAAGCCCTCTTCCAAATGTGGTATGTCAGGCCCGATGAAACTAGTCTTAATTAAAAGTGAAAGATCAAATAGCTTTGCAGAGTCTTTTCTTACTTTATGATTTTGCGATAATAAATAGGATCTTTAGTATCATTGTCAACTATATTTTGATATAATTAAATTATTAGCTCTTTGATCTTTGTTTTTTTAAAATGGGGGGGAAAGAAGCTGTAATTTATCTTGAAACAATTGGGAAATTGTGCCTCGGAAATTTGTAAGGCATTAAGCCCAGTAGTTGCTTGTCCATACAGGTCCATCTGGAGGGCTTATTAGAATGACGAGCCCCACCATCAAAGGCTTTGATTTAGCAGATGTTGGGCTAAGTTCTAAAAATCTGTAATTTTAGCCAGTACTCTAAAGGATTCTGATTGAGCTAGTTCATTAGTATTTTGAATAGTAATTAGTTCACCTCCTTAATTTACAGGGTTGGAAGAGTGAGGCTTAGCCTAGTAAAGTTACTTGGCCAAGAGCACATTAACAGCAAATGACTAAGATTGGATTTGAACACAATCTATTGTATTACAAAATCATATGTGAATTGTAAGTTTTCAAAGAATTTTTTTTAAAAATAGCTAAAAATTAGTTACATAGTATTTATACTAAAGCCATTTCTATTTTTTTTTTTCATTTTTTAAAACAAACTTGAGAATTTGCCAGAGATTCAGCTTTGTCAGTGTAAACGTTGATCCTTATTGTATGTATAGATGCCAGTGGGTGAGGTGGGTAGACTCAAGATGGAATCTGTACTTTACATTGGAAGTAAAGAACTCATCTACTAAATGCATTTTTATAAAACTTGGCATTCATTAAAAAAAAATTGAAGTGCACCCTCTAGGAGACATTTCTGCTGATCTGGACACCGGATATTTATGCATGTTGTTATTATTACTGTTAGTCTAGCATGGTAGTTAAGATTTGGGCTTTAAAGCCAGATTACCTGGGATTAAATCCTGAACCTACCACTTAATATCTCCATAACTTGGCCAACTTCCCTGTCCTTTCTGGACCTTGGTTCTCGTGTTTGTAAAATGAGAATATCATAATCATTATATCTCACAAAATTATTATGAGTTAAAGTAAATGAATCACTTAAATAATTTGAGTGGTACTGGGAGCATAGGTAAAACATAGCAAAATTTAACTTTGTTTGCCTGGATGACTGTGTAACTTATCCGTGTACTCATGGGTTAAAATCCTCTTTGCACTTGAATATTATGCCTGAAAGATGTGAGTGATTATTCTAAGTGAGTGAGTCAGGAAATTATTGTGGGCATAGCTGGTATTTGAAATGCGAAAAACAAACTAAAAATAAAACAATGTTCATGAAAGGCATGGGGAGTGAAAGAAAATGAAGATTCTTTTCTAATACCATTTCTTTTCTGCTTATCTTAATGGAGCGCGTCCTAGTTGCTACACGTGGTCTAGGAAATAACCCCCTCTCCTGGTTAGAAACATTTTATGTAAAATTTCCAACTGAGTCTTAGGTATTTTTGATCCTTGGCTTCCTTGGCCTTCAAATGTGATGTCTCCCAGGTTCAAGCAGAGAGATTAACTGATAATTAAATTGAAGGTAGAACTGAATTATCTGAGCCCTTATTCTAGTATGTCTGGAACACCAGGTAAAGAGCTGCTTTAGAAAATACTCTTCTAACTGCTGCTGTCGCATCTTGCCTCAAAGGTCTGAAAACTCACGAATGGTATAAGATCGGGCGGTTTGCGTGTTGATACCTCTTATTTGCTCTAGTTCAACTGATATTTATGTTATTAGTGTTTAGCAATTTTGTTATTTGTTATTTGACAGTTGTTGAAATTGATTTGCAATATGGATCTCTTTTTCTTCTGCCGTTACCTAACTTATCACTTAAAGATGGAAGTCATTCTGTTTTCTTCATTTCATTATCATTTCAATCATATTCAGAAAGTGGAAAATTGGATGGCTTTCCTCTGAATTTTAAATACCAGGTTTGTCTGGATGTGCTAAGTGTCAAGCATCCACAACCTGTGAGCCTTTAAATCGGTGTTCTGAAAGCATCACAGTGTTTCAGGGCCACGTGGGATGTTTGTTAAAACTCAGTTTCCTAGGCTCCTAACCCCCAAAGACTTGAAAGACATGGACTGGCCCTAGAAACTTACGTTTGTAAGAGATACCAGACAATATTTAAGGATGTGGACCAGGAACGATACTTACAGAAACTGCTAGACTAAACTTAATCTCATATTAGAAAAACAGTTAGTAGTACCTGTTCTCGTAGAGAGAGTTTCAGAAACTAACTTTGAGGCAGGCGCGTGCTCTCTCTGTTATAAAATAGATTGTTCTGACTTGGGTCTTCACACTGGGCTGCAGCATGGCGTAGTTCACAGAACACCCTCTTTGTCGCTGTAACCTTGACTCTTATCAGCTGAGTAACCCTTGCAAAGCCACTTAAGTCCTCTCCTTTTCTATAAATAACAGTATAAATGACTGTCAGAGGCAGTTGGGAGGATTAAGAGAAATAAGAGTTGTCTGAAAAGACGCTGCCATAGTGCTGGGTGTATCTTGAGAAATCAATACACGCTGGTTCTTTTCTCATCTGTCTGCCTTATTTCTGCCTCTTATCTTTCTTGACTCTCGGAGTCTTCATGACCTCTGCCTCTGGAATATTTACTTGATTTAAGCCACTTCTTTGCCTCGGTCTCTTGCTTCAGTGTGACTTTGCCTGTTAGGTTCTGCATCTTTCCCCTTCTTGCCCCTGTAATCCAGAGGAACTCACAGCTTTGACACCACAGTGCTGCTTCCACTGACTGCTGACCTTAAGTTCTGAATTTAATTATTTGACACTGTTCATATATGCCAACTTTGAATTCTTAAAGTGGAATTGTAGAGCAAAAAAATCAGAGCAATAAAATTGCTATTTACTAGGAATTCTTCTATTAGTCTGTAAACTATGTTCTAAATTGTCTTAAGTAGGTTTTCTGTGTAGTGTACTCTGTCTCTTCTGGGGAATTAAAATATAATTTGATACATTTATTTTTTCCTCTTAGTGTCGGCTGAACAAGATCATCTCTTACATAAAGTGAAGGGGCACTTGTGTTGATTACAATATCAAGTCAGTGCAGTTCTCTCAGAGCCCAGGTTCCTGCTACCCGCAAGTAATAACTTAAACATTTATAACCCGTTGCCTTCTGAGAGTTAGTGGCTTCTAAACAGAACTTGCTTTCAGAGAATACTTTGTGTTCAGAGAAACTAGCTCATTAGTTTGAGGATAAAGCTTACATTTCAAAGTATAGAGACATAATAAATCTATTTTTGGTGTAGATGAGTGCTCCTAGAGAAAGTTATTATAGAGATGCAACATTGATCTCAAGACTTTAAAATGCAAGTGTGTATCCTGGAAAATGCCAAAAAGCATTGCATGACTCAGTCCTCTCTGCTAAGAAGCCACAAATTATACTTAACTAAACAATCACAGTTTACTGAAGCATGGAAAATTTCATACCTCAAATCTTCTAAATAGATCTATTTGGGATGCTTGTTGAATCTGAGGAACATAATATGACATTTATAAAGATACATGCACACATTCATGTGCCTATATATGTTGGTAACTGAGTAAATAAATGATTTGATTGTTCAACATTGATGTTTTTATTCACCCTTTATTTCATCCATGCAAATATCGCATGCTGATGATATGCCAAGAACTGTAACAGATTCTGCAGGAAATACAAGGAGAGAAGAATTTTAAGATATGAGCATTCTCAGATTCTGTTGGTGAGGCTGTAAATCGGTACATTTTTGCAGTACTGTTGGACAGATCGAGTTGAAATGTATAGGTCTTTGATCCTGAATTGCCACTGGAAATTTCTTTAAGAGGGAAATTGTGTGTGTGTGTGTGTGTGCACGTGTGCACGCGTGCATGCACACGTACATGCATTTGTGTAAAGAATTGTCTAGGTGAATTTTGATTGCATCATGTTTTATAGTAAGAAATGAGAATCAACTCAAATACCCCACAGCTGAGCAATTGTTAAATACACAGGATACAAGAACATTGTGGTATATTCTATGTAATGAAGTAATTTCACACTGTGAAGGTAGCCTTACAAAGTAAAACAAGAACTACAGAATAGGATGTGTAACATGACCACATTTTTGTTTAAAAAGTCAAACTACCACAATAAAAATAGTAACAATACATACACGAAGATATGTACAGAAACATTGTAAGTATTGAAGGCGATTATCTCTAGAGGATGAGATAATGGAAATTTCATTCTTTGTAGTATATATTTCTATAATATATAATATTGTAAAACTTCTAATATTTTTAATCCAAAAAACCCCAGCTTTTTTCTTTTTTCTTTTTTTTTTTTTTTAATTTTTATAAAAACATCCCCTTCCTGGCCTATAATCTAACGTGGGAAGCAGATGTGTACACTAGGTTTTATGGAGTTAAGTCATGTGTTTGAAGTCAAATACTCATCAGAGGTGCAAGACCAGAAGCTAGATTCCAACTCCTTAGGCAACAGCCTAGTTTCTTGTCCAAGTGTGTGTCCTTTCTGGCTCCCTAGGTGACCAGGAATGCTTGACTATTTGATTGACATCCTGGAAGTAACCATCATCTAAAAGTACCTTTAAGTTTTTACAGCCTTTAATTAAACAGAAGCTATGCTAGAAGACAAAGTTGGCAGCAAAATTATCAAATTAGAAACAAACTAAATGTTGTTATTCTTCAAAAAAAATGCTCGAAATGTTTGTGCAATTTTTAAAAAGTAATTATTTTATTTTTAACTTAACAAAATAGGTTGCAACAATCACAGCTTCAGAAAGGGAAAATTGTAGATATAAACTTTCAAATATGGCAGGAGACAGAGGTACCTCTTGCTTTAATGTATTACAATATATAATTTCTCCTTTACTGACAATGTTGCAAATGCATTTAACCTTCGAGGAACTTAAATGTATTCAAGCATTTTGTTCCATTTTGAGCTTGATTGAATGAGAATGAAAGACAGAATGTATTTATTTTAAAGGACTGTATTCACTCTTATTTTCAACAACTTAATATAAAAGCAAGAACTTTAACCTATCAGTGGATAGTGCTCAAATCTTTGCCTCTCTTCGGGGCTAAATTTCTGTAAGGATGTACCTGGAAGCCTGCACTTCCATGTTTTCAGTTCACATTCCTGTCTCTAGAAGTTTCCCACATTCCTGTGACTTTGAGGGTAAATGCCGGAAAGTCAGAAGTTGCTGTTCCTTGCTCTATCGCCTTCTAAGTCTCCATCATCTTGAATCTTTTTATTTGCGGCTTGGAATTCACTGCCAGCTAAAAGACTTACGTTTCTATGACCATAAGTGATGATCTAGTAATTTGCCCATTTTCCTAAGCAGGCGGGTGGAAACTATTTCTGTTATAAATGGCGGCTGTAATAAATAATAGGATTTATTCAACTAAATCCTCTTTATATCCTGCAGAGTAAAGCAGAACTATCTTAATGGCAGGGAATAAGGGGGTAATTTTGTTGGCAGAGCCTTGATTTTATTACCTTGCTCTCTCCTTAGATTCTCTGAGCCACATCTAGCTGAAAAATAACCTTTTTGGTTCAGAGCTTGCAAAATCTCAGCATGCCATCTCGGCACAGCAGTTCTAAGGTGCACGCTTGAGATGACTGCTGCTTACATACCAGACAGGGGCGAAAGACCAACAGATTCTAACATGAAAGGTGACCCATTTTCGATTGGTGACAGAGATACCAAGTAGGACTGCAGAGCGATTAGCAGCCTGGGTCAGCTTTCCTCAGGGCGCCTTCAGAAGCCATCCATCTCACCATATGTTTTCTCTGTCCCTGCCCCTGAAAAGGCTTCCAATTGCAGGGTCTTAAGGAATTGCACATGAAGGCATGCACCTGTGCATAAGCAAATATGCACATGCTGACACACACGTATGGCATGTACCACACATACCTGCCCCTTCTTGGTACCTTTCAAAGCGCTCAAGTCCTAAGTGTGGTTCCTAGTTGATTGATGGATGGGTTTGTTTGGTAGATCTCTTGTCTTGACCTCCCCAGCTTTTGGTGCATGCTAGGAATGAACTAACATTTATTGATGAATTGTACAGCAAACACTGTGCTAGGCTTTTCACAGTCCTTATCTCTTTAAATGAGCCTGTGAAGTAGCTAATATTATCCCCATTATCTAAGTAAAGAAATTGAGAGTCATAGAGTTTAACCAACCTGTTCAATTCCATGGAAGAGTTGGGATTCAGACTTGTAGGGGTTCCAATTCCAACATTCATATGCCTCTCATGATATAATGTTTAGTAAATAAAGCAGGATTTAGGATCATGATGCAGTGATAAAAAATATTGGGGGAAGATACCAAAGTGTTTTTAAGGAGTGGTAGGATTTCTGTTGTTATACTTTATTATGTTTTCTGAAGTGAGTCCATATATTTAATGTTCAGAAAAGGCACGTAAGTCACTCAGTTATGTTTACATTGAATGAGCCAGTAATTTCCACAGTAAATTTACCAGGTAGGTTTCACCATCTTCTTTTTACCAAGGAGGCTGAGGACCAGGAAGGGTATTTGGTTTGCCCAGTGTTATAGAACTCACAGATAACAGCACTAGAAACAAGACCAAATCTATAGGAAAAGAGTCCTTATTTTGCTACATTAACCTCTTGAAAGCATGTCTTAGACGCCTCAGTTTTATTAGAGGTCTGATGCTGAAGGTGATAAACTCTAACCTACCCAGTATTTGAATATTAAGCTTAACTTATGTTCCAGTCCCATTTGGAATCTTAAAGTTACCTATTTATACTTACCATTTTTAAAATTTTGGCAAATGTTGGGTCTTTGGACATTGGGCAGTATTTCTAATCCCAAAAATCCCATTGGAGAATTTTTGTTGTTATTGTTTATTTTGTTGTAGTTGTTAAGTCGCAATGTGGTATTGAGGTACATTTAAAAAAACTAATTAAAATATTTAATTGTATTCATTATCTCTTTGATAATATTCTTTATATAATGAGAAATAAAATGAAGTGTATCTGATTACATGATATAGAAAATTTTGCAAATTCCTACTCTGATTCTAGACTTGAGTATATATAAGCTGCTGGTGCATATCTGGAATAATACAGAGCTCTACTCTGGCAAAGGGAGTCTTGATACTTTTTCTAGCTCCCCTGTAGCATTGCTTGGTCGTGTGTTTGGATCACCTGCCTTGTGTCTCTTGCGTCAATAGACAGCTGTTTTCCTAGCCCATGAGGATATTCCAGTTTGTGAGGTTTTGGGGGGGGGGCGCAGGAGTAATTAGACTTATTAATTATTATTTTAATGGAGGTACTGGGGATTGAACCCAGGACCTCGTGCATGCTAAGCACACGCTCTACCACTGAGTTGTATCCTCCCCCATCCAGTTTGTGTTTTTACTTTCTATTACTTGATAGGAACAACTGACAATGGAAATCACGTAGGAGGAACAATTGAGGATGGAAGGGCATGATGTCTTTCCCAGAATGTCAGCCTTATATCACAAGCCTTTTAGACTGTCAAGACTGTTTCCCGCATTTGGATAGGTGAGTAACTGCAGGAGGGAGGAGTGGAAGCCATTATGGGCTAACATCTTGGTTATTAGGGATTAATTAAGATCAAGCTGAGAGCCAAGATACACCGTGACCTCAAAAATTGGAAAGAAATAAGAGGTTTAGGGTTAGAGAAGTGGGACCACCTAGAGGAAAAGAGATGGTTAGGCAGGTGGTTGGAGATTCATTGTCAGCCTATTATGACTGTTTTCAAAGCACTGCGTCTGAGTCTCCCAGGTGGTACCGTGAGCCTGGGTTTATTTTGCTGCTGCCGCCACCACATAAAGACAACATGCTGGCATGAACCTCCCATCTGGATAAAACCAGTGCTCAGGTAATGCCGGGAAGACCATTCAGAGGGAACTGAACAGTGGCGCCTGTCTCTGTTGTTTTCAACCCTTGAAGAGCATGTCGGTGAATAATGTCCCTGAGTTTGTTGTGTGACTTTACTTTAAAAATACTTCGCTTCACAGTTGTGAGCTGGAGTGCGACATGGTGCAGTGTGCAGCAGCAATTCGTGGTTTCACATGTATAATGTAAATTTCATCTTGATCACCCTGCGTTTTCCATACCTTATTCCCGGAGAAATGGAGGATGTTGTCTGGGCAGAAACATAGAGACAGCTAAAATACTGTTAAGGTGAGCATGAAGGATTCCATTTTATCTGCACAACACAAGGATTCCGCAAAGAGAGTCTCAGCCTTCGTTTGCAGTCTTTGTAGCCCAGAGCTGGCTGATGGGTTCTATTGCACTCACTGTTAATCAAGATAAAACTTAGCTTGAGAATTGTATCAGTGTCGCTGCAGAGTAAGTTTACCTTCTTGGCTCTCGTTTTTATGTAAAGGTCAGATACTGAGAGAAGTGTAGATATTCAAGGTATTATTTATATGAAGTTAGAAATGAGAGTAAGAAGCTATCAAGTGGGCGAAGCAAGCTTATCTGATTTAATCCATAAAACAATGGTTCATGGCAGATGATAAACAGAAAGGGTACAATTAAGGAAGCTATAGTTAGGAGAGGAGAAACGTATACATGATGTAGTACAATGCGTTTCAGTGGATGCAGTTTTAAACTAAGGATTTTGATAGCTCTCTGTATGTTTTTGTCCCTTCTTGTTAAACATCTACTCATCCTACACCCAATCATGACTTACTTCTCAGCTGCAGGGAAGCCCTGGGGAGGGAGGAGATGACTGGTGAAACTGTGTATCATGGAGAGATCCCTGTCTAATCATTTAAGATGTTTTTTTGTTTGTGTTGGCTGTTAAATCCAGATGATATAATTGCTAGTCATATGACACAAGCTCACTAAGCATTTTTGAAGACATTAATGAGTAAATCAGTAGATGGCATTGGCCACACACAAGAAGAAACCGCTATCTCTTCATTGAGCTAAACGCAGTAAATTACTTTAGGCAGAATCGTTTTGTGATTATATTCAACCTTTACTACTATATTTTCACCCACCTCACCTTTAGTGCTTTACTATTTCGAGGTAGCAAAGACGTGCTAGGATCAATAATGTAAATGGAATTTTGAATTCTTGTGGTTTGGGTTAATTAGCACTATTTTTCTCTAGGGAGAAACTGTGATTTAGTAGTATTATAGAATTGCGTACCTCTACGTGTATATATACATTCATTGTCTTCAGATAAGGGTTATTGTTCTAAATCTGTGCCTTTTTCTGTTCCTTTTCTTTCCTCTTAGATGAATCATAGCACTTAAGCAGAAGTTAAGCTCAGGAAAGAAAAAGATTGTCATTTTAAGCTGTCAATTTGGATTCTTTAGGGATAGTTCAGATTTTAAAATAAACAATTAAAATAATTCACTAAATAAAGGTCGTGGAATTTCTGTGGCTATCACCCATATCGTAGTTATTTTCCATGACCAGATATTTGAATGCCCAGTTAGAGACAAGTAGCGTATTGAAGTCATGAACTTAACAAGAAGTGATTTTTATGTGATGTGCCATTTTGGGGGTATACTATGCAGAAGTCTGTTTTCTAGACAGACAGTTACTATGAAGTTTTTGTCTATGACCTTCCACAACGCGCACTGCTTTAAAATCCCACTGAGATCTCGTGTTAGATGAGACCTTTCAATGTACCTTCCTCAGCTCTGAGGCCTTCTGTTTCATTCCCTGCTTTAGACCCAGTGTCATTAACTACACAGAGGCAACAGGCTTATAGTTCTTGAATAGTTTCAATTTCTTGACAGTTTGAAAAGCTACAGAGACTTTGTGTAGATACCGAAAATAAATTGTCTATCATATCTAAAATGTGTCTAATAGTTTACTTTCTTTACAAGTGACTCCTCTGATTTGTAATGCATCGTAAGACCATTAGACTTACAGTGATGGTGTTTATAGCAAGTGTTTTATAAGAGCATGACATAGAATGGCCATATCCACATAAGGATCTAGAAATCAATATGTCAGTTACTTTGTGTGAGATATGGAGTGTATTTATTTTCATCCATCTATTAAATGAACAGACGCAACTAAGCAGTGATATTTACATATGAGAATAATGAAGATTTATTGCAAAATAGTCTTTATTAATACCTCTTTTCTGAGGCTTGCAAATAAAGTTATTCAAGAATAAATTAAATTTTGGAAGCATTCTCATTTAATTTTCTGCATAATTTTAAAGTTAAAGCATAATAATGAATATGCTGGTAAAGACTGTGCCCCCACAGAGAACATTATATTGAAAAGTTGTTACAAATAACTAACTCGTGCTTGGTCCTCTTACACATGTCAGTCAATGTTTTCTTATTCTGAGAATGTTGAAATTAACATGAATTTCTATGGACTCCTACACAGTAGATTAAATATTTTGCAAAATCTTATTGTAATATATCAAATAATAGAAGTTTAGTATATTACGGAACTAAAATGAACAAAAGTGAAAATTCATTGAACAAACTAATTTGTAGTTTTTGTAGGTAAAATACATGACATAAGTACTGTAGAGGCTAAGTTGGACTTGTAACCATAATGCAAAATTTAGAAAAATAAAAGCATCATCGTTCTTTTTAGTATTATAAATGAAATTTTATATGCTTATATTTATAAAATAGATTTATCCTAATAATGTGGTAGATAAATTAATTTTATATGTACTAGGATTTTATGTATGATTTCATTAGCCAAAAGCAAGCTGCTTCTATAAAAGTTGCTAAACTGCTGCATGGAACTACAAGCACTTTGATGGCAGGGATTATATCCACAGTGCCTAAAAAAGTACTTGATGATGCTCGTTTGATAATTAAGTTGATAGACTATGTGGCTAACAGGTATAGATAAGCCTATATTCGATTATCTTAAATTTCTGGAGGAATAGCACTCTTCATACTCATGTATTAAAATAATCAACTTTTCGAAATGCTCCATGACTTCTTAGTTATTAAACCAAACGATGAAATGGCTTCAATAAATATTTATAAAATGATCTCTATTTCAAGCACCATTTTGGCCAGATGTGAGCCTAATATCTGCTTCAAATTGGGGTGATCTTATTAAGAGCTCAATTTGAATGTTACCAGATTCCATTAGAGACCACTTTCAAATATGGAGAATAACCAAAGCTAACACAACTACTTAATCATCCTAATTCTTACAAGTTGACAGTGCTACATCCTGGAATAATAATAATAAAAAAAATACAGCCTTTGGGATGTTGTTAGAAGGAGATACTTGAATATTTGGAGGTATAAGGCATGCCGTTGGCTGAACACATATACCGAGGTTAGAGGAAGTGAAACACAACCACGTAGAACTGAAATTTTTTCTGGAATCTGAGTCCGACGTTTGACATGCTTCTCTGTCATATGCCTCAGTTACTCAAAAATACATATAGGTCATTTTCCCCAGCATGCCCGTGGTCTATAAAGCATTCCACAAATGCACTGAGGTCTGCTAGAGAGAGGAAAGGCAAAAGAAGAAGAAGCTTTCAGTGTTTATTTCAGCCTCTGATAAAACCCTGAAGGGATGTGAAGTCTGTGTCCTGTGATAGACATGCCTATATCATGATGAAAATGAACTTGAACCAACCCAAAGTTTGGATGTGGATTTTTTTCTGACTTGTCAGGACTTTTTGTGTCCCTGGGAGGGGGATTCGTACCTAGCCAATTATACTGCTTTTTAGACAATTTTAGGTAAAACTACAAGTCACTTTCTAGGACATAAAAGGAAACAGATCATCTTTGCCAGTAGAATTGTGGCACATATGTGGAATGCAATTTCTTTTTGACACAAAGCTTCACCCAAAGTTCTTTTTAAAGATCTTCCCACTTAATCTATAAGCAGAGGTTTTTTTGTTTTTCTTAAAAAAACTCAGTGAGGGACAAGAAAGATGAGTAGTCTGCCCAGGAATCACAGTGTTGGCATTTCTTTCTTGTAATTCTTTAACGGAGATGATTTATCACCGGTAACCAAAAGTACTCCATGGAAAATTCTTCATCTTTTTTCTTATAAATAAATAGACATTGTTTCCTGTTTTATTCAAATTATATCAAAATTGGTAAAGGCAGTAAGACCCAAATGATTTTCTAAGACATAGATATTTTTAGAGTTCTAGGTTATTAAACTTTCCACCATAACAAATCTTAAAGGAAATAACAATACACTGAAGTGACTTCTGTGGCTATTCTCTGGCCACAACCTAGAGACTCCCTGCTGATTTAGTATTATACCCACTTAGGGTCATATCCTGAGGTCAGCTGCTTTGATCTTTCTGCAATTTCTGATCCACTCTGCAGAAAAATAAATGAGTCTACCCTAGATTCTGTGTTGGAAACTGCTGAAATTTGGCAAGGTCAGTGGGGCCCGAAGCTGGGTAATTTCCAAGTAGGATAGAGTAAGTGACAAGCAGAATCTTGTCCTTGTCACCCTCTGTGTCTTCCTGCCAGGAATGCAATTGCCTGGTAGGTGGGAGTTTGGAATCTAGAAGCCACTGTCATGTTTAAGAGATGAGTTTGATCATTTATTCTTTTCTTGAGGTAATTTTTGGATTTTGAAGTTTGTAATTTGTCATTTCTAAATCGTCTCATAAGAATCCGGATCAAAAATTGTCACGCCGCCAGGAGCATTAACTAAACAAACACTGTTGATAATGGCATTGCAGATTGTCACACAGCTACCTGCCCCAGCTTATAATGACTTTGTATGGAAAAAATAGCAGACAGGAAGACAGGTTTCATTCATTTTACTCTCAGCAATGCCCATCAGGAGGGAAGGGTTTGCTGATCCAAATTAGAGCAGGTTGGTAAATTATGTATATGTCCTTACAAACTTATTTTGGAGTTTTTTTTCCACACCCTTCGGATTCAGTTTAACCATAGGTTCACGGTCTTTAGGTGGATTTCTCAATAATTAGGTGCATTTGTGGTTTCAGGATTTGCAACATACGCAGGTATTCATAGGCTTATGAAATGGTGCTTAATTGACAGCTGCCATCACCCCATAAACCTGACCCCACTCACCCTCTCCCTTCATCCATAACTCAATGGAAAAGCAGAAAGTGGAGTGTCTGTTTAGAGTTCTACTTTGCCGCCAATGTATGTGTAAAAGAGATTCATAGAGTTGCAAGAGAAGAAACTATATGCTCTTAAACACCTTGTTTATGTATAATCTACCAAGTGTTTGCCACTGTTTTTTTTTTTTTCTTTTTTCCCACTAGGAAAAAAAAGGAGATTTTCACTATTTCAATGAAATTCATAAATGACAGTACCTGAAATCCTTCAATAGAAGTCTTACGAAGGAATTTTTTTTAAGTTTATTAAATTACAATAGATTATTATACAGAATCCTTAATTACTAGAAGGGATGCAGGGAAGCTGGAGAGTGGAAAGAGTACTGGACATGTCCATCTTTGGATTCACCTTGGTGAACATACTCTGCACCACACAATTTGGTATTTGTTTATAAAGTACCTCTTACGTTAGCTGATTGTTACATGTATATGTGTTCTGTCTCAAAAGAACCTGCTTTCCAAGTAGTCTGTGTTTTTCATATGCTGTCAGTTAACAAGTTAAGCTCTTGCTGCAAAAGAAAAGAACATTGGCCTAGAATTGGCTATATAACTAATTACCTACCTATCTCTCTCTGCCTGTCTATCCATCCGTCCTACATTTATACATGAACTACGGCATTTGAAAACAATACAAAAAGCAAGAAAGCAGCAAAAAATAGTTTTCAAGCCTTAGAAGGCATAATCATTGGTAAATTTGGTAAATAATTTAATTCCCTAGCTTCTCCCTGAGATTCTGATTTGGTAAGTCTGAAGTGGTGCCAGGAATCTGCCTTTAATAAGCTTCCCCGTGATTCCATCACACACGTTTCCTCTACCCACACTGAAAAAACACTGGCTTAGAGAATGTGTGTTAAGGATGACTCTGGTTTGCAGGGTTCATCAGTTTTCTCACTCTTCAACTTACATTTCCAGAACTGGTATTCGGTTCTGGCTCCTTGAAACCCAAGTTTATCCCAGAAGGGCATTATTAGCCTGCTATGAACCCAACAGTCAATCCTGCTTTCTTTTTTATTGACTCTTGCTTGACCTACTCAGAAATAACTATTATTTGGGTCCAGGGAGGCCCCGGGCTGTTACATATTTAGCACTTCCTTCTCCAGCTCTCAAGCCACCCAGCTTGGTTGAGCTTTATAAAAAGCACTTGCACAGCAGTGTTTCTTGCTGGCTGTTTATTTAGCTGCATATCCCTTCGCCTTGCTGAATTGCTTCTCTTTGCCTGGCAGAAATGTTAAGGTACCTACTTCTGTTGCTCCACATTGTCTACAGCCTTCGGCCAAAATTATAAAGCAGATTTTGTTCAGTAAACCTTCACGTATTTTAAACAATTTGCTTTACCTGTGATCTCTTGGCATTTTTCAGGATTTTTGTTTTTCTGGTTTGACTGAGATTTTTAAAATGATAATTCACCAAACAGTATATGGGAAAGCAGTTTCTAAAATCCTTTAAGTGTCTGAGAAGTTTAGAAGATTTACTTTTCCTCCCACCCTGACACATGCCTCTTTTTCTGTAATTTCTGTGTGTCTGTGCACTTTTATCACCTCTCAGTTCTTGAAAGAGAAAAAGATGCCATATAATTAGTGTCCATTTAAGTCAGTGGTAATTTTTGGTTTGCAATATCCATATACACTGACAGCACAGTTATTATTTCAAATAAATTATTCCATTTTCCTTATGAATATATTTATACTTAGAGCGTGAGTGAGTTGAGTTTGGGGTGAGAGTTCGTTAACCGTTGCCCATTTTCAACAATTTGTGTTCATTTTATCCTCTAAATCTCTCTCAAATTTGTGGCATGCATTCTAACCCAACTGCAATTGCCTTAGAGAGCTATTAGAACAATCCAACTTATAAAATTGGAAACCTGAACCCCTACTTCTCTTTACCCTCTGGATGATCCAGTTTGGATCCTTCCATCACAGTTACATGATCCTCACAAATGCAGTTCCGATCGTGCTGCTTCGTGTCTTCAAAAACCCCTTAATGGTGTTAGATAGACTGAAAGATAAAGCCCAAATTCCAAAAATGACAAATAATCTGTCCCCTTTCTTCCTGATCTCTCTGCTCCTTACTCAGCCAGCCTCACCCCCTGCCATTCCCTCGGTGTAAACTGGTCTGGCCATGGCCAACTGTCTCAGCCTCTATCAGTCCGCTTTCATGCCTCTGATGTGTGTGCTCCAGAGCTTCCGGAGCCTGAAGTGTACCCACAATCCTGCACACCAGCCAGTTCTATGTTATGTCGGAAAGTCACAGCGTGGGCTCAGCTGGGAGCTTCGGAATTCCTCTTTCTCAAGCAGCCACTCTGTTCCTTGCTCTCATGTACTCCCTGTATCTTCGTATCTTCCTTTATCATCAAAATTGTCACACGGTGTTAAAATCATTGCCTTTCTCATCCGATCTTTCTTTTGGAAAAATGACTTCATTTTGCTCACTTAAAAATCTTTGTGCTTAGCCAAGTTTATTGCAGGAAATAAATGTTGGTTTAAGAAATAAGTATTTAGAAAAGTAAGGAAGAAAGAATGTAATACATTGGCATATGTATCTTCATTGGCCTCGATTATCTTTGATGTAGATCCTATGTCACTTGCCAAGTTATTTGAGTCTGGAGAAAATTATTTCCTCGCAGATGATAAGGAGTTTGTGTTTTTAAATCCTTGTTGGAGAGTTGAGGTCCAATTTCTATGTATGAAATATATCTTATATTATTATTCCCCTGTCTATCTCTGTTATCATTACCTCAGGAGGCAACTTAAATGTAGTCTAATGGAATCTAATAAGTCCAATTTGACCTCAGCTTACCCCAAACGTCACCCTCATGACAGTTAAGACAATGCAAGGGCGTCATGTATGTTTTTCTCTTTCCCCAGCTGGAAATGACTATTTTGAATCTTTTTAATTAGTTTTTTTAAATCCCAGGATTGCAGAATGTTGTTCAGTTTTGATGCTTCTGATACAGGGTGAGACAGTGTTCTCCCTTTCCAGGTCCTTTCCTTATACCTACTCTCCTTACCCTCTCTGGGGCCTGCCTCACTCCAAAGTTTAGTTCAGATCTCAGCTGAAACATCACTTCTTCAAGGAAACCTTTCATGATTGTCCAGTGACTTTAATTTACTTCCCCAAGCCCTGCATTTGTCTCTAAGAGCACTTTTTACTTTGCAACCTGATAGTACATTCACATTGCCGTACTTAAGACTGAACTATAAGACTGTAGAGAACAGACTGCCTTCTGCGCTGTTAAACCCATGTTCCTGTACAACATGAATTTATTAAACAAATTAACATCTTTTTCTGTGCTAGAACTTAATTGTTGAAATTAATTGTTCTGAAAATTAAGCTCACGTTCCTTGACATATTTGTATAGAAATATAAAACCTGGAACGTGCAAAACTAAGCTTGGAATGACTGTGTCCGAATTCACATGTAAGCTTTCTGATGGAGAAAACAAATCTAATCTCTGTTACCCTTTTACATTTTATAGAAAACTCTTATGTTGCTGGTTCATGCCGGAAAGCTTCTATGGTGGCACTGTTTGGTTCTGTTGGAACACTCTTCAGCCGCTCAAGAGTAGCTGATTCAGAAGGTGCTCAGGGAATCAGTGTCAGCGTCAGTTTCCTGAGGAGCCACCACAGCTGGGGAATGAGGACACAACCATGTTTGAGTGAGAGGCGTGGCTGAGTGGACGGGTAGCCATCTGGCTGGTGAGCAGACAGGAGGACTGTCACTATAGGAAAATCCACAAGTAAAACTGTTGGCAGAAGTAGAGAGGAATCTTTTATGACCGTGAGATGGGTTTAACTGTAGTTAATTAAGGACAGGAGGAGAGACACAAACTGAGTTGACGTCCAGCGCAGCTCTCGGTCCTGCTGTACAGTGTGACAGACACTCTGGCTATTGGCTCCCTTTTAACTTGAGGACACTCAGATTTTCCCTTTAAATAAATATACAGGGGCCCGTATAATTAGTGAACAACAGAGTCCTAGTGCAGACTAATCCCATGAATACCTTAATTGTGAGTTTTATCCTCTCTCCCCGAACTTCTCCAAGAGCCCCGAATCCCACTCAGACGTGGAACCAGCGTAGGTGCCTGGAGGATTGTGTTCAGTGACCGGCCAGTTAGTTGCTCAGTGATCTGACAGATTCTTAAGTTATAGAGACATGCTTTTCTCCTTTTTGAATGAGGCGAATAAGCACCCGCTTAACTAATTGGTACTTGAGGAAATCTTCCAAATTCTCACATTTCAGTACACGCCTTTGAGAACGTTTTTCCTAACAACCTTTTCACTTGTATTCTTTTCGTAAATGATATTAAGAAAATACACTCATGAAAATGACAAAGTGCACACCAGGCCAATCCTTGTTGTAATCACTGTTGCCTGATGTTTTGTGAACTCAAGTTTATGTAGAGCCCATCCATCTCCTCCCCTCACCAGGACACACTGCTGTTTTCATTTTATCCAGGCACTTTTCCTTTTAATGTTCAGCGTATTGTCAAAGCTACCTTATCTGAAGTAAATGATGTTACTGGCTCTCCTGGGGGAACACAGTAAATATCAGTAGGTAAATAGAAGCCCTGGTACCTTCTGCAGTGTCAGCTTTATCTCTGTCACCATTATGGTGATGGAAAGCGTGCAGAGCCTGCGGGTCCGTTCCATCTCCCTGCCGACATCCCTTGCAGTTAGGGGAACGTGACTAATGTGTAAATACGGCTGAGTGGTAATTACTTTGAATACCAATCAGCAGCAAGTAAAGATAAAGTTTCAATACTCAGAGGTACTCAGAGGCCCAACAGTCATAAGTCACATCACTGCCATTCATTTCTCCGTTTATCCATTCATGGGAGTCTCAAGCTTAAGTAGGAAGATTTGACCTACTTAGGGAATTAAGGAAGTGCTTCCATGTGGAAAGGACTCTGGTTCTAGTATATGAATGATCAGAGAGAATTAACTTGAAGGAGAGGAAAGAAGGAGGCCTTCCTAGCAGGGGATATATCAGAAGTCTTTTAGTGTGAAGGACCATGGTGAGTAGAAGGGACAGAAAGAAGGGTGGCATGGCTAAAGTGAAGAGGATGAGGGATCAGCAGGGCTTGAGATGATGTTAGAGAGATAGGTGGAAACCATATCGTGCAAAAGCTTGTTACCATTGCTAAAGATCTTTCTTATTCTTCACAAAAACAAGGAGAAGGCTCCGAAATTTTTAAAGAGCATCAGTGTGTGTGTGTCTTTATGTGGCATGTGTGTCCCTCTGTGTATCTGTGTTTCACTGTGTCTGTGTGTTTGGATGAGTGACACAATCAAATTTTATTAACCTATTCAACAAATACTTGACCACCTTAATTCTGGGTACTGCTCTGTGTGCCAAGATGAGTTCTGTGTCTAAGACATAGGAGATCTTTGATTTCATGGGAACATATATTCTCATAGGAAAAGCCAGAACAAACCAGAGAAAAAACCCGAAAGGCAAATAGTGAAACGATGTAACTGCGTGTAGTAACATATGCTTTGAGAAAGATGAGGTAAAGAGGCTACAGGGTGACAGGTGACAGTAATCAGGAAAACTGAAGTCAGGAGGTGAGCTGTGGGACGACGTAGGGTAGAGCATTCAGTCTGAAGAGTAAGCGAAGGCTTCAAGCAAGGTGTGAGCGCAGTGTGTTTGAGGAATGGCTGGAAGTCTATTGAAAGAGGCACTGTCATGGGATATGGGTTGAGATAAATTAAGAAAGATAGTCAGGGCTTAGATCTTACCTGGGGTGTTTATGAGTGTCTTCCCACCATGAAGGGATTATGGGACTAAGGGATTATGAAGAGCAGGGGAGGATGTAAAAGACAGATGCAAAGAGTAAGAAGCCTGTTGCAATAGTTAAGGCAAGAGAGGATGGTGGTTTGTGGAGGAGGAGCAGATTCTAGGTGGGTACAGCCACCAAGACTGCTGATGGATTAGATACTGAATGGAGGTGGCCAGGTGATGGTGGGAAAAGCTAACCTTGTTTAGGGCGTATGCAGCTGAGTGAATGGTGGTGGCATATCCTGAGATGGAGAAGATGGAGAGAGGAGGGGGTTTGAGGAGGAGTTAAGTATCCTATCATATTGTATTTTGGACATTTTATCATATCAGAGTAGACATTCTGACATGCTTAGTAAGCATCCAAGTAGAGATTTGATTATGAAGTTGAGTATGAGTATCGTTGGCATTATTAAAATTTCTGTCTGCCTTTGCCATGGAACAGATTGTTGGGGAAGCTCTCTTACCTCACACCCTTCTCTTAGTAACCAAACTGTAGTCAAAGTGTGATTTAAATACACACACTTACAGGAGGAGGTGATATAAGAAGGTGATGTAGTAATAGTGAAGAGTTCCAAGCATAACTTGGGTTTCATAGTGGAGTGGGGTGTGAAGGTTTAAATATTTCCGTAAGGTGTTAGCCATCTGCCAAATTAATTTTTGTCCTGCTGGAAGAGGTAAATGAGACATCCTACCCTTTCTATTTAGTTATAGAAGTGCTCCACAGAGCAGCACTGTAAGGATGCAGACGGTACAACTTCAGGAGCTACTGCGAGGTAGCTCCTGTCCCTTGAAATTGAACGGACTGGTCAACTTTCTTCTATTCTCCTGGTGAATACAAAGCTATGTGTCCAGTACACTCACCACTGTCCACATATGGCTATTTAAGTTAATTTAAATCAAAATAAGGTATATTTACAATTCAGTTGTTGGGTACCACTAACTTTATTTCATGTGTTCAATAGCCTCATGAGGCTGGTGGCTACCCTATTGAACAGGGAACGCACAGAATATTTCTATCACAGGAAGTTCTTTTGGACAGCCCTGGTGTAGAGAGGAAGTGATTGGAAGTTTAAACCTATTTCTTGTCTTTTAGTTCAGTCTCTATACAGTGAGACAAAATGCAAGTGTTTCTTTAGTCTGGGGAATCTAGTCTGGATTCAGATTTAACTGGGAGTTTCTAATAGGGACTCTCAAATTAATTGGAGTCATGAGTTCCTGCATTTTTCCTATATAGATGTTACCTTTAAAATATTAAACATACACACAAGCATATACCACCTCGTATAATAAAACAACAAATCATTGTTTTTCCAGATTGAGGCCTGGGAACATGGCTTCTACATTACTTCAAAGAAATATAATGAAAACTAAGAGACAGTCAAAGCTTGTCCATCGTCTTTTGATTCCTGGAAGTGTACTTTCTATTCCTTTTGTCCCAGTTTGATGAAGCTTTGCCACTATAGTGAATTATGTAAGTTATAAACAAAGAGCTGCATCATTACGAGCAGAACATAATGTAATATCAACTTTTAATGGTCTTTTATAAACTTGGTATGAATAGCAGTGCCTTGCAGAAAAGCAACACAATTGATTTAAAGAAAACTCATTCCTGCACACTAACTAGTACAAGAATAAAGAACATCCCACCAAACAATGAATTGTATTGAAATAGAAAACTGTGCAAGGCAAGGCTGCCAAATTATTTATCTTTCATTAAAGGAGAACATCGCACATAATTATCTCTGGTAAATGAGCTTGTTTGTGAAGGTTGGCAATGAGCTCAGAAATAATAACCCTAAGAAATATTCTACCCTTAATCAGGTTAAATAACTGTCTGTTTTTATATCAATTTTAGGAAAGGGACTTCTGAACAAGGAATGCATTCAAAAGTGGGTGGAAATAGCTCTTTGAGCCCTGCTTGGTCCCCAGTATGGATGACACAGATCTCTGCAACCAAGTAGAGTAGCTAATCCAGGCTGAAAGTATTTTTTTTCTATCCCTGTAACTAAATTACTGAGCAGTTACAATGTGTAGCTTTGTAATTCATGTATAAGCAAGTAACAATTGAATGCTCTTTAGCTAGAGACATTTAGAGAGTCTTGCCCAGAAAGGAAGCAGATACACAACGCTTTGTGGTTTTATTCATCTGTGGGTGTGTGTTTTGCAAAATTAAATAGTATGTGCCAGAGGTGGAACCAAACAAGAATGTGTATTTCTGCATGGAGATAATGTGCAGGTGTCATCTCTCACCTTTCATAGTTGGGAGCAAAAGTCTATCTCCTAAATCCGAGAGCTTTCAAATTTTAGAATAGAATCGCTTTGGATTCTAAAGATAAGCTTAGGGTATATAAGAAGCAAAGACCTGGCAAATCAAAAGTTTCCTGTGCTGTTCAGAGAAAGTCTGTCTTTCTGTCTGTCTGTCTGTCTCTCTCTCTCTCTCTCTCTCTCTGGAATTCTCTCTCTCTCTCCCTACCCCCCTCTCCCTCTCTCCCTTTAAGGGGCAAACAGCTCAGTCTTAAATATTCCTGGCAGAACTTCTGAATAAGCATCTCTTGACAGTTTCATTGAAGAATCCTGTCACCTTAGAAAAAGTGAAAATGGGTTCCATCTCTTAGCTATCTTAGGAGAAACGAGTTAAAATGGAAGATTTTTTGTTACTGTAGTCTGATCTGGTGGAAGTTTTTGCAAACTCAGACTTCTGAAAGAGTTAAACTTTTAACTCTGAAACAGCCTGGCTGCCTCTGAGCAGTAACCATTTTCCCATTATTCATAGGTGCTTCAGAAGCTCAGACGAATGTTCACTACTGCTGTTGTGTTAATGAATGTGGCACCTCCATCCTCCAGCACCTCCCCTCCATTTTTTCCTGCTCATTAAATAGAAGTCTAGATTCCCTTTTATGGACAGTATTTTCATTTAAAGAAAACTGTGCATTGTGTAATAAAATCCTGTCTTAGGGTTCTACTTTGTTCTTTTTTTATTTTTATTTTTTGGCTTGGAGGATCTGTTGGACCTTCCTCCTTTTTTGACTACTTCCCGATTCACAAAGATCACCTGGGTTCACAGCCCTTGTTTGTCACAAGGAAAAAGAGGATTTTAGGAGCCACATTGTTACACTTTTTGCTATCACTTCATTTTACGTTGGTAGATTATTTAGATTTAGAGGCTCTCTTTCACTTTATTGTCAAAGGTAACAACTTAGATTTTAAAGTATCGGATTCTTCATGAATTGTTGAATGCCAAAGCTGGGGAAGAAATCCTGAAAAATACTCACATCTATCACCTTATGTTTTAAAGCTGAAAAAATCGATGATTTACCCACATATGGATCTTGTAAATGTAAGTTTTAAGTCTCTAGATACCTGTCTTCTTTTCTCGACACCCTGCACTCGGACGCTGTTTTCCCATAGTGCCAAGTCTCTCATTTGGTTCCTCTTCTCCCAAGAGTTATTGCCAACGTCACCCACTTCCTGGTGTCTGTGGGTATGATTCTCTCCTTGGGTGCCCCCCACTCATTCCCAAGCCTTACTGGCCCTTGTGGCTGCCACCCACCGTCAGTGTAACAGCCCCATTCCTTTCCATGATGCTCTTTCCTCTGTTTCCCCAGCCATCATTTTCTTCTTCCTTTTTTGTCTCTGTGCCTGGGAGTTTATCTGAAATCTGTCCTCAGGATAAACTTGTCAGGCTATAAATTCCCCTTATAGGAATTTTGGACAGAAACAGCCTGACTTATCTTAGAACTTTGTCACATCGACGAATTAGAAAACGTGCTTCATCTTCTCACAGGAGGCACCCCTCAGCATTTTCAGCAGGAAAAAAAAAAAGTTTTAGTGCTTCTCAGGTGTGCTCTATTCTCTTTATGCTTTCCTCTCTAATTTTTTAGAAATTAATTCACTTCCTGGATTCTCATGAGGATACAGTGTTAGTAACAACAACAATAAGAAGAAACTTATAACAAGGTAGAGAATTTGGGATGATAAATCACACTGAACCGAACAAGGAGCTCCATTAGTGTCTAGGATTTAAAAATATCATAATTACTGGTAAAGATGGATTGGGTGCTGCTGCCTCAACCATCCTCCACCTTGAATTGATCTTGCTTTCTCAGAAAGATATAACACCCTGCAAAGAAGGGAGAACCTTCCAGGTTACAAGCAGGGGTGTGGAAGCAGAGAAGTGACCTGACTGTGACCCATGAGGTAGGACATAGGAGAGGGGACAGAAGGGAAGAGCTTTCCCCAAGAAGCCACCTCCAGCTCAGTCGCTCTGCCTGGCCCACAGTCACACACTAATGGAACTGAGGCTCCTTATAGTCATCCTCATCAGGGGAGCCCCTCATCTCACAAGAAATGAGTAGGGTCAGGAAGGAATGTCAAAAGATTCATTTTGAGTGCTTCCAGAGAGGTGGAAAGTATTGATGGAGATCCCTGTTTATATGTGGCATCAGGAATATAGAAAGGGATTGTCTCAGGATCTTTTAAAGATTCTTTCTAAATACTAATTAATGACAACTGAAGTTAAGAAAGGTTTCTCTTTAGCATCTCTCGTGCATCAGACTAGTGATGCCAATGGTTCGCATACTTCATCTCATTTAATCCTATCAATAACTCCTTAAAATAACATTACAGAAGGATTTACACATGCCCCCTCCCCCCCAACCTTCTCTACTACAATCCATGTCAGTGCGTAAGATCCGGGAATTAAAATACCACCCTAAAGAGAAGTGAGGGGGGAAAAACCTTGACTGTTGAGGCTTAAATAGTTAACAACTAAATTCACCAAAAAGTTGCTTACTATTTTCTGATGCAGCAGAATAGGAAAGGGAAAATAAAGGAAGATGGCAATTTTAGAACATCTGGAAACTTTTCTTAAAAACTCACAGATTTGCACAAGATACATTTGAAAACTTTATGTGGTGAACTTGGCAAGCAAGTCAGTCAGGGTGACCGAGCTTGGAGAGGGGGCCCCCAGCACACAGAGAGGACTCTGGGTGTGGGAGCCCTTGTAGGAACATGACAAAAATGACAAAACACGAATCCCCTGCTTAGAGGAGATGTGGACAGGAAGTTTAGGCAAAGAACATCCAGCCAGGAAAGAGTTACTTGACCTTGCTTTTGAGGGAGAGACTTAGTCCTAGAACTTGGGCTCAAAACTAGCGTGGGGCGGTGGAGGCACTGTTGTTATAGTGTATCCTGAGCTCCTGGCCTCCCTTCTCTCCTTGCCTGGAGCAGAATCCGTTCTGGAGTCTGAGTCAGAGCTGACCAGGGTGTCAGGATTATTTGGCCCAGCTCAGCGCAGGGAAGTGGACAGCACGGGGGCAGGTGGGCTCACTGGTTATAGCTGGAATCCTCCTGGTTTGCACTTCTAAAACAACCCTCACCACTTTGAACATTAAAATATGATTTACAATATGCAATACAATATATACATATAATATAATAACTATGTAATATAATAAAATGTATTAAAATACAATATTTTAGATTGTGCCTTTGAATTTTAGGAGCGTTAAATTTCACCTTTTCTTGGGCACGCATCTTTTACTCGCACTTTTTAAAAAGGTAGATGAAGTATTCACCTATAAAGTGTTAGACTTGCCAGGTTGACTTCCGTCACTTGATACACAGACCTTCAGACAATCGTTTCTTTTTCTTTGTTTTACTAAGGATCAATTTCATGCAGAAGCTAGGGAAAGAAAAAGGCCTCAGGAGAAACATAACATCTTTGACTCAAAAGAGACATCAGAAGTGAATATTCCAACATCCCAGCCACCTAGACATACACCTTCTGGAGCATCCCTGGGGGAAGGTCTGTCTCCCAGTCTCCTTTTCATTGGTCCAGCTTTGTCAGGTCCCTAGGCAGTGGCCTCGGAATCTAAGGGGACACACTCTACAGGGATGCAGGGAGGAAAAAGCCATTAGTTTGAAACTAGTAAAGAAGAAATTGGGGAAGTCCATCATTTTAGTAACATTAAAGGGTGTCCTAAATGTAATCTAGGCCAAAGGTTAATAATGCCTCTCTTAAACCTTTTCTTCAAATTTAAATAATTTTCCATATTATCAGTCTTCAATTCTGTTCATTAATTCATAGTTTCCCTTTTTCCAAAAGGAATTTAAAATACCCTAGAAGCACACACGCACAAACCAACAGAAGTGAGAAAAGAATTAAAATAATGATTGACAGAAAAAAGAGACAAGGAAAGAGGAGAATACAAATAGCTGTAGGGTTGTTTTTTCCTGCTTACAACGTGTACTTGTTATGGGCTGAAAGTTTGTGTCCCTCAAAGAGTCACATGTTGAAATCCTAACCCTCAACATGACAGTATTAGGAGGTATAGACTTCGGGGGTGATTAACTCATAAGGGTGGGGCCCTTGTCAGTCACATAAGTGTCCTTACAAGAAGAGACCCTGGAGAGCTTGGCTCCTCTCTGTCTTCTGCCCTGTGAGGGCCCAGCAAGAAGATGGTCATTTTTCAACAAGGAGAGGAGGGTTCTCAGCAGAACCCAACCAGGCTCACACCCTGATCTCAGACTTCAGCCTCCAGAGCTGTGAGACATAAGTATGTGTTGGTCTAGCCATCCAGTTATGCTTTCCTGTTGCTGAAGCCCAAGCTGACTAAGGTCGTGGTTATCAGATATTATTCACAGAGTTGCCTAGGGAAAATTTGCTTTCTTTGAAGTCACCAAATTTATTTAAAGAAAGGTGTGTCCTCTAGTTTCCTGCCTTAATTTTGGTTCAGACTTTTATCTATAAATGGACACACACTTTGACCAAGTTCTGAGCTTCATAAAATCCTTTTCTTTGTAGCAGTAAATAGGTCTTAGGTATTTTCTATTTATGTTGGTTAATTTTTCTCAAAATATGAGTTCCTGATGTTGAAATTAAATATCTTCAAAAGATTCTAAAGGAATAAATCCATCTTTAAATACAGTATTTGTTTCCACAAATATTTATTGAGTTCTAAGCACTATTATAGGAATTTGGAATATATTAGTGAAATAAAATTAGAAAAAGAATCCTCACCTTTCTGAAGCTTATATATCGTATTTCAATAGTTTTTAATGAGCTGCGCATTAAATCATTGAGGGAACTTAAAAAAAAAACAAAAAACAAAAAAATGACGTTTGGCTCCCACCCGAAAATACTGTGATGTAATTGGTCTGGAGCGTGGCCTGAGTGTCCTTAGACTTTTAAAAATCTTCACAGTTGTTTTTAATATACAGCCAAAATTGAGAACCACTGTATTAGTGTAAACAGGGTTATATATGTAATTTAAGGCAAAAATTTTTATTGAATTCTTTGTTATAATCAATCTCATTCTTATTTATAGTGTTTAAACTCTAGAGAAGTGAACCAAATCAAGAAACATTTTTTACAAGAGTTGTTGACTCAAGAGACTAGAGTAAAACACCACATGAGCCTGTGGTTGTAAAGCTGAAAGATGGTGGAGGAGGGAGAACTGGAGACTTGGATATATATCTTCATGTTGTTGCTCTTTGGCCAAAACATATTGCACTTTGACACCTGACTTTTTTCTCAGACAGCTCCATACATTGGCAGTATAGTGTTTTTCTGCAAGATTAAGTAATTGGGCCTGAAAATAAACGACTTTTCTTTCGTGTGTTTCCTTCAGTGTCAAAATCTTTCTTCACTGGGAGGTTTGAACCAGTATTGTTGTTTATTCCTGTGGATGGGGAGTGGATACAGTGCATGACCCAATCTCTTCATGCACGATTCCAGCCTCAGCTCACATGCCAAGAACTCAAATCCAGGAAATTATGGATCGTTTATTTTTTTAATTGTGAATTTATGCTTGAGCTGGCAAGGTTCAAGTAAGTTCTTGTTCTTTTGTTTCCCCAAAAAAGTGATTTTTTTTTCCCCTGGCAAAACTGACTTGGAGGAGCAAGCTCTCCAACTGTGTTATCCCCTCAGTCTTGTCTCAGCAACACACAGAACTCTTCTTTTAAATGATGCCTATGGAGGTTTGCATTTGTGTGTCTCCCCCATGCTTTTTAATCTGCTGATTTGAAATGAAGTAGTGGAGTACTCGTCAAACTTGAACCTGCTTACGAACACCTGGGTGTCAGCAACCGTGGAGAGTCAGAGATTTTTACCTTACCTGCAAGTAAGTCAGCCTCCCAGAATTTCATTTGTACTGGCAGAAGACATATGAGGCTGGTGGTTCAGAGACAGCATAACTTATTCATAGCACAGCAGGAAGCATGAAGTTTCTGTTTACATTGGTTTCTGTTGCTCCTCAAGACCCACGGGGCAATGCAGAGTAGCCCATAGGGAGGCGACACATACCGTGGGTTTGTGTCGCAGCTGGGGAACCTCCAATGTAGGAAGTCTTAATCTTTGGAAGAGGTGCAAACATCTCTATCTTTGCTGCAGAGAAAGATACTATCTTTATTAACCTCAACAGTAAACATATTTACCCCCTTAGATCTAGAGGGAGATACCATCTTTGTCTTCTGAGACTGATATACAAATATCCTTGACAACAAAATTGTCAGTGCCTCTGCTCAGAAGACATGAAGTATGAAATACCTATGAAATATGAAATATCCTGATGATGGGATCTTGTTTGAATAAAAGTCCTGGTTTAATTAGTTTGGAGTGGCGCCTGAGATTCTGCATTGCTAACGAGCTCCCAGGTGATGCCCATTACCAAACAGCAAGGAAATAGTGGGGCACATTTATTGCCATCCGTAACTTAGCCTACTGTCTTGATTTTAATATGTAGCCAAAAAAACAGTGTATGTGGCTGTCTGTGATGATGATGCCCCGGAACAAAACTAGTGCCTCTCCTAAAGTTCAACGGCATACTACAAGTTAGCTCCCTTCTTCCTCTCCCCCTTTCTCTTTCTCTTATACACACACAGTGTGTGTGTCTGTGTGTGTGTATATGTAGTGAAGTCCTAGCCAGTAATATACACATATGCACATACATACATACACAGAGACACACATATATATGTGTGTGTGTGAGTGTGTGTGTCTATACAACACACCTAAATGTAGTAAACTTAGAACATTATATAAAGCCCATGTACCCCTATCATCATAAGAACTCTTGGCTATTTAGGTTTTTTAAGGAGAAAATTTTGTGCTATGGTAAAGAATACAGTCTCCTGGATTCAAAGTTAGATTCTGCCAGTTACTCGATCTGTGAACTTTGGTTATTTACCCTCTTTGTGACTCAGTTGCCACAGTTGTAGAACAGGTAGGATGTAATCAGTAGGTGTCAATTGTGTAGAAGAAAATCTGACCCTGCATCGTATCATGGCTATATAAATATTTGTTGTTATTGCTGGATCCGCTAACAGTCTTTTTGGGTTGACATATTCCTTGAAACCCAGTTATGAAGTGAATTGGCAAAAGAACATGCTCTGTCATGGAGCAATACTAAAAGCTTGTGATTTTAAGAATTTGTCATCAAGTGAATTATAATTTTCATCAGTATGGTGTATTATTAAAGACCCAGTAGCTATAAACTTCTAGTCATTATAAAAGTAAGAATTGTGCTCTGGTTTATGAAATGTGGATGTATATATAGTAAATGAAATTTCACAGATTAAATACACAGTTAAGTTACCTTCAGGACCATACCTTACAAATACTATATATACACATACATGTAATACATATGATTGTTCTAGTCATAAGATTGATCAGAAGTTAATATACCTTTGACCCATCAAGTTAAATACATATTTAATTAATAGTTTTACTCTTTCCTTTAATTTAGAAGATTTTTCTGTACCATTCATTTCAACTTAGCAGATATAAATGAATGCCCATCATTTGGTCATGATATTACTAAGCGGTAGGCTATAGAATCGAGTAAGGTCTAGCCTTTAATGACCTCACAACTAATGGAGAAAAAATGGGCTCATAATACAGTTATTTTATTACTATAACTATAATATAAGAACACTCAGAAAACCAATCAAGGGTCAATAACTTTGGCTTCCTAAAACATGACGTATAACAGAATTTGAAATAACTGTGGCTCTCTTTCCTCTCAGTAACATTCTCTAAAGGAAGTGGGCATTTCCCTTTTCCCGTTTGTTCTGTATAATTTGTAAACGTGGCATTCATTCATTGATTCAAAATAATTTGTTAACTATTCTACTGTGTGCCAGGTATATCTGTAGGAGGTACCAAGGCTGAAAAAATAGAAACAAAAATAAAACAAAATTATAGTCTGTGGCCTCGCAGAATCCACAATGAGAGGGCAAGGAAGACAGACAACTAGTTGCAATAAAGTTTGATGCATCTGTGACAGAAGCAATGCACAGGAGGCTGTGAAAGTGTGCCTTTTAGACCATGCCAAGTGCTGCTGCTGGTATTTTATTTCACTTTATTTTTGAAATGTGAGAAAGATTGTAACTATGTTTGCATTTATTATATATGTTACGTTAATTTCAGTAGCTGTCTATTCCTGTCCATTGCTCCCTTTAGTTCCTACTGAATTAGTCATCTTTTCCTACTGATTTCCAAGGTATTTATCTTGATGACTGTGCAGTGTCATTGAAGGACTGAAGGGGATAGGGATAGAGTTTATGGGTAGACCTGATTTTTTAATAACTTATCATTATTTTATCATGTTTTCTTCTGCTCCAAATGGATGCTTGTTAAGCAGTACAGATGTATTGAGTAAGACACAAAATCCCCTTCTGTCTGACCCCTAGCAGTCCCACTGTTCAGACTCAAGAACTTTTAAATAATTTGGGGTGTGTTTCCAGAATTTTTACAGGCCTAATCAAGTATATACAGAGACATAAATATGTAAAGCCAACTCATAACTTTTTAGTAACAATGGCATCAGTCTGTTTGCTTTTATTACTTGATGAAATGTCTTTGATAGTTCTTCATTAATCACTACATGTAGATTTATCTAATTCATGCCGATCTGTTGATATTAAGCATCAGTGATTTGTACATATAAATAACACTGAACATGTTTGTTACTTCTATAGAATGGATTTTTGAAAATGAAATTGCTGACTTAAAAAATATATACATCTAAAATTTTGTTAGATGCCACCAAAATATCTTCACAAAAAGACAGGAGAACTTTATACTCCCAACAAAAATGTATGAAGTTTCTCCTTAACACCCGTACTTAACACTGTCTACGATAAACTTTCTTTTTCTTATCTGGGAGATAAAAATTGATATTGCAGAATTTTGATGTGCTTTTCTTTAAATAATTGTGTTGCTTATTTTAAGGTTTGTGTAAGGATGTGTATACTTGTGGATATGTGTTTGCATATTGCCTGTTTATATCCTTACCCCATTTAAAAAACTGGGCTGTTTATCTTTTTTTTTACATTTTTAACTTATTTATCTGTATTAGTGACCATCCATGTAAGCAGCCTGGAGTCCTTCAAAAAGCCATCTTTAGGGGATGGAGTTAAGTTTTATCAGTGTTGTTTTACAGATAAGGAGAGTTAGAGCTAGAGAACTTTGGTAAGAAAGAGGGGAAGGTCGCACAAGCTGATGGCTAAAGGTAATGACAACATTCTTCCATTTTCCACAGATAATTAATGCTCCATTCATTCAGTGCAGAACATCATTGAAAAATGATAAAGTTAAAACTTACTTACCTTTTAAAGCTCAGTAGGATTTTTTTTTTTTTTTTACATTTTGAGTACTTTATAGTTAGATATTTAAACTTGATTCTTTCCATCCATCTGTGCAGCTTCATACTGAAATGCACAAGATTAGCAAAACACATCAAAGATATTTAAAGGTATCGCTTAGGCTGTGACCTTTGAAGAGATAAATAGATCATTTTTATGTATCCTGGTCTTAGATAACTGTCTCTTCCAAAATAAAGTTCTGCATCTTTCAGGTTTGCTAAAGCAGTTAATTCAAGGCTATTAGCAACTTTCAGAATAAAAGATTATGCCTGTTCTGATTTGCTCATTAGACGCACTTCCTCTGGAAAATCATGAACAGTATAAACTATTTTCAAGACAATGAAAAAGTATGTAACTGTAAATATAATGCATACTGAGAATCATATAAAGACATATAAATAGATGTATTATTCTAGAGTGTTTGGCAGAGATGAATTTAAATATAGAACTTCAAAACAAGTCACCTAATAAGAAAATAACCTTTACAAAATACATTTAGAAATTGAAATGTCTTGTGAGAGATTTAGCTTCACTAACGCTTTGTGAAGCAGCTGTTTTAGACACAGACTTCCATTGATTGATATGATTCTCTTTTTAATGATACCAACTATACAAACTGATTTTAAGTTCTCAGAAGAACTTTAATAACATCTATTATATGAATCACCTTACATATGGAGGTATTTCTGGTCTACTCTTGGAAAGTTTATCTTAACCTGCTCCTCAAGAAATGATGATAAGTTTGAAGAAATATATTCATATGATTCCATTTAACGAAATAGGCCATCATATTTTTGAAAAAGTATCAGTATTTTTGAAGAAGTGAGATCATTTACTAAAAATAGCTTTTAGTAATTTAAAGCAGTAGGTTGACTGTGCATTTTATTTTCAATATTTCTTTTAAAAGAGATGTAAATAATGTTTTAATGCATATACAGAAAAGTGAAGATAAAACCTTTTTTTTCTTATTCCTGGTTTGAAATGCAGTTCTATTTTATGAAAACAGTATATGCCCACTTTGAGCTGATTCATGCAGAAAATATTATAATGGCTTATATCAAATGGAGAGAATTCATTGGAATCTCAATTTTTAATTTGAATTCTTGAGGTTACTCTAATCAAAACAAAACTGAAAAAAACCACTATGCAATTTCGCTGGCCGGAGTGACAAAATTACTTTCATCATTATTTGTTTTCATTAGTTAATGTAGCACAAAGGAGAGTTTAGAAGAACACATAATTCCAAGGTAACTTTAAAACACCAAACATCAGTTTTGGTGCCTACTCTTTGGGTATTGTTCAGTTAGACGGTGGTGTGGCATAGAGGGGGCAGGGCAATGAAGTATGGTGCTTTAGATGAGTGCATCTCAAACTTCAATATCCTTATGAATCCTCCCGGAGCAAGTCTTCAGGGGCAGAAGCTGAGAATCTTTAATTCTAACAAGCTTCCAGGAGATGCTGACACTGCTGGCTTGTGGACTACACTTTGAGTGGCAAAGCTTTGGATCACTTTTTAGTTTGGAGTCAAACTACGCAACATAACACTTGCCCAAATTGGAACCTGGTTGAATAACACTGTGCTTCAGTTTTCTAATCTGTGGAATGGGATCTTGACGAATTTACCTCAGAAGGTTATTGTGAGCATTACATGAGTGAATACACAAAAAGCCCTTTTAATAATCCCTGATAGATAGTAGGAGTTCTTAATGCTATCATTTTAATTTTTATCCCTAATGGAGAAAAATATGTTGCGATAGGGATATAGAAATCATCATCAAAGCTTTTAGAAGTAATCTGAGCAAAGACCTGTGTTTTACAGGCTCAGGATTCATACTGGTTAAGTGACAGGGGAAGCTGCATACGTTAGTCTCCTGGTGTACACACTGGTGCTTTTGCCTGGTACACATACCAGTGCTTTTAACTCCACGTGTTTCAAATGTTTTTTGAGAAATTCACCAAGTTAGCTACAACAGAGATGTGTAAAAACAAACAAAAATTACTGAAAGGCAAATCATACTCTTTGTCAGCTAGAAATCCCAGATTTCCTTCAAAGTGATATCATAGTAATTTGCTGCTACGCTACTCTTTGCTACAATAGCGATGCATTCCTACCCTCAAAATTATAAGCAATATCTCTGCCGCTGAACTTTCTTTGAGAAGGATACAGAACTAAAATATATACATATAGGATGGATGAGTATTAATTCAGCCTTCTGCAGCCCATGCACTGTTAGTCTTTGCTTACAAGAATGTTGTTGAACATGAATGATGTATGCATGGCATGATGGGAAAAGTGGGTTAGGAAAAATTGTAACTTCTCTGCAGCCAGCGGATGCCACTCTGGCTCTGGAATGTATCATGCCACTGCTGGGATAAGCATTTGTGTCCAGTCCCTGAATAAGTCTACAGACCATAAAGAACAAAAGCTGCTTCTTGTTTTCTCTTGTTCCTTTAAAATAGCAGGTGGTGTTTGCTCTGCAGGGAAGGTAATTGTAGCTATGTTCCTATCCTAGGGAGTTTTCTTCTCTATAGCCTGGATAACTGGATGATGATTTGACAGTTAGTAAATAAGTATCATGGGTCAGGTACTGTATTTGGCATTGAGGAAGGTGTACATATAGACAAAGCAAAGCTCAGTTTCTAAGGAACTCATAATCTGGAAGAGAGTATAATGCTGCTCACACATAGTTACAGTCCAAGGAACAATGAGACAACTAGTGCAAACCAAGTATTGCTCGTATTCTGAGAAGGGATTCATTTTTTCAGTGGAATCTCCTAGAAGGAAGCTCTGCTTAGAAGATTAAAAAGAGTTTTAATATTCAAGCGGGGAGGGACTTATCAGATAGCAGTGTAAGTTGAAAAGAGCAAACCCTGGGCAAGTTCTGGCCACATAGACATTCACATTTGGCTTCAATATAAATTGTACAATTGATAACCTTGGGAGAAGAGGGTGTTTTAGGACTAGGTCATAAGGAACTTTGTTGTGCTAAAGAATTTGGACTGTTTTTCTTCTAACGGAAATGGGGAGACCTTGAAGGGTTTTACACACAAAAAAGTGACATATCAGAATTGTGCCTTCTGGCCACGCCATGATGAACTGGTGAATCTGGGACAAAGATCAGTGAAAATACAAGAGGGAAAGTCAGGATAATCTGTGGCTGTAGGCGTCTTCCTGCTTGATGATGTGTCAGAAGCCTAAGACTAAATAACCCTTTGTAACTATATAAATCTGCTTTCCATGTAACCTTGATGTCATATCTATTAAACTCTATGATTAAAATCTATTTTCCACTCTGTCAGCACAATAGAGTAAATACGTAGCCATAGAAGCTGTGTTATGAGCACCATCTGAAAAAAAAGTTATGCTGTATTCTGAATCCAGACAGGAGCTTGACTCTTGGTCAAATTTAGGAATAAAGAGCATTGGCTTTGCCAGGAGACATTGTTTCTAGTGGTAACAACTGTTAATGAATCAAAATGGATGGAAGCCAGAGGGGAGACGGAAAACAAATAAAACAGTGAAAAGTTTTTAAGATTTAAGGAACAATTAGTGCATTGAAAGGATAGTATGTTTTTGTATCTTGTACCTAATATTAACCTAAAATATAGAAAATCTTTGTTTATGTGTTTTAAATTTGGCATCAGAGAAATTTGCAATGAAATCTTGATGTATCGCCAAAAACCATTCGGGGATATCTTCCAAGTAGTCCTCAAAACAGTTCTATTTCATTGTTGTTATTAACTTCCATGTCACAGATAAGGAAACAGTCCTGAAGAGATAAGATGACTTCCCCATGTTCATCCAGTTAGCAAATAGCAGAGCCAAAGCTAGAACCAAGATTGATTGGATCTCTATCCTTACTTAAGTGTTTGCTCATGTTGCCTCAAGTTGCATTAATCTCTTTTATAAAAGAATCATAAAGTCAGGTTATCTCTTTTTCCAGGTATCTTTTACCTTTTTTTTTTTTCTTTTTTTGACATGTAGTTGATTTACAATGTTAGTTTCAGGTGTACAGCAAAGCAGTTCAGTTATACATATACATATTTATATAATTCTTTTGAATTCTTTTCAATTATATGTTATTACAAGAAATTGAATATACTTCCCCGTGTTATACAGTGGATCCTTTTTGTTTATCTATTTCATATATAGTAATGTGTATCTGTTAATCCCAGATTCCTAATTTATGCCTCCCCCTCTGTTTTCTCTTTGGTAACCATAGTTTGTTTTCTATTTCTGTGATTCTGTTTTTGGTTTGTAAAAAAATCTGTATCATTTTTTTTTAGATTCCATGTAAGAGTGTTATCAAATGATATTTGTCTTTTTCTGTCAGACTTACCTCACTTAATATAATAATCTGTAGGTCTATCCATGTAGCTGCAAATGGCATTATTTCATTCTTTTTTATGGCTGAGCAGTATTCCATAATTAGGGTTATTTCAGTCATTGAATTTGAAGTCAGAATACCCAAATTTGTGTTTGGACTGTGTTCCTGAACTAACTTGGTGTGATCATATATGAATTGCTCGTTATTTTTGGACTTCATTGTAAGACTGTGGTATTTGTTACCTGCCTGTGGATATTGCTAAATCTAATGGAAAACTCAACGTGAACTCACCTTGCAATTTTGAAGCAATATGTAAATTAAGTTCAATATTACATAAATAATATCCATGTCTAATATTTCATTAAGCATTAATGATGATGGTAATAACATTCATTGGCTGGGCTTTGTGAAGTTTTTATCTTGCTCTTAGTGTGTTCCTATTGGTGCTTGTGTTTAAATGAACAGAGTTCTTTCTATCTGTCCAGAATACACAGTGTCAATTGAGAGTCAGAAAACCAGGTGTAAATGGTACATGAGAAGCAGTTTGGGATAATGATAGACATTTGGTTTTTAAGTCCCACAGACCAGCTTCGATTTTCAGCCCATACACCTCTGGCTGTACTTATATAGGTAAATGACTTAACTTGAAATATTTCCATACTTACAAAATGAGGATATTAAAACATGTAGTTAAAGTTATTATGAGGATCTAAGGTCCCGTACATAAAAGACATGGTAAATAGTGAAAGGCAGGTACGACTATAGTTATTAAACTAATTTTCCATTTGATTCCGTTGTGTAGGTGAAAACTTCACAATGACATGACAGAGGAGACAGCCTTGCTAAATAACATTTTATTTTCCTTTTGAATTTAGTGACAACAACAAAGAAGTTGATCACCGCGGGCTAAAAATCATGAAGTCCACATTCTCAGTCATTTCTTGATCCCAACTGTTTTGTCAGTGCTGAGTAACATGAAATGATATGTTGGCCAAAAAAAAAAAAAAAAAAACACCACAAAAGGGCAATGTGCCAATGTGACTGAGGTGCTTACTTCAAAATAATCTTATATTTAGGTGCATAAATGGTGAGATTTTTTGAGATCACATATACATAGAAAGTTTGCATATTAGTTCATTTGTAGTCCCTAACATGATTCATACTCTCTCAGAAATAATGTCAAAGGATGTAACTAGCAATGAAACTATACTGAAAGATAATCTTCCTTTGATGATTGCTCATATAGGATCTGAAGTTCAAAAAAATGAATAATCTGTGGTCAGACCACTCGTTTTTATTCTCGCTTTTACTCTGCCAGCTGTGTGAGGTTAGATAATTTGATTTGAAATTTCAGCTTCTTCATCTGGTTAAAAAACAAAAATAAGGAAGGGCTAACAGCTACCTCCAAAGGTTGTAGAGATTAATAAGAACATTTAGGTAAAGTATACAATACAGTGCTCTCCCCCAATGCCATTATTCCTACCACAGTCAGAGCCATCAGCCGTCAGTGTCATCCTGTAGGAGACACTGGACACTGGGCTGACCCTGCCCTGACTTGAAGATTCCTTTGTGTGCAATGCATAGTCATGACTTACTTGCTTGCCATTTTTAAAAATTTTTCCAAAATAGAATGCATTATGGTTATTTGAAATTTCTGGTTCTTTGAGTACAACCTGATGACAGTTTTCTATTTCTGTCTATAAATGCCTTAGTCTAATTTCAATACCAAATTTAGAATATTTAACTAATTGAAACCAATTTACAAAAACAGAATCCGCTTCCAGTTTTTGAGAGAGACCCATGATTTTTCGCCTCTGGTTTGTCTGCATGCCAGAGTGCACACTTCCTTGGGCAAATTTCATTTTTCCCTTGAAAATCCATAGGCATAAATTTGCAAGCTGATTTCAAAATTTTGCTTCATTACGCCTAATCCTTTTTGGAATCATACGAAACTATTTGCTTCAATAATTTCCTTTGGGAACTAGTTCCATGCGTTAACTCAGTTTTATGCAGAGAAGTTTTTCTTTTTATCTCTTCTTAGTTTCTTATTTTTTAATACTATTGGATCCTACTGAAACGGAGCATCTAATTTATATTCTCTGTACCACTCACTCAAAGTTATAAGAAAACCTTTGTGATTGATGAGATAAATGTATATACTGATATCTGCATTACTTTTTTATTGTCACAAAGTGCATTATATATACTGTTTAAAGTGTACAATAATTCCATCTAGGAGGCACTGTACCATGTGTCATAAGCAGTGGGGGGAAATACACCTGCACTGGCCATCCTGCTTTTAGGGAGTGTACAATTAAACTGAAAAACCATATAAACACATCAAATGATTTAGGATTCTTAGCAGAGGAGGCATTCCAGGAGTGCACCTGTTTTCCAGGTAAGAGAGCTTTGCTCGAGGCCAAATGTCTGAATTCAGCTTTCCTCTTGCTTTGAACAGGATGGGGGGTCAGGAATCAGGTGTGGGAAGGAGGAGGCATAATTTAAAGTGCTTGTGGCCTGTAGTTAGTAAATATTGGTATTCTGTTAAAATATTGAGAGAACATGTAGGAGTAGCACAGATAGTCTACAACATATTCATAAATTGGACACCAAGTCTTGTTTGTAGGTTTGTTTGGAATATGGAATGGACTTGACATAATAATAATTTAAGAAATAGTCACTAGAATATAGTTCAATTAAATACATCCTTAAGGAGCACATACTATATATCAGGCTCGAGTGTCTTGCTAAGTGGGGACGTGACCTCTGACTTCATGTACTTTACAACATACCTGTTAATAATAGTAATAATAATAATAATAACCAACACCACCATTTTCTGAGAGTTTATGCTAAATACTATTCCAAATGTTACATGTACATTACCTCATTTGTCCTTCACAAGTGCCCAATTAAGCAAATACAGTTGTTACACTCAGTTTATAAATGAGGAACCAAGGTTTACAGATGTTTAGTGTCTTTCTAGAATTCAGAAAGCCAGAGAGTGGCAGAGTCCTTGTTGGAAGCCAGCCCGCCACACCTCAGTAAATGGTGCTCCTGTCTGCCTTCTGTTCTCGCTTTTATACGACACTACTGGCTGGATGTATGTAGGCTGAGTATCTAATTACAATGTACAGCACTGCTTTCTTCATCAGTGTCCCTCAGAATGTCAATAATATATTTGCTCCACCCTTCTGGAAGTTAGCAGTGACTCCTTCCAACCTCATGCCTAAAAATGAGCCCTGCTGGCCTCTGTGCCAAGAGTGATGGCAAGAGCAGGCATGCCGGTGGAAGTGGGTAGAAAGGTGTGGTAAATGCCCACCTGAGGTCAGCACCTTTACCCTGAAGGGAAGTTTGCCATCCAGATCCAGGTGGATGAAAAGAGTCTGAAGCCCCAGACGTGGATTATCTCAGCTACCTACTCCATGTGCACCTTCTTAAGGGAGGAAATTGTAAATGGGAAGGAGTTTCAAGGAAGAAGTGGCTAACTAATGAGAAAATAAAATGGGTGGAAATTAGGAAAATATGCTAGGAATCCTTTGAACAGCAAATTTTAAAACAAAGCAAAACAAAATACTTTCCTAAAAATATACCTCAAAGTTAGACAAATTTGTATTTTTTTTATGAAGACTTTTCCACTACAAGTGAAAATCTCATGGCTTTCTAATTTTGACTCAGATCTGAGGTGTTTAAAGAGGACAAGCCAGATATGATGGGATAGAGTCCAAGAGATTACCTTGTTACCTGCATGCAGATGATTGCATGACAATGGGCTCTTGTCGCTCAGGAGTGCTGTAAACCTCTGTGCTGGAAGCTTCATGGGTTGAATTGGGTGGAAGAGTTGGTGAAGCAAACTTTGATGCCTGCATACATTTTCAACTAGCAGAACAAATGTGAATATTTTCCTGATGAGGGAGGGAGGGAGTCGGCTAATCTGTGGAACCCTTTTATTTGTCTCTAGATTATGCAAACCTATGATTCTGTCATTAGAAATTGCCTGAATAATTACTAAAACATAAAAGCTACACCATGATTAAAACATGAAATATACAGGACGTTTATCAGAAAATTGTCACGCTCTCTTTGAACTTAAAATTCCACAACAGTAGATTCTTTTGAGATTACCTCCTGGGGAAAGCATGACTGTCTAATCATAATAACAGTATTCTCTCTGTTTACAAAATTGACTGATGTGGTTTCCAGAAAATCAGAAAATTCAGAAGTTGAGAAAAAGCCAAAAAAAAATAAGTGGAAAGTTGGTAAAATGTCCTAAACTTTTTAACTTCGTTTTTTCTTAATCTCACTGTCTGAATTTGAAGTTGTAGGCATTCTTTTGTTGTTGTTGTTACAATGTTTTGTGTTAATCTAACACGAATAAATTATCTAAAAGAAAAGACCAAAATAATAAGAAAAAAATTTAAATGAATAAACCATTTGGTGATTTAAACATTGAAAATCCAGAGTTTATACCAGTTAGATTCATCTCTGCAAAATTGCTTCAGAGTTGAAAGCTCATGGGATTATAAAACTGGAGTCTCTTGGAAATTATTCTAAGTGGCTTATTTTGACAAATGAGAAAATTAAAACATTATGACTTACCAGGTGATACAAGTTGGCAAAACTGTTACTGGAAGCCAATTATTAGAAATCTCAGTTTATCGTTCTTTCTATGATCTTTTTTTCTATGTTTGTTTCATTATTTAAGGGCATTTTCACTATGCCCTTAAAAATGAAGGGGAAAAAACAATTTTTGCTTTTACTTTTCATTTATAAAAGCTACTAAACAGTGGATGTTACAGAGTAAATGCTTTTTAAAAAAATACACTAATAAAGTGATGATATACATATGCTAATATTCTTGTATTTGAGGACACAGTTCTTCCAAATGAGAAAAGCAATAGTCTTTGTGTGGATAAGTCTGCCCGTATGTTCTGTGCATATTGTGTTCTCTGTGCCGCAGTGATAAAAAGATCAGGTCTGATTTTCGTATTTCTAGAGACTGATGGCTACCTGGTTGTTGGAGGTATCTTCTGAAAACTAGCAAGTTTAAAATAGGAACTAATAAAAGGGAGGATTCATAATAGTGCTAACTCAATAGGAAAATAAAAAGGACTAAAAGATTTAAATGCAGAGGAAGGAAACTGGCCGTTGTCTCTCTGGTTTCTATGTGGAGAGCTAGGACTTAACTCAAGTGCCTGTATTTTAAAGCCAGCTAGTCTGGTCACTCATCCTGCTGATGACTCGGGAGAGGACCTCTGTAGATCTCCAAAGCTCTTTGTCTGTGGACCCCTCTCTTCTCTGCCCTCTGCCCTGCCATTCCTGGCCGACTTGGCCTCCCGGCCGGTCTAACTCTACCTACTCAATGCAAGGACACACCCAGGCTGTTCCTGGGTTTCCACTTCCGGTGTTGTAGGCTGGGAGTCCTTCCAGTGATACACAGGGGCCAGTTGTGAGGCTCATTTTGTTGCCTGTGCTGCATGATTTCCCATGTCTGAAAACCGCTGTTCCTTATTTTTGTCTGTTTTTTTTTTTTTTTTCAGTTGTATTAGCTGAGAGGATACTTCTAGACCCAGTTATGCCATCTTGGCTGACAGGAAAAGCTTTTTTAATGTTTTCATGCAAATCTTGTGACATAATCTGGGTTTACCCATCTCTGACCGTCTCTCTAAGCCTAGATGAGAGTAAGAGATGGAAAGATGATCTGAGACTGAGGAGAGCTCATCTACTGGGGTAGAGAAGCCTAAGGAAGGGGTACGGTCAGGCATATATTTACAGTATCTCATAAAATGAAGACACGTGCTTTTATATTTTGCTATTACAAAAGAATTAAACTGTCCAACTCTTTCTCTCCTATGGCTTATGAGAACTACTAACTTCAGTGAGTAATGCAGAGATTTGAATTTCATATCCTTTTGTCTCCCATAACATCCCCCTTTAAGTGCATTATACAGAAACACATACACACGCTACGTTTCACACTGTTTGAGTGTTGCACATGATACTAGAATTGAACATTTTAGTGAAAAATGTGAGCTATTTCTCTCCTTGGATTTATGTAAACAAATACAAACATAAAAATGAATTTGACATACCTTCTGCTTCTCTCCTGCAGTTTCTTTGTGTGTTTTCATGCCAATGCTCAGCATCCATTTTTCTTATCTCAGGGCTTTCCCCCTCCTGAAGTCAGTTTGTTTAACAAAATTTGCCCAATAAATAACCTGGTTAACCTCAACTTCTGTTTTGGCATACTTCTGTTTTTATTGGCTGGAAAATCCCTTCTTGGCTATTTTAGCTGTAACTCACATGTCTTGTATTTAGAAAAATGTGTATTTAGAAAAATGTGTTCAGATATATTTCTTACTTTGAAATTAACCAGTTGAAAAAGTCGCAGGTAGACAATAATGATTTAAATGGTTTTGGTTCACCTCTTTGCTTTTTATTCAAAAAGTAGCTTGGAGCTTCAGAGGTAAGAAAGGGATATCATGCATAAGAACACTATCTCTGCCCCTTAAAGCCTATGTAATAAACCCAAATAAATAAAAATCAGAAAAACTGATAAAAGAGAATACATTGTTATATATTTTGAAAAGACATAGTCAAAGAATAAAAGAGAAGGTTTTGAATAATTTCATTGCTCAAGCAGCTCCAGTTCCCTTCCTATGCAGAATGTATCCCTTCCTATGATCAAGTTGGAGGGGAAAAAAAAAAGGGCAGGGACATATCATGAAAAATTTCCTCAGTATCTGGTCCCTGCACTCAATGTGGAGAAAAATAGAATGAGCCAGAAGAAAAGTTCTCCTTAAAATAAAGCCCAGAGAGGGAATTTTTGCAGTTAGATTATAATTAAAAATTTGTGCAATTAGAACATATTCCAGAACCTTTCCAAAGTGGGGCATGGCCTGATGCCTGCCTACCTCTCTATTATTTCAAATTATGTCCCTTTCAATTGATCCAAACCAATTCAGGAGCTTGGTCTTTGCCAGAAATGCTCTTATGCAAGATCTTAATGTAATTAGCTTGTTTTATTTTTCCTTAGATTTCCATGCCAAAAGTGATTGCTTTGGCATATATTCATGATAAAATGAGCAGAAGAATTCATTTCAGTGACTAAGTCTGAATAAGGCTTGCTCCTGTAGCCTTAGTTATGGAAGAGGACAATAACAGTATTTCTGGGTGGAGGGAGGGAGTACAGATGGTTCTGCCTCTTAATCTGGAGTGTGTAAGATTTGTGTCTAGGCTTGAATGCCCATTCTTGAATGTGTTTAGTTTGAAAAAATCAATTGAACTATGCAGTTATATTTCATGTGCTTAAAAAAAGACTTTTTTTTTAAAGGGCAGTTTTAGATTCATAACAAAATTGGGTGGAAGATATAGAGAATTCCCTTATATGCCTTGACCCCGTTCCCAGACCCCCTCATTATCAATATTTCACAGCAGAGTGGTACATTTGCGACAACTGACAAACCTACATTGACACATAACTGTCACCCAAAGTCCATAGTTTACAATAGAGTTTACTCTTGGTGATGACATTCTGGGCTTGGACAAATATATAATGAATTGCATTCTCTATTGCAGTACCATACAGAATAGTTTCTTCGCCCTTAAAATCCTTTGTTGTCTATCTGTTTATCCTGTCCCCTAGCCTCTGGCAACCTTTGATCTTTTTGATGTCTTCCCAGTTTTGTCTTTTCCAGATTGTCATACAGTTTCATTTATGCTGTACATGGCTTTTCATATTCGTTTCTTTCACTTAGTAACATGCATCTAAATTTCTTCCAGGTCTTCTTATGTCTAAATGGCTCATTTTCTTCTCCTCTGCTTCTTCCTCTTTTATTGACATCTAATTGATTTACAATATTGTTTTAGTTTCAGGTGTACAGCAAAGTGATTTGGTCATACACATGTAAATGTATACATATATTTCTTTTGGTTCTTTTTCATTATAATTCATCACAAGGTATTGAATATAGTTCCCTGTGCTATACAGGAAATCCTTGTTTATCTGTTTTATATATGGTAGTGTGCATCTGTTAATCTCATACTCCCAGTTTATCCCTCTGATAATCATAAGTTTGTTTTTTTATGTCTGTGCATCAGTTTCTGTTTTTTAAATAAGTTTATTTTTACTTAATTAGATTCCACATATAAGTGATATCATGTAATATTTGTTTTTCTTTGAGTAACTTCACTTAGTATAATAATTTCTAAGTCCATCCATGTTGCTGCAAATGGCACTATTCCATTCTTTTTTATGCTTGAGTAGTATTTCATTGTATATATATCACATCTTTATCCATTCAACTGTATGTGGACACTTAGATTTCTTCCATGCCTTGGATATTGTAAATAGTGCTGCTATGAACATTGGGTGTTTGTATCTTTTTTAACTAGAGTCTTCACCTTTTCTGGATATATGCCAAGGAGTGGGACTGTTGTATCATTGGTAGCTCTAGTTTTAGTTTTTTAAAGAATCGCCATAGTGTTTTCCATAGTGGCTGCACCATATTAACATTCCCATCAACAGTGCACGAGTTGCCTTTTTTTCACACTCTTTTAGCATTTATTATTTGCAGACTTTTTGATGATAGCCATTCTCACATGTGTGAGGTGATAACCTCATTGTAGGTTTGATTTGCATTTCTCTCATAACTAGCAAAGTTGAGCATCTTTCCATGTGCCTGTTGGCCATCCGTATGTCTTCTTTAGAGAAATGTCTGTTTAGCTCTTCTGCCCATTTTTTGATTGGGCTGTTTGTTTTTTTGTTACTGAGTTGTATGAGTTGTTTGTACATTTTGGAAACTAAGCCCTATCAGTTGCGTCATTTGCAAATATTTTCTCAAAGCCTGTAGGTTGTCTTTTCATTTCATTTATGTTTTCCTTTACTGTGCAAAAACGTATAAGCTTGGTTAGGTCCCATTTGTTTACTTTTACTTTTATTTCTGTTGCCGTGGGAAACTGACCTAAGAAAATACTGCTACAGTTTATGTCAGAGAATATTTTGCCTATGTTGTCTTCTAGGAATTTTATGGTGTCACTTCTTATATTTAAGTCTTTAAGCCATTTCGAGTTTATTTTTGTGTGTGGTATAAGGGAGCGTTCTAACTTCATTGATTTACATGCAGCTCATTTCTTTCTGGTGCTGAAGAATATTCCATTCTCTGGTTTACCACAGTTTATTTATTCCTTTGCCTACTGAAGGATTTCTTTTTGCCTCCAAGTTTTGGCAGTTATGAAAAAAGTTGCTATAAGCATTCAAGTGCCCGTTTTTGTATGGACATAAATTTTCAGCTCCTTTGAATAAACGCCAAGAAGCATGGTTACTGTATCATATGGTGAGGATATGTTTAGTTTTGCGAGAAACCAGCAAACTGTCTTCCCAAGTGGTTGCACCACTTTGCATTCCCACCAGCAGTGAATGAGAATTCCTGTGTCCCCACATCCTCATCAGCATTTGGTGGTGTTAGCATTTTGGATTTTCACCATTCTAATCAGTGTGCAGTTGTTTTAATTTGTAATTCTCTAATCACATCTTATGTGGACCATCTTTTCATATGTTTATGTGACAAGTTCTATGAACTTTTCTGTATAGTATACTTCAACAAAAAGTAGAAAAATGTATATACACAGAGTTTTGAGTATGATTTCATATTATTAAAAACCATACAATCACAACCTAAGGAAATTTAAATAGATGTTCATTTTGAGGATTTTAATTTTTAAAAAATACCAATTTGTCTTATTCTCAGATGTCTCCATATAATTCTGAAGTCTCAAGTGCCCAAAAGAGAAATGTCTACTAGTTCTTAGAACTTAGACTTGGCCAAGCCTTGGATAGAAATCTTTCAGTCCTTCACTGAATGATTCTCACTCACTTTCCACTGCCACCAAGTAGCAACCAAGTCTCCATCTTTATTTTCTCATCCGTAAAGCTCACGTTCAAACTTTCAAAGTGTGTTGCTTTTTGTTTGCCTTTTAAGTTTATTTTACAAAGTGTTACTTGTGTTCATTCGGTATTAGTGCTACTTATATTCATTTTTAAACATAGTATAGTTGATTTACAATACTATATTAGTTTCAGGTGTACAGCATTATGATTCAGTATTTTTATAGATTATAGTCCATTAAAAGTCACAACAAATAATGGCTATAATTCCCTGTACTGTACAATATATCCCTGTTACTTATCTGTTTTATGTATACTAGTTTGTGTATCTTAATCCCATGTCCTTATCTCAACCCTTCCACCTTTCCTCTCCCCACTGGTAAGTACTAGTTTGTTTTCTTTATCTCTGAGTATGTTTCTGTTTCACTACAAATGTTTGTTTTATTTTTTAGAGTCCACAAATAAGTGATATCATACCGTATTTGTCTTTCTCTGTCCCTTACTTCACTTAGAGACTATTATATATATATTAATATACAGTAAGTCGTCCACATGGCCACAAATGGCAGAATTTCATTCTTCTTTATAGCTAACATTCTATTTCATATATATATATATATATATATATATATATATATATATATATATATATATATATGTATATCAATTTGCTTCTTAATTCATTTGCTTGTTGATAGACACTTGGGTGGCTTTCATACCTAGACTATTGGAAAAAGTGATTCTGTTAATTAAGGTGTATGTATCTTTTTGGATTAGAGTTTTTATTTCTTCCAGAAATATACCCAAGATTGGCACTGCCAGATTAAAAGATAGTTCCTTTCTATTTTTTGGAGGAATCTCTGCACTGTTTTCCACAATGGCTGTACCAATT